>NC_039364.1:222488356-223688356 GCF_003573695.1 Papaver somniferum | reverse complement strand
CAACAATCAAATCAGTACGTATACGGGTATGTACTATTGTTGGTGGTGGTTTTTAGTTCAGGGGTAAAATTGTAAAACCTCACATTTAATGTGTCGTCACTCTGCAAAGAAACGGAGCCATGTAAAGTGATGAGTGTTCAACCTCTCCACCGGCGTATTTATTGAGCAACTCAATATGTTCACATGAAATTTATCCAGACTGATGCATGTAAGCAACAATCCGCCATGGATTAGTAGGTGCAAAGTCCTACCCAAAATCAAAAAGCAAAGAATAAAGGAGTCGCGGAGAAGGAGCATCAATGAGAGGAAGCGTGGCCATGCCGTCCAGCCGGCGCCACTTGTCCATGCCCCATGCTACCCAACCGGCCCTTACTCCTTTGTCGACCAATCAGGTCGCTTTAAACCTGCCACACTCCCATGAGTTGTGGCTGGGCCCATACTTTCCAGCCCCATTTCCCATCGACCAATCAGGTCGCTCTAAAGCCGCCACACTCACACCAGAAGTGTATCCACGCCAATGCTTGGCCGACCCTCTTTTTTGACCAATCAGGTTGCTCTAAAATTGCCACGGTGTTAAAAAGGGAAAACTGCGTCAGATGGTCACGAAGCCAATTGGCTTTCCAAAAACCGCGCCAACATGCCAAACGTGCCATGTTGCGCCAATGAGATAAGCGGCATGCCAACATGCCACTTTGTGGCAGCATGCCAAAACATTCCATAAATAGTGCCATGCGTGCTAACCTACCTCATGTTCGTGGCCAACGCCATGATAAGCTTAAATTAGGGTTCTCTAGTCAGAAGCACGACTCTGCATTAACCAAAGCCCTAATTTCCAGTCGTGGTACAAATTATGCCACTTCGACCCTATAACATGCCACGAGCCATGTGGGACCCAGGAAACCCTAGGAATGGCGCCATATCATAGCCACCCACGACAATACTTACTCTTGTGGCCGTTTCCACACCATGGCCTTGTTATAGTTCCTTTGGCACAGCTATGGCACCGTTTGCACAAAAAGTGTCGCCATGCCGTGTCTGCATGCCACACACACTAATTAGGGTTTCGGCATGCCAAACCCTAATTTAGGAAAAGTTGCTACGCTAACCAAGCCAAGTAACGTTCCCCAAAGCATTAGGATTGATGTGGCAACAAGGCCAATGTTGCCACACCACATTTCGGGCCTAACACCAATGTGCCAAAACCTAGCGGCCATGGCTACGCCAGGCGCTACTTGCATCATCGTGCCACTGGCATGCGCCAGCTATGTCAGCCACGCCACCGTGCCACAGCGCACGTGCTAATTAAGGTTTCGATACGCCAAACCCTAGTTTAGCTAAAGTCGCCATGCCAACTAGGTTAAGTGATTCTCCTAAGGCCTTAAGTTTCACTTAGAAACAGGGCCAATGTTGCCAGAGCCATATTTGGGTCTAATACCAATATGCCAAAACAGCTGCCACAGCTACACCACTGGCATGTCGCTATGCCATGGCTACGCCAGACGCCACCATGCCAATGGTGCCACTTTTCTATACAAAAATATGGCCATAATCAATGGCCATCCTTTCTCATGAGATGCAATCTTAGCCATCCAAATTCGCCACCGAACTGACAGACTTGTGGCAAGTTTTAGGGGACCAGCCGCTTAAATCTCGTGGCCATGTCTACGCCAGGCGCCATTTATACCACCGTGCCACTGGCATGCACGAGCTATACCAGTCATGCCGCAGTGCCACTGGCATACACCAAAAATGCCACTGTGCCATTACCATGCGCCAACAGAAGGTAGCCATAATCAACGACTACTTTTCCTCATGAGATGCAATCTCAGCCATCCAAGTTCGCCACCGAACTGACGGACTTGTGGCAAGTTTTAGGCGACCAGCCAAGACGTGCCTAATAGCATCACATGCTATTTTCCTGCGGCAAGAATCTTGACTTTGACTTGACGCACATAGCAACCTGCTACACGTTTTCCACGAAAACACTCGAGACATCAAACATGTCACAAACTGGGGGATACTTATCAGGGTATTGGTCTGGCGGTTTACAACGTGCGGCGTGCAATACGCCTGTTATAATAAAATGTCATGAATAGGGACAATTAGTGGTGGCAAGAAGTAACGGGTGTAAACGGATCCACTTCCTTCATCATGGAAGCATGGGTTACTGACGGTTATACGTTACTCCACTCTTCCATCACCCAATCGTTCCCACTTCCTACGAGACCAGGGTACGTTTAAATATGACTTGTATAAATAGGCTTCACCTATTTTCCACCAAAAAACAAGTTTTGGTCAGAGAATAACACAGTATCCAATAGTCACCAAAGAACTGATAACTTTACATTTTGCAAGCCAGTTATGCTTTCTGATACAAGTCATAAACAACCACGCCTTCAGAACTAACGATTCTGGTCTCAACACTTTCTTCGCTTCCCTCCCTAAGACCAACCCTTCTCCTTCACTTTGTGACCGAAGCAATCCTGGAATGTCCATTTCTTGGTTTAGGCCAGGATTATACAGATTGATCTCTCGAATCAAAAGTACTCCCGTGCAGTGCATTGTTTAGGGTTTGGATTCGTTGCTCATCCACACACCCAAATTTACCAAAACCAGCAGAAACAATTTTCACCCACAAACAACTATGGTTCCCGGACTTGGAATAACTTGCAACAGTTAGCATACAAGTACGCATACTGTGTTATATCCAATCAATGGTTAATCTTTCTAAACTCCTTGTTAATCATTGAAACATTCTTGGAAGACGGGAATAGTTGTCTCACACAAACTATTAGCTTCAAAGCAATTTTCAAGTGATCAATAGATCAGTACGAAACATTCCGAGTCTACATCAAATGACTGTCTTACACAAATCATGTAAGATGTTACCAGGTGATTTGCACATGATCATCTTTTGACTTTCGTCAAGAATAAAGATGAACTTCGTTAAAGAGAAAGCTTACCAACATATATTTTGAGAAATATGTAAGCCAGTTAAACTCAGCTCGAAATATCAAATGTGTATAATATAAATTCTATATAGCTTTACGATTTTTGTCTCAATAGGAGATAGAATAGATTAGACTTATGAGTGATAGATGAGTTCAAGTCTCCACATACCTTTTTTGATGAAGTTCCACAAGCTCCCCTTAGTAGTTTTTCGTCTTCAATCGATGAACGTTGTGAAGTCTAAAGCTCAACCACACATTCTATCCTAATCCGAGACATAGCTATAAGTAGACTATAAATCAAGACTTATAGTTTTTCTGCGAGTTCGACCGAGTATTGCTCTAACATTAGCGACTTAATACAGTGTGGTGTTTAAATCTGGACTAGGTCCCGGGGTTTTTCTGCATTTGCGGTTTCCTCGTTAACAAAACTTCTGGTGTCTGTGTTATTTCTTTTTTGCATTATATTTTTATATAATTGAAATATCATAGGTTGTGCATAGTTCAATCAATCCAACCTTTGGTTGTTTATTGAAATTGATTGACACTTGAACATTGGTTTTTGATACCTTTCAAGTTATTTCTCATATCAATTAGGCTCACAGATTTTTATTTGTTCGATTGTAGATTGATTTGAGAAATAGAGATATAACTCTTGGATATATTTTGCTTGATTGAGTCTGACTGTCTAGTTGATTCTCTTGGAATTATATTGGAGTTAGTCCATACAGATTGCTGAAACGAAATATTGGGTGTGGTTGTTAGACCCCCGCTTTTCACCTTGCGGTGGCAAGGGTATACTCCATTCAATCAATAGATTGCTACTTCAGAAAGGTGAGTAAACCAACCTGGATATGTTTCTTATATACTTTACTAAGCTTTTAATTTGGTTGATAGAACCAGCATGATTAGATAAAATTCTGAAAGAAATGCCCTAGCATCTCAAAATATGTGGAATTTTGTTATGCGGAACCCTCAGGTTATACTACAATGAATACATCATATCATATGCTCAAGGAGTCAAGCAAGGAGACCCACTTGGACCTTTGCTCTTCACACTAACTCTGCACCCACTTGTCTGTAAAATTGTGTCACGGTGTAACCTTGAACTACATGCATGGTATCTGGATGACAAAACCATTATTCGGGACACTGTGGAAGTTTCAAAGGCATTAAGTATTATTCAAGAAGAAGGTGGTCATAGAGGGATCTACCTCAACGTCAACAGAACCGAGGTTTCCGCACCGAGGATAGGGGTCTGTTCTACTGCCGTCAAAAGACCTCTTATGGGTGTGAAACTTTTAGGCGAACATGTTAGTTTGTGAAAACGCAGGGGTACCAAAATACACCACCACTTTTTTATTAGGAAATATGTATGGACAAACTCAATACAAATTCGAGAGTTAAACTCAATCAAGGAATAATATCTAGAGTTATCTCTCTCTCTTGTGATTAGAACGTATACAGAAACAAGTCCGTGAACCTAATCACAAAGAGATTACTTGGACGGTACCGAAGACCAATTGTCCAAGAATCAATCAAGTCATATCTTACAAACTAGGTAGGATGTATCTACTATGATTGATCAATGTACAACCTATGATATTTCAATTATAAAGATAAACAGTATAATGCGGAAAAAGAAATAACACAGACACCAAAAGTTTTGTTAACGAGGAAACCGCAAATGAAGAAAAACCCGGAGACCTAGTCCAGATTGAACACCAAACTGTATTAAGCCAATACATACACTAGCCTGCTACCAATTAACTTCGGACTGGAATGTAGTTGAGCCCTAAAATGTATCCCACCGATTAAGGTACAGTCGCGCTCCTTATGCCTCTTGAATCCCAGCAGGACTCCGCCAATTGATTCCCTTAGATGACGTCACACCAATAAAGAGTTGCTTCAACTCAATTGAAGACTTTGAACCAATCAGCCTCCCACAGATTAATCCTAATGGGTGCGAGGGCCTGCTCCAAACGGGTCTCACAGCCATACCCAAACTTGTAGAGGCTTCTAGGGTCCATGACCTGTGGTACCCTATGAACATTCTCCTGGTTGAGCTCTCGAGAATAAAATGATAGGTGGACGAAGTCCATATCTCCGAAGAAAAACAAAAATCTAGTTCAGCAATCGGTACATATGACAACATATGTAATCCGATTCTAACAAGAAAAACATACAAGAATTTCAAACATCAAGAATCGGTTTATTAGATATATAAAAACCGATTATGAAATGAATATGAAGATACAACTTCACAATCGGTACATTACCATGTAAATAAAAAACGATTACATGACCACAAATTTCAAAAAAGAAAGAAAGTATCAGAATCGGTTTATGCTAATGCACTTATAAACCGATTTAGGCGATGTTTCTGATTTCAACCCAGAATCGGTCGATGCTAATCGTCCTATAAGCTGGTTCCTCAACATGCTCTTCATGGAACGAAGAACAAAACCCATAATCGGTTGATACGATAGATCTACATAAATAGATTCTGGGTAAATGAGTGATTTTGATTTTCAAAATTGAAGTTTTAAACTTGTAAATCAGTGAATAAATGCTAATAATAGAACAGGTTGATGGAGATTTACCCTTTCTTGGTTGGATCGGAGATCGTTGGAGAAGAAAATCAAAAAAGAAATTGATTAGGGTTTATGGAATTTGGGATTAAATGAGAATATTTTTTTTTTAGGTTTTTATGTTTTTTGTTTTTTTACTGAAAATGGTAATGGATTAGTATTCATATGGGTCCGTTTTAGGAATTAATTTGAGGATATATTGGTCTTTTTGTCAAGTTTGGCACTCCATAGCCATTTGTAAAAGTCGAGAGAGATATTTTATAGGCCACAAATAAATGTCATATGCCTCAAACTAGGAAGGAAATTAATAGTATGGTTTCATGTGTAAAGCTGAAAAATGTCATTTCAATACTAAATACAAAGTCTCAGATTTTGCATGTCTGAGAAAATAAAGAGCAGTTTCAAAATTGGATCATTGATTTCATGCAATTAATGAATCATTGATTAAAGAACTGTTTAATCTCAGATTTTAATTCATCTATCTCGATTTCCTGCGTTGTCTGATCTCTTTTCATAGTATTTTGTCCAATCTTAGTGTTTTAAATGCTTTAACTACTTTCTCTTTCTTGTGTCCAATTTTGCATGTCTTTAATTTGATCTTCTCTGATCTCTGATCTCTCTTTTACCCCTCCTTTTTTGTTCTTATGGCTTGCAGGTTTTAATTTTCTTCCATGAACTTTGTTGCCTTGTATAGGTACAAAGTTGTAATTGCAAAGGTTATCCTCGCAAAGGTTGTAGTCTTCAAAGGTTCAGCTTCTGAGTAGTCAATGGCGGAGAAAACAAATTTCTTCTCACAGCCTCAATCCTCATATAAAGGTTTGGCTTCTGTTAATTTTTCTTGTTGGAAGAGAAGTGGCAATAGATTTATGACAATTTCAACACGTCTCAAAAAAATTTCATGCAAACGGCCTTTAAATTTGAACTTCAACAAGCTCAGTTTCATCGTCGCAACCATTCTCTCATTATTCATAACAAACTCAATTCAATTACCTGTCCTCAAACCAATGGATCCAATCATGGGAGACATGAAATATCTGGAGGATCAATTGATGTCTACCAATCTGGAAAATACTGGTTCAGATGAAGTTAGGCAAACTTTTGTGTACTCAAGTGTCAACCTTGACAGAGGTATCTCAAATTGGGATACCAGTATTGTAGGAAAAATGTTATCCTCTGATCCTATGCACCCTGATACTCTACAATTTCATCTCAAAAACATTTGGGTCAAAAAAGTCAAAAAAGTTCAAATAAGAAATCCAGCTCCTAACCATTTCATTGTCAGACTCACAAACTGGGATCAAGTTAACTAGGTTCTTGAGAATGCTCCATAGTCAGTTATTGGTTTCCTCTTCATGGTGAGGCGTTATAACTCGTTTGTCCAGATTCAAAAGATGGATTTCAGCATTCAAGAGTTATGGATTGATTTCAAGGACCTACCTCCTGAACTTTTTGAGAGAGAAACAATGTTCAAGTTTTCAAAAATCCTTGGAGAAGTGGAAGAGATTGACCCTGAAGATGGAAACTCGATTGACACAAATGCAGTCAGTTCCTACATCAATATCAATGTGAAGACTCCTTTGATCAGAGGTTTATTGACATAGAATGAAGCTGGTTACACCCAATGGATTCCATTCTTCTATCAAAAACAGCCAGGTAATCTCTGTCCAGCATGTTTTGTCTTGGACCACGATGAAGATGATTGCGAGAACAAAACAAAGTTTGTAAGGGCTCTGGAAAATAAGGCGCTCTTCAAGTTTGGACAGACAAACTACTCTCTTGAGGATGTCATTGCTATGAATCCAAAATATGGAGACGGCTCTCCAATCAAGATTAACAAGAAGGTATCGAAGAACAAAGCTGCAGCCACAAACAAAGTGGTCTTCCAAAGACCTTCAGATGGCTACCATGTTTCGCCTTACACTGAAGAAGAAAGAAGCAAGTCAAATGCTGGAGAAGGATCGAGTATGAGGAGGAACAAAAGAGAGAGAGAAAATGTTGCCAGAAACATCAACTTCGACAATGTTGTCAACATGGAAGAAAGTAGTGTGGCTGAATATAGTGTTTACCAACCGGCTCAAGAAATACAAGATTATGACTACAACCATGGGGTGACTGGGGCCATCACTTCAATGCAACTATGTACATTGGAAATACAGGGCACGAAGATTATGTATATTTCATACCATTCTCTAAATTTTTTTCGCAAGTCTATAAAGTCACATTAAATTCTAAGTTAGCTGTTAAAATATTTTCATTATATAAGCACCTTGCTTCTCATAAACATTTAAAAATAAAAAAATTTGCTTGGAATTGTCAAGGCATTGGCCAAAAAGACACTAGAGATCACCTTAGACACTGCATCCAAAAAAATAATCCGAACATAGTTTTTTTGTCTGAGACTAAAACCAATAACTCAAAAACTATCTCTTACATTAGACATTTGGGATTTCCTAATTTTTGGGCTCAATCTTCTGTGGGTCTATCTGGAGGCATTGCTCTCCTATGGAAGCATGACACGCATCTGAAATTGGTTGATGAACAAAGAAATCAGATAGAAGCTTTAGTTACTGCTGGTCCTCAGAATACATAATGCCTACTAACTTGTCTGTATGGAAGCCCAAGGTATAAAGAAAAGAAAATTATCTGGGAAAATATCTCAACCAGAAGCCAAAGCATGCAGATCCCGTGGGTGATCATAGGAAACCTTAACATCACAATCTCAGACCAAGAAAAGATCTCAACAACAACTACTCCTCAATCGTCTCTCAACAAGTGCATCAGAGATTGGCTTCAACAAACTGATCTGCTTGATGTCAAATTCTCAGGGTATCCGTACACCTGGAATAACCACAGACAAAGCAGTCAATTGTTCTTAGCAAAACTAGACAGGGCACTGGAAAATACTAAATGGCATGACACTTTCAACTCAGCAACCATCTACAGTCTCACTCCTTTCGGCTCAGATCACACTCCAATTCTCCTTCATACAAAGCCTTCTGAGAGAGATAACAAAAAACCCTTCAGATTATATGAAAATTGGCTTCAACAAGACTCATGTAAAGACCTGATTTCAAGGATTTGGAATCAGCCTCAGAATGGCTCAGCAGCATATCAAATGGTCACAAAGCTCAAAGTCACCAAAAAAGAGATCAGAAAGTGGAATTTTGAAGTCTTTGGCAATGTAAACCAGCATATAAAAGAGGTGGAGTAAAAGATTCAAGAAGTTCAGCAGCATCATCAACAAAATAATGTCAGAGAGATAGAAGAACTTCAAAAAGAGTTAAAATTCTGGTACAAAATGGACTCTGACATGAAGTACCAAAACTCAAGAGAAAACATCATAAAGAAAGAAAGCAAAAGCACAAAATACTTCCACTCAAAAGCAAACTACAGAAGGAGAAGAAACCACATTTATTCTCTCAAAGATGAATTGGATATATGGCATTCTGACAGGAGAAATGTAGAACAATTACTAAACAAGCATTTCAGTACCATTACTTCTACTTCAAATCTACAAAGAAATAAAGAAATTCTGAGCCTCATCAACCCATGCATCACAGATGAAGACAATGTCAGATTAACTTCCATCCCAGATCAAGAAGAAATAAAAGATACAGTCTTTCAAATCAACTCTTGGGATGCTCCAGGTCCAGATGGATTTCAAGCAGGTTTCTACCAACAATACTGGAATGTTGTAAGTAAAGATATCATTCTTGTAGTTCAAAACTTTTTTAGAACTGGATATCTTCTCAAAGAACTCAATTACACATTTCAAACCTTGATCCCAAAAATTGAATGTCCTCAAACCCCATCTTATTTCAGGCCAATTAGTCTTTGCAACATAAATTACAAGATCATTTCAAAAATCCTAGCAAATAGACTAAAACCTATCCTCCAAAAAATTATTTCCCCATTCCAAGCGGCCTATGTCCCAAACAGAAACATCTCAGACAATGCAATCATTGCTCATGAGTTAGTTGACCATATGAAAAAAAAAAGTAAAAATAGATATGGTGAAATAGGTATAAAGCTTGACATGTCGAAAGCTTTCGACAGAATTGAATGGAGTTTTTTACAGGATATCTTGAAGCAGCTGGGATTTAATAAGAAATGGTGCCAGATGATTAATCAGTGTGTCTCTACAACATCAGTTTCTTTGCTTCTTAATGGTTCTTCATGTCAACCGTTCATCCCTACAAGAGGTCTTCGACAGGGAGACCCAATCTCTCCATATCTCTTCATCCTATGTATGGAAGGTTTCTCAAGAATGTTGTGCAAAGCTGAAAGTATGAAGAAAATCCAAGGTATTAATCCAAGCAAACAAAGTCCAAGAATTAATCTTCTACTGTTTGCAGATGATTGTCTCCTTTTTTTGCAAATCCAAAGAGCAAGATATGTAGAACCTTCGAGATATCATCAACAAATTCAGCATAGCTTCAGGTCAAGTCATCAATTTCAAGAAATCAATTGTATTCTTGAACAAGCATATGCCTCCACAAAGATGTTCTCAATTGACAGGTCTACTCCAAATGAAAAGTATGGGTTTAAATGAGAAATATCTTGGTCTCCCTCTCTTCATAGGAAGAAATAAAAAAGAAAGTTTTAAACCCATAGAAGATAAAATCCAAGGCAGACTAAGCACCTGGCAAGGAAAAATCATTGATCAAGATGGGAGGTCAACTCAAGTTCAATCTGTCCTGAGTACTATGTAAAACTACCAAATGGGATGCTTCAAAATTCCAAAGAATGTCATTGAGAATATTGATAAAACTCAAAGAAGATACTGGTGGAACAAAGATAATAAAAGAGGTGCAAACCCAATTGCTTGGAATGTTGTTTGTAAAACAAAAAGACTAGGAGGTATGGGATTCAAAAATACAAGTAAATTCAATGAAGCTCTTCTAGCAAAGCTGGCTTGGAGGATGATCACTGAGCACAACAATATGTGTTGGAGAATTCTTAGAACAAAATATTTCCACAACAAAGACCCTTTAAGTGAAAACATCACCTCTAAAGGAACTTGGATTTGGCAGGGCATCTACAAAGGCCTACAAATAGTGAAGAAATACTATATCAGAAGTGTTGAAGATGGGTCAAGCATAAAAGTTTGGAAACACAGCTGGATTGGAAACAAGAATCCTTCTCAGCTCTCTCAATACAATCAGCACCTAAACAGCAATGAAACAGTTCAGGATCTTATTCATCAAGATAGTAAACAATGGAATATACATAAAATCAATCAATTCTTTAATCAAGAAGAAAGAAATGCCATTAAAGAAATAAGAATTACTAGAGGCACAAAAGATGGAATTCATTGGAGCTTAAATAGAAATGGTATGTTCTCATTTCAATCCACATACAAGGCTTTAACTCAAGAAATTAATGGCAACAATATCAGCAAGGAGGATCAGAAGTTTTGGCTGAAGATATGGCATCTAAAACTCCCATATAAACTAAACCTATTCTTATGGAGATGCCTAAAAGAAATTCTTCAAACAAGAGGTAGAATTGGAAGATACTCTCAGTTGGATGATTACAACTGTCCCTTCTGTGCTCAAACCATGGAAACAGATGCTCATCTTCTTATGCAATGTGACCTAGCTAAAGCTGTTTGGTTTGCCATCCTGCCAGAAGCCATACACTCTCAACAAAATTTCAATTTCTTACAAGACTGGATCAAATCTTGGTCCCAAGAGCAGAGCATCATCTCCTTAAAGAATGAACAGAGTTTATTGCTAGCCACAGTCATAATGTGGCAAATCTGGAAACATAGATGCATAAAAGTCTTTGAAAACAAAGACACTCATCCAAACAAAATCATTATGTGCATCAAGAATTTTTGTTTGAAGTATAATATCTTATCTCATGGCACTAACAATAACTGCAGGGTTGGAGTGTTGAAACCAAAGAAGAAATAGGAAAAACCTCATGTTCAGTGGAAAAAACTGAACTTTGATGCTGCTTTTGTTAAAGAAACTAAAACTTGTGGAATTGGTCTAATTTTAAGAAATTGTGCAGGAAGATGCTTGGAGGCCATGGTGAAAGTGACAAAAGCAAGAGACTCAGAACAAGATGAAGGTCTAGCTCTGTTAGAAGCTGTAGAATGGATCAAGACTAAAGCTTGGAGCAACATCATCATTGAAGGAGACTGCAAAACTATCATTGAGGCTGTGACTTCAAATTTTGGAAATGTTTTATGGCAGAATCATAACCTTCTTTCGGATATTAGTAGAATAATTGAATCTCTTAGTAATGTTGAATGTACTTTTATTCCTAGGACTAGTAATGAAGCGATAGATGGGCTAGCCAAATATGCCAAGAAATTTGCTTGTAATCAAGTGTGGTCAGAGCAACCACCTAGATGCATCCACTCTATTTTAGAGATGGATAACTCTGTGTAACTGTTTTTCCTTCGGTAATGAATTTATCTTTATGATAAAAAAAATGTGTAAAGCTGATTTCATGTATAAATTACACATGAAACCAACCTATTATTCTGAAATAGAGGAGAGCAGAAATTATTGATTTTGTTGGTAAGTTAAGTAACAAATTCTTAGTGATGCTAATTATCGAAACACCAAATATAGAGCCATGTTGGGAAACACACACTTGAAAGTCTTAATGGATTAGATGAATTTTAAGAGAGGAATTTATGGGTCCAGGGGATTTGGTAGATTTACGTTTCCCTCTATATGTTTGGTTGTCCGAATCCTTGGAATCACGTTTCCTACGGTATTCAGTTTTCCAGCAAATCCTCCATATGGAGTCCGACCCCTCCCCCTTAAGATTTGTTGGGAAACTTGTCAAGGGATTTATGGACCCACTTTTTTTTAACTCTAAATCCCATATATAGGCAATTTTAAGATTTGAGGGTAATGCCAAACGGTACAAAGACTTTAATACATGAAAACTCTATAAATCCTAGGAATTTTAATTGAGTTACCAAACACACAAGGAATTTACATGAATCCCAAAATTTATAATCCCATGAATTATAAATTCCCAAAAACACGGTAAATTCCGCAAACAAACCCACCAGAAATGCGGCAGATATGTGGTTTTGGTGGTTCGGTGAATGAGGGTTCATACTTTTGGTTTGTTCATATACCACTTTTGGTAGTGTTTTAGGTATCTTTCACCGGTTCTCATTAACACATGTTGTTGTCTCATCGGGGACCTCTGATAAACTTGGAACGATAGGTTATCACGCGCAGTTCAGTTTGATGTCATGTTTTACTAATATTTATAGCTTCCAGCGAAACTTAGTTGCTTGTTATTTGATTGCATTGTAGGTTCGTCTGGAAAATAAAGTGGTGATACATAGCCGGATATAATGTTTGAATCCGAAAGCGGTAACTGAGTCCGAAATACTCAGGTTTATCTGGTTCATCCATAAAGCGGTCTCAAACAGCTGGATACACAACAAGAAAAAAGAGAGGTGTTCTCTTAGTAATAATCATCATCCTCTGAGGCTCCCATGACCATCCCAAATTCTTCTCTGGCTGTAAGTACCCTACTTATGGATGGCAACGACGGTGGTGTGAAATCTTTAAAAGTGATCATTTCCAAATCTTCTGCATTCTTCAAAATTAGTTTTATCAAATCCACTTCTCTGAGATACCATGATATCTCCTTGAAATGAACTGATTTGAGCCGTGGAAATGGACACTCAAATGCCGTACCTTGCATCCAAAAGATATTTCCCGACTCTGATAGGGACATGGCTAACTCCTATGTTATGAAAAGGAAAACAGGATAAGTTAGAAAAATATTGAAGAAAACCAGAAATCGGTAGAATATAGTACTTGCCTTGTCAAAAACAAGAGTCTCCAAATTAGGCGCACTTTGGAAGAACTTGAGTAGTACTTTATCCGCAAAAGATTTAAACTCGGAAGTCACTCTCATATGGATTAGATTTTGAAATGTAGGAAGATCATCATATGCAAAAGAGAGAGCCTAGTAACAATCAACAAAACCAGGTATTAAAAAAATACACTACCAGACAAACCACGGAAAATCAAAAAACTAAAGGTCAAAGAATAAATGAGTACCTCAAGAGTTTCCCCAGAGATCATCAGAGACCTTACATTAGAAAACCCTCCAACAAGCTTTCTTCCAGCATGGCCTATTTGGGCAGCCTTTGTTTCAAGATAATCACTTCCGATATTGAAACAATTAATCTCCACATCCTCTAGTGAAGGAAAGCTAGACACAGTATAGTCCGTAGCTTGAAAACACATATCAGATAGCTGGAGAAACTTGAGCTTTGGCAAGGAGATACACTTAGGTAGATGAAGACTAATATGTAGATGTAATCTCAGCTCGACAAGTGATTCACAATTAAAAAGAGAATTCGGAACGTAAAGGGGTTTATCTAGGTATAGGTTGAGGTTGAGTTCTTCAATGTTACACTTACCTATTTTTAAAATCCATTCATGAACTTTAGATGAATCAAAAATTTGATCAGATCTCAGTGCAAATTTTACCATTTTTAATAAAGGTGGGCGAAGAAACAACATTCGATCTATAAAGTTTTGGAATGTCTTGGTATCTACCTCCTGGTGATCACCCTGTAGTAGCGCTAAATCAAAGCTGGGCATTGTAGTCCAAATGTGCCTCCATCTTTTGGATAAAATACTTGTGGATACAATGGTTTGCGTTTGGAAGGAATGAGAAAATGTAATGAATAATTGGGTCAGGTAATTCGCTAATCCTATCTCTGACATAAAATTCCCTTCATCCTCTTGAGTAGCTTGTGATTTGTATTATCCATGAGGATCTCAACAATTTTCTGCACAAAGACAAGTTACACTTAAACTTTGGTAAATAGTGTATACATGAGATCGTTATAATATCATTGTCTGTGGTTTTTGTTTACAGTAGTTTTTACTGTAAACTGGAAAACAAGGAGAAATTTTTAACTCATGATTGATAATAATGAGATGAGAGAGACGAATAGTACTTAATTGACTGAGCTGAACCGGAGTCGTAATGTAATCTCAGCTCTGAATTATAATAATCTCTGTACATCTCCCGACCCTTATTTATACAGTTCATTACCGACCCCAACTGAAACTTGGAAACCAAAAGTAAAGGAAATTCTTTGTCACCGTCCTTCCATAAAAAACTCATCAAAACAAAAGTAACACAAAAACCCCATCAAAACAAAATAAACACAAAAACCCGAAACCAAAATAAAATTTGATGAAACCAAAATAAAATTTGATGAAACTAATATTTAAATTTGGGATTTTTGTATCAATTTTTAAATATTTGGGATTTTTGTATCAATTTTGTTTACGATTGAGTTTTAATGGATCCCAACATTTGAGTGGGGTTTTTGTACCACAAGTTTGGTCACCTTGGATTTCTATGACTAGTTTTGTTAGAAAAATAAATAAATAAATAAATAATGATCTTCACATTTGGATTCAAATATCAACTACAAAGAAAAACCCTGATTATCAAATTGAAATTGAACCAAATTGACTAGATCAAACACCAAAAGAAATAATTAACACCTAACGCTTTAATTCTAGGTGGAGGAAGAAGAAACGGTGCGAACAGATTTTGTTATTGAAAAATCTTAACCCTAGTTAAAACAAAACCCCCCAAATTTTAAGAGGAGGAACAAGTCTTTGTAATAATAAATTGAAAATCGACAAGTTTGATGGAAGAAAGGAAATGTTTTGATCTATGGGGTGGTGCCGAATTGCAGCCAAAACAGAGATTTGTGGAGCTGATTGTGAATTCTGTTTTCATTTCAATGGAGGAAGGGAGCGAGAGATGAAGTGATAAACTGCCACAGGAGAGGAGAAAAAATGTTCTTTACAGGGTTGTCTACTCGAATTTGATTGACGAAAATATCCTTGATTTTCACGGTAACTTTTTTATTTTTGAATTTTGAAGGTCAATTTTTTTTTGACTTTTTTTCTCACACCTGATCTGCAGTCCGCGAGTTATAAGCCCAAAGGTGTCACTATTCATTCACAAAAAACTCATGAAAATAAAAGTAGCACAAAAACCCCAAAAAAACAAAAATAACACAAAAACCCCAAATTTTAATATTGGTTTCATCAAATTTTATTTTAGTTTCATCATAAAATTTGATGAAACCAATATTAAAATGTGGGGGTTTTGTACCAATTTTTAAAAATTTGGGCTTTTTATATCAATTTTGTTTACGATAGAGTTTTAATGGATCCCAACATTTGAGTGGGGTTTTTGTAGCACAAGTTTGGTCACCTTGGGTTTTTATGACTAGTTTTGTTATCTTTAACCCTTCTTTTATTGTGATTCCTGTAGGGCAGCGCAAATTGCAATTTTTAACTTCTTCTTCTTTTTTTCTTTTTTTTTTTTGAAGATAAAGTGATAGATTACTGCATGGAAAGCTAATCTGCAGATTCAGGCTCATTTAGAACAAGCTCAGATTGAGCAGTCCGTCCGATGGTTGAATCTGTATGATAAGCATCCACTGAAAAAGATAGGACAAAATAAGCCTTTGGGTTGATACACCCCCCAGCAATTTGGTACCCCCTATTAGCAGCTTTGCAGAGTTTGCATTCATATTACATAATTCTAAAGCCTTGACAGTGTCATAGGCTATTGTAGGAATTAAAAACATTAGTGTTTCAGAAAAAAGTTTGTGTTCTTCCTTTCTTGGCCAAGAGATCTACTACCTTGTTTCCCTTTCTGTTGACAAGCTGAAAACCTCCAAAAGAAACCAGTTTTGTTGCTTGTTTTTTCACTTCGTCTAAAATTGCCTTACTTTGCCAGCTGATTGTAGTGTCTTGTCCTTCTAGATAGTTAATAGTTGACTTGTTATCCCCTTCAATGACCAGATTTTGCAATTCCTTTGTAATGGCCCATTCTGTTGTTTGCAGCAAAGCTAAAGCTTCTGCTTCTTCAGCTGATGAAGTCATGCGCCTTGCCATTCCTGCTCCTCTGAATTCCCCTGTCCAATTACGTAAGATAAATCCAATATCTGCATCAGTTTTAGAAGATATCCAAGAAGCATCACAGTTTAATTTCAGGGTTCTAGGATTTGGGAATTCCCAAGTATCCTTAGTATTAGTTATTTGACTGCATTGATGAGTTGTTGTTATGCTCTGTGTTAATGGATGCCAATATTCATAATATTTTGATATAACTAAAGTTAGTTGGTCAGGTGATCTTTGTTTGTTTTCAAACACCCTCATACAACGTTCTTTCCATATGAACCAGCATTTAGTTGCTGCTAGTGTCATAGAAAGTGAGTTTATGTCACCTTCCTTTCAAACAAAGAATAAATGAAATGTTGATTCTTATTTTTGATGGCAGAAGACCTTTTCATCAATTCCTAGCTTCGGTTTTATTGGTAAGGCATCTTGTAGACATTTCCATATGAACAATTTTATTCTTTGAGATGTATCCATGCTCCATAGACCCCTCCAAAACTTTTTTTTTTGGACATGAGTAACAGAAGATTGGTTTTGCAGCTTAGCATATAGTGATTTTACAGTAAAATCACCATTCCTATTTAGAGTCCACCTGATCTTATTTCTTTTCAGAGACCCATCATGTGAAGTAAAGAGTTTGATATTTAAGATTTCTTCTACTAGGGGTTTTTCAAAAATAGAGTTTAGTAAGTTTGAATTCCACTTATTTGTTTCAGAGTTGATTAACTCTGATACAAGTGTTATATTGGAGTTTGTTGTGAGAACAGATTTAGGCAAAACCTTTTGTCTTGTTTGTAGCCACCTATCTTCCCAAATGTTGATTGAGGTACCATCACCTACTTCTCAAATACTATATCTTTTTATGTGTTGTATTCCTTGAAGTATGCGGTTCCATATCCATGATGCATTGGATTTCTTCTTTGAAAGAGGAGAACCCGTTTTTTTGAAGTATTTTCCTTTGAGGATTTGAGCCCACATATCATCTGGTCTGCTGACTAATATCCATGCTATTCTGCTTATCATAGCTCGGTTAATTTTGTTAGCTTCCTTGAAACCTAAACCCCCTTTTTCTATTGGTTTACACAGGAAATCAAAGGATTTGATGTAAATTCCCTTTGAATTTGTGTTTTTCCCCACCAGAAATCTCGCTGAATGTCATTGATTCTCTTTGTTATTTTTTTTTGGCAGAACAAAATAACTCATAGAAAAAATTGGCATGCTGGATAAGATGGACTTATTCAGCACAATCTTACTAGGTTGTGATATGATTTTACCTAGCCAGTTTTTTATCTTTTGTTCCATTTTTCTATGATACCATCAAAAAATTTTAGCTTTGATCTATCAATGAATAATAGAACTCCTAGATGGGTGTCTTTATGTTTATTTTCTTTATTTTTAACAATCTACATATTATTCCCTGGTGTTTGTTGTGGACTTTCTTGCTGAAGAACAAACCCGATTTAGAAAAGTTTATAACCTGTCCAGAGGCAGAGCTAAAAAGGTTAATAGCATCAAGAAGGTTTTTGCAGCTGATTAGATCAGCTCTAGTAAACAGAAGCAGGTCATCTGTGAAAAATAAGTGGGATATTAGAGTAGCTCTAGGAGTTAGCTTGATTCCATGAACTTCTTTCGAAGATTGCAAATGACAAAGAAGATGAGAAAGAACCTCCATACAAAGAATGAACAAGTATGGGGACGGTGGATCTCCCTGTCTAATCCCTCTAGAGGGTTTAAATTAATGACAGGGATTTCCATTGATAAGAACGGCAATGGATGATGAAGAAATACACTGAAAAATCAGTTTACACCACTCTTCAGAAAATCCAAAGGCTTTCATAGTGTTTATTAGGAATTTCCAGTTAACTATGTCGAAGGCTTTCGAAATCTTAAGACCAATGTTACCTGTTTTTTTTTTTTACTTTTTTTCATTGAATGTACTATCTCATGTGAAACTATTATATTATTTGAAATTTATCTTGATGAGAGAAAAGCCGATTGTAATGGAGATATTATTTAATCTAAATTTTTCTTGAACCTATTTACCATGAGTTTTGCTATAACTTTATATGGTGTATTACATAGACCAATAGGTCTGAAATCTGCTGGCGATTTTGGGTTTTTAATTTTGGGAATGAGAAATAGAAAAGTTTTGTTTAGGTTGTTGTGCAGATGTTTATTTTTGAAAAAATCTTGTATGGTTTCCACTAGTTGTGTCCCTACAATATACCAATTATGTTTGAAGAATCTAACCGGGAAACCATCTGGTCCCGGCGCTTTATTTGATTTTAGGTTCTTAACTACTCGCCAAATTTCCTCCCTAGATGGAATGTCAATTAGAGCTGAGTTTTTCTCAGCTGAAATGCAAGGAGTTATGTGTTTAAAGATCTGTGTGTCTGTATCTGGACTAGTTTCAGTGAACAGATCCTTGTAATAAGAAGTCAGAACCTCCTCAATTTCAGCTCTAGGTTTGACCACATTGTCATTATTATCATGTATACATTCAATGTAGTTGTGTTTCCTTCTTTTCAAAGTTATCACATGAAAAAAAAAAGTAGTATTTCTTTCTCCCAAAGCTATGGTGTTGTTCCTAGACTGTTGCTTAGCAATGGCTTCTTGTCTATCATACAAGGCTTTTAGTTCTAGGGTCTTTTTGTTTACCAATGTTATTGTTTTATCATCAAAATGGTTTTGCTCACAAATTTTCAATATTTTTGATCAAGATTTTGATTTCTTGTTAGGATTTCCGAAGACATTGATCTTCCAATTGTTAAGATTCTCCCGTAGTGTTGCTATATTATCTAAGAGGTTTGTTATTGGCATATCAGTGTCAGTATTCCAAGATTTCTTAATAACTTCTATGCAAGATGGTTTCTTTAACCAAGTATCATAAAACTTAAAAGTATGAACTAAATGCATAATCCTATGTGTCAAAGATAAGCATATTGGACTATGATCTGAAGCAATTGCAACTAAGTTCTCCAGGGAAGCTTCACTAAATTCTAAAATCCATTTGGAATTTGCTATTACCCTGTCAAGCCTCTGCTTGATATTATCCTTACCTTCCCTCTTATTATTCCAAATTAAAATTTTCCTTTATATCCTATGTCTTATAGTCCAGTCCTCTGAATTAAATTAATGACTGGATCAATTTTTTTCTGTTAAATGGTAATCCTCTTTCTTTCTCATCTTCATTGAAAATGATGTTTAAATCACCAATTACCATCCATGGCATTTAGTTAAGGTTAACCCTTTGAGATATATCTTCTAAATATCTCATCACCTGTAATTTTAAATCAGTTTTTGGTGATCCATAAAAACAAGTGAGTAATCATTCCTTAGAATGGAAATTGTTTTTTACAATTACATTAATAATATTAAGATTAGATTGGACCTCTTCAAAGTAAAATCCATCTACCCAAGCAATTGCAGGTCCCCCAGCTATTCCATCTGGGTCTACAATGTGTGTATTTGGGAAGTAATCCAGTATGTTCCTCATTAAGTTCCTCTTAGATTTAGTTTCAGAGAGGAACAGAACATCTGGTTTTTTAAAATCAATAATAGTTTGGAGATGTTGCTGTGTTTTATTTTGGCCACACCCCTGAGTGTTCCATGCCAAAATTTTCATAATTATATCAAAAGTAAGTATTGTAACTGCCTTAAGATATCTTCTGAAAAAAGATCTTTTGTTATTCTAACACAGGATTGAAGAGCGGCAGGGATTTAAATTTCTTAACTAAGTTATCCTATTTTATCAGCAAATTCAATAAGGATGGTATCACAGACTTAAGTAATTAGATAAAAGAACACTATGCAGAGCAAGAGTAGCAAGAATTGACAGAGATAGATTTAGACATACCTGAATTTTCTCTTTCCCTATTTCTGCAGATCTAACTTGTAATTGTTCAATCTTTTTATTTATGGAGAGGGTATCCTTAGCAAGTGATGATGAGCCCACATCAAAAGAATCAAATTGGTTGATATTACCGATTTCAAGATTTTCAGATTTAGAATCATTCTTTGTTTCCATGGATGCAGGAAAAATTGAATCTTCCACTATTAAAGTGATCGATTCATTAGATGCAATGGATGAGTGAGGTGAGTCCAAGATGCATAAGAATAAGAAATTGCGATACTAAAACCAGGTCTAGGGACTCAAGAGATGCAAGAGATTCAGAAAAAGTTATGCAGAAAGCTGGTTTTAGTAGTTCGTGAATTGAGAGATCTCTTCTTCTGGGGTAAAGTACTGTTCTACTTGGTCATCGATTTGAGGATTACCCATTTCTAGTGGTATGAAATCTTCAGAAAGTGGTGGGGTAGATAAGATTTGATTAATCACGTCTTGGAGAAGCCCTGAATCAGAAATTTTATGGTAAGAGTGAATCAGAGAGAAGATAGGTTTGGAGGGAGAGTTCCAGTAACGTTGTCTTTTTCCAAGGATCGAATCTATTCCATCAATAATTTCCACATCCTCTCCTCTATCAGAAGAAATTACTTGAACTGGACTGAGAGATGATGGTTGAGATAGAGATTCAAGAAGTTGGAGAATAGAATCTGGTGATAACCCTTGAGATGGAGACCCATAAGTTGCATATGAAATTTGTCTATGTATTTGTTCATTAATACGAACTTTGAAATCTGTAACCCATCTCTAAGATTCAGACTCAGAGAAAGAAGAAGGGCCCTTGTCATAAATACTCTCTAATGGTAAGTTGTGCTTAATAGCACAAGAGTCTTCAATATGACCTAGACGACAGCAATAATCACACACTATAAATGGAAAGTCCAAATAGGTAAAGTAAAGTCTCGACTCAGGGTTATTTCCCACTTTGAATCTAGCATTAGTGAATAAAGGTTTTTCTATTTTTATTTATACTCTTGGAAACACATCATGGCCAGGCAAAGGGATGGCGTTCGCTGGAGATATACTAGAGACAAACCCCGAGTGAGTTCCTATTTGTGCAATAATGTATTCATTGTAGTGAATTTAGTTGCAGGAAATCCTACACTACACCCCTCATATGATTTCATTAACACTCAACTCATTTTTAGATTAACAATCTTAATTTTATTGACTAATCTTTGAACAATCTTACAAGAAAAGATAAAGGAATCAAGAATAACCAGTGTTCTAGATTTTCTCTCTCCTATTTACTTGTTTTTTCCTCAAAAAAGATCTCTCTCCTCTCCTTTACAACTGAACGACTATTTATAGGGAAATACATAGTGGATGACAGCTAATATGTCCTTTATTTTTGGATATAGCTTGCGACATTTTCGCAACCTTACAAATGTTAATCTCGCAAACTCTCTAATTTTCACAAGATCATCACATCTTTCTCATTATTTCAGTTGATGACATTTATTATATCATTTCTGAAATTGTTCTGCGACGTTGTTATGTTGTGTTGTTGATAATTTCGCTGAGGCATTATTGCTGCGAGTTTCTGATCCTACATCTTGCCTCCTCTCATATCTTCTCTGCAAAGTATAGAATGATGTGAGAAATGCCGCAGCTATTCATCTCTTCATATTCTGCATTTATCACACGTATTCTTTTTTCCATCTGTTTCTTGACACGTCTTCTGTAACAGCTGCTTTTCAACCGCTCATGTCTTTTCGTCTTAATGGTGTTTATTTCTTCGAGTAAAAAATCTTCTTTATATATTCTTCTTACTCTTCTTTCCACTTTCTTTTTACTTTCTCTTCTCTTTTTATCCTTTCATCTCTGCAACTCTATTGTTCTTCCGTAAGTTCCGCTACTGTGATCCTTCCTTCTTCAATCTTCTTACTTTTTATTCATTCTCATACTCTATATTCAAATATGCCTCCAAGTGGCCATAAACATGAGAAAAACTTAAAAGACGTCCAAAAAGATATTGCAGAGAAAGGTTTCACACTTTCTACCATTCCTGGTGAAAGTGCCAAATCAATTCTTTCTATCAAACTGTTTTCTGATCAATATTGTGATGATCAATCAATCATAATTTCGCTAGGTCAAATTCTCGCAGGTCTCCCCATTCCCCTTTATGATCCAGATATTCCTCTGTTTTATGAAATTCTCGCTCACTCAGGATTTTCGCGAGCTATCTTTCAATTGAGTGGGGATTGCATCCGTCTGATGTTAGAGTTCGCTAACCGTGGTGATGATAAAGGATCTCTGTACTCCAAAGAACTTAGGGATCCTAAATTCGCAGACTTGGAAATAATTGCTGAGAAATACACAGTAGCGAGTTTCTTTGATAATTTTGAACTGATCTCCATGAAGAAAGAGAATACTCGCTGGGGTATTCGTTTGAAAAGTAAAGATAATATTGATGAAGCTAAAATACTCATGCAAGACATTGACTGGCATGCTGGTAAGAACACAACTCGTCGCCAATCCAAAGATGATAAATGGTGTGTTTTTCCCTTGATGCTAAAAGGACCTTATATTGCTGGGTCAAATGTTCTTCCTGACCTTGGGTATTTTCTTGGCCCGAGAAGGAGAAAGAGGTATGTTTCTTCCAGTTTCGCTCACTTTATATTTCTTTATTTGTCTTTATTCTTTTGTTCGCTGACCCTTGCGACATTATACAGATCCAAAAACTGAAAGATAGTTATAACAGGACTGGGAAGACTAGTACCTTGTTAGCTCTTCGCTCATACACATATGAAGTAAGAAACATTCTCTTATGATTTTAAACAGTATACTGTTGCTCCCATTTCTTATTTCTATCTGTGTGCGAAGATTATTGCTGAAATAGAAGAACCTGCCAATGTTGCGAGACTGGTGATAAAGGCAAAGGTGCTCTTCGCAGGTAAAATCCAACTGCTCCTCCTTTAAAGAAAAGAAAAGTCCGTTCTTCTTCTCCTTCAAATATTCCTTATCATGAAAACTCCGAGAATGATGATGATGATGAGGATAATGATGACCTTGCTGCAAATGAATATTCTCCATCTGAATCTTCTATGGCTAAGCTCTCTGGCCTCTTTTCTGATTCTTTGCAAGGAATGGGAGATAGTCAATTCGCTAACACCTGTAAAGCTCTCACTACAGTTTGCGATGTTCCTTTGTTGGATGGTGATAACTCTCTTCGTGGAGTTTCTAGATCAGTGACTCCTAATTTCCTGCATTCTCTTAATAGTCTGGTATACTTTCATCCTTTTATTTCTTCATTGTCGTAACTCAAAATCTCTTTCTATATTAATACTTTTTATATTTTCTCGCAAGCTGGAAAAGCTTCTTTCGTTGTTGCCTCAGATCTAGAGAAGAGACGCGAAAATCTTGAAAAGAAGAATTTTCAATTTCGCACAAAGAATGAAGAACTGGAAGCTGAAGTCAAATGTCTTCGCGAGAAAAACAGACAACTAAAAATTGATTCTTCTTCGTATAAGAACAAAATCTCTAGTCTTCAGCAAGCTAATAATCATCTCTATGGTATGTTACTTTTCTCCTTTCCATTCATTCATTCATCCTGTTATTTTATCTTATTTAATTGATCCTTTTTGCAGACATTTATGGTCTTTCTGATGAAGCTACCATTCTTCGTTCATTTCCTAATACCTTGGATAATGATACCCTTCTTGAGCGTCTTAATAATTCTTTAAATAGTTTCTCAAATGATAGAATTTCATCTCTTTCTCTGAATGAACTTAGATATAATTTTTCCTCTTAGAAATTGACCATAGATCTAGTTTAGGCTTAGCCAACCGATTTAAGCGTCTCCTTCTTAATTCTAAAGAGAAAACCAATGAGTTGAGAACCAAAATTAGCGGTCTCATAGATGATAAGGATCGCATCTCTGATCAAGGTGCTAAGGCTTTGGCGAAATTCCAAGAGACTCTTCTTGAAGTTCAACTTGAGCGAGATGAAGCTAACCGCAAGAACATCGAACTCTACGAAAGAGAAAACCAAATTCGTTCTCGTCTTCTTATAAGTAATGAGGATGAATTTGCTTGGGCTGCGAAAATCTTAGATGATGCCAGAAAAGATTTAGGTGTAAATGTTAGTCTCCAAGTTGAGCATACAGCCTTGATTAGAGATATGATTTCTGACAGAGAAGGTTATTAACTGTTCTTCTTTACTAATCTTTTGTTTCTTATGAATTTTCATCAAGTTATTAATTGATTGTCTTCTTCTCGCAGATTCTGAAAGTAGATATCGTGAAAAGATTGAGGAACTTGAAGCTGAAAAAGAGGAACTCGCAAAGAATCTTTCTTCTCGCAACGACAAGTATTCTAGATTAAAGAATCAACTCAAGATTACTGTTGCAAACTTTAAGAATGATGCTATGCATTTTCGCAATCAAACTATCCAAATGGTTTGTGATGACCATAGTATCCCTCATTATGATTATCCTTGTATCTTGGAAGAGATCCCAAAGAATATTCCCAATCTGATTATTTCTGATAGCGAAGATGGTGATAAAGAATCTGATGGTGATGAAGGTTCTGATGGTGATGAAGATTCTGACGCAGACGAAGAAGGGAACAAGTCTGATGAAGATGATGAAGGATCAACTAATAAGTAGTCTTTGTTTCTTTCTTTGATCCTCTGTAATACTTGTACATTTGTTCCTTCTTTATGTATATTTGTGTTTCTTTCATTTTGACCTGCATTCATTAAAACAATTCTTCCTTGCAATATAATTTATCAATATAATCATTAATTTTTGAATTTTTGTGTAAACCTATCATGTGGAGACAAATAACATTTTCTAATTTCATTAATTCCCATACTTGCCTCTGTTATTTGTATCCAAATGAGAGATTTTATAAATTTTTCTTATTTTGTGCCTCAATTTCGCAGTTAATTATGTATAATTTCGCAATCTTTTGCGAACTGAATTTTGATTCTTTTCAAAATCTCATTCATGTGTGGTCTTATTTTTCCTTCCTAATTAAAGGTCTTATTATGCCACCTCTTGTCATTGCGACAAAATCGCAGGACGTCCTTGCACTTTCATGCAAAAACCCATTGATCTTGCCTTAACTTTTTCTTTTGTATTGTGGCCTCTTCAGGAATGTTGCGACAATATGACAGGCCTAAATATTCTTGTGCAAATAAAGCCCCATGACATTGTCGTCTTGCGACGAAATCGCAGGACGTCTTCGCACTTTCATGCGAAAACCCATTGATCTCGTCTTATCTTTTTCTTTAATTCAGCGCAGTTTTGTGTTATAGACTGGGTATCCCTCTTTTCGAAGAGGGTAGCACTTGTCCTTGTTGTGGTAGAGACATGGATATTTTTGGAGACCACGCTCTACATTGTGTCAAGGATATTGGAATTAAGTTTCTTTATGATCTTGCTCGTGACACTTTTGCTGACATATGTTACCGTGCTAGTGTTCTTGACAGGAAGGAAGTCGACTTAGGTCTCATCTCCAATACTGGCTCGGATTTAAGACCTGCGGATATTCTAGTTCATAACTGGATTGATGGGCGTGATGTATGTATGGACGTGACTGGTGTCTCTCCCTTCACAGGTGATGGAGTACGTCCTTTTACCCCAGGGCAAGCTCTCGCTAAGGATATCGATCGTAAACGTGTTAAGTATCTTGAGAAATGCACACAACATGGGCTTGGCTTTGGGGTCCTTGCTTTCACTACCTTAGGTGAGCTCAGTGATGACACTATCAAATTCCTTAAGAGATTACAGAATTACATAGCTAGTAATGATGCAAATGTCAAAGTGGGGGATTTTCTTTTCCATAGGATAGGTGTTGTCATTCAAAAAGCGGTTGGGGCTCAGCTTGTTGCTCGACTCCCTTCCAATTTCTTACCACTTGATAATGTATCCAACAAATTTATTTGATTTAATATAATGAAATTATTATTTAAAAAAAAAAAAAAAAACTAAAGTTTCAAAATCTTACCCAATCAATTTTGTTGACGGATTCGCTCCAAACCAATCTCAAAAGATTCCAATCATGTTTATGTTCAAACCCTTCAAACGATTTGAGACGAAACTCCCTGGAAATCCTGATCTACCACATGTATTTTCGGAGGGTTTTGGGGTGAGGAAGAAATGAAATGGGAAGAAGAAGAAGAAGATCGACCTTCTGTTGGGCTAGATCGATTTTTTTAACGTTGAATGGTGCAGCGCCTGGCGCCGAATGATTCAGTTCTTTGACCGAGTTGACTGGTCAAGCGCGGGATGGTTCAACTAAAAGTGAAAACGCTGGATGGTTTAGCTCTTGGTGATGTTCTATTTCAGCGACTAGCATGCTAGACTAGCACTCCCATAAGACTTAGGTGATTTTGCTAGCTGACGTGGATTGCTAATCTGGGTGTTAGATTAGCACCCCATAAAACTAAGTCGACAGCTCTTGACCCTCTTGTTACATAACTTCCAAAATTAAACCAGTGGTGGAGATCAAAATATCATGTGCACACTCGTTAGAGAATGTGCATAAAATCGGACTCGAAGGAGAGGGGGTTCGGAAGGCGAGATGTATAGGTGGGCTGAGGGCCTGAGATGATTCGGATCCATGTGAAGACCAAGTAAACCCTATACCAACCCGGCAATCCCTCGAGATTCTTATATATTCTTTATGTGCATGTGTATAGATTCTATGCAAACCCTAAAATACGAAGAAGAAGATGAAAGGGAACAAGGAAAAGGAAATATAGTCGTGTTCATCTTCGAAAATATTGCCGCACCTCCCACAAGAAATCATCTTTGAGATTATATCGAGGTTACCATTGATATATCGCTTAAAATTCAGGTGTGTATGCAAATCTTGGAGCATCCTATTTAATAACCCTAAACAGATCGTGGGTAGTAATGAAGTATAGACGTTAGATAATGATTCATTAACATCACCATTACTTGATGGTATTGAAGGACGCATTCGGAAAATAGAGTCATCTCTGGATAGCACGGCGCTGGTGACTGAGCATAGTACTTTGGTGGGTTCGTGTAATGTCCTCGTTTGCATGTATCCTCCAGATAATTATTTATGTTTATGGAACCTCGTCCTAAGCGAATTTGTTTCGCATCCACCATATATGGATTTGGTTATGACTCAAAGAGTTGTGATTACAAGCTCGTAGATATAACGAGCTATGAAAACTTCAACCAATCTAAAGTTGAAATTTATTCGCTTAGATCGAATACCTGGAAACAAATTCAACATATCCCTTATATGTATAGAGTACAAAACAAAGCTAGGCTAAGTTTTCCTGTGTTGGTGGTGGTCAGGATTTGTCCTGATAAAGAAAAATCAAGGGTTATGGTTTTCCAGACCACCCCTACAACTCGCACGTGTGGCGTTAATTCCAGTATGATGGATGAAAATTCAGAGATGCACCCAACCACACACCCCATGGTTCTATCTCACTGGAATGCGGTATACCCCATCTTTCAACACTATCTCAGATCCAGTTTGTATCGCTGCTGCAAAAAAAAAAAAGATAATCGATCGCTTGGTTTTCTTTACTTTCATGTACACCAAAAACCGTTCAGTTTCTCATTTACTTCATATCTGAAATCAATGGTTATTTTGACCTTACCTCTCTTCTTCCAAACCCAAATCTTAAGTTTGCAAGTTTGAGAAAGTTGAGAGTAATCAAAATCCAATTCTTTAGGATCTGGGAAGCTTTCTAACATTCTAGGCTATCTAGGGTTTTTAACAATGTCAAATTTTGATATTTCAGTTTTGAATTAGATATGGCTTATTATCGCTCTGCATAAGCTAATTCTGACAATCACATCAATATCCAGATTCTGATTTAGATTTGTTTATGTTTCTGATGAAGTCATGAGCATAGCATGGCTTATAATCTCAGGAAATGTGTTTTTTCTTCCCAGTTAGATGATTCAGTGATAAACCTCTTCTTCTTCTTTTTTTAAAAAAATCCAATGATTTTATGCAAGGGTTTCTGGTGGCAATTGTTTTTTTGTTGCTGTTGGGAAGTATAAGAATCAGGCGTTTATGAGTTTTTGTTCTTATTGTTGTTGTTCTCTTGCATGATTAAACTTTAGCTCATTTTATTTATATATTTTATTAAAATCATGTAAACGCGGTGTAAGAATCTGCTAAGCTATCACTCGGTTTGGAGCGTAAGATCGAGCCAATTGTATTAAAAATTAACGGCCACGAAATATAGGGGGTATAAGTTTCTTTTCAACCAATCAGGAGCGAGGGTTTTGTTCACCGGCCAATGAGAGGGGAGGTTACCACACCTCTCGACGTGGAGTGAGAGATGGCGTGGGGTTTTTAGGTTGTTGATTAATTTGATATGCATCGTATGTTGATACATTCACGAGCATTAGTTTTTGTTCTGAAATTCAGTTTGTTACAAGTTAGAACTTCGAACAAATTAGTAGGGATAATTATCTGACCTTATTCAATGTCGAATTCTAATAGAATATACATGAATAAAAGCCAATCGACAGAATGTCGTCGACACTACTACAGAGAAACATTGAATAAGCACATCTTCAGGTCTCAAAGTTCAGCTGATTTCGAGAGTTCTCGGTTAGTTTAGTACAGATACTTAGGGTTTGCGTAACCTGAAGTGTTAGGATTAACTTAGGGCTTTTCGCTGATTTGAAGAAGATCTCTCACTGGGGAACATTTAACGAAAACAACAGACATGCTAAAAGCTTTTGTTAAGGGTTAAGACCCAAGAACTGCAAGTGAACCTAAATCAATCAATTATTTATTTTTTTGGAAGTAATCTTATGAGGTTAATTTATTCTTATATCTATTATCAATGTTGATTCGTTGGTTTCTTGGTTTGTGAATTTAGGTGGTTTCTTAAGAAAGAATTTTACTGGTTGCAAATGATAAATGTACGGTTTATGGTTGTTTAACAATCTCATTTGATGGGCGACCAACTCCTCCCTAATGATTCCCACGGTAAGGTAGTGGCTAGGTTTTTCAGAAATCATCTTTTATTCTGACCCAATTTATATTCTGATTTCGAATTGTAGGAAAAATTGGGATCCTTTTATTAATCCTAACCAGTTTATTTTATTTTCCCCTAAGCTACTACGATCAATTCCATCCCTTTGGTTAATAGAAGCCTTATTTTCCCAAATCTAAACTGCAACAAGAGGGGGTAAAATGATCCTAAACATTAAATGAACATTTATAATGGGTGGGAAAAGTCATATCATAGATTTTGTTTAGGATCACTAGATATATACTCTTTGATGTCCTACTGTAGCTTTTATGTATGATATGTTGCTTGATTTTGTTCTTCACTTATATCTAGGAAACTCAATTCGCTGGAGTTAATAAATTACCCAAGTAATTGCTCGAGATGAAATGAGGAATGAATTGACTGGATTAAAGGGTGGTGGTCAAAGGTTGAACTTTGTAAGACAGCTTATGTGACACAAATTAAAGTTCTTAGGTGTGCTAGCTTACAACACTCTAATGGGTATAACAAGTTTTATTTTATTTCAATACTGCTGCGCTGTTAGAGAAAACATGGGGCATTCTAACGGGTACCTCTCATTGCCAGATCTTTGTCAGTTCCAGATTCCTTCCAAATAATAACGAGGCAGTTGGTTACTGCGCAGAGTTCATATCAGTTGGGATTTGGATTCTGCTCGACTTTTCTCTAAAATCTAAAGCCAAAAGACAGAGATTGTGTGGCTTCCTGAAATATTATCTAGATGAAGGGAATTTCCACATATTCTTTATCTTCCTCAAATAAAAAATTTGATTCAGGTATGATGCATTTCGAGTCGGGTTCTGAATAGTACTAATATGTTCGGTTGAATCATTCTAATGGCTTATGGGTTGATAATTGAAGGGGTTATGTCTAAAATGGTGTTGCTGCTGAATACTTCAGTGACTGTTTCAATGGAAAATCTTGGTTATCTAGGATTCTAGCTTATATGCATGGTACTTCCTTTTTTCTCTTCTTGAGTGTATGTCGTACTCAACACAATTACCATCTATTAATACAGACGTCTAACTACACGGTTGGCAGTTAGATTTTGTGTGGATTCATCCCGTGTTACCTAATTTTGTTCCGTGTCATGGAGCTCATGAAAATCTATATATGACCAAAGAGTAGTAGCTGCTGAATAAGCTTTTGGATTAATACCAATTCTCTTTAGAAAACATATCACTATTTTATGACAAAGATGCCAGGAACTTTGAAATTACCATTTTATGATATCACTATTTTATGTAATCATGTACTTAGTTGTTGAAGGTGTGCATGAGCTTGAGTGCTTGAGAGATGAGTGTGAGATCTTAATGAAAACGTAAATCATATTCGAAGAAAGCAAGGAACCGTAAAACCGAACCTTTTTGGTTTCTTTATGTTTTTTTAGTGTGTTTTGGCACTCACTAAATTTTGTTTTATGTTTCTTCTTTGAAGTTATCATCTTTTATAAATCTATATAGGATATGCGGTCAATTTTCCTTGGCCTTAACATGACATATGAAGGTATAGTTTTGATTTGCATACGAGTGAAAGAAACTTGACATTGCATACTTACTATAGGAAACGAAGAACTGGCCTTAATAAATATTATCATAGATTTGCTAAAGGTCTATAGTTCTGACTTGCTGGCCAAATGAAGCAGGAACTAGGTGTAAGACCAATATATTTAAGGCTTCGTATTTTGATTAATAACTTCTGTGTATGGCACTAATTCTCTTAGAATACTTTTGAGTCGGCGTAGAATCTGGGTATGACACTAATTCTCTCAGAAACCTTTTGAGTCGGCATAGAATCTGTTGGAATTCCTTAAGGGTTCAAACCATTCTATTATCCAGTTAGTTTAGTCAAAGTGGCTATGACCATCTTAAATGTATATCAAGATCCTCTTATGCAATCAAACTGTTCAGCTTATTTGGGTATGGGGTTTCCTTAAGTTTGATTTTGTGTACACTGATAAACCAAGGATATAGTAACGAAATCCTAGCCGCACAACTGTTCTAATGTTCAATAAGAAAAATTTGTTTTGTTTTTTGTTTTTGTTTTGTACATTATCATCTAGAATGATTGTTGTTGATGCTATTAGAGAAGGATGAACTTGGAGTTACAAAGAACTTGACGAAGAAAAAGTTACGGAAGCTAGGCGGAGAAAAACCTAACATTGATCGAAGATGGTTATGATGCTGGACTCAAAGTCTACAATACGTCACCAACAGCCGGCTTGACTCTTGAGCCCTTAAGTGAGTTGCAGGAAATTGTAAATCCGTGCTTACAGTCTCTGTAACTTGAATACATAAGGAATTCGAGAGTTTTTTACATTTATTTCCCTAGCCTAAAATGCTTAGTTTTAAATCTCAGATGCATAATATTTGGACCGACCGATCGGAAGGCCCGAAGGGAGTTCCTTTTATTGCCATTTTTTTGTCAATTGAAACCTAACGAAAATTCACAATTTGAGAAAAATATTTGAGATTTGGTGTAGTCTGTGGGAGTTGAAAAGACTAAAACACCCATATACTTAAAAACCAATTCCTTCATAATCCTCGTCTATATTTCCTTTTCCATCATAACCAACACCACCGCCGGCAGCATTACCATCGTCATCACAGTAACCAGCGACGCCATCACAACCATCTCTAACCAACGCCGCCACCACAACCACCACCGTCCAAAAACTCCACCAGCATCTCTAACGACAGCGTCCCATTTCTTCACCTACCACCACCGTCACCTTCACCTCCGACAACACCTCCACAGCCACCACCTCCGACAAAACCTCCACAGCCACCACCTCCGACAAAACCAACAACACAGCCACAGATCCGCCACCATCTTTACTGATAGCTCCTCCACCACCAGCAACACATCCACCTCCACCATTACCAGCAGCTCCGCCATTAACTCCAGCAAAACACCATCACCACCATTCCAGCAGTTTACAATTTACAATTTCACGAAATCCAGATTCAAATCCATGAAATCCATTATACCAAATCCAAACAATTAAATCCAGATTCAAATCCATGAAATCCCATTATACCAAATCCATTACACTATTTACAATTTCATGAACAATTAAACAAAAAATTCTTTCATCTATAACCATACAAACAGTTCCCCAGTTCAATCACAACTGAATCCGATTCTAAACAGATTTTAGTAGCAAAGAAACGGGTGAAGAAGATGAGGGTATCTGGGCATACGAGTCGGACCTGGATCGCCGGATTTGTAAACCATACCTAATACACCAGCAATTGAACAAAGAAGGGGGGGGGGGGGAAAAGGCAGCTCCGAATTTGGGGTTGAAGACATCTTTCTGATTCTCAGAAAAATGGATTTTGTTACTTGAAATTAAGGATTGTTAATTACTTACCAGAGGGCCACCAAGTGGTGCCGGTGGAAGTAATTTACATTCCCCTGCATCCCATCAAAACACCATCTGTCGTTCTGATAAACACGCTGCAAGCCTTCCCCACTAATCAATTATCTCTTCAGAAAGACTAATTTATGAGTAATCTATCACTAGATTACTGCTGCAGCAGTGGGGGACGACGAAGAAACAAACCTAAGAAGAAGTAAAATGATCACCAGAACAACTTTTTATTGTGAGGTTCCGAACACCATATGCCGCCATGCCGGTCCTAATATTTTAAGGTCCGTCTCACGCTGAACTATCAGCCTCATCCACTAATCAAACTACAGATGCTACAATTACACGAAAAGAATTGTGCTCCAGCATTTCCCCTTTATGGCTTATGACACTTCCAAATTAAGCTTCCAATTTTGCACATCAAAAGGAATTTTTGAAAGAGACATTCACCACATCAACATAAAGGAACACAATTATGGGCGTGGAAGATCATATACTACTCTCATTCCGTGTTGTTGTGTATTTCCAGGATTGACTTCGCTGCCAACAGCCATCATAGTCTTGCATTCTTGATAGTGCACAATAATAAGAGTCGTTCTACACAATTGTTAAACTTGTAAATTAGTCCAAGTTGCAACTAACGTGGTAAGGTATTGTTCATCCACGTTATAAGTGAAACACATCACTCATTTACGTCCGTTAGATCGTCAGCTACTATTTTTAAAAACATAAAATTCATTTGATATTCATCTCTGTGACTCTGTCTCTCTCTAAAAAGCAACCTTTTTGTTCATCTTCATCGTCATTTTCTTTGGATTTAATCAGATCAAAAGTGATTGATATATCCAATGAAGGGGTTGTTTCATGTTCTTCTATGATTCTATAGAGAATAAAATTTGGTTGTTAAACGAGATGGAAATGGATATCACTGGATGTATATCATCATCAGATCTATTGAAGAAGAAGATATTCACAATCAACATAGTAATCAATATTTTCACCAAAACTCATTCTTAATAATCTGATTTCTCCAGCAAAAATTATTTAATTTCAATTCTACCTCTCAGGTAGGTTCCCTTTCAGATTTTGATAGGAAGTATTTGCTCAATTAAGTTACGGATTTAGATGGAGTTTGAATTTTGTTAGCTTTAGAGTAACTGTAAGTCGTCTTTCCGAGCTCTGTTTTTTTACAGGGTTTTTATGACGACTCAGATGGTCGGTAAATTAGCTGACTCGGCCAGATTCGTGAATATCGTTCGGGTTAAGTCGATCCGGATCCGAACCGTATGCCGTCGTCTTCTCCACCCGTTTTACTGCTACTGCAGTTGTTCAGAGTCCGAATCATTTGTCCGATCTAATGAATTTTTTTAGTAAGTTTGAACTGGAAATATGTTTGTATGAATGTATATGAAGGAATTCTTTGATCAATTTGTTTGATTATGTCGATTTGATTCTAGATTTCATGGAATTGTAAATCAATTTTATTTTTTTTGCACAAACTTTGTGACTGACATCTTTGGTTATTTTTCATCACATAGGGACTCCTCCCTTTGGTCGTCGTCCAAATATTGAGTTTAATCACAAAAACAAGTAGCACCCACTATTTGATTCTCCTTAAAAATTTCTACAACAAAGAATTTTTTGCACTTTGAATTTTTACATGTAACATACCCATGATTAAAGGAATCCTGAACTGAAAGGAACTGACCTAATTAATTTCAACTTTGTTACAGGAGAAAACATCAACAAGATCAAATCCATATATTTGCAAATTACATACATTTGTTAATCTATTCAGTAATTTCTTCAACCGAGTTGATCGACAAGAAGAATGAGAAACTCTTTCTCCTCTATTATCATCATTAATGGAGCACGCCTTCGCCTTCTTTTTTACTAAGTATTGATGTTGATGTTCAAATGTGTAATTGGAGATGATTAAATTTTAATTAATCATAATTGAATATGGATTTTTAGTGTTCTTCAATTTTGATTTTTGTGATAGTGGTGCTTTCGACAAAGGGGGTAGTGCAGGTGGCGGTGACAATGGGGGTTCTCTTCCAAACTCGTATAGTGAACATGAAGAAGGGTTTAGATATAATAATAAGTTTAAGCTGGAGAACCTATTAGGAATTTTTAATCTTTAATAGGAGGTTCCAACTTTATAATGATATCGTGTACGTCCGTTTCATATCCAACGGCTGATTACTTGCTAGCGTATAAACCGTCCCCGCAGTCCTGCGGGGTAGCACGACCCCTTTAATTTGGCCTTACAACAAAAATGGTATCTTAACTGTAAAATTTGTCTACAAACTGCTAGCAAATGAACTGCTCCATAATAATTCTAGTCCTAACCCTGATTTTGAAACACATAAGGCTATTTGGAAGTCTCAACTTTTCCCTAGAACTCAATTGTGTATTTGGAAATGTTTTGAGAATATCTTACCTACTGGTTGCAAACTAGGTAGATTTAACTACACCCCATGATGATAGGTGTAAATTTTGTAACTCTGGTGCTATTGAAACTCTAGAACATATGTTACTTCACTGTTCCTTTGCTAAAAATGTTTGGTCAAACATTCCTGTTGTTAGTCACTCTGTTTTGTAGGATTCTGATTCCAACATCAGTGTTAAGAACTGGATTTCTGAGTGGCTCTTATCCAAACCACTGCAAGATAAATCGGCTAATGTCCTTACTGCGGCCTGGTGTATCTGGAAAGACAGATGCTCGAAAGTGTTTGATAACATATATTTAAACCCTCATATTACTGCTAGAAATGCTCTAAAAATTGTGGGTGAAACTATTAATGTTTTTGCCCCTGAATCTGCGCCAAATATAACTAATGTTGTTCCTGATAATGATTCTAATTTTCTTGATTCTGTATCACATGAAAGTCTTCTAATTTTCTGTGATGCATCCTTTGACAAGAATACTAATGACTCAGGTGTTGGGATTGTGGCTTTAAATTCTTCAGGTGAATTCAAGGGATGCAAGCTAGTCTCAGGGAGGAGTGCAAGTTCTGAAGTAGCTGAAAGTTCAGCAATACTGGAGGCTGCAAGTTGGATTAAAAAGAACAACTTCCAGGACTTTTACATTACAAGTGATGTTAAAAACATTATAGCTTATCTGAATAATAGCAAAGGCCAAACTAGTTGGACCTCATGCTCTGTCTTAGATGATTGTCTTTTCCTTCTAAAAGATATTTCTCCTCTTAGATTCATTCATCTCAAGAGAGATCTTAATAGCTTAGCAGATATAGCTGCTAAACACGGTAGAATTTTGAAAATTTCAGGAGATTGGGATGTTAACAATCACCCCTACTTTCTCCCTCGAGCTGTAATCTCTCATTAATATCAATGACTTTCATTTTCCTAGCAAAAAAAAAAAAGTTGGCTTGTCCATAGTCTCACCAGATTGATACCTAATACCCATGGAATCGCGAATACATAAAAAGAATTATTGAAAGCTGCCTGTGACAAGGTCCATCCTACCATTAACAGGAGAAGAGATATTGATTGTAGTTTGCCAGCTTTGTATTTCAGGTTAGGTTGAAAATGGTTCTCATGTTTTAAACTGCAAAATGTTGTCAGAAAAAGAAAAAACAATATTTCAAGACGTGGAAGGAAATCAGATTATTAGTATCTTGCAACACTCTATAGATAGGGCACAATATATATTTACCTCCTTGACACCAAGTTAAACACGAAACAGCTAGCTAACATGAATTTCAAGCAGAACTCAAATTTAGAGGTGTAAACACCCAAATATTATTATAGGGTAATGGAGACTAATCCCAACACAAAATACAATTATCTGGAGAACCTTATCTTTCTTTGGGAGGATTCTATCCTTTTATAGGCAAAGCCTTACATGTCAATACCGTACACGTGTACCCTAATACCTTTTCTAGTAAGTCTTCTATTCTCAGCCGTACACATGTACTATTATAGTTATGATTATTCAGGCACCCCATGGTCATTATTCTCGAGGCAACCTACTCCTGAGGCAGCTTGCTTGTGTTACAAAACCGTCTGTGGCAACCCTGGATCTACCAATGGCGGCTTCGACTCGTATCCGGAGCCCTCATTGTTGTCTTCGGCTTCTGGTGAAAATCACGTATTTACAATAGCCCCCTGACTGTATTGTCGAAGCTAATAGCTTTGGCAATCAGTCATCTCTTCTTGATGCTTCCTCTTCGTAAATTCTTGAAGCCCCCGGTCGGTTATGACCTTAGGTTTGGACTCCCTAGCCTGGTTGAGATTTTTCTTTTCAACCGTGGATTTATACCTCACTGTAACATAGGAATTAAAATGAAACTCAATAGGAGATAGGTTCCATTTGATCGTGGCACTTCAACTTTCTCCTGTCGTTTCATTATCCACTGAAAACGTGCCACGTGTGAGCCCGGGCTCTTCGTCTTCCAACTTTCCCCTGGGTATATAAGAAACCACTCTTTCTTTCCTTTTCTTTATTTTTTAGTTTTTGGCATTTTCTTGCTTCTCTCTCCTTCCATTTCTCTCTTGCTACGTGCCTTTCCCGATAATATAGTTTACCCCGAGTGAAAAGATGGATAAAACCACATCCGGTGCAGGTAAATCTGTATCAGCCGGGTCTTCCGCGGAAATGAGAAATGACCGGTTATTCGGCCCCGATGCTGGCAAAACCGACAATTCCGGGTCTATCTTTGAAGATAGATTTATTTCTAAATTGGGTCTCACAGGGTTTCATTTTATTGATAATAGTAGAACCCTAATGGTCTCCGAGGCTTCCTTACCTGATGATCTTCCCCTTGAGAGCTTACCCCTGCTTTGCATTGAACGCGGAGACTACCGGGATCCAACTATGGAATTTGCTTCTACAACCCTTGTTAGTTATGAGTGGTCATCATGGAAGCATTATATGATGTCAAAACTGTATCATGCTGAGCGTATTAAGGCTCTTGGTAAGCAGGCTTTGGAGATATCCGCCCATCGTAGTATTTTCCAATCTAATAAAGCTCTTCCTTACGCCTGTCTTCGCTGGGTTGCTGGTGTTCATACCTTAGTTTTTACGTGGGGGAAGCTTCTCCTACTTTAGAAGATGTCGTTTCTCTGACGGGATTGCCTATCCATAGTTCTCATGATTTTGACGAAGCCGACCCCGACAACCTGTCTACGGAAGATGCAGATTTGCTTAATGAATTGGTGGAAGTCCTTAAACTCATAGGACGCAAAGGCGGCCCCGGGGGTGCTGAGGGGTCTGTCCGGGGAGAGAAACGTGCCTCTACTTCGGGTTGGATGAGTTACTGGGCACCTCGCGTGATTGATCCTTAAAATAGGAAAGATTTCCCTTCCCTTGTGAAATCCTACGATCCTCCTTCTCATGGTCGTAAAGACGATGTCGAGTTGGCTGCGTTCTTAACATATTGGTTGATTCATGATTTCTTTGAGTGTTCTCCTAAGGATATCATCCGAGAAGATGTCTTTCGATTAGCTGTCAAAATGGTTCGCGGGGTCACTTATCCGTTAGCCCCCATGTTTCTGGGAGGCGTGTATCGTCATTTGGATACACTTATAGCGGATATAAAAGCCGCCAACAATTCTCATCATGTGATTGAAACCTTTGTGCCCACAAGTTTCTTGCAGATGTGGTTTTGGGAACGTTTCCCCGCCGGTAGGTCTGGAGTTAATACTTTGGCCATAAGGAGTGAAGGAGTTGTCAGCACTTCCGGGCGAGCCCGTCCTATCCCTCAGATTCGGCATCCCCGAACTGCGCTATTTGAGAAGCAACATATAAAGAAGAAAACTGATGATTTTATGTGGATAGTGGATGACTTGCAATCATTCCGAGCACGTCCGTATGATGACGTTCCTCGGTCAGCTTTATTCATTGGTCCTTAATTCCTTTTTTTTGGTGACACATTGGATTCAGAAGATTCAAAACTTGATGATGAGGAATGGGATTTTGTGGTGATGGCTACCCCGGGTTTCATCCCAGGGTATTTCGAGGGGAGATTTTGTATTGTAGGTTATAATGTTGACAGGGTTGCTAGGCAATTATGTTATGATCAAGGCCTAGCGTCTACACAGGACCCGATGTTTCCCCCGGATGATGACATTGAGTTGGTGAAGAATTGATATCAGAGGTTTGTCTTCAAACCTAACGTCCCCCGATATTGTCGCGATCATCCCTTTGTTCTGTCAGTACCTTCGACTAAGGTCCACCCGAAGTTTACACAAACTTGGTGTACGAACTGGTATAATCAACTGACACGGATGATGGAGTTCTTGTGTGATGTTGCCAATCTTGTGGGAACAGTTAGTCCTCATGAACTGAATGCCCGGGGGCGTATCAAGCTTGATCTGGAGGTTGATGCTGCTGCCGGCATAAAGTCCGGGTCAAGAGGGAAAAGTAGCGGGGCTGCTCAGAAAGGGAAAAATACAACTGCTACTGTTTCTCATGTGAGTCTTTAAGTTCTTAAGTCCGATCTCTTTTCCACTTCTCAATATGCATAGGTGTTAGTTTGTTCTAAAAGACTGAGGCGTGGTTGTTGATTGTTGAAGCCTTTATTGCGACCCCGGATTAGAATTCGAAATAGAGGAGAGTCAACGGCGTCTTCTGAGGGTCAAGGAGGTAAGACTGGTTTTGCATAGCTTGTTTATGTATTATGGCTCCACGTGATTTTCATAAAGTTTGTTAAGATTCACTCGACGTATTATCCACGTCATCCATATTCTTCCGTCTTATAAATATGTTAAAAGAGAGAGGATTGTTAGTTTATTATTGAAAACTTCTCTATTTTTTTTTTGTTGTTGTAGGTTTACAGATTGGTGAGGCGTTGAGTACCCTTCATTATTTTTCCAGTTCAAGTGTTCAGTTAAGATATTGTACACTTCAGTTTTCATCTTCGAATTGTTCCACCGGAGAATGATTCATTACATCGTCGATCTTGTTTATCAGGGTGCAGCCATGGGTCGTACTGAGCAGTCGGCGGAACAAAATAGTTCCAAGAAAAGGAAACAACAAGGTGGTCATATGATGTCTGGATCAAGATATCCTGACCCATCCCCTCTCCCGGCGATTGGCAGCCCCGGCTCATTGGTTGGCCGAGCTACTTGGTTTGATTTCAAGGGGAACGCAGATACTGTGGCCAATACTTACTCTCATTACGTTTTGGTCTACAACTTTCCGGTGTCCCCCGAGTTGAGAGAGTACTACAAGGAGGTAGTGGAAAGTCGTGGTCATGGGGAAAGCACAGAAGTGTTGTCAGATCGGAATACTCTGATATCCAGTGTGTCCACCTTAATTGCTGTTGCGAAGGAAATGGTTGAGTTTGGTGATGTGTATCCCTCTGTTACCGCCTTAGAGGCGTGGAGAAGTAGTTTCGGTTTACCGCAGTTGCTACACTTCAACATGGATTGGATTGAGGAGTTGTTCAAAGGATTGGAGGATAGAAGGGCAGGTCGTCAGTTGGTGCTTCCTGGTGAGATCACAAGCCTGAAAGAGGATGTGAAGGCGGAAGCCCAGACTTTGAAAGAGCAACAGATGGAGCAAATGCGAATAACTGCTGAGGCGTCCAGGATTGCTGCCGAGGTTGCTACCACCTTATCGCGACTGGAGTTGAAGTGGAAAGAGCTAGCTGAAAAGGAAGTTGAATTAGATAGTTTTGAGTGACCTTGTTATGTGTAATTTTTTTCCGTTTTGTTTCCGGATCTTGGGTCATTTTCATTTGCTTTCTCATCGTTAAAACATTCTGAACATGCTTGTGTGTTTGTTGGTTTTTGGGATAATTTTACAATTTACCTTGGTTACTGTGTACGAGTGGGTTTATAAGTATATGCAACATTTTGATTATGTATTATGGTAACTTGTGTTTGGTGATATTGTTTGGAAATGTCAGATCGCATTGGACTCGTTCTAGAAGTGTCTTTGCTAACTCGTTTGGTTAATGTGTTTGATTTAGTCATTGGACATTTCAGGTGTGTGTCATCGAAGGATCAATATTCAATTGCAGCAGCGGAACACAGCCTAACCAAGTCATTGCGGACAAGATCTTTGGTGGATATGGTTAAAGATGATGCTCGTCTTGCTCAGAAGGCAAAACGGGTCGCGTTCTCTTTCCTTGTCCGGGATATGGAGGTTGCCTTGTGTCATTCGAAGATTGCTTTGTCTCAAGCTCGTAGTGAATTAGCTGGTCTTATTTGACACTTGTAATTTTCTCTCTTTTCTTTTTTTTATACGTACTCATGCCTTGTGTTGTGGGCATTTATTTTTAAGGCGGTAAGTCGTACTTACGAGTTCAGATGGTTATGAACCAAAATAGTAGTTTAAGTTGTCGGGGTCGACTTAGACCCTTGAATTGTAAGCCAGGGTTATGAGCCTGGATGGTTATAAACCAAATGGGTAGTCTAAGATTGTTGGCGGGGATGGTTTAGACCCTTTAGTCATTATTATTATTTTTTAAAATTTTTCTTTTATACGAAGATATTGTGATTAGATTTTGGATCCTTTCTCGGATTTAGTCGTGTAGGATGAAATTATCCGTAAGGTGGTTGCATTACTCTCTTTTGGTGATTCTAGTCACCCTTCTAAAAGAGGTAAAGAATAGAGAAAGACTGTAGAATAAGTGGATGAAGCCTTTTATTAAGTGGCATTGTTGCTTACAAGGATTAGAATCATTCATTTTCCGTGAGCCCCATGCATATTCCCCCCTTTGCTTTTAGGTGTTTCTCGTAGGGAGTCTTATTGAAAGCTTTGTTAATGTACGTTCAGTTTCCTTAACGTTTGTAGACATGTCCGCCGTCTGAGCGGTTTTTTTTCGAAACTGCCTCCTTTCATCCTTATGAACTTGTGTGCGTTTGACAGAAGTATCCGCGACCGGGTTGGCGTAGGTAGTTTCCCAATCCGGGATCGGGGTTGAGTATATATGTGTAACTACCTTGCTTGGTTCACTTAATCCGTTGTAAAAGGCCGCCTCTGCTAGGTGTGCCTCCTCAGTCGTAAATGGGTTGACCGAAGCTGGGACTCGCTTCTGCTTCCCTTTCAGAATGAAATTAATGCACTGATGATAGGTAGACGGCACAACCCCGTGTTTGTGCAACCACGGCCTCCCCAGGAGTAGATGGTAAGCTGGGTGCACATCCATGACATAAAAGGGTTCACTAGCTTGTATATGCCCTACTTGGATGCTCAATTTGATAGTCCTTATTGTTTGTTGCGTGAGTCCTCCAAAACCTTGAATGTTAGTGGCGAATTTGTTGATATCTTCTTCCTTGACTCCAATACTCTCAGCAATATGTAAAGGGATTAGGTTGAGTGACGCTCCAGTGTCGATGAAAGCTCTATTGAATTTATGCTTCCGGATTCCCACCGTAACATATAAAGGCCTAGTATGATCACAATCTGTTGTTCGGTATTTTTCTGAAAAGGTGATGATGTCAGTGGGAAGTGGGTATCGGCGATCTAGGTATTGGTGTATTTCTTCATTCGCGGCTATCTTAGTTAATATAATTGATGCGATTTGTCTTTGCTCAGTGGTGAAATTTAAAGTGTAAAAGAATACTGCAAACAACGGTTTCTTGGCGACCACGGCCGCGATGTATTCATACTTCCTCTGATGTTGTAACAGGTTCTTCATGCGTGATCATGAAAGCTTGCTGTGGTAATGGATCCTTTTGGATGTGAGTTTCCGGGACGAAGTCGAGTTCCCCACTTCTTTGTCTATTGTGGATCTTCCACTTGAAAGTTATGCAATTTTTGGTTGCGTGCTCTACCTTTTGGTGAAAATGGCAGTACCTTAGGTGACGTCTATCTTGTTCTGTTGGTTCTTTTACCGGGGATGAAAGGGTTTTATCCCCATATTTACGTCATTCTTCTAAAAGTTCGATCGCGACCTATAAAAGGCATGGGAAGTCTGGAGGTTCAACTGTCTCACCCGAGTCGCTGTTCCTCCTATAACCTTTCCCGTTTCTGAAATTAGCTGGCCTCTTCCCCTGACCATTATCTCTTTCGTCCTTCGCGTATGCCACTAAGTGCTCCCATTGCTTGACTTCAGACTCTTTGAATTCTGCTGCATCATCTGCCCGGGAACATGCATCTTCGAAGTCAGCAAAAGTTTCTAATCTAACGGCTGACAGGATAAAGCTGAGTTCTGTTGGTAGTCGACTGATGCCTATCTTGACGAGTTCTCTCTCAGGAATTTTCACATTGCTACGCAGACACTCCCCCCGGAAACTCTTAGCAAAATCTAAATATTTTGCTCCCGGCTTAAATTTATGGTTACAAATATCTGAGATAGTAAGTTGTTTTTGTCGAGAATAGAACTTTTTCATGAATTGAACTCGCATTTCATCCCATGACGAGATATTGTTTTCTTCGAGTCCCACGAACCAGGAGAAGGCTGCCCCGGTGAGTGATTTTCCAAACTCTCTGAGACAAATAAAATCATTTGTGGCATGCTCGTTCAGACTCATAAGGAAGCGAAATACATGTTCCATTGCATTCCCCGAACCATTAAATAGTTGAAATTTAGGTTGTTTGTACGCTACTGGCATTGACTTGTCCAAAAATCCTCGGGTAAAAGTGGATTGCATATTGAAATTTGGCGTGGTTTGGGTCAGTCCATAGTGCTCCTCGAGATATTTGGAAATATGTTCTTCCGTCATAGCGGCTTGATCCGTTTCCCTGCTGGGTTGTCCTTCTAAGTTTGGGGAGCCCTCTTTCGGCATTTGGACAGACCCCGGCGTCTCGCTCCGCTGAGGGTTCAGCTTCACAGATGAAATTCGTCTCCTAAGAGGATTCCGTTGAATTATGCTTTATAATAGGAGTGGGTGCCGAGGAACCTCGAAAGGGTCAGAATCCTCGTCGTCGCCCCCAGGATGTAGAGCGGATAATTTTTCCATCAAGACCAACCTTCTCTTGTCTGAGGTGGCCAACTCTTTACGCATCTGTTGTATCTCAAGCTGACGCGGGTCGAGTGGTGGTTGTTCATGAGCTGGTGTATTTGGTTTGTCTGCCCCGGTTGGCACTTGTTGGATTTCTTCAACACGCCTAGATACGGTCCCGGGTACGTTTGTTTGGCTCCCCCATATTAAGATACCTTTATCTTGACCCCCTGACTCTCCCGCCAGCGGCATTCCGAATTCATCACTTACTTGTCAACTCGACGTTCCATGTGTACCCGATACTATTGTCGGTCCTCCTGTTTCTATAGCGAGAGGTTCCGGGTTTATATCGTTCAAATTATTTGTAGACGGGACTCCATCAAAATTATATTGGTGTCGAGGACTAGTCCCCAGTGAAGTCGCCAAATGTAAACACCCAAATATTATTATAGGGTAATTGAGACTAATCCCAACACACAATACAATTATCTGGAGAACCTTATCTTTTTTTGGGAGGATTCTCTCCTTTTATAGGAAAAGCCTTACATGTCAGTACCGTACACGTGTACCCTAATACCTTTTCTAGTAAGTCTTCTATTCTCAGCCGTACACATGTACTATTACAGTTATGATTATTTAGGCAACCTATGGTTATTATTCTCGAGGAAACCTACTCCTGAGGCAGCTTGCTTGTGTTACAAAACCGTCCGTGGAAACCCCGGCTCTACCAATGGCGGCTTCGACTCGTATCCGGAGCCCTTGTTGTCTTCGGCTTCTGGTGAAAATCACGTATTTACAAGAGGAAATATATAAAGAAAATAACTGATTTCATGGCTCATAAGAACATCAACAACACATCAAGTTGTGGATTGCATGTAAAACAGAGGCCCTACATATTTTCCTTTACATCTAGCATCAGATTGCTGAGGATTAAACTCACTAAAATCAAGCTCGCAAGGCAGGGGAGTTCGCAGCTAGAAGCTCTACAAGCGAAGGAGGAATAGTCATGCAACTGATGGGGCCATGAATCAAAGCTCTCAAATTTTTACTGGGCAGGACAATATGTGCTAGCAGTCACTGGGTCTGTAGGTCAACTGCGGCCAACTGCAGGCAATTCTAGCGACCGACAACGTCTATGATCTTATGTGAATGACTTGTCCCCTTCTAACCTTCAAAATCAACTGCCTAATTACTTAGTGCATATGCCAAAAAGAGCGGGTTTGCAAAGCAAGATGCAATATAGGTGCGCCGAGGGCCTGAGCGGATTCGTACCGGTGGGGAGACCATGCAAACCCGGCCGGCGACCTCTCAAGATTCCTATATACAGTACTTCTTTACCATTCGTATGCAAATCCTAAAACATGAAGGAGAAGATGAAGGGGAACGAGGAAAAGAAAATACGGTCTTGTTCATCTTCGTACAAGATAACGAAAAGGGAAGGTAGTAAGGGGATCAAAAAAAAATAAAATATTGCCACATCTCCCACAGGAAATCATCTTTGAGATTATTTCGAGGTTACCATTGATATGTCGTTTAAAACTCAGGTGCGTGTGCAAATCTTGGAGCATCCATTTTAATAAACCTAAACAGCTCGTGCTCACAGGTGGTAACGAAGTATACATTTTAGATAATGATTCGTTAACATCACCATTACTTGATGGTATAGAAGGGCGAATTAAAAAGATAAAGTCATCACTAGCTAGCACATCGCTGGTGAATGAGCAAACTACTTTTGTGGGTTCGTGTAATGGCTTAATGGTAACTGCAAGATGAAACTTAGCTTATATAAAGACAACTCTCTTTATTGATGTTTAGAATTCTCTCAAAACTAAACACAAGCTCTAATCTTGCTCATATGATTAACCACAACTTTGGTGATCATATATATATAGAACTATGAATTCCTTTTCCTAGTCCTATTACCTTATTACATGTCTTTCCTTTTCTTAGAACTAGATGACTTCTAATTCCCTTAGGATTACATCAATTTCCTAATCTTGTCCTAACCAGCTTGTTAGTGACTTCTATGTTGAAGTTTAACCAACATTCTCCCCGTTAAGCTTCAACCTTACCCGTGACATATCTTGTACTCCAATCAATTGTCTCATTTCTTCAAACTTGATCCGAGCTAATGCCTTTGTCAATATATCTGCTTTCTGCTCAGTTCCTGGTATGTTTTCAACGTTGATGATCTCCTTATCGATACATTCTCGTATGAAATGATACCTTTTGTGAATGTGTTTCGTCTTCCCATGAAACACTGGATTTTTAGTGAGTGCAATTGCAGACTTATTATCAATATTGATGAGAACTTTTGCAGGTTCTCTTCCTTTGATTTCACCCAACAGTTCTTGAAGCCATATTGATTGTTTAACTGCTTCTGTTGCAGCCATAAACTCAGCTTCACTGGATGAGAGGGCTACAGTGTCTTGCTTCTGTGAACACCATGTAATAGGTGTTTCTCCTAGATAAAATATATGACCAGTTGTACTTTTTCCATCATCTTGGTCAATATTATGACTGCTGTCACTATACCCAACAATTCCTTTTGATCCTCCTCGACCATACTTCAATCCACAGCTGATTGTTCCTCTTAGATATCTCAATATCTGCTTTATTACATCACCATGAGACTTGCGTGGACTCTGCATATAACGGCTTGCTACTCCCACAGAGAAAGCCAAATCTGGTCTTGTGTGTAATAAGTATCTTAGGCATCCAACATTTCTTCTATAACTCGTTGAATCAATCTCTGCTTCTTCTTGTGCCTTTGAAACTTTAAGTCCAAACTCCATTGGTATCTTAGTTGGATTAAAAGTTTCAAGTCCTGCTTCTTTCAGAATTCTCCTTGCATAAGCTTCTTGTTTAATCTGAATCCCATCTACTCCTTGATGGACTTCTATGCCAAGGTAATAAGTGAGTTTTCCGAGGTCTGACATCTCAAACTTTGATGACATTTCTCTCTTGAACTCATTGATCACCTTAAGGGAGTTTCCAGTCAAAAATAGATCATCTACATAGACTGCAATCACAAGAAGCGTTCCCTTTTCTTCTCTTCTGTATACTGATATTTCTTTAGAGCACTTAACAAATCTGAATTCTCTTAAGATTTGATCTAACTTTGTATTCCAGGCTCGAGGAGCTTGTCTTAGACCATATAGAGCTTTTGATAACTTATAAACCTTATGCTCTTGTCCTTTTACTTCAAAACCTTCTGGTTGTTCAACATACACATCTTCTCGCAATTCACCATGTAAGAATGTTGTCTTAACGTCTAAGTGGTGAATTTCCCATGAGTTTGATGCTGCTTCTGCTATTAAGAGACGAATTGTCTCTAGTCTAGCAACTGGTGCGAAAACTTCATCAAAGTCTATACCTGATTCTTGAACGTATCCCTTAGCTACAAGTCTTGCCTTATATTTGTTGACAGTACCATCAGCATTCCGTTTTATTTTGAAGATCCACTTAAGACCAATCACTTTTACCCCCACCTGGCTTATCAACTAGAAACCAAGTCTTGTTTCTGTTGATTGAAATAATTTCTTCTCTACATGCTTGTGTCCATTTAGTCGAGACCTTTGCTTCCTGAAAATTCCTTGGTTCATCATTAACAGAAAGTAGCATAATCTCACATTCTTCTGCAGCTTGAAGAACATAATCCTCCAGGTACTGTGGCTTTTTTATCTGTCTTGTTGATTTTCGCAGTGGAATGGGTTGAGTTATTTCATCGATCTCTTCTTCTTCTTCTACTTCTTCGTTATTCTCAGTGTTTTCATTATTCTCTTCTTCTTCTTGATTAACATCATTGTTTCCATTGGTATTGATGATTATGGGTCCTTCGCCTTCATCAATTACTTGACCCCATCTCATGTGAAACATTCCTGGATCCCTACTTGGTCCATCATTAGTTTCTTTCCAGTTCCAGTTTTCTTTTTCATCGAATACCACATCTCGACTCACTATTACTCTTTTCGTTGTTGGATTGAATAATCTGTAAGCTTTGGATCCAGGATCAATTCCTAGATGCACAAGAGTCTGAGATCTATCATCCAGTTTCTTAAGAGTTGAAGAATCAACTTTTGTGTATGCTTTGCAACCAAACACTCTTAAATGATCTATGTTTGGTTTTCTCTTTCGCAAAATTTCATATGGAGTCATGTCTTTCAGAGCTTTCGTAGGTATCCTGTTTATTAGGTATGTGGAGTGTCGTACAGCTTCTCCCCATAGATAATTAGGTACCTGCATAGCCTTTAATGAACTTCTTGTCATCTCCATTAGAGTCTTGTTTCTCCTCTCCACCACTCCGTTTTGTTGTGGTGTAATAAGACCACATAAATCAGCATGAAGAAGATCTAATGGCTTTGAGGCTCTGAATGTTGTTGCTTTTGGGAAACCTTGACGAGTTTGTTTCCAAACTAAACATGATTCACAGATTTTTGCTTCATCATTTATATGTGGTAGTCCTCGAACCATCTTGTTCTGAGACATTGCCTTTAAGGTTCTGAAACTTATGTGTCCTAACCTTGCGTGCCACTTCCATGTTTGATCTTCCAGTCTCATATTCAGACACAATGGCCTTCCAATCATGAGACGTATCTTGTAGAGTCTATTCTGTGAACGTGAGACTCTAACTAAAAGTCTTCCACTTGGGTCATGAACTGTTAGATAATCTTGTCGCATTCTAACATCACATCCAACTTCTGTAGCTTGTCCTAAACTTAGAATGTTGCTTTGTAAGTTTGGGATGAAGTAGATGTTTGTGACATGATTATGTTCTCCGGTCTTTCTCTGAAATAGAATTGATCCTTTCCCTTCAATTTCTACAGAAGATCCATCCCCAAACTTCACTTGTCCTTTGATTTTCTCATTGAGTTCAGAAAAGTAGTGTCTCTTACCAGTCATGTGATTGCTGGCTCCATTATCTAAATACCAGATTCCTTCTTCTCCATCCTTTGATTCGTAGTTCTTTGGTATTAGTTTCCCTTCGTTTAAGAATACAACTTCGTGCATGAAAAGAGTTGTATCTGCTTCCCTTGTCTCATTCTTGTTTGTTTCTTCCATCTTTTGTATTCTTTCAGGGCATACAGAGGAGAAGTGTCCTGGTTTATCACATCTGTAACAAATAATGTTTGATCTATCCTTCTTTTCTTTCCCTTGGTTTTGATCATTCTGACTTGTTGTTATATCTTGTGAGTTAAACCTTCCTCCCCTTCCTCGGCCTCTGTTTCCTCTTCCACGACCTCTTCCACGACCTCTTCCACTTGTCGCAGAGTTTTGTTGGTAAGAGTTTGTGTACAAGAGTTTTCCTTGAGTTTCTCCATTGTTTTCTTCATTAAGGATTCTCTCTTCATATGCTTTCAATCTTCCAATTATATCTTCATAGCTAGTCTTCTTTAAATCTAAGACTTGTTCGAGAGAGGCTATGATATGAATATACTTGGATCTTGGTAAACTATTGAGAAACTTCTTTACCAGTTTATCTTCATCAATGGATTGTCCAAGTGACACAGCTTTTGAGGCTATCTCTGATAGCTTTCCTGCTAAGCTATCAATAGTATCAGTGTCTTTCATCTTCACTCTTTCAAATTCAGACATTAAGGTTTGCAGACGGGCTTCTTTAACTCGATCATCTCCGAGATTACGTTCCTTTATTGCATCCCAAATTTTCTTTGAAGTTTCCTGTTCACCAACTTGTAGAACAAGACATTCTGGTATTGCTTGAAAGAGTAATCCAATGGCAACATTGTTTTTGTCTGGGTCCAATGTACCAGGATCAATTGTTTCCCAAACTTTGTAGATTTTCATCAGTACCTTCATTCTCATGGCCCATACTGTGTAGTTTGTGGCTTTGAGGATTGGAACTTGTATTCATGGTGGCGTGAACTGTTTTGCACCCACAATGGTGGTTTCGTTTTCCATGGCTTAGAAACAAGCTCTGATACCAATTAATGGCAACTGCAAGATGAAACTTAGCTTATATAAGACAACTCTCTTTATTGATGTTTAGAAAATCTCTCAAAACTAAACACAAGCTCTAATCTTGCTCATATGATCAACCACAACTTTGGTGATCATATATATATAGAACTATGAATTCCTTTTCCTAGTCCTATTACCTTATTACATGTTTTTCCTTTTCTTAGAACTACATGACTTCTAATTTCCTTAGGATTACATCAATCTTGTCCTAACCAGCTTGTTAGTGACTTCTATGTTGAAGTTTAACCAACATTGATTTGCTTGGATCCTCCGGATAATTATTTATGTTTATGGAACCCTTTTACGAATGAATATACATTGCCACCAAGACTGAATGAATGTACACTGCCACTAGAACCGCCATTGGGATTGCCGTTCTATCCTAAGAATCTTCTCTCGAGCATACAAGGATTTGGTTATGACTCAAAGAGTGATGATTACAAGCTCGTAGATATTTTCAGCTACAAAAACTTCAACCAATCTAGAGTTTTTATCTATTCGCTGAGATTGAATGCCTGGAAACAACTTCAAAATATCCCTTATATGTTTAGTTTCAAGCCACATGAGTATGGGGTGTTCTGTAACGGGGCTATTCACTGGCTCGCGGAGTCATCATCTTCTACCTCCGAAGTCTTGATTGCATTAGATATGAAAGAAGAGATTACCAGAGAAATCCCACAACCAGACAATTCGGATGTCAATACCTATGAATATAAACGTGTTGGTGTGTTGGGTGGGTGTCTATGCATGCTATTTAGCAACTCTACTATCGGTTTTCAAGTATGGGTGATGAAAGATTACGGCAAGAGAGAATCATGGACAAAGATTTACTTCATTTCAAAATTGAAATTGCGTAAAAGAGATTGTTTTCAGTACTTGACAAAGATAGAGTGCTTAACAACCGGCGAGATTCTATTAGAAGTTCAATTCAATACAGAGTATATTAAGATTAATACAGAGGCTTTAGTTTTATACAACTCAAAGACTAACATGGGAAAAGTTTTAAAGCTCAAAAAGAATGTGCATTGTTTATGCTCTTAGTCACTATTCCAAACTTATGAGAAGAGTTTAGTTCAACTTCATTCGGATACTTATTTCGGAGATAACGTGGAAGTGCCTTTTGAGATGTACGATGAGGAATGAGAATTGAGAAACTACAAATTTTCCCTGTTATACATATTAATATATTATTAATCTCATTCGTATTTCGTACTTGGCGTTTTAAAAAGCTCGTATCTGATTGTTGGCAGTTGAGCCAGAGAACTTATTATCTGTTGGTCACTCCTTTGAAAAGTTTGCTACCGTAAGCTCGGCCATGCAGCTTCTAGTTTAATGATTTTGTTTATCGAGAGTTAGTCATTTAACATGCTTTTAGTTTAACTATCAAATTTTTTGTCTACTCTACCATGGCCTATTGCTCATTAATGTTTATGCACCCGTTACCTTCCAATTGCCACCAATGACTCCTTACCAGACACCATTGGTTACAGTAAGTGTATGAACAGATGGGACCCGATGATGCAAGAAATGATTTTTAAAAGTTGTGGTACAAAATTGGCTATATTAAGCCGAGCTTACCATTTAGGTAATTTAACAAACATGTGACGCGATTTTGGATCATGCTTTGCTTGCCAACTTTAACGAGAATATGCAGGTAAATTTTGTACAAGCCACCAAGTTGTCAACCACGAAAATTTAAGAGTACATGGAAGAGATATATTGAGCAAGCGATAGAAGTCCCAAGCGTCACCACCACGTACACCAAGGTGAACTGTAACACTAAAATTACACCTAAATTTGTTGATAGGATCAAATTATATTGAGTTTCAAATATACATTGATTGATTAAGTTCTTCACGCTTCTCCTGCAAGTCGAGTTATTACTTGCAATATCTGTGTAAATGCTGCTAAAGCCAATGGTTACCCCAACACCGTGTAACAAACCTTATCACAAGTACTTTTTTATAAATGCTGCTTTTCATATGCACACAAAATTGCCGGTCTTAGTCTGAGCAGTCTGTGAAGAGACGTACGTGAGTGTTTAAGGGGGGAGCAATAAGTATTGGAACAACACAAGTACTTAATAAAATAAACTAGAAAGATCATAAGAAAACAATCGACTTTATTGGTTTTAAACTGTCATCATTAATATTAACAAAATAATCTGATATAAAAATTTCAAAGGAATGAGAAACACACGCTAAATAACGAGAATCAATAAAGTTCATCCGACCAGTAACATGGGGCTAAAGATGGCCTTCTTCCCAGTACACCCGAAGCCAGCAGTGGGGGAGGCTGGGGGTAGCGAGGGAAGTTAGGGAACACCCCGGAGGGTTTGGGCCAAGCATGCTGCAGGTAGGGAGGGAACACCGGCCAAGCATTGTTTACAATTCTAGGTAGCGGCCGTTCCTCATCAGCATAAGAGGCTGCTACAGGAACGGCCCCTGCTGGTGCCGCTGTCTTTGCTTTTGGTTGCATGCTTTTCGCCGTACATGGTTTAACCTCGAACCTCGCCTTCTGCTGCTGATGTTCCTGTTGTTGGGAAAAAGGCACACTTAAAGTACTCCCAACTTTCATAAGCTCTAGATTCCTTTCTAAGCCTACGTAAGGTATTGATATCTTCGATACGTAATAAAGCTAACTGGATCCATTCATCTTTAGGAAGATCGTTTTGCTTGAAAGCTAGTTCCGCTCTATTTATCCAACTTATTGCATCTGTTTTTTGATCAAGTATCGGAATCACCAACTTCTATACCCGTGTTGCTGCCTCTACGTTGTTGTTCTTGTTGTTGGAAGTTGTGGTTGCTTTTCCAGAAACCTGATCAGCAAGGTTGTTATGTGATAACTGAAGCTGACGAACATTCATCTCACTCACTTGTTGTTTAAGATCTTCAATTGCATTCATTGTGAACACATAGATCACGATGTCATCCACGTGTTCACAAACAATGTTCGCATACAATAATTCATTATAAAACTGAGCACGATATGCATAAAACTACGCGGGTGCGATGACTCATCGACTCAGAGTCTTCGGGCTCGTCCTTGTCTAGTCATACGTTATTACATTGCTAATCGTATAACATGATAAATAAAGAATCGAAGCATAAACATAAAGACATAATGTAAAGTGCTGAATGTAAATGAGATAATGATTTACGTGGTTCAGCACTAAGGCCTACATCCACAGGATTGGTGTTTCACTACGTATTGAGGGATTACAAAGATAGTCAAATGACTTTAAGTGAGCAACGATGCTATGGGGAAATGGGGAAAGGGGAATCATATTTACGCTTCCTATTTCTCTTTCCTATGTTCTTCTCTAATTGCTAAAAACCGGTCGACCCCCTCTCTCTTAGTGGAGAGGGGTATTTATAGGGTTACTACGTGGGATCCACTTCTGAGATCAGTTGTTATCTTATCTTCTCGTTCTTTGTGTCGATCCCTCTAGTATCTTCGTGTTCCACGATGCCCCCAGCGGTTTATGCTTGGTGACGATGAGTCGCCTCTTCATCCTCCACAGGTTGGTCGACACGTATGCTAATCTAGGGTGTTTAATGCGGGTGGTTGGGTCGTCTGCACGCGCCAGATAGTTGTCTGTTGCCCCCGTCACATCCGTGTCAATTGGACTAACCCTCGCTGTTGATCTTGGATCCTTCTCGAGATGGAATAAAGTGAATCCTTGGGTGTTCTTTAGTGCTTCGCAGTAACCCCTTCCTTCAGTGCTCCTCGATTCTCAGCCATCAGATCCGTCAGATGATGATCTTATACTGATGAAACGTGTTGCTTGGATATCCACGCGTGGCATCATATCTCAATGCTCCAAGTTGTGCGTCCTCCACGTGTGTTTCTTCAGACACGTGGCGAGTGATGAATTATGTGCATACAATTTTCCCCTTTTCTTCTGACTAAGGCGTCAGTTGAAGTTAGAGGAAAATCGTCCTCACATATTCTTCATCTCTCTATAATAACCTCCCCTAGATTTTAGGGAAAGTTTCCCACTCCTTGCAATAAATTCTTCTTGGATTAAGGGATGGTTTCTATCTCCTTCAATGTTATAAATAAGAGAGATAATGTTAAAAATTTGAAATAAATTTCATTCCTTTATTCTCTTGTCAGTTCATAATTCTTTCTCTCCTGAACCTTCTCATTCTTCTCTTCTTGTTTTCTAGCCATTAAATTCTGCTGGTGATATTGTGAGTAAGATCTTCCTAGGATTTTTCGAAGTTTGATTGTTGTTGTTGTTCAACGTCTTCTCATCGCACGCTTTAGCTCATAAAGCTTTTGATACAGGTATGAGATTATTTTTTCTTCGATCTTGATTGTTTGTTCATCTTCTGCTACTGTGTTCTTAGTTTTGTAATGAAGAAAAAATATACAAAGTATATATACTTGCCCCTGTTCTTTATCACAAAACTTACGGATTCGTACTCGAAGATTTAAGCTTGTCCATGATGTTCCCAATTAAGTTAGGGTTCTTCGTTTTCGGTAAATCTAGGGTTTTCAGTTGATATTTTTGATGAACTTGTAGAAGTTTTGACAAATTTCACGTTTTATGATCTTCATTTGCTTCTCTGTTTGTATCTTTATCTTGTTTTTATGCTTCTTTTTAGATATGGCTGATCGTCAGCGGGTTCCTTACCAAACTCCGCCGCCGAGCCCTCATAGGTCTCCTTCACATAGAAGCCCTGACATATCTCCGCCAGGGGGTGGTTCGTCTAGGTATTCACAATTAGATCCTCGTGCTCAGAAGATTCATCCTCTTAGGTTCTGAGAGCTTCGTATGTCAAGAGAGGAGATCAACCGAAGGGTCCTCCTGGCTATAGGTATGTTGTTACTCGTCCCTCTGCTCCTCCACGTGTAGGGCCAACAAATACACAGACTCCTTCTCCTCATCGTGCTGAACCGCTGGATGTTCCACCCCTTCGTTCCGTTTCCCCACCTTCGATGCCCCACTAGAGGCCTTCAGCTCACCTCCAGTAGTCCCTACTAAAGGAAAATCTACTAAGGGTACTGCTTCGAAGACTGATTTATCAAAGAATCCCCCCACTAAGAGGAAATCCTCATATATGAGTCCTCCGAAGAATCCTTCGTCAGATCATGCTGATGATTCGGGCGCTTCCCCAGTAATTCGAAGCATCACGGTTGGTAAAAAGAAGGTCACATTCAAGCATATAGATCTTGCCGCGTTCAAGGCAAAGCATGAACTCGACGCTTTCGAAGTTAGGTTTTATGCTCTCGATGATGATCTTACTTATGATCTGATTTCGAATATACATACGATGAATTCCATTTGCTGACTACGGTGGGGACCTTCGAAGCTGGTCTCATGTTGCCATTATACAAGTCAGGCGACTCTTTCTATTATGATGTATTGGCTAACCACGAGGGTTCCACTCCACACACCCATAGCCGCTCTGTGCCACAGCTGACTGGGAACTATCTTCAAGCTCTTAAATAATGCTATCTTCGGAGTAAAGGTGAAACGATGATGACCTTCTATGTTGATAAACCTGCTGAGAGAGACTGGTATACTCCCCAGAATTTCAATAATTCTTTCGTAGATTACATTAACAGTAGGAATCGTAAGCCATGGAGTGTTGGCCTTCGTAATATTGCTGCTCCTCGTGGTGAAATTCGTCTCTTAAGTGAGGTGAGTGATGTTAAGCTGAAGTACATTCCTGGTACCTAAGTGTCTACTCAGCGGAAGATTTTTCCTGCTCGTGAGAGGATTAAACGTGATCATGACTATGAGTGGCACGCTACTGTTATTGAAGTTATCGGTCCTTGGGCTTAGGGCTGGGTACCTGGTCCGCGTGGATGGTGCCCTTTTGCCGGTAGTCAAGCTCGTGAGACTGCTCCAGCTCATTATGAAAATTTCTGCCCCTCGCGATTGAATTTTGAAGGTAAGAATTTTGAGTATGCCTTCGATGCTGTCGACGCGGATGAGGAAGAAAGTTCTGATGTCACCCTTCCTTCGAAGAGTACTGTTACTATCAAGGTATGGCTTCTTCTTATATTTGCCCCTTTCATTCTTGATTTGAAAAAAATATTTTCTCAAGGGAAGAAGGAAATAACCTTTGGAATAATTCCATATTACTTTGTAGGTGACGAAGAAGAAGAAAATTGGGCCCATGCAATCTTCTACCGCTGCTGAGGACGAGACAGAAGTTCCTAATGAGGTTAACAGCTCTGTGAACGAAGAACTTGTTGAAGAGGATGAACTGACTGACGAAGAGGAGCGTATTGAGACTTCTTCCCACAATCACGAAGATGGTAGTGGATCTGCCGAAGAGGAACTTGGCCCTGGTGGTGGTGGAACTGGTGAAGAAGAAATTTCCCCTGGTGGCGGTGGTACTGGTGAAGAAGAAATTTCCCCTGGTGGCGGTGGTACTGGTGAAGACGAAATTTCCCCTGGTGGCGGTCCTTCTATTCAAGAATTCTCTTTTGGAAAGATCTATTCCGTGGGTGAGCCAATTGATATGAGCGCTTCCATGGGTCTTGCTTCGGAGTTCTCTCTGATTTCCCCAAACGATGATTGGTATGTTCTTGGAAACTCTGACAAGGGGAATACCGCAGGTGAGAAGACTCTCGACGCGGAAGAGAGTTCTGATGGCGAAGATGCATATGCTCTTGATAATAAGGAGGCGGAGGCTAGGAAAAAGTCTGAAGCTGAAAAGAGTTCTGACGCTGGGAAGAATATTGTTGCTGGTGAGGCTTCCACTGAGTCTCTCTTGGAAGATTTTCAACAATCCTTAATGCGTGAGGGTGATGATGCTATCCTTGATTGGATGATGAATAAGAACTTGATTTTCGTACCCAATCCTGCTCCAATACTTCCTGGTGAGAAGAATTTTGATGCCTATACTCGTCGGATGATGCAACTGTCCTCCGAAGGGAGAGTTATAGACATGTGGGATAAGGATTTGAGGGCTGCTTCTACTAATCTTCTGGTTGACCCCCCATCTACTGTTGTTGACATGATGTCCATAGCTGATGGGGTATCAGTATGGTTTTCCTCAGCAGCAGATGCTTGAAGTAAGTTGTCTTAATTTCCCATGAATTGCAAGGTGTTCTGCTGTGTTATATAATAATCATCTATCTCTTTCAAACGCAGATGATGAGGAGCGAGCACTGCAATCATATTATGTATCAGTTCTTCAGGGCAAAGTCCCTTAAATTGGAAGCCAAGCTTCGCCATAGGGAAGAGGAATTATCTGTTGCTGAGACGGTTATGTATGCCAGAGATAAAGAGATACTTGAGCTAAAGAACCGTCTGAAAGGAAAAGAACATCTTGGCACCGAAGAAGATAAGCTTCGTCATGAGTTGGCCTTGGTTCGTAGTGAGTTGGAGCAGGCTCGTAAAGATGCTTCGTCTTAAAAAGGTTCGTTTTCTTTTGTTATCTTCATCTTCGCCACTCTTTTCCTGTACTTAGCGTTCTATCTGAGTTTCCCCACCCTATCTCCAGTGGGTGATGTCTAAGAACTGATATGGCTTCGGAATGAGAAGACTCGGCAAGCTTCCCGTATCAAAGAATTAGTAGAGAATATTAAAAACGAAGCTGATAAGTGGAATGCTCGTGCCGATGAGCATAATACCTTATTGGCTGAGTGGCGAGAAAGACGAACCCTGTTTGTCGACTTGCATAATAGTTATAATAATGATCTTCGTTAGTTTAATGGTGCTCTATTGTGGACGCGCGATAATCTTCGTGAGGCTCGTGAGTATGCTTCTTCCTTAGAAGCTAGAGTAACTCATCTGGAGGAGGAGTTACGCCAGGCTCGTTTACCTCAGGATTCCGAATCCAAGGACTATGTACAGCGTCTTGTTCGGGAAAGAGACGATCCTAGAGCTGAGGCTAATTCCCTTAGCAAAGCTCTAACTGCGTCTCGGGCCGACGTGGCTCGTTTAGTTGAGTCTGAGAGAAGTCTTGAGATGAATATGTACATGCTTAATAAAGGGATAGAAGAAATAAATAACTAAGTCAATCACCTTCGTCATCGGGATTCCATGAAGCAGGTAGAGTTAGGAGAGTGTCAATTTTCTCTTACGACCCTTCAAATGGATTATAAGAAAATATCAGATGAGTATGACTTTATTGACGAAGCCCGGGATGCTGTTGTTAATGAATATGAAATAGCTTTGGCTAATGTCGAAGGTATATATTTATTTTATCGTGTGTGGTTCTGCAGTTCCATCATTTTAACCCCTTGTGCTTTTCTTTTTCAGAGCTCGAGGGACAGCTTCGCGCTGCATATGAAAAACTTGAAAAGGCTCAATCTTCCTTAGTGCAGCAGGAGGGACAAACCACATATTACAAGGGATTAGCTGGATCTCGGGATGAAGCAGCGAATGAGGCGGCTAAAGGCGGTCATCTCTGTTGTCGGAGGCTGAACTGAAGAATACTATCATCGCCTATAAGGCTCGTTGTCAGTTATCCGAAGAGACTAACAAGACCCTGGCCAAGATTGAGCACGACCTTAAGAAAGAGCATGGCATCGTCAAGAATTACCCTCGTCGTCCTATGCCTAAGCCCTTAACTTACTCTTCAGGTCCTTCTTCGGGTGGGAGCGTGCCTTCGTCGTAGAAGAAAATCCCAGTTGATCAAGCTGAGTCATCCAAGTAGATTCCTCTGCTTGTTATAGAAAGTTGATCTTTGTTGATTACATGACTTCGGGCCATTTTTTGATGTATTTTTCATTTTTTGTTTATTTTTCCGAACTTGTAGTCAACTTTTATGGAATGGATCATCGTTTATTTGGATATGTACACCCTTTATTTTACCTGCATTATTAGTTCAGCTATTGTTTAATTACTGAGTTAATCGAATTTAAGAGGTAACGAATTAATGAGTTACAAAAGATGAAGTGTTTGAGCGCGATGACGAAGGTATGTACCTTCGTAATCGTCTTGACCTGTCACCCCAGTGGCTAATCCTTGGCCAGAGGATTCCCAGACGGTGGGGGTCGATGCAGCGTTCTAGGATATGTGGTGCTTTATTGAAATATTTTTACATGCACCCATTCCGTTGACCCGCTGCCTTGCAATTGGTTATCTCTTTCTGCTGGAAGCCTTCCCCATGGTCTTACACTCATAGACGCTGATAGGGGAATCCTGAGAGATTGTAGATATCTACTTTCCCCAATATCTTGTTGTATTGACGCAGCGTTCCCGGTGTGTAATGCGTCATATTTACGTGCATTCATTCCGCCGATATGTTGCCTCCTTAGTTAGTTGTGTATCTCTCTCTACTGGAAGCCTTCCCCATGACCCTGTAGTTATAGACGCAGGTAGGGGAGCCTTGAGAGACTGTAGGTGGTTACTTTCCCCAATAGAAATTTTACGAAAAGCTTGTTTGATTGATAAGTTGAGGTCTGTTATTCCTCATCCAGAGATAGAAACATGCTCAGCGGATGCGCCGTCTTCTTGTTCTGGTGTTCTTCACGCAGATGCAGAGCTGCGTTGCTTTTCATGGATGGTATGGCTTGAGATATTTTGCATTCCATGGGTGTCTGAGGACTTCTCCTTTTAGGTTATTGTTGATGGTGGTTTTTAGCTTAGGGTTAAACTCGTAAAACTGTGCATATGGCATGACGTCACCATGACCTCTAGCGCATTTATTGACCATTTGCACATTTATTGAATCAATCAGCATGCTGCGCCTAATCCATGCCATGCTGGCCATCCCTTCACGGCTGCTAAAATAAAGGCTTGCAACAATCAACGGGCCATCTTTCAATCCTGGGAGCAAATCCTAGCAGTCCAAGGTAGCCAGCCAACACATGGCAACCTTTGGCCCAAACCCTAGTTTGGCCACACCCAAACCACGCCAAGGCATGCCGCGCCAATCACCTTTCCGCGCCAACTACCTTGCGCCAATCGAAGGCATGCGGCCATCTACGTCATCTTTTCATCCCAGGAACAAATCCTAGCCATCCGAGGTCGCCAGCCAACGCATGGTAACCTTTGTCCCAACACCAAACCCTAGTTTGGTCACGCCCAAACACTTGGCCCCACCGTGCCCAAACGTACGCGCCATGGCCTTGGCCCCACCATACCAAGCCATCTGCGCCACCTTTCCTTGGCCCCACGACCGCGCTATGGCTTTGGCCCCGCCATGCCAAGCCATCCACGCCACCTTGCCTTGGCCCCAAAACGCTAAAAGACCGGGCCATGGCCTTGGCCCCGCCATGCCAAGCCACCCGCGCCACATGCCAAGACCGTCCGCGCCATTCACCTTGCCGCACCATGTTGGCCTTCCCTATGCAGCTACCAAAACGAAGGCGTACGACAATCAACCGTCCCCCTTTTATCTTAGATGCAAATCTTAGCCTTCCAAGGTTGCCAAACAACGCATGGGAACCTTTGGCCCCAAAAACCTAGTTTGTCCACTCCCAAACCGCGCCAAGGCATGCCGCGCCCCAACCATGCTAGCTGCACCATGCGCCAATGGCATGCCAAACCCTTGGCCCCACCATGCCAAGCCAATCACATTGCCACACCATGATGGCCTTCCCTATGCGACTACCAAAACGAAGGCGTGCGACAATCAACGGTCCCCCTTCTACCTTAAATGCAAATCTTAGCCGTCCAAGGCTACCAGCCAACGCATGGCGAATTTTGGCCCCAGCTTAGTCGCGCCTAGCAAAGCCAAAACTCTAACTTTTGGTCGCGCCTAAACTAGATCATATTAAATCTAAACTTATCATACTTTCATGTCACGGGATACCAAGCAAAGGGTTGCGATAATCGACGGCTACCCTTCTTCTCTAGATTCAAAATCTCGACCGTCGAAGGTCGCCACCGAGCCGGCTAGTCCAAGCTCAACTTTCCGAACAACAACAACATGTTGCATATTTTCCAAGAAAACACTCGAGACATCCAACACATGTCACAAACTGGGGGATTCTCTTTGGGTATTTCTTTGGCGGTTTACAGCATGCGGCGTACACTACGCCCGTTATAAGAAAGTGTAATAAGAATGAGGCGGTTAGTAAACATGGGAAGTAATGGTGAAACGCTTTCTTTTATGGAACATCAATTCCTTCCAAGCGTGACCGGTCATCACCTCCTCCCATTTACTCACCTATTTATCATTTCTTAATGAGACCAGAGTACGTTTCACTGCGACTTGTATAAAAGGTCTTACCTATTTCCAGCGAACAACAAGTTCAGTCGGGAGCAATACAACACTCAGAAACATTCGCTAGCTTTCCATTTGTGAGCTTCCCATTTTCTGATACAAGTCGTGAAACAACTACTCTTCCAGAATCAACCTGGTCTCAACACTTTCTTCGCTTCCCTCCCCAAAACCAACCCATCCTCCTTCACTTTTTGACCGAAGCAAGTCTGGAACGACCATTTCTTGGTTTAGGTCGGATTGTTACAGATTGATCTCTCGAATCTAAAGTACTCCCTTGCAGTACATTGTTTAGGGTTTAAACTCGTTTCTCACCCACACACCCGAAATTACCGAAATCAGCAGAAATCGTTTTCACCCTCAAACAGTTACGCAGGTAATAAGATCCATTTCCTGCGATATCGTGTATAAAAAAAGGTCCTCCCCATGTTGGTGCTAGCTTACCCCACTTCTTCTCTCGCTGGTATTGGGGTATGGTTCTTAGCACATATTGTCCTTTTACAAAGTTTTTAAGCTTAACCCTTTTATTGTATTCCCTTGCCAGTCTTCGTTGATAATTCTCCATCTTCTGCAGTGTCGTCTCCCTTCTTTCTTCGAGATCATCAATCCTTTCCAGCATCATATCCGCTGTGAGGTTCTTTTCCCATACTTCGGTCTTCGTAGTTGTCATGATGATTTCTGTAGGGATGACGGCTTCGGCTCCATAGGTGAGTAGGAACGGTGATTCTCCTGTGGCTGATCTTCATGTTATTCGGTATTCCCATAACACGTTGTGTAATTGCTCACACCATCGTCCCTTATGCTCTTCTAGCTTCTTTTTGAGAATGAGAGCAAGGGACTTGTTCGTGGCTTCTGCTTGGCCATTTCTTTGAGGATATATGGGTGTTGACTTGTTCTTTCTGATTTTGAAGGTATCGAAAAGCATGTCGATGTTTTTCCCTTCTAAATGCTTGCCATTGTTGGAGACAATCTCAGCTACGATGCCAAACCTGCAAATAATGTTTTGGAAGATGAATGTGAAGACATCCGAGTCACGGATCCTTTCCAAGGCCTTAGATTCTACCCATTTACTAAAATAATATGTGGCTACTATCAAGAATCGCCTTTTTCCTGATCCTTCGATCAGGGGACCCACGATATCTATGCCCCATTTTGAGAAAGGCCAAGGATTATCCACAGAGTTCAGCTTTGTTGCAGGTGCGTGGATCCTTTTGTCAAAGCGCTGGCATTCTTCGCATCTTCATGACAGTCTCACTGCATCTCGTATCATCGTTGGCCAGTATTACCCCTGAGTTTTTGCCTTGTCTGCCAGGGATCTCATCCCACTATGGTTACCTGCGTCCCCATAGTGTATGTCCTTCAAAACCCGATGCCCTTCTTCTCTTGATAAGAAGCGTAACAAAGGTCCGAGGAAGGATTTTTTGTACAAAATTTCATCTCTTAGGTCGTACCTCCCTGCTTTTGATTGTATTTTTCGAGCCTGCTTTAGGTCCGTAGGCAACGTTCCTTCTTTGAGAAAGAGATGAATTTCAGATCTCCAATCTTCTTCATTACTGAAGTCTTCTTCTTCGTTAGCTCTCATTATGATATCATCCTCCTGAAAGTCATCGGTGATGTCTTCCCTTACATCATCGTCAGCGATACCTTCCCCTACATTGTCTTCTCAATTTGCAGCACAAAATTCCTGGAAAATGACCGAGGGTTTGTATACTCTAGTTATTTTGATTGCCTTGACGTCTTCGTTCTTTAACATGGACGATACATAGGCTAAGGCATCGGCGTGTCTAAGTTTCTTTCTGCATAAGTGTCGGAACCTAATGTTTGGTATTTGGGATGCCAGAGTCTGGACCAGAGCCATGTATGCTAACAGGGTCTCATCATAAACATTGTATTCTAACCCTATTTATCATATGACCAATTGCGAATCGCTTGTTAGGCGCACATCGGTTATACCCATTTCTATTATCAAATGAAGAGCATGTACAACAGCTTCGTATTCAACGATGTTATTGGTGTGCCCCTTGAATTCCATCATGAATGCGTGCACGATCCTGCCCCAGTGGGGCTGGTGATTACAATGCCTATACCGGCACCTTCCCTATTCTTCGATCCATCAACGAAAACCTCCCATCGTCTTGGGTTTACAGGTTCGAGAATATCAACTGGATCTTTGTCCGGGGGTAAGTACACTAGGAAATCCGCCAAGATTTGTGACTTTTGGGAGTGTTGGACTTCATGGATGATGTTGAATTGGTCGAGATGGGTGTTCCACTTTTCTATTCTTCCTACTTTCGTTGCGCTTTTGAGGACTGCCTCCAATGGTGCTTTGCATGGGACGCAGATATAGTGAGTCAGGAAGTAGGTCCTTAGTTATTTGGGTGGCCCACACCAAATCCAAGATGAGATGTTCGATTTTCGTGTAATTTCTCTCTGCTGCGTTGGGAGTTTTGCTGACGTAGTAAATGGGTTGCTCTATCTTCGTGTTTATTTTGACCAGTACCGCGCAGATGGCATCTTCTGTTGCTGCTATGTAAAGCGCCAGTACCTCATCGGGGTCAGGTTTTTGCAGGATCGGGATCGTGGCTAGATATTCCTTGATCTTTTGGAAAGCTTCTTCGCACTCAACAGTCCATTCGAACTTACTACCTTTTTTGAGGATGTGGAAGAAATGTTTGCATTTGTCCGATGACCTAGCGATGAATCTACCTAGAGCTTCTAAGGATACGTTGAGCTTCTGAACTTCTTTGAGGTTCTTCGGGGATGGCATTCCTACGATTGCCTGGATCTTTGCGGGATCTACTTCGATACCCCTCTTCGTCACTAGATACCCAAGGAATTTTCCTGAGGTGACACCGAATGTGCATTTTCCTGGGTTCACTTTCATGTGGTGTTTCCCCATTGCCTCGAAGATGTCCTTCATATCTTGATGGTGATCCTTGCGCAACTTGCTTTTGACGAGCATATCATCTACATAGACTTCTAAAGTATTCCCAATACATGGTTTGAAGATAGCATCAACCATCCGCTGGTATGTTTCCCCTGCATTTCGAAGTCCGAAGGGCATCCTTGTGTAACAGTAGAGGCCGTGCGGGGTGTAGAATGTTGTATGTTGTTGATCTTCTTCTGCCAAAGCTACTTGGTTGTAACCAGAGTATCCGTCCATGAATGATAGTTCTTCATACCCTTCGAATGCTTCAACTAATTGATCGATGCTTGGAAGTGGATAACTTTCCTTTGGGCACGCTTTGTTGAGGTTGATGAAGTCGATGCATATTCCTACTCCTCCATTCTTTTTTGGCACGACGACCATGTTCGAGATCCACGTCAGATATTTGACTTCCTTGATGAATCCCGCTTCTAACAGTTTGCGGAGTTCCTTTTCGATCGCTTTATGATACTCTGGTGCCACCTTCCGCACTTTCTTCCTGAAGGGTGGTGTTCCTGGGTCTATACGAAGTTCGTGCTGGATTATCTTTAGATCAATCCCTGTCATATCTCCTAACTTCCACGCAAAGATATCTGCGTACTCCTTGAGTAGCTTGATTAGTGATACCTCTCTTTCTTTATCCATTACAGTTCCTATCTTGATCATCTTCGGGTCCTCTTCGGTACCTATGTTGATTTCTTTCACAGGTTCTACGGAGGTGAACGTGGGTTTTGGTTCCCCAAGGAGAGGAACATTCTTTAATTGCTATTTGGTAGGCTCTTCGGACTCCTTTGTAGTTGAAGTGCTTGCCTCAGCGTTTCCAACTATATTCTCCTTTGCGAGGCTTCTTCCAGAGATTTCTTCCAGATAAGCGTCAATTTCTTTCTCTTTCGCAGCTTCTTTGTTTCGAGCTCTTCGGGATTTTCGCTGCTCATCTTGTTCGTTATTAAGTTGATTTTGTAAAGCCTGACACTCTCGTGCGGTAACCTGATCTCCTTTTATTTCCATTACCCCTTCGGGAGTTGGAAACCTGAGGTACTGGTGATAGGTTGCCTCCACTCCTTTGAGCTTGTGTGCCCATCGGTGGCCAATAATGGTGTTATAGGGCGAAGGTGCATATACTACACTGAATCGAGTGTCAACCTTCATCGGTCCTGCATTCACTTGTAAAACGATGTCTCTTAGTGGCTTTGTTGTTGCTCCGTTGAACCCGTAGATAGTATAGTACGAAGACATCAGTTTCTCGTCATTAAGCTCCATTCACTTGAATGTGTCGTATAACAGAACGTTGACTGAGCTTCCTCCGTCGATGAGGATCTTCCCGATATTGCATCCGTTGCTGGCAGCGTGAGAACCAGGGGATTGTTGTGATCCTCCATATCTTCTTCGATGTCCCCAGCGCCAAAGATCATAGGTGCATCCATCCAATGCTCGTGTTCATCTACTTCCACCCCATCGATTTTTTACATCTCACAATAGTCCTCGAATTGCTTTCTCAATCTCTTCCCTATTTGCGCCGTTAGAGATGGCCCTGCGGCCTCGGAACATGAGATGGTGTTAACGGTTCGGTTTTCTTCAGGTAGTTGAACTTGCTTGCTTCGCTTGGCCTTATCATCGGTGCCAGCCTTCTGTACGTACTGCTTAAGATCTCCTGCATCAATCAGTTTTTGAATCATTATCTTGAGATTCTTTCACTTCTCGGTCTGGTGGCCGTTGAAACATTGATATTCACAGTACTCTTTTGACTTCTCCGACCTCGGAGGCTTCTTTTCTTTGGACCATGGCAATCAAGGTTTTCCCGACCCTTGATCTCCCTTAGGATGCGCGCATAGCTGGTGTTCAATTTTGTGTAAACCTGGTCTTCGAATTTCCGATCATCATTCGACGATCATCTCTTCGTTCTCTCCTATCTTCGCCAGATCGTTCATCCGAACCGCCCCTCTTGGATCCGCTTGTTCACTGTGTTGGTCCGCTGGGGCCTTTGAGCCTGGGCTCTGGGATTTTCTCGCTGAATCTCCTCCAACCTGGCGTGTTTTTCTATGATCACGCGAAGATCTCCCTCGGTGGCAGGGATGGTACCATGAATTTCGACAAACAGTGTGCTCATCCTGTCCAAACTCCACTTGTAGAAGTTGATTCTAACTACCGGATCTACATTCCATATGGCTTGACAGATCTTGTGCCATCTATCAGTGTATTCCCTGATAGTCTCCTTATATTTGATTGCCAGTGAGAAGAGTTTATCCATTCCGGTGTTGACGACCTTGTTATACATGTAAGTTGCCAAGAACTTTTCAGTGAGTTGGTCATAGGAATCAATGGAGTCCGGTGGAAAGTTTTCGAACCAAGACAACGGAGATCCCTTTAATCTTGAAGGAAAATATCTGCAAAGTATGGCATCGTCATAATCCCACCGTACCAAGATTCGATTGTAGTACAGAAGATGGGCCACGGGATCGCTGGATCCATCGTAACACTCGAAGGCTGCAGGACAGTTCTGGGGAATGAGAGCCTTGGCTAAGCGCTGGGTTAATAGGGTAGTGTTTGCTTCCTTCATCACTTGCTCGAGCCTTCCGCCCCCCTGCTTAGCTTTTAGTTGCCTGATTTCCACCATCATTTCAGCACGAAGATTCTCCATTGCACGTTGGTGCTCCTCATGAATGGTGGCTCGTCTTAGCCTTGGAGTGTCACTATCGAAGTAGTATGAGTCCTCTGGATTATAATCTGGATCGGGCCTTCGATTTCCTCTTACTCTCTTTGGTTTAGTGGTGTGAAGGGCAAAGACACACAAAAGCTTGCAAGTATACAAGGCCAAGTTATGATATAGAAGGTAAGCAGGGGAAAGTCCACAGGGAGTGGGAGAAAACTAGAGAGTTTCCTAAGCTAGCAATGGAGACAGAGCACAAGACACTAAGGCGGAAAACAAGGAACCAAGGCTGAGAGCCAAGGGCAGGGGGATTTTGTGCACTATTTTCAGTGCACAGCAACTTCAAAAAGCAAGAAAAACAGACAAGTAAAACAGCAAGGGAAGTAAACTGAAAATTATAAGTGTTTGCAAAGGATTTGTGGCTAAGCCAAAGCTTAGAATCCACCTTGTGGCCTAATCAAATAACATGTTTCTAGGTTGAGTTTGATCCTATGCATACATCTAGAAATGGAAGAATACTAAATTGCTCAATAGTTTGCCCCTAGCATTGGCTGTCTTTTGACAGAACAGCCAATCACAGGCACTATGAGCATTGGTATCTCCCATTTGCTCAAGCAAAACAGTGCATGGAAGTATCTATCCTAGCTTCTAGTCACTTGACAGTGCACAAGGCTTCAGCTGAGCCTTGGCCTGATGTTGTTTAGCTCATGCTAAACATGGTATAGCAACATACATTCATTAAGAAAGATGATTCATACACATTTAACATTCAAGATAATTTAACACACTTGCAATTCAACTGTTAACTGATAGTGGAGCTGGAATTAAATTTTCATCAACATAAAATTCTAAAAACAAACATTCAAGATGCACAGTGTCAAGATATAATCATAAACATTCAAGATAAAATTCTAAAAACAACATGCAAAATTAACTGTCAACTGTGATGCAAAAATCAGAAATTGGGATTGCAAAATTAAAATTGTTCTAGTTCTCTACTGGCTAGTCCAGAGATATACACAGTGTGTTTCACACACACCACATAATACCAATTTATACCCCCCAATTATCAGTTTAGGGTTCACAGCCCCTTTTCCCCAAAAACAGAAAATTAGGTAAATTTGGTTTACCTAATTTTGATGAGATACTCACTCCATCTCGTCGACCCACTCTTCTTCTGCTTCTCCTGGGTCATCTCCTGCTCCAATTGCTGCTCTAACATCAACTTATATCTTCAATTTCTCACCTAGGGTTTCAGTGATGAGAGATGAGAAATTGAGGAGATTAGTTGATGAAAAAGAGGTAAAACGTGATAGTGATGATGGGTTTAGGTGTGGTGGTGGTAGAGTGATTTGGGGAGAAGATGGTGGAGTGATTTGGGGAGAAGATGGTGGTACTGTTGCAGAGGGGGGGGGGAAGATGGTGTCGATGGGGTTTGAGGAAGGGTGTGTTTGGCGATGGGTATAGGTATTAGGTACTAGGGTATTGAGCAGGTGTAGAGGATTTTGATGTTTCGCGAAGCTGGGCCGATGGATGGGAAGATGGTAGGTGGATCTGACGGCGATGCGGAGGCAGGCGATGAGCGACCGTCAGATGAAGAGATACAACGAAACGAACGGTACTTGATGGAGTTAGGTACTGTAGTGTAAGGCGGAGATATCAAACTTCGATGCACAGCAAGGGAGCGACCGTCGGATGCTTCTGAGAACTGATCTGACGGCTGAAGACGCAAGCGGGTATGGATTTGGGTTTTAGGCTTTTGGGTATAGAATATGGGTTTGGGAAATGAGTTTGGGCTTGGAAAACCTTGAGCCCACTTCTTCTTTAAGAAAAACTTTCTTCTTCAAGCCCATTTCTATCCTTTTTTTTGGTCTTCCGCACATCACTCTTCGCGGATTCCTTGCGTAATTCCTCCTGGCTTTTCACTACTTTTCTGCTCTTTTTGCTCCGCAACTCATCCAATCTTTATTTATTACCTAAAAATGCAAAATTAAGTAAGAAAAATATTTATTCTTGAAAACAATGAAAATACAGAATATGGGATAAAATGTAGAATTACTGCACAAAAGATGAGTTAAAATGCCAACAAAAAGGGATAAATATATACATTATTTGGCACTCATCATTTAGTGGCTCCGGATTGTCCACATTAGCAACCACCATTCTTCGGTCTTGATTCAGTAGCGGTGCCATAGAGTTAGCTTCGTCGTGTTGATTTTCCACCTCTGCGATGTGAGCGATCCTATCTTTAAGTTGCTGGTTTTTCTGCGCCAGCAGGGCCACCGCATATGTGTATACCCTCTAGTTCTTTCTTAATTCTTCGAGCTCTGCCATCATCTGAACAGAGTGATTTGATCCTTGATTTGGCGTTCCTACCTGCATTTGTCCACCAGCATCTACAGTATGGTCTTCGTCAACAATCTGTATCAATGGGACCGGTGGATCAATCTGTGGGGTTTGGAACTCCGCCGGTTGCTGCGTGGGCTGATTTGCTATTAGGAGCGGTTGACCAACTTGAAGTGGTAAATTCTGTTCGTTGGTGAGCGGCATCCCGTAGATAGGTTGTTGTATCACTGACTCTGCCATCCCTTCACGCTATTCATTTGGCCGGGTGGATGCTGTTACTTTGGAGGCTCCTACTCTGGATGCTTCGGTTTTAGAGGCTCCGGCTTTGGCAGCAGCGGCCTTCAATGCTTCCGCTGCTATCGCGCTGGCATCCAAAGGCATCGTGCTTTCAGCTCCATCTTGTTTCTTGTCCGCTGCTTTAAGCTTTTCTCCCTTCTGCTTGCTTCTGGTCATAACCGGTGTAGTCCTCGGTGTTTCTTTTGATGAGACTTTCGCTTTTCCCCTCATCTTTGTTTTTCTCCATTTCTGAGATCTTCTACACAAAATGAAAAGTAGACGAAGAAAAAGGATCCATAGAGGCTTCGTTAGCAGAGTTAATTCTGACAAAAATAATCTTGACGCTGAAAGTAAGAAGAGATAACCCGGCTATTATTCCCCTCTTCAGAGGTATCGGATCTCTTAAATACCCCAGGTCCATTTTATAAATTGGCAATAAAGGGATATGACTCTAAATACGATCCCTCGCAGGAGATGTGCTCGACGAAGATCCTTTCAAAACTATCGATAGATGGTTTAAAAACGGGTTCTTGACAAAACTTGAGGAAACAAATCTGAGGGGAAGACTTGATCCGATGATCGAAAGCTTGCTACAGGGTCCTTGAGTTTTTAAAGATAATGGTTTGAAAACGAAAATCCTTCAATGATGAGAGTAGATCTATCCACGAATTTTGATTTTCAAAGATAAAAATTTGAAAATATTTAAAGAACGCAGATCCACCTAAAAAGGATATAGATCTATCCAGAGATTTTGATTTTCAAAGGTAAAAACTTGAAAATAGTCCGAAAACTAGATCTACTGAAAACGGACATAAATCTATCCACAGATTTTTTAGTTAAAGAGACGATGAATGCTGAAACTGTTTCAAGTGCTGTTATTTTCAGAGAACGGTGCTTGGAACAGAAAAAGTGCGTAAAATCACAGGATAAGATAAAGTGCGTCAGATATCATCGCGTCTCGGATAGATAATGCTTAACATCCGTCTTTGATTAGAGTTTTTAATTTATAGACTTACCATATCGGTGGCTAAAAGCAACTTAGTCAGCACACGATGTTTATTTTGATTCATGCAACGGACCCGGTAATTCATGACGGCCGGACTGATGTGATTTGTCTACACTTATTTAGCTGCCAGCATCTGTGGCTCATTTGGAAGAAAGAAATAATAGAGCTTTCAATAACAAGTTTCAAAATCACCATTCATTGGCTGTCAGTATTAAGATTTTGATCTTTGCTTGGGCAATGTTTTTCATAATTGGGACTCATTCTTTGTTTGCAAACCACCATAAGATGTTTGTTGGGTTTCCTTCTCTTTTACTTTTCTTCCATTGCTTTTTTTGCCTTTCTTTTTTCTGGTAAATATGTAATATCTGAAGAGCTTTCTCCACTGCATTGGTGGTTTAGTTCTTCTTGGTACAATTTTTTTTTAATACAACCTCACATTTCAAAAAAGAATAAAAGTACAAACCTCCTCTACTAAAAATGAATCGGGCTAATAACTAATTTAGTACAAATCTCCACTATGTACATTAGTAGTACTCGACGTGTTAATTCATAAAATCTCTTGAAGAGCTAGACTTAGCTCCTGCGCAGATTTTGCCACTGATCCTCCTTTTCTGCAGTAATAAAGTCCTAAACGTGAGAATACTACTGACAACTTCAGCACAAATAGCCATAATAAAAACCCACATATATCTGACCTGGTAAGGGAAGGAAGGCAACGCTTGATTTTTTCTAGCTCGATAAATATAAGATTGCAGCGCTCCAACCTACATAAATAAAACAACAAAGCACCAAAACGTGTTTGGACCTATTCATTCGTGTTTTCTGGTGACTTTTGAGAGTAATTCTAATCTATCTTTATATTAGATAAGGCAACAACTTGGCGCACCTTTGTTCTTGTTGAAGATCTACACCGACAGATGAAGACGCTGATAATGTGGAATGGATCACATGGCCGTAGACTCTGATCAACTTTATCACCATTTCCAGGGAAATGCTTAAATGCCTGAATTTGTAAAAATCATTAAATACAGAAATCTCGACCTATGATGCAATAAACACCTCAATACATAGAAAACAGAAAACTAAAACACTTTTTCCTGAATAAATATAGGCAAACAGTGAAAATAAACTGAAAGGTGTGTACCCATCCATCTTGCTTTCTAGAAGGCTTGCTAAGAGTGGAAGTAGACAAGCACAAAGATCCAGCGTGATGATATCAGGCTTTTGTGCCAAAACTCCGATAACATCAGCAACAATCTGCGACCAAGCAAAAGAAATGAGAAAAATATTAAGTATGAATTACAAGTGAATTCTTAAAATCAATGTAGCTATTATCCACCATCTATTAGTGAATTACCGCATGATCAGCCATCTTCTCCATTGCACTAATGGCCGCCTTAACATCTTTCCTCTCTAAGTATCTGCGGATTACCTGCAACCACCATATACAATAGTTAGTAGTTACACAGAGTCGCCAATAAGAAGTCATCAAATAGTAAGCCACCATCTTTCTAAGATCAAGATCATTTTATTCACTTCTGATAATTCTTAGTATCTTCAGGGTATAGCTATTACAGCTCGACTTTGACATGTTAAGACACAATATTATTAGAGATAGAAAAACATAGGGGAAAACAGTAGATGGCTAATATCATCCAACTGAATACCTACTTACTCGGCTTATGGAATTCCTGCTCCTATACATACTCAATGCTTCAATATGTGTTTCATACTTACTGACAAAGCAGAATCCTTAAATCATATTCATACTCAACAGATCAATATGCGTTCCATACTTACAGACAAAGCAGAATCCTTAAATCATATCTAAACCTTTATGAATAATGTCCACAACTATGCATTTGTCTAAAGTGGAACATTTAAGGTACTGATGAAGCAAATAGCACGATAAAACTTCACACTCTGAGGCAATACCTTAAAGAATACGATATCAAGAGCTGGCTTCTTTTATGAAAACAATAAATAACCAAGGTACTATCTCAATATGCCAGTTATATGAATCTGCCTCATAGCAATAATACAAGTTAGCAGCTTTTTACATCTTGAAATACCTGTAATTTGGTTAAGCGAGATTGCATCGAGCCTAGGAATTCATTGTGTTGTTCCGTTAGATCTGAAATGACATCCTCATCACTAGCCAAAACAGTTTCTTTTTCAACAGATGGAGCACGCGCTCTCTGTTCATTAAATACCGCAGATGAAATTAGAACACGAGTCATCATTCCCATATTGATAAAACACATAATGCAAAACTACAGGAAAAAAAAATTAACACCCCACACTCGAACGAAGAAAAAAAATACCTGATTAAGAGAGAGTGTGGTTGTGGCAGATGTTGTCTCGGATGAATTACTGGATGTAGGTCCTTCATAACTAGGAGATGTTTCTCTCTTTTCCCAGTTGGAAACAAGTGAACGCGTTCTTCCTGTATTAATTTTCAGAACAAGCATTAGTTAGATTCTTAGAGCTGTCCTGATAATACGGACGACAAAAAGGAAAGAAAAAGAAATACCTGCTTTTGAAACTTCTACAGATATATCTCTGTTTGTTTTGAGTAATCGATCATCATCTGTGATGAACAATAAACACATAATCAGGTACAACAGAATAATTGAAATCCAACTAACAGATACCACTTTACAAGGTATAAGTCAAACTCAGCTTATTATTTATTTCTATCATCTAGTTTTACTAAATAAAATTTCAACCTCAGAAATGAAAGCTAGAATGGCCCGCGAAAGAAGATCGAGAGCTTTTATTTTTGAATCTAGATGATAACATAATGTTAGTCCTTGTTAAATAAACAAACTGGGAACTTATAAATGAAGATAGGTAGCAGATACGGTAATCTAATGTCAGGAGCTTAAGTGCAAGATAGAATCAACAAGGAAATGCAAAATCATCTACTAAATCTCCTACCAAGTAGTTAATATTGTACTATTACAGTCAATAATCTTTAAAAAGACGACTCTTCTTGTTCTTAGTTAGATCTATAAAAAAAGAGAATCAGTAACTACAGATAGAACTGGCAAACAGTAGAAGAACAGTAGTGTACTGAATAGTTGTTGCTTACAAGTGAAGAGACTTTCTTGGTTCATCATGTGATTGCTCTAGGTTTACATACAACTACATTGGTTTCAGTAAAAGGTACTTTAGACGCATGTAGTTCGAAGTTAATGAATGAAATTTATCAAACAAGCCACACACATTAATATTTGCTTGTATGCTTCTATCTGAGATTGTATCTACTAACCATGCTTTTTCTCACCTTTATAGCTGGGAGGAGGCTCCATAGAGGAATTCATTCTGTGCTTCCCTGGCCCAACACATCTGACATCCATCACATTTCTTTCAATCACAGAGTTTGCCGGATTCATGCCATCATTTGCAGAAGTAAAATTCTGGTCACTAGCTTCACTCAGTCCAGTGCTTTTATAACCCCCAGTTCCGGATTCTACAGAAGAATTTGATCTCTCAGATTCTTCTCTACTATTTGACATCTTTTGAAAATCAGCTGCTTTTGAATGCATGGAAAATGGAGTTGATCTTCCAGAAGCACTATTTTCTTTTTTGACATCAGCTGGCGGCTCTGGTCTTGTGCTATTCCTGGGAACGAAGATCTGAATACTGGGTGATGACTGGGCTTTTGCAGAACTCCTCTTCATAATGGCTGCAGTATTCCCTAATTTGGCACCCATACTTGGTATAACTCTCTGAGGAGTACTAGGGACACTTCCTGTGGCTATAATCAGTAAGGTGAATCAACAATAAGGACATATACACCAGATTCTGGAAATATGACATCTTTAATTTGAGAGAGAGGGCATACTTGTCAGAGGTTTTATCTCCTTTACAACAGTTTCTGAAGCTTGTGACACTGACAGCCTCCCCGAAGTTTTAGTCTCCTTGACTACGGGATCTACATTTTGTGAAACTGACAGCCTCCCCATGCTTGACTTCAAACTGTTATCTGCTAGGACAGACAAATTCCCACTTGGAGTTGATTTAGATTCTTGAAGACCGTTTGATCGGGTAGCAGTAGGAATTGAATATGGCTCTATCCGCTGCATTACAAGAAGTAGGATACTACATTTCATTCATCATACGGAATTCAGAATCTAACTTAACAACGCCAGAATAATAATAGGTCAATCGATATAAGAAAAATAAAGAGTAGATCGAGTGATACCGAGATGTCCACAACCCATACTCCAACACAGCTTTGATTGTAAGAGCATCCAAGAAGTTTTCCCTCGTGAATGTTCAGGTCTGACAATTTGGACCATCCTACATCTACAGCATCATGAGTTCTTATTGGTTCCCAAGAGAAAACCTAGTACAGTATCAAAAACAATATCAGAGACTAAAAACGAGTGACATCTTAATTCAACGCTACTCCAAGAATAGAAATCGATTATACCTTCAGACTTTCATGCAACCCGCAAAGCAAGGTTCTTCCATCAGGATTAAAGGTAACAGAACGCACTCCCGTGGTCTAGGAAATAAATTATCACAAAAAATGTGTTTATATGCACTGTACAAAATGGGGGTTTGCAAAAGAAAATCCTCCACATTATAAAATTTGGGCTTTTTAATGCAATATAAGGTCAGAAGCACAGGGTTTGAGGATACCTCAGGTCCAGCTGAACCAATCAGCTCAAAAGTTTCAAGGTCCCAGAACTTAACAGTCCTATCAGCCGAACCTGTAAAATGCAGACACAAAAATATTTATGCATTTGACTATGCCACGGAGCTAAAATAAAAACTGAAAATAACAAAAATTATAACATTTGTGTTTTAGCAGAAAAAAATGCAGCAGCAGGATCCATCCTCCCAGCACAATTTATTAAAATTTGCAGGAAGTGACAGGTTTGTGGGATCTCTCCTGATAAGTTGAAGAAACTGTAAAAAGCAACCCGACTATTCCGCTCACTTTTAACTCTTCCACTAGGAAACCTCGGTCAGATCCATCTGGTTTTCTACCAGGAGCTCCACATTGATTATTGTTAGCAGGTTAAGTCTTAGATTAATCTGATGGAAATACTTACAATTAAGAAAATCGGGAATTGTTGTTAGTAACTTCAGCGTGGAAAGATCTAAGCTATATGGATGATTAGATAAGAGTGATAGATGAAAACGACAACCTACCATTTTCTCATATTATGTACTGGGCCACACCCTGAAACAACTGCCATGATGCTGACCGAAATTGTCTTATAACACGCCCTAACCATGTCTGAGACCAACACGGGGTAACTATACATCCTAATAGAGGAAACACATGCCAAAATACACCTAATAGAAATATGAGCATAATATTTCATGGGAACATATGTGTATGACAAGTCAGATGCTATCTAGATAGACTATTGACTACATTCAACACGAGTTCTGAACATTTGGGAGAATGCCTACAAATTTCGTTGAAGTAATTGGCGCACTATGGACCAGCATGTAAAGGAAACCATTATGAATTTATACTGGAAACAGATATCTACAGTGAGGGGGAACTACATGATCTTTTAAATACTTGACTCACATACTTCATTGGTTGCAACTCTGAAATACTTGAGATTCAGCAATTCAATCAGGAAACAATGGCAGAATTGAAAGAAAGGAAATTGAAGGTTAGATTTCGGGGATCCTAAACGTATTGATCTCAAAAAGAAATCTACAATAATGACGTGTATTACTCATACAGCTAAGTTTCTTAAACAACCACACCATTGTAAAGAGAATATATGTTCTAGGATCCTAGAACTAATGGAACGACAGATCTGCAAATGAATTTGAGGATAAAGCAGCGAAGAACATGTATTCCTTACCTGTTGCTAGTAGGAACTCATGGGGATGAAAATCGATACACTGAATTTGGCCCTCGTGATTCTTAAATTCGTGCAATAGCTTTCCAGCAGTCAGATCCCACAGCTGTAAAACAGTAGGTGATTTCTAAAACCATGAGACAAATATGAAACAAACTCACAAATAGCAACACACAAGTCGCATCATATATGTCTATAGTTCCATCCTGGCCACATAAAATAGTGAATGTAATACATAAACGCAGAAATTTACAAACCTTGACAGTGTTGTCTTCTCCGCCAGAAACAACCCAACGTCCATCTGGGGTAAATCTAATGGCATTCACACCACGTGTATGGCCCTTGTACGTGTGAATACATCCTTTCCTTCTTATATCCCATATTTTGAGATTTGTATCCAAAGAACCAGAAGCAAAGAACTCCCCAAACGGGTGGAAGTCTACCGAAATGCAGTTTGATCTGTGCCCCGTTAGTGTGCGAACAACTGCATACACAAAAGAATACATTGATACAGAATAATATCAGAATTATTCAAGTACAAGTTGGGCCACAGCATCAGAAACGCAAAGAGGCTAATAATTTGTACACATACTCTTTGCCTCCTCCAAGTCCCACAGTTTAATTGTACCACTTGCTGCTCCCGCAGCCACAACCACTTCAGAAGAATCGAAACTTACTGACTCAATTGCACTCGTATGACCAGCTAAGCTCTGCATAACAAACCCCTCACATATTAGGTGCCCTTTATGTTGACAATAAATTTGAAGTACATGTGAAAAAGTCACTCTTATGATATTGGTTTCCAATAAATCACTTCCATTTAGATGTCAAAATCGTAAGTGCGTGATGCATCAAAACGCATTATATCACTTGTTAGCTAAACTATGATTTTGACGAATTCTATTTCTCATGTTTTACAGCACTGATTGAGAGAATGTAATCCGGATACACATAGGACATATTCATATTAGTTCGTACATTGCACACAAATGAATCACTAACATCAACAAAGCTGACCTAATATACAGTTCATTAGTTTGCTATATACTGTTCTAATGGATAAAAATTGGAATAGGGGAATAACTTACCAAAATGGCGTTAGGCTTGCCAATTGCCCATAGATTAACTTTGTGATCTTCTCCTCCGGTAACAAGAACCCTAGATGTCTTCCTTCCAATCTTAAGACAGTTCACATTTGATGTATGAGCTACAAATTCCTCTAAAAATCACCATTAACAATCAATAGTCAAGGAACCAAAAACTAATCAAAAATAAATAAAAAATAAAAATCCCTCATTTTCCAATTTTGAATCAACCCAATAGAAAGAATACCCTTTTCATATCAAAACAATAAAAAGAAAATAAATTTGAACTCCAAACAGATGTCAAGGAAAGAAACCCTAGAAAAATGAATTAAACACCAAAGGATACGTAGCTTATAAGCACGCTTAGTCGTCATTTTAAGAAAAAATGAGCTAATAATACTAGTATTTGAAATGAAACCCTAAAAATAGCTTGCTCTTCAACTTCTTCTTGTTCAGTTGTATGTTGTTGTTGTTTTTTCTTCATGCTAATAATAATAAGCAGTTGTAATCTGACAGAACCCAGATCTCTCTTACAAAAAACTGCAACATCTCTGAGTAAATGGCTTCAGATCTTCTTGAGAAAAAACAAGAAACCCATGTTGCTGTTAAAATCTACCATTACTAATAATGTCTCTTTCTCTCTCTATCTCTCTCTTTACACCTGTTACTTCTTCTTCTTCTTCTACCAAATGGGTTCTACCACCAAATCACATTACAGAGAGACTAAAGCAGCATTACAAATAGATTACTGTTGGTGATGATGGTTTTTGGTTTTGTTTTACTTTGTTTTTTCTTTTTGGAGAGAAGAAGAGAAAATCGAAAGAGTAAAATATTGGATGCTTGATTTTTGTATTTTAGGTGAGAGGAAAATTTAGGGTGTGAGTAGTAGTAGGAGTGGTGGGGCCAGCAAATGATGTGTGAGTGTTGTGTTTCAATCTAGAGGGACTTTGAGAGCACACGAACCAGGATTTAAGGTAGAAAGAGCAACACTTCTGGAGTCGTGTGGGCAAATGAAGGATCATTTTGTTCCGAGACAAGACCTAAACCACAATTACAATGTCTAAGTTTATGATAAGTATCGATAATATCTCTGCATCAAAAGATTGAAATACAGTCAGAGGTAGAGTCAGGATTTTAAAAAAGAGTGAGCAAAATTATGTGTAAAATTTGTTTTATTTTTAAAGGAGCACACAGAAAAATCATAGCAAAAAAGTTGGAAAACTTAAAAATGAATTGATATTTTCACTCGATATATTGTAAAAATTGAATACAATTCGAGAACAAACTTAAGAAGCTTGAATTTGATCTTCTGTTTAGCTTGAATAGACTTAATTTGGGTTTATTATGTGGGGCGACTTGTAATAAAATTCTGAAATGGGCTTTGGAAACTATGAGCTAGCAGTGTAATCCCAATAGGCAAGTGGGAAAAATTGCAAACATTTGATATGGCTGCCTCCGCAGTTAGTATAAGAATTGCCGATAAAAACCGACATATACTGGACCATAAAAATGTGATATGCGATATTAACTACTTCTGTATACAGCCTATAAACTTCTCAACTTCTTTGGTGGGGGGGGATGTCGAGAATTTTGTCCCATTGAACTTAAAAGGCAGCAACCATGAAGGTGTACTCTCTTTATTCTCCCTCCTTCAAAAATCAAAACTGCAATTAAAGAAGACGCGTGAATATTAAACATTGACATTGTAGTATTGTACCCTACACCATTTCTTTTTTAATTTTATTTTTTTTCAAATTTAATTTCCTTCATTATGTTTATATATATGAATCAATCTCACCTGTACTAATAGATTTTTTTTCCTCTTAACATGCTTTAGATTTTGATGTGGGCACCTCGAAATCATGTTTCTAAGAAACAAAAACTAAATCTCACATGGTTTGTTAAGTAATTAGGTAAGAAAAACATAGAAAATTACCAAATTCATGGTTGTTAAAAACTTTAAGCAAGGTGTAGAGATTTAAAATGGAATTTGAGAAAGATATTTTTACAATTTCGTTGTTTATAGCATTTTCTTCCTTCCACGAATAGGTTGAGTTTCACACAATAAAGAATATAAAGGTTGCATAAATATGTTCTGTGACCACTAATCATCATTAATTTATGGATTTGACGTTAGTTTCATTCAATTATTATTCCAAATTAAACATAATTTGTCTTTGCAGATAAATAAACTTTCAAGTATTTACATATAATCAGAAGAAGCCTATTATTATTAGGGCTCCAACCAAATAGTTTTGAGAGCTCACAAAATGAGAAAAATCGGGTCATGAAATAGTAATCTCCAAAATCACTTATCCTATCATTTTTATTAATGGCTGGAATGTCCTCGGTTAATTAGTGCTAAAAATTAGATTAACGAATTGTTATACTTACCGTTTGAAAATCAAAAATCAAAAAAGAAAAAAAAAAGTTAACCATGATGAAAAGAATGATAATCATGATCGTAATAATTACGGTTTGAAAACCAAGCCATAAGAAGCATTTATAATATGAAAATTAAACTGCAAATACAATATACGGTGGAAAATCAAACCGTAAATTAAATATATGGTGAGAACTCCAAACCATAGACAAATTCAGGGTCATTTACGGTTGAGAACGAAGTACATACGGTGGGAAAAACTGGGTTTGATTTTTCCCTGACAATTTTATCTTCCTAACCGTAAAATAAATCTACGGTTTGGATTGTAAGAACTCCAATCGTAGAATTGGGTTGAAAATTTCGCCTACCGTCTGGAAATATGAATTTTTCAAACCGTAGAGTTGGTTTACGTTTGGGAGTTCATATTTTCCAAACCGTATAATTGATTTACGGTAAAAGGCAAGAACTAGCCAAAATAAGATAAAGACTCAGATTTCATCATCATTTCCTTCTTGCGTGACTTAAGAAAACGATACCAAACGCGAACCTAAGCTTGAAATATTGACTAGAACGAGACTGATATGGTAACGAACTTGTGGGAAAGTCATTCAAAAGGATTTGAAGTATTGGTTACTTTGTTAGCCTAACTCGAGGTTCGGGATGATTACTGTAAGTTAAATCGCGTCGCCCTGTACCTTAGGGAAACGTTGCCGCACGGGTAGGGTTATTCAAGCTCCTTAGAGGTTATCTTGCTTCTCCTCGACTTACTTTGATTCAGATTGTTCTAAGAGGTTTGCTAAAACTAGAACTAGTTGCATTTTTGGATATTAAAAGCTGGTCTAGAAACAATCTAAGTGGGGCCATCATGCTTTTTATTTTCTAGAATCAGTAGGTTTGCTTGGTCGAGTCAGCCATGTTTGTACAGAATTCCCTTGTAGTTAGGATGTCGAAGTGGTATTACAATAACCGATATGATGAATATCCGACTGAGTTTCAAAATGAACATTATTTCTAATATGACCATAGTGCGGATAGTGGTTAGGAACACCAACCTTTTGAAGGTTGGTACTCTAACTCATATAATGTTTTAGAGCACTGCTCGGTCAAACTCGCATGCGTTGCTATCTCAAGCATGTTTGTCAATGTTAGTGATCAAAACTATAAGTCTTGATTTCTAGTCTCTTATAGCTAAGTCTCGGACTAGGATAGTAAGTGTAGTTGAGCTCAAGGACTTCATGGCAATTTATCATACAAGTAGAAGATCTACTCAAGGAACCGGTAGAAATTCTCGACAAAAAGGTATGTGGAGACTTGAACTTATCTGTCGCTCAAAAGTCTATCTATTTTATCTCCTACTCTTTGACACAAAAGTCGTATGCTATATATATAGACTAGATCATACACATTTGGTATTTCCAGCCGAGTATATCTCGCCTATCTATATCTCGAAATATGTGTTGGTAAGCTTTTCGCTTCGACCAAGTTTATCTTTACCTAGTGACAAAAGTCATGAATGTTTCAATCACTTTGAAAATTGCTTTGACGAGAAATAGTGTAACAACTATATAACGTCCTCTAAGAATGTTTCAATGATTGGAATGAGAGTTTAGATTACATAACCAATGGATTCCTTGAACCGAAGTTTTCGAACTTTGTTGAACAAGAGAACCAGAATTATGGCAAGTGCCAAGTCCGCGAACTCAGTCCGCGAACTGCTGAAGTTCTCAAACCCGAGAATTTCTGCTGGAGTTGACAAACTACTTGCGTGAGCCAAGTCCGCGAACCCAGTCTGTGAACCGGCGCAGTTCTCGAACCCGAGAATTTCTGCTGGAGTTTGTAAACTCTATCCGGTGTCTTAAGTCCGCGAACCTAGTCTGTGAACTTGAGAAGGTTATATATCTAAAGATGATTTCTGAACTTAATCTTAAAAGACTAAGGAATGCATTTCCAAACCGTGGCTATTAAAGTTCATGAATCGATTCGAGTGAATCAAATCATCTTTGCTTCAATTGTGTCTTGTGTAGTTACATAATATTTCCTTGCAATTGAACAACTCTCTTAACTAGTTCATTTGAGTCAATTGAACTAGTAATGGTGAAGAAGAACATGGTTGGTATGAAACGCTCATATGGTTAACCTCTTTGGGTAGACTATTGTTGAACCAACAATGTACACGTTTGGGTGCGTTTAACAAACCTAGAAGCGTACAGTCATTTGTGTATGACAAGCTAAGTTTTCGATCTAACGGTTGAGAAATATTAGCTTGAATCTAAATCAGGTTTCATCTAACGGTGAATATTGATTGCTTTGTAACTAAGGCAAAACCCTGATTTGAAAGGCTATATAAAGGAGACATCTAGTATTGTGCAAAACTAATCCCCACACCTTACGTGTGATATTAGTTTGCGTGCTAGAGTCGTTTCTCCTTTAACCTTAGGTTTTCTTCTTCTAAAACCAGGTTAACGACTTAAAGACTTCATTGGGATTGTGAAGCCAGACCGATACTACTTTTATCGTAGTTGTGTGATCTGATCTTGTATCTTCTATCGTAATAGTACAATCATATTGATTGGCTAGAGATCGTGAGAGTTCTCCTATAGGCAAGATATAAAAAGTAATCACAAACACCTTCATCTCATTGTTTGTGATTCCGCAACATCTTGTTTCGCTACCATACGATTAAGATTGTTGTGAGGTGATTGATTAATCTAGGCTGTTCTTCGGGAATATAAGACCGGATTATCAATTGGTTCCTGTTCACCTTGATTATTATCAAAAGACGGAACAAAAACTTTTAGGGTTATTCTGTGGGAGACAGATTTATCCTTTGATAGACTTTTCTGTGTGAGACAGATTTGTTTATTATCAAGTCTGCGATTTTGGGTTGCAACAACTCTTAGTTGTGGGTGAGATCAGCTAAGGGAATCAAGTGCGCAGTGTCCTGCTGGGATCAGAGGCGTAGGGAGTACAATTGTACCTTGGATTAGTGGGAGACTGATTGGGGTTCAACTATAGTCCAGTCTGAAGTTAACTTGGAGTAGGCTAGTGTCTGTAGCGGCTTAATACAGTGTGTATTCAATCTGTACTAGGTCCCGGGGTTTTTCTACATTTGCGGTTTCCTCGTTAACAAAATTTCTGGTGTCTGTGTTATTTCTATTTCCACATTATATTTGTTTATATAATTGAAATAATAAAGGTTGTGCGTTAAAGATCATCAATTGGAAATCCGACCTTTGGTTATTGATTGATCCTTGGACATTGGTCTTTGGTACCGTCCATGTTATCTCTCTTTGATAAAGACTCGCAGATTTCCATTTGCTTGAGTAAAGATCAAATCGAAAGATTGAGATATAAACTCTTTGATATATCTTTTTATTGATTGATTCTAACCGTCTAGTTGATTCTCATAAAAAGTATATTGGAGTTTGTCCATACAGATTGCTAAGCGAAATATTGGGTGGTGTTGTTAGACCCCTCTTTTTCAACCGTGCTTCCATGATGAAGGAAGTGGAACCGTTTACACCCGTTACTTCTTGCCACCATTAACCATACCGCTTCATGACACTTTCTTGTAACGGGCGTATTACACGCCGCATACTGTAAACTGCCAGACCAATACCCTGATGAGTATCCCCCAGTTTGTGACATGTTTGATTCTCGAGCGTTTTCGTGGAAAACATGTAGCATTTTGCTACGTGTGGCAAGTCAAAGTCAAGAAACTTGTCGCAGGAAAATAACATGTGATGCTATTAGGATCATCTTGGTTGGTCGCCTAAAACTTGCCACATGCCTGTCAGTTCGGTAGCAAACTTGGACGGTCGAGATTATATCTCGTGAGGAAAGGTAGCCATCGATTATGGCCACGCCATGTTGATGTCTGGCAATGGCATAGTGGCGTTTTTAGCGTATGCCAGTGGTACTGCGGCATGGATGACATAGTTCATGCATGCCAGTGGCACAGAGGTCCAAGTGGCGCCTGGCGTAGCCATGGCCACTAGATTTAGGCTCATCTCGGCTGGTCGCCTAAAACTTGCTACAAGTCTGTCAGTTCGGTGGCGAACTTGGATGGCCGAGATTGCATCTCATGAGGAAGGGTAGCCATCGATTATGGCCACACCATGTTGATGCCTGGCAATGGTACAGTGGCTCCTTTAGCGCATGTCAGTGGCACTACGGCATGGCTGGCATAGTTTGTGCATGCCAGTGGCACGTTGGAATGGCTGGCATAGCCTATGCATGTCAGCGGCACGATGGTGCAAGTAGCGCCTGACGTAGCCATGGTTACTAGATTTTGGCATATTGGTGTTAGACTCCAATATGGTGTGGCAACATCAGTTTCAGTGGCCACATCAATCCCAATGCTCTGTGGAACATTATCTGGCTTGGTTGGTGTAGCAACTTTTCCTAAATTAGGGTTTGGCATTCCGAAACCCTAATTAGCGCATATGGCATGCGACATACGGTAGGTGGCCGTGGCATGGAATTTTATACAAACGGTGCCAGAGTCATGCCAGAGGAGCCATAGGCAGGCACCGTGTAGAAACGTTCACAAGAGCAAATATTTCCACGAGTGGCTGTGGTGTGGCGCCTTTTTTAGGGTTTCCTAAGTCTGCACTGCTTGTGGCATGTTGTGGGCCCGAGGCGGCATAGTTTTGTGCCACGATTAGAAGTTAGGGTTCCATCCACCGCCACTAGAGCATGGCCGCGCTTATGGTTAGGCTAGCCAAAATTGAAGTATGTTGTGATGTTGGTCATGAACAGAGAGTGTGTTGGTACGTTTTGGCATGCTGCCGCGGTAAGTGGCACGTTTGGCATGTGTACTTGGCATGCCCATTTTGCATGTGTGCCTGGCAAGCTCGTTTTGGCATGTTTAGCATGCCGTTAGTATATTGGCGCGGGTTTTGGGAAGCCAACTTAGTATGGCGACTTCTTGACACAATTTCCACCTCTTTTAAAGCGGTGGCAGGTTTGGAGCAACCTGATTGGTCAATAAAAGTAGGGGCCGGCCAAGCACGGGCGTGACCACCCTTTTGGTGCGCGCGGCTGGTTTAATGCGACCTGATTGGTTGATGGGGAATAGTACCAGCAAGTATGGGCCCAACCACAACTCATGGAAGTGTGGCAGGTTTAAAGCGATTTGATTGGTCGACAAAGGAATAAGGGCCGGTTGGGTAGCATATGTCGTGGCCAAGTGGCGTCGGCTAGTCTGTGGCATGGCCACGCTCCCTCTCATTGTTGTTCCTACTCCGCGGCTCCGTTATTCTCTGTTTTCTGATTTTGGGTAGGACTTGGCACCTACTGATCCACGACAGATCAATTGCTTAGTTTCTTAAGCATAATTTCGACCAACGGGGCCTAGTATATTGCGCAAGGCACAAAAACCCTAATTTTTGCAAATTAGTTTAAATTCATCAATTTCGTGAATTATTACAAAATTGATTGAATTCTACGTGCTGCCACAGAATTCTTTATTTACAGAAAGTAGTATGTTTTCTGGTTGAGTACTTTGTGCAAGGACCTTAACCTTGGTACTTGGAAATTTGTGCTACTCTGCTGCGAGTGAACACAAATCCGTCATGCCATACCAATATTAAGGGTTCTGCCGGGGAACATAACACAAGGAAATTACTCAGAGGGTCTTACATTAGTGAATAATATAAGCAAGGTGTTTGAAATTTATAGAGTATCTGGGATTGTTGCTACATGCATCAGTCTGGATAAATTTCATGTAAATATATTGAATGGCTCAATGAATGTGCCAGTGGAGAGGTTGAACACTCATCACTTTTATGGCTCTGTCTCTTTGCAGAGTGACGGCACTTTAGATGCGATATTTTTTACAGATTTAGCCCTGAACTGAAAACCACCATCAACATTAAGTCCCTTGCTTAGCTCGCAACAGTGGCATTGTTGTGGGGTAAGCATAAGATGGTGACAGACAAGGATGAAAATCAAAAGAGCAAGTAACGAAGAGATTACTAAGAAAAATTCGGCTAACCTTTGGCAGGAGGCATGAGGAATCCATAATTTTTGCATTGGCGGCTTGACATACTTCTGGCTTGGCCCTGTAGTGTCGGTCCTGACGCTGCAACTTCTTCCATGAACCGTTGATGCTGACGTTGCTACCTTAGTCATGGAATGGTAAGGATAACGTTGTTGGCTGGCCCAAACACAGAATGGCAAAGGGGGGCGCCAGTGGCTTTGGTTCGTGGAACAGTGGAAGGTGTTGCAACCCTGGCAGAGATGGCGCTTCAATCTTGGTTGTGCGGAGATGGCGTTGCTGACCTCAGAATGGCGATGCTTGCTCGAAATGGTGGATGGGGCTTCTAGCTTGGAATGGTGGATGGCGCTGCTAGCTTGGAATGGTGGATGGCGCTGCTAGCTTGGCTACGTCCGTGGAATGGTGTCGCTGGCTAGGTCCGCAGAATGAGTGGTAGGCTTCTAAAAATCCTACAAATGATAACCGCAAGTGCACGGTGTCGATTGAAGATAATGTGCAAATACGGGTCGATCCACAGAGACTTGGGGTGTTATGAAGTTTTCCTAGCTATCTCTAACTGCTAACAGAGCATGAATGGACTGAAATGAGAGCTGTGAACAAGTTTAAGACTAACCTAAAGCTAACAGGGAACTAACATAACCTAACAGGACACTAACCTAGCATTAAATTCATCTAACATTTAAATTACACTAACTACAAAGTCAAACTAACAGTAAATCCTAACTATCATTACTGACTAATCATTAACACTAAATCCTATCATGAAAATCAAAGCAGCATTAAATTTACTCTAACATTAATTCTAAACTAATTATTACAGCACTAACTAATCATTATTATAAAACAAGTATTAAACTTAAACTTCTAACTATCATTAATCAGAAAACAATCATAGAACATTAAAGAGAGCAGAATTTGTGGAGGAACATTACATTAAGTGTACACTAATAGTTATAGCAAAGGGAACTTGGATTTTAGAACCAGGACATGAAGGAAAATTAGCAAAAACAGAACATGGAAGAAAACATTTGTGGATGAAAGTGAGTTTGGAAACTAGGGCTTGGATTCCCCTCTTCACCTAAGCTAAGTCCTCCAACTATGGTCTTATCCCTTGTTAATTATCAGTGATGCTTCTAGGCTCACTGATTAACTAGATGACAGTTGCGGTTCAAAGTCGGCTGTTCATCTAAGGGTTGGTCTAGAAAGATTGCTAAGAAGACTAAGATGAATCTAATCCTAGTAGTAGTTGGGGATCTCACACTGCAACTACCCACAGAGAAGCTTGCTTAGTGTCTTAACAACCTAAAAGGATATTCAATCCTAGACAGTTCAAGCACAACAAGATCAGAGCATGGATGGGACAAATCAGTGGCTTAAGGTTCTTCTCACCCTAGTGGTGAATTTAGAACATATTTCAAAACAGGATCATGTGAAATAACATTGCATTTAAACAACTAAACAGTGAATGAAAATTGCAAATGAAGAACCCTAAAAATTAACAGTGAAATCAAATTGACATTGAGAATTAAGTTAACCCAATTATGGGGTATCTCGGCTAACCAAGAACACCTTTTAACATCCTACATCAGTTCATATTTATAGTTTACAACAAAATCCCTAATTTCACCAAACCCTAAAATTTGCAAACCCTAATTTTTAAATTCGAAATTAAACTCACTGATTCTCTGAATTTGTCTCCCCTGTGCTCGACCCATGCTTCCTTCTCGTCCTCTGGTGCTCTTCCTGCTCCAATTGATGTACTGCAACCCTAGCTCGAGTTGTTTCATCAACTCCACACCTAGGGTTCAGAGAGATGTGGGTTTGAAAAAGCAACTAGGCTAGAGGGTTGGGGAAAGTGATGGTGATTGAGGTGGTGTCGGGGTATGGAGATGGTAGTGAGGCAGAGGGTGGCAGTGGACATGGAAGAGAGGCAGGAGCAGAGCTCGACTGCAACTGTCGGGGGAAGAAGAAAGTTTTTGGGAAAAAAAGATTTGGGGAAGAAGAACTTGTTTGGGTGAAGTCGATGGTTTTGGATGCTAGGGTGTGAGGCGGGTGTAGCGAACTTTGATGAACAGCAAGTAAAGATCGTTGGATGATCCCATATAGATTTAATCGAACGGCTACGATGGAGAGGTATGTAGCGACCGTTGGATTATGAGATACAACAAAACTGACGGCTTCAAATGGAGTTAGGTACTATGGTGTTTGACAGGATCTTTGGATTTTGATGCACAATGATGAGGCGGCCGTTGGATGACAAGGTGGATCCAATCTGACGGCTCTCATGGAAATGGGTATGGATTTGGGTGAGGGTTTTGGGTCTTGGGTATGCCAAGCCCATATCTTCTTTAAGAACAATTCTTCCTCTTCAAGCCCAGTTCTCGTTGATCCGGCTCTTGCAAACATCATTCTTCGCTTCCTCCTAGCGAGAGTCTTTGCCGTTTCTTTGTTCTTTTTCGCTCCGTGAGTTAACCAGGCTTTATTTAGTACCTAAAAATGCAGAATTAATTAAGAAAAGTATTTATTCTTGAAAACAACGAAAACACAGAATATGGGATAAAATGTAGAATTAATGCACAAAAGATGAGTTAAATGCCAAGAAAAATATATAGAAATATGCACTTTTTAGCACTCATCAAATACCCCCAAACCTGAATTTTACTTGTCCTCAAGTAAAACAAAACTAAGGAAATCCTACCTATACCACTGTCGCTGGTCTCTCGAATGCATTTAGTGTATGCACTAAGCCTTTTAAACCACTAAGTGTCCCTAGTGGACGAGTGAAGTCTCGTGAAGGTTTGCTTAGAACGTACCTAGAAAGTTCTAGGTCAAACTATAAGCTCAGATTCCATCAAATGTGACATGCACAAGTCAGTAGAAGCTCACAGCAAAATGGAGATGTCAATCTAGCTATCGAAGGCACAATCCTAGCACTGATAACAAATAAAGACATGTGATAAGAGTGTAAAGTGTATCTACACATGTGTAAAGAAAGATCGGATGTTATGACTACTAATCACCAAGAGATAGTTTCTCAGGCTAAGAACCAAGGTCGAAATCTAGCTAGCTGTCCGGACTTTACGAGAATTGTGAATGAGTAGGAGGTGTTTCACAATTACTCGCGTTATACATCAATGGCATACACCCTTCCTTGCTTATTACAATAAAACACAAAAGATGACTCTTTACATGACTCTTATTTACATTGACTACTCTCTTTTATTTTTGGAACAAGAGAGGATGGAATTGAAAAATACTTGATTGATTTTTTCATTTTTTTGATTTTTTTGATTTTTTTTTTTTTTTTTTTGATTTTTGATTTATTTTTTTTTGGATAAGGAAACACTTTTGATACATATACAAAAGGAAACAAAAAATTACATGACACTTTGCAAGAGGTAGCCCTTTTTGATGCACCCAGTTAAATTCGATGGTTGTCTTTCTTAATGTAACCTCCACCTTCTATCCCAACCAACCAAAGAACAAGCTAGTCAAGTTTCGTTCAGTATTCTAAAGTGATTGGCAATCGTGACTTCCTATCAAACACCTTGAAGATCGAGGCTATACATGTATTGGTAGATCGTGCGCGTGCAAATTTCTTATCACTATGTGAATTGTGCTAGAATCAGGGTGCCTAAATATCTAGACTAAGACTCCTAATAATTACATATTTGCACAAGAGTCAACATTTCAAGGTAAATGAGCTCCATTTTATGTTTTTTTTTTCTTTCAATTTTTAATTTTTTATTTTCATTTTTCATTTTTTTTCAAAAAGAAGGAGTTCTTGTTTTCAATTATGGCATATTATCAAAGTATCTACTTTTCACCCCCAAACCTAAACTAAACATTGTCCTCAATGTTTCAAAATATGAACAAAATTATAATACAACATATGAAGAGGATCATGTTGAGTAAAGAAAAAGGAAAGAGAATACCCGATTTCGGCGAAAGCAATATTAGAACTCCGTTATTCAAGGAAAGAATCCAACATATGTCAGCCGACATCATATTGGATTAGAAAAATATATACAAAAGGAACAAAAGGGTTTTAAGAAATTTTATCTACCGGATTATATACAAAAATTCACCATACACTAACAATCTAAAGAGTTGAGGATCAACCCAAAAGACAAAGTGTAGAGGTTTCAACAGCTTCATACAAATATAACAGGAAAGAAACGCAAGTGAAACTGTGAAACAAAATGAGCTACCCCCAAACCTGGATTTTTCAACGGATAAAATTTTGGAAACAAAATCTCGCAGTTTTGGGGGTTCATCATGCACAAGGTCTAGCTCTAAATGAACTTTGCTAGGGACGGGAAAACATGCTAATTCCAACTGTGGCTCCTCAAAGATATTATACTTAGATGCAAAATAGTCCAAAAGGACTTGGGAAGCACACAGTTCCAAACCTAGATTAGGGACTCTCAGAAAAGTCGGTTTGACAATATGGGTACAAACCAAATCTAGGTTGGGTGGAAGGCCATCAGATTGTGACTTATGTAAAGGAATAGGCACATCATTATCAATCAAATCAAAATCTCCTAAATCATCTACACATGTCACATCATGCTCACAATCATCAATCAAATTAGCAAGTTCACAATCAGAATCATCAACATCATCAACAGATTTATCCTCATGCATCGGCAAATCAGTGGAAACATAACATGGAATACTAGAAGAAATATCATTCATTAAGGTCGGGGCAGAGAAGCCTAATGTATTTGAACCCAAGGGTTCCATAACATCATCAGCATAGACATGTTCTTCTAATATAACATCACAATTATTATCATCCTCAACAAAACAAGAGTGTGCTTCCCTAAAAACCATAGTGTTTCTATTCCACTCATTTACCTCTAGATTAGGTTCATGTTCAATGTTACTAGCATGAGTAGGGTTAAAAACACTATTTTCATAATTAACTTCATTAGGGAGAAAAATGCTGCTATGATCATTCAATGTTTGCATTTCTAAACTAGCAGTGGTTCGTTTGAGGAGATTTTTAGTTTCCATCAGAAGTTGCTCACTAAAACTCATGGGAGTTTGAAATTGTTCGTCTTCCCATGGTGTTGATTGATACATGGGTGGATGGTCGTTAGGGTTTATAAATGATTGATCGCAACCTACAAAAGGTTGATTATGGTCCCAATAACTACCAGCATAATAATCTGTAGGTTCTTCAAACCTTGGAATTTCTCTAGTCCGCCTAAATTCATGGAAAATATAGCAATTCGCAATAATGTGGTCTAAGCCACCACATGCGGGACATGCATAGATTTCAGGTTGCCTAAGAAAATTAGATGTGACAGATTCCTCATGTGATTGCATTTCTAAAGCTGTGATTCGAGCTTCTAATTGATCCATAAGTGATGATTGTGTGAGTGAGGCTCTAGCAGAATGTTCATTTTCACGTTGCGATGAATGATGCATGTATGAATAGTCATTAGGGTTCATGTATTGCGGCTCGGGACTTTGAAAATGTCCATAATAATTCCTATGACTATTGACATCATGGTCCGTGGAAGGTTCATAACGTGAAGTTTGTCCATATGCAAGTTCTCTAAGGGATTTGTTGTACTCCCCAACTGTAGAAAAATATCTATTCATGATTGGCTCAAAAGCTAAGTAAAGAATGTACAAAGCTCAGAATTTGGTTTTTAAAGGGTTTGGATTTTTGGGAAAAATTTGGTTTTGGTGGGATAAAATTTTGGTTTTTAAAGAGGGCGAAAAATTTTGGTTTTTGAAATAAGGAGCAAATTTTTTTTATTATTATTATTATTTTTTTATTATTATTTTTTTTTTGAACTTAGCCTAGCATAAATTATCACACCCCACAAAAGAAAATAAAAACAACAATAAATAATTACAAGCCCATAAAAGAAAAATAAAAGAAAATAAAAGAAAAAGAAAATAAAAATAAAAATAATTATTACAAGCCCAAATTAAAAATAAATTAATTATTACATACCCAAATTGAATATTTAATGGGGCCCAAGTGGGTTACTCATGGTTTAGGCTTACTTGGTTAAGGAGGGAAGCCTAGTTAGGCTTTTGTTCCCTTTGGTTGCACTAGCCCAGTTGGGCTTTAGGATCGTCCTAAGCAGCTCACTCCCAAGCCCAGCAACAGTTGGAGTTGGTTCAGCAACACGAGCCCAGGAGGATCAGCTGCGAAGCCCAGGAGCAGAAGATCACGAGCCCAGCAACAGAAAAAGGCAGAGCCCAGCATCAGCAGGTGCATATCAGCAGCAATCAAGGCTCAGCAGCTTCACCAGTTCAGGGCTTGGGTTCTAGCTGCAGCTTTGGTTCAGCAAGTTTCAGCCTTAGCAGCACAGCAACAAGCCCAACAGCTCACAGGAGTCTTGGCCTGGCACAAGCAGGAGCACCACAGCAGCACAAGAGCACCAACAGCAGCAGAGGCAGTGAACAGGGAAGAAAGCAAGGAATGCAGGATGATGCAAGAAATGCAAAAATGCTTATACTAGAATGCAATGTAAAAATGATGCAAGACACAAGAAAAACTTAACACACAACGCCAAGTCCCCGGCAGCGGTGCCAAAAACTTGGTAGGCTTCTAAAAATCCTACAAATGATAACCGCAAGTGCACGGTATCGATTGAAGCTAATGTGCAAATACGGGTCGATCCACAGAGACTTGGGGTGTTATGAAGTTTTCCTAGCTATCTCTAACTGCTAACAGAGCATGAATGGACTGAAATGAGAGCTGTGAACAAGTTTAAGACTAACCTAAAGCTAACAGGGAACTAACATAACCTAACAGGACACTAACCTAGCATTAAATTCATCTAACATTTAAATTACACTAACTACAAAGTCAAACTAACAGTAAATCCTAACTATCATTACTGACTAATCATTAACACTAAATCCTATCATGAAAATCAAAGCAGCATTAAATTTACTCTAACATTAATTCTAAACTAATTATTACAGAACTAACTAATCATTATCCTAAAACAAGTATTAAACTTAAACTTCTAACTATCATTAATCAGAAAACAATCATAGAACATTAAAGAGAGCAGAATTTGTGGAGGAACATTACACTAAGTGTACACTAATAGTTATAGCAAAGGGAACTTGGATTTTAGAACCAGGACATGAAGGAAAATTAGCAAAAACAGAACATGGAAGAAAACATTTGTGGATGAAAGTGAGTTTGGAAACTAGGGCTTGGATTCCCATCTTCACCTAAGCTAAGTCCTCCAACTATGGTCTTATCCCTTGTTAGTTATCAGTGATGCTTCTAGGCTCACTGATTAACTAGATGACAGTTGCGGTTCAAAGTCGGCTGTTCATCTAAGGGTTGGTCTAGAAAGATTGCTAAGAAGACTAAGATGAATCTAATCCTAGTAGTAGTTGGGGATCTCACACTGCAACTACCCACAGAGAAGCTTGCTTAGTGTCTTAACAACCTAAAAGGATATTCAATCCTAGACAGTTCAAGCACAACAAGATCAGAGCATGGATGGGACAAATCAGTGGCTTAAGGTTCTTCTCACCCTAGTGGTGAATTTAGAACATATTTCAAAACAGGATCATGTGAAATAACATTTCATTTAAACAACTAAACAGTGAATGAAAATTGCAAATGAAGAACCCTAAAAATTAACAGTGAAATCAAATTGACATTGAGAATTAAGTTAACCCAATTAGGGGGTATCTCGGCTAACCAAGAACACCTTTTAACATCCTACATCAGTTCATATTTATAGTTTACAACAAAATCCCTAATTTCACCAAACCCTAAAATTTGCAAACCCTAATTTTTAAATTCGAAATTAAACTCACTGATTCTCTGAATTTGTCTCCCCTGTGCTCGACCCATGCTTCCTTCTCGTCCTCTGGTGCTCTTCCTGCTCCAATTGATGTACTGCAACCCTAGCTCGAGTTGTTTCATCAACTCCACACCTAGGGTTCAGAGAGATGTGGGTTTGAAAAAGCAACTAGGCTAGAGGGTTGGGGAAAGTGATGGTGATTGAGGTGGTGTCGGGGTATGGAGATGGTAGTGAGGCAGAGGGTGGCAGTGGACATGGAAGAGAGGCAGGAGCAGAGCTCGACTGCAACTGTCGGGGGAAGAAGAAAGTTTTTGGGAAAAAAAGCTTTGGGGAAGAAGAACTTGTTTGGGTGAAGTCGATGGTTTTGGATGCTAGGGTGTGAGGCGGGTGTAGCGAACTTTGATGAACAGCAAGTAAAGAGCGTTGGATGATCCCATATAGATTTAATCGAACGGCTACGATGGAGAGGTATGTAGCGACCGTTGGATTATGAGATACAACAAAACTGACGGCTTCAAATGGAGTTAGGTACTATGGTGTTTGACAGGAGCTTTGGATTTTGATGCACAATGATGAGGCGACCGTTGGATGACAAGGTGGATCCAATCTGACGGCTCTCATGGAAATGGGTATGGATTTGGGTGAGGGTTTTGAGTCTTGGGTATGCCAAGCCCATATCTTCTTTAAGAACAATTCTTCCTCTTCAAGCCCAGTTCTCGTTGATCCGGCTCTTGCAAACATCATTCTTCGCTTCCTCCTAGCGAGAGTCTTTGCCGTTTCTTTGTTCTTTTTCGCTCCGTGAGTTAACCAGGCTTTATTTAGTACCTAAAAATGCAGAATTAATTAAGAAAAGTATTTATTCTTGAAAACAACGAAAACACAGAATATGGGATAAAATGTAGAATTAATGCACAAAAGATGAGTTAAATGCCAAGAAAAATATATAGAAATATGCACTTTTTAGCACTCATCAATGAGTAGAGAAGGCGCTGACGGCTTCGGTCCGTGAAACAACGGATGGCTCTGCTTGCTTGGCTGTGGAGCGGTAAACATGGAGCCATGGAGCATTGGCGCTGTCTTGCTTAGTCCGTGGAGCGGTGAAGATGAAGCGTTGGCGCTGTCTTGCTTGGTCCGTGGAGCGGTGCTGCAACCTTGGTCGTGCAGAGATGGTGCCGCTGGCTTTGGCCGTGGGGCGCTAACTCCACGGGCCCAGCTGCCTTCTTCTGTGCATGTCCCAAAAAAGGAAACCCTCTCTACTCAAACTCCAAAAGTAATATGTATATAAAAGGCATCTCCCATCTTTTATTTTTTGTAACATTGGCTTTGTTTCCACGTCTCCGCGTTAGCATCAAAGCAGAAGAGCAGGCGAGCGCACTCCAAGTATGTGTTCCAATGTTTCTTCCCCCCCTTTTTTTTTGCTCTCATGTTGGTGTAAACCCTAGCCATAAGCATATCTTCCATGAACTCGTAGAAATACTTCCATATGAATGATTCATCTTCGCTAGCAGTATTGTAGTAATATTAGCCATCACATTGATAGTAATGAAGCTAATTATTATGCAAAGTAAACATGCATGGGCGGGTGGCCGCCATCAATCCCTTTTCCACAAGACCTGGTTTTAGGGTTTCCTTTTCCTTTTATGGCCGTGCGCACAATTTCCGTGGTGGGACACACTCTTCCTTTGATCGAGAGCATACTTCCAGCTGCAAGACACGGTTTTGGCTAGGGGCATGTTTCCCGCGACAAAATATGGCTTGTTGAAGCGAGTATTAGTCCCCACTCCTTTGGCTATGCGTGCTATGACTTGTGGCCAAACAAAGTTTCCTCTAGAAAACTTGTCGTGGATTTTTCATCATTGTACTTGATTTTGACAAAACTTTCATGCACGGTTTTCTCCAAAGTAGTGACTTTCCTCCGTTTTTGCTCCATTGTTGTTAAGCAACATAAAAGGATTTTGTTAAGATGTCACCTGAAAGCAGTCTCGATGTTCCATCGAAAAATACTAACGCCTCCAAACCGAATATAGATGATGAGTTCTTCACAAAGTCTTCCACAGTTAAGAGGACACATCCCAAATGTGTAGCGATCCTTTTGACCGGTTCGGAAAATGAAGGAGACGTCCAATCGGTTCAACCAAGGCGTGTAATGCGGTTTTTTCTTCAGAAGAAAGAGTATCATGCTTCTTCCATTGACTTCAAGGTCTGCCAGAGTCCATTGCGCTCTTTTGATAAATGGATGTAATTCATGATAAGTCACGACTGTGTTAGGGCCAATCTGACCAGGGTGTAAATCATCAACTCTGTCATGGCTTCTACAACACTTCAAATCAGGAAAGACATCGCGGGCTTGATCACTTTTATCTCCAGACGGTGTCCGGATACTCACACGGTCATATGTAGGTGGGGTGAAATGACCATTTCTTTGGAGAGTGTATCCATTTTGCTGAACCTTCCGATAACAGAGAATCTTAACATCACCTTGTCTTATGAAGAAGAAAAAATGCGTGCCATTCTCGTCGAGAAGTCTGCAGGATTCGTTCGGAAGGAAAATGAGACAAAATGCTTTTATAACTGGTGGGTGTCTGAGTGGTTCCCGGATGAATCGAAGTCAGATCATGAGCTGAATAGTATGCTCCATGTTGCGGCATTTGTAGCTCTGTGGCTATCCAGGGAAATTTTTGATGATGGATCTGGTAAGAAAAAGATAAGGCATGAGCTCATCAAATTTTCCATCAAATTGGAGAAAGGTGTTGTTCTCCCCATTGGTGGCTTATTTCTTGGCTCTTTGTACACCCATCTGTATCATCTGGCTGTTGACATGTATGCTTCCAATGGTTATATGAAAGTAGACTCGTATGTCCACGTCTCCTTTCTCCAAACGTGGTTGTGGGAGCACTTCAAAAATTATGCTCTCAAGTCGTTGGCTTCATTCCCTGAATCTTATGGTGTCTCCAGGATACTTCGCTGGTTGAATAAGCGTCCAAGACCTGGATCAAATCTCATTGACTTCCTCGACAACGCGTATACAATTAACTTTCGTCCCTGGGCTTTGGTTCATGCATCCATAGTTCAGGCGAACACTTTTGCCTCTGCCCCAAACACGACTTTGCTTTCTGCTGAAAATAATATGAGCGTTGGAGAAATCGTATTCATGCGAAGCTGTATACCCGGACACGTGCCATCTTTTTTCCGAGGTTCTTATGAGGCAGTTCCTTATAACATTGACAAGGCTGCTCGGTATATGGGGTTTTACCAAGGAGTCCCATTTCTTCGTCAGTCGGCGGCTCCAGAAGAATTGTTGTCAGCTTCTCTTGATGCCAGTGTCCTTGCGCCGTGTAAAAGCCTCCCTTTCCTGCTTTCAGAACGGAATCCAGCGACTACCTCTAGATATAACACATTTTGGCAGGATGAGTTTCTTTCCATCCATGGGTTCGTGAATGACGTGGTGAAAGGTCCCCGTGGCAAGCCTTCCCCTGCTATTTTGGCGAAACATCCATTATTGAGGGAGCTTCCCACAGTTAAATGGAAATATCTTAGTCCAGATATGAGCAGTCCCCAGAAAATGGAGCGAAGGTCGAAAAATCGTGCAGGTGGCTTCTAATCGGGTTCACAGCTCTTGTGACCTTCAGTTCTTCCAACACACGGGTATTCATGAACTCCTTATTAACTTGATTGGATTACACAAATCTTCTGTTTTGTTGATGATCATCTCTTCTCTTTTTTCTTTTTTTTTGAAACTCAGGGTCTTGATGACACGAACGCCTTTGCCCAACTCGCGCATAACTATAAGATGGTGTCTCTCGAAAAAGTGGGTGGCAACACTGAATCTCCCCGCGGTGAAGGAGAATCCGAAGAGAAGGAAAGTTTGGAATGCAGTGATGATGAGAATAACTCTTCTGAAAGCATCGTTGAATCTTCCTCCAGTGGGTCCACACATGAGTCGGCGAGTCTTCCATGCATTTTCCTCTACTTCTTTTCTTCATAATTTACTTGGAATAAATATTCATTCGGTGATATTATAGGGAAAAACCACTCCTAGAGATGAGCCTGAAATGAAGACTCGCCACAGTGAAGATATGGCTTTGTCTCCGTTTGTGAAATCCATATCCGCTGGTAACTCAGAGATGGATATTGATTATCATAAAGATGTTGATGTGCTTCAACTGGCGGAAAACGCTTCTGCGGCTGCTGGTGCAATTATTACTAAGGAATCCTTGTTGGTCACGGATTCAGTTGCGGGTGTTGCTTTCTCCCCTCCATTCTTGGCTCCTTTTCCAGATCACGTGCTGATCGGCGGCTTCAGTGTGCCAGCTAAGTATGCGGCGCTGTATACCAAAATATGGTAAAGGTATGGACATATTGCCATAACCAAAAAGATCACTAGCCGATTTGCGATGGTCAGGCGCGTGGAAGAAGCTTTATCTTCGATTCACGACATGTGCAATGTGACTGGCCATACCGTTTCCGGAGATGTAATCTCGAGCTGGAAGTTTCACCGTGATATGTGCGTAGGCTTTGAGTTCAACGTCTCCTGGTTCTGTGAAGGTCTTTCTGAGATCCAAAGGTTGCAGGCCGAAGCGATCGAAAGTCCCTCCGCGGATGCGATCAATCAACAAGAAGCAGAAATCGAAAGATTGTCCCAGGAGTTGAAGCCGAAACAGGCGGCTCTTGAAAGCGCGAAGGATGCTTTCTCCAAGAAGAACAAACCATTGTTGAATGATTTCCCTTGAATATCTTCTGTCTTCTGAACTTCATTTTCTTAGGGTTTTTTTTTTGTTGAAATGCAAAAGAAACGCCTAGTTTATGGTTTTTGGATTTAATAGACGATTGCTTTCTGTGAGGGTTTTTGGATTATTTTTTGGAACGAATTATTACTTTTAAGATAGTGGCACCCTAATCGCCGTGAGTAGCATAATTAGTCCACAAAAGTCGCGAAACCATGAATGTTGTATGAAAGGGAAAATATGGGATAATACGAAATTTTGGATAACATGGTTATCGACTTCCATTGTAAACGTGGAAACTCAAACGATAGATCGTGTAAACATCGTTCGACAAAACTTACTCGCTTTTAGGGTCTTTTAACAAAACTGGATCTTCATAGCGGAAATCCGAGTTTTATGGTGACTTTGTCCTGGCTGCGAGAAGTCCCCAGTCATTTTTCATTGTCTGAGCAAATTACCTTCAGGTCACTTGTATCGGAAACTATCAAAAGCAGCTCCATGGCTCGGTTTGGTATGTGCACTTGAGGAGGAGATTTGCCAGGTGAGTCGCAGTATGAGCTCTAGAAATAACTTTCTGTCTTTCCATCAAATCAGCAATGGTAATGGGGGAATCGGCTTCCTCTGGCTCCTCCAGTATCTCGTCCTGATGGTGGAGTAGCAGCGGCTCTGGTGACGGTTGGAGGTGTCACATTTGAAGAAACGTTGGGGTGGCGGCAGCGACTCTGGCTCTAGTGACTGGAGGTGTAACGCCCGAAGGAACATTTTCCGCGCCGCTGGTATTGACAGGTGGCGTATTAATGCCACTGGTGTTGACAGGTGGCGTATTAATGCCACTGGAAGGAACGTTAATACCGAGGATGATTTCAGCACTAGTGTTTTCAGGGTTTGTTGCTGATACGGACCTGAGTTCTACCATCTTGAGATCGAGATTGAAAAAATTAAAGTGGAAATTGGAAATTGATATCGCAACCAAGAGATTAATCTCCCACTATGGTCGCCAACTATTTGTGGGTGAAAACTGTTTCTGTTGGTTTTGGTAATTTTGGGTGTGTGGATGAGAAACAAATCTAAATCCTAAACAATGCACTGCATGGGAGTACTTTTGATTCGAGAGATCAATCTGTACAATCCTGACCTAAACCAAGAAATGGTTGTTCCAGGCTTGCTTCGTTCACAAAGTGAAGGAGAAGGGCTGGTCTTAGGGAGGGAAGCAAAGAAGGTGTCGATACCAGAATGGTTAATTGTGAAAGTATGGTTGTTTTATGACTTGTATCAGAAAGTGGAACTGGCTTGCAGAATGAAAGGCTATCAGTTCTTTGGTGATTTCTGGATACTATGTTGTTGTTCTGACCAAAAACTTCTTCTTTGGTGGAAATAGGTGAAACCTATTTATACAAGTCATAATAAAACGTACCCTAGTCTCGTAGGAAGTGGGAACTATTGAGTGATGGAAGAGTGTGTAACCGTTAGAAACCGTGCTTCCATGATGAAGGAAGTGGATCCGTGTACATCCGTTACTTCTTGCCACTATTAACCGTCCTGCTTCATGACACTTTCTTGTAACGGGGGTATTGCACGCCGTAAACCGCCAGACCAATACCCTGATGAGTATCCCCCAGTTTGTGACATGTTTGATGTCTCGAGCGTTTTCGTGGAAAACATGTAGCAGCTTGCTACGTGTGCAAGTCAAAGTCAAGAGACTTGCCGCAGGAAAATATATATCATGTGATGCTATTAGGCTCATCTTGGTTGGTCGCCTAAAACTTGCCACAGGCCTGTCAGTTTGGTAGCGAACTTGGAAGGCCGAAATTATATCTCGTGAGGAAAGGTAGCCATCGATTATGGCCACACCATGTTGATGCCTGGCAATGGCATAGTGGCGTTTTTAGCGTATGCCAGTGGCATTGCGGCATGGCTGACATAGTTCGTGCATGCCAGTGGCACAGAGGTGCAAGTGGCGCCTCGCGTAACCATGGCCACTAGATTTAGGCTCATCTCGGCTGGTCACCTAAAACTTGCTACAAGTCTGTCAGTTCGGTGGAGAACTTGGATGGCTGAGATTGCATCTCATGAGGAAGGGTAGCCATCGATTATGGTCACACCATGTTGATGCCTGGAAATGGTACAGTGGCACCTTTAGCGCATGCCAGTGGCTCTGCGCCATGGCTGGCATAGTTCGTGCATGCCAGTGGCACGGTAGAATGGCTGGCATAACCTGTGCATGCCAGCGGCGCGATGGTGCAAGTAGCGCCAGGCGTAGCCATGGTCACTATATTTTGGCACATTGGTGTTAGACTCCAATGTGGTGTGTCAACATCAGTTTCAGTGGCCACATCAATCCCAATGCTCTATGGAACATTATCTGGTTTGGTTGGCGTAGCAACTTTGGATAAATTAGGGTTTGGCATGCCGAAACCTTAATTAGCGCATATGGCATGCGGCATGCGGTAGGTGGCCGTGGAATGGAATTTTATACAAACGATGACAGAGTCATGCTAGAGGAGCCATATGCAGGCCACCATGTAGAAACGGTCACATGAGCAAATATTTCCACGAGTGGCTGTGGTGGACGCCTTTTTTATGATTTCCTAAGTCCGCACGACTTGTGGCATGTTGTGGTCCCGAGGAGGCATAGTTTTGTGCCACGATTAGAAGTTAGGTTTCCATCCACCCCCGCTAGAGCATGACTGTGCTTACGGTTAGGCTAGCCAAAATTGAAGTCTGTTGTGATGCTGGTCACGAACAGAGAGTGGGTTGGTACGTTTTGGCATGCTGCCGCTATAAGTGGCACGTTTGGCATGTGTACTTGGCATGCCCGTTTGGCATGTGCGCCTGGCAAGCTCGTTTTGGCATGTTTAACATGCCGTTAGTATGTTGGCGTGGTTTTTGGGAAGCCAACTTAGCATGGCGACTTCTTGACACAATTTTCACCTCCTTTAAAGCTGTGGCAGGTTTGGAGCAACCTGATTGGTCAATAAAAGTAGGGGGTCAACCAAGCACGGGCATGGCCACCCTTTTGGTGCGCGGGAAGTTAGAGTATACATGGAAACTCAGAATACGCGTGAAAAAATTAAGGGAAAAAAATCTGAGACTTGGCAGGGAAGAAAAAGAAGGATTTTCTAAGAGATTCTAGGGTGTTGTAGTGTATATAAAGAATTGGGTAAATCACAGAGGATTATCGAGAGTTTGGGGAACCTAGCAGAGGTTACAAAACAAAAAAATTGAAAATCAGGGAGTTGCAGAGTCATTTATATACCAGCATAAACTCAAGAACATCAAGAACATTTGACTAAAGAAGACCGTCGCATAAACTGTCGTTGTTCAAACAATGCTTGCAACAGGCTTTCAACAACACCTATCTTGATTTTGCAACTATTCCTTTGTAACGACGAGTCTGTAACGCCTATATAGTGTTGCAAATTCGCTATTTTATTTTATCTCTCATTTGTAAACACTTTATGAGTCATGAATAAATCTTTTGAGAGTGTTTTCTACATGATGAGCTAAACTCCAATACTGGGATGATGGAGGAATCCGTATTTCAAGATTGTGGTAATTATAATTAATTTTTCTAACTTTTTGCATTGATTATTAATCGATTTATGATTTTTATTGAATGATTGTGATTTCAATTGATGAGCCATGTTTAGTTTAAGAATTTTGTATTCCGTGCTTTCGATTTACAATCATCACTTTGAAAATCTACTTCCGGCAAAGAATCTGAGTCAATATTTGAGCTATAATTGTTTAAAATTAATATATGAATCGCATGCATATGATATAAGGTGGAATCTTGAGTCTCAATTACTCGTAATATTGTTATCATCGTCTACATATTTTCTAGTTTAAATCAAAATTAGGTCTAAGATTGAATCTTCACAAGTCTGAGTTGAACAAACTTTTGTATTACCACTTTTCTACATGATAGGTGTCTTAAACACGTTGATATTTATCTATTGTTTATGCTCTCTTTGTGAGTTTTCTTGTAAATTATGTATCTTATGATTGATTTTGAGTTTATTAGGTACCTTGGAGTCATTTGGAGGGAAAGAAGACGAAAGCGTCCATTTTGAGCAAGAAGGTGTTAGAGCATTGCTCGGTCGAACTCGCATGCGTTGCTATATCAAGCATGTTTTTCAATATTAGTGATCAAAACTATATGTCTTGATTTCTAGTATACTTATGACTAAGTCTCGGTCTAGGATAGTTAGGAATAGTTGATCTCCAGACTCCATAGCGATTATCTTGCAAAGACGAAGAACTACTCAAGGAACCCGTGGAACTTCATCTGACTAAAAGGTATGTGGAGACTTGAACTCATCTTGTCACTCAAAAGTATATCTACTCTATCTTTTACTCTTGAGACAACAGTCATATAAGTATGATAGTTTTCATACATACACATTTGCTATTTCGAGCCGAGTTTACTCGCCTATCTTTTTATCGAAATACGTGTTGGTAAGATTTTGCTTTAACCATCTTCATCTTCACCCGTGACGAAAGTCATGATGACAATCTTGAAAATAGCTTTGATGACGATAGTCGATTCTTTATGCCTAACGACTGTTATAACATTGTAGAAGAATGTTTCAATGATTGAAATGTATAATTGAGAATACTCAACCACCTATGGATGTAAGCATTTAGTGTGTTCGCACATTTGTGTATAAATCCATGTGTCGTAAACTAAGTGCGTGCATATGTGTGCATGCAATATTGGTTAAGGAGACAGGTTGGGTATGCGTACCCGTATGCATACTACCGGAAGTTCACGTCCGTGAAATTCTGCTGGGTTTGAAGTTTACGAACTCAAAAAACCAGTCACCTTAGGTACGTGTACCCGTACGCGTACTGGCGGAACTTTTTCACCCAAAAAAGTCTGCTGAGTTTGGAAACTAAAACCAACTCAAAATCCGATAGCCTAGGTACGCATACCCGTACGCGTACCCAAGCTGGTTATTTCTCAAGTCCATAGTTCATGGACTTAAAACAATAAATTATAAGGAATGCAATCTTTGCAAACCGTGGGTATATTGTTCATGAATTGATTCAAATAAATCAAACAGATTTTGTTTCAATTGTGTCTATGTATAAAGACCTAAGCAATTGAATAACTCTTGAACTAGTTCTTATGAGTCATTTGAACTAGTTATGAGAAAGATGAATACGGTTGATATGAGAGCACTCATATGGCTAACCATTGGTCAACCATTTGTGATCCAACCAATGTACACGTTTAGGTACGATTACTCAAACCTAAATGAATACATTTCATTTGTGTGTGATAAGCTAAGTTTAGATCTAACGGTTGAAAGATATTAGCTTGGGTAAATCAGGTTTTTCATCTAACGGTGAATATCGAATGCTTTGTTACCAAGGTAACTTGTATTAAAAACCCTGATTTGAAAACTATATAAGGAGACGTATAGCGACTGTGCAAAACTAATCCCCACACCTCCTGTGTGATACTAGTTAGTTTGCTAGAGTCGATTCTCCTTTAATCGTAGGTTTCTTCTCGAGACCCTGTCGATTAACGACTGAAAGACTTCATTGGGATTGTGAAGCCAGACGAAACTACTTCTCTTGTAGTTGAGCGATCTGATCTTGCCATTTTCTATCGTACGAGTTCAATTAGAATAATTGACTTGAGATTATATCTCTGATAGGGCAAGATAAAAAGAAATCACAAACATCTTCGTCTCATCGTTTGTGATTCCGCAATATCTAGTTTCGCTACCATACGATTTAGATTATTGTGAGGTGATTGATAATACTAGGCTGTTCTTCGGGAATATAAGTCCGGTTTATCAATTTGTTCTTGTTCACCTTGATTTTTATCAAAAGACAGAACAAAACTTTTAGGTTTATCTGTGGGAGACAGATTTATCTATCTTTGTAGACTTTTCTGTGTGATACAGATTTGTTTATTAAAGTCTTCGACTTTAGGTCGTAGCAACTCTTAGTTGTGGGTGAGATCAGCTAAGGGAATCAAGTACGTAGTATCCTGCTGGGATCAGAGACGTAAGGAGCACAACTGTACCTTGAATCAGTGTGAGATTGATTAGGGTTCAACTACAGTCCAGACCGAAGTTAGTTTGTAGTAGGCTAGTGTCTGTAGCGGCTTAATACAGTGTGGTGTTCAATATGGACTAGGTCCCCGGGGTTTTCTGCATTTGCGGTTTCCTCGTTAACAAAACTTCTGGTGTCTGTGTTATTTCTATTCCGCATTATATTTTGTTATATAACTGAAATATCACAGGTTGTGCGTTTGTATCGATCAATTGTGAAATCCAACCTTTTGTTGTTGGTTGGAAATTGATTGATCCTTGAAAATTGGTCTTTGGTACCATCCAAGTTTATTATCCTTGTATTTGATAAAGACTCGGAGATTTCTATTTGCTTGAGTAAAATCAAATCAAGAGAGAGATATCAACTCCTCGATATACTTTCTCTAGATTGAGTCTGACTGTCTAGTTGATTCTCTAGAAAGTATATTGGAGTTAGTCCATACAGGTTGCTAATCGAAATATTGGGTGAGGTTGTTAGACCCTCGTTTTTTCAATTGGTATCAGAGCTGGCAAACACGTTAAAGACCTTATAAGTCTGTGTTTGTAGCGATCTGATTATGGAAGAGTCTATCTCTATAACGTACCAGTTCAGAAATTACCAGATGATTCTAAAAGCTTGGATTCACCTGAGAGAACTGTCACATCTAAGTCAATATCTAAACATTCTCTTGATGTAAAAACTGTTGATTGGGAAACTCTCCTAGAAGAACAGTTGGATGAACTTTCTAATGAAGGTGATTCAGATTATGATAGAGATGTTGATGAGGAAGTCTCAGAGTATGTTAAGTTTTTGGATTCGTAGAATATGAAGAAGATTACTACTTCTCATGTCTCACCTCTTCTGACTCCTCTCTGTCGAGAAAACAAGAAACTGAGAAGATGTTACGCAGGTGTTTATTTTTCGAATCGTTCTAACGAACCGGTCCTCAAGGATTCTGAGGAAAACCTACGTATGAAGTCACTTGAATGTGATAATCTTTATGAGACGTACTTTTTGTTGGAAGAAAAACTTGCAGAATCTGAAGCAAGGTTTAACTCTCAACAAATTAGTTTTGATGATAGAGAAAGTGCTTGTCTCGCTCGAGAAGAGCGCCTTGAGGCTGATTTAGCTGCTTCTCTTGATAAAATCAAGATGTTGGAAGATAACTTGAAAAATTTCAATACTAGTTCAAGCAAATTAACCTCTTGTAGATGCGGCAAAACGATTTGCTGGTTTTCACGGGATTGAGGAGACGACCGTATGGAGGAGACTCCTTGAACCGAGCGAAATGTTCAACCTCACACAGATGCACTGCAAGAAGGGAGTTCTTTGAATTCGAGAGATCAATCTGTAGTACTCCGGCCTAAACCAAGACAATGGCGGTTCCAGAATAAATTCGGTCACAAGAGAGGATGGGTTGATCTGTAGGAGGGAAGCTGAGAAATGTGTGGAATCAATGGTAATCAAAGATTATGGGTGTGTTATGTATTCTGAATAAGATAAGTTCTGAATGATTGAAGTTGCTCAGTTGAGAGTAATTGCTCAATTGTTGAGGTGTTGATCTCGTGTTGTCTGTGAGACGTGAGATTCTTCTTCTTGTTTTCAATCATGATTTAGAGACTTATTTATATTGCTGGAATTGTAGACACCATGATCCCATGAAGTGTGACAGTTGATGGAATCAAAGAATGGGGAAATGGAAATCGTGTTTGAAACCAGTTGCTCATCATGCGGAGACTTGGTCGATTTTCCATCCACTACTTTGTTAACTCCTTCAACTGATTGCACGACTTGCTCATATTCCATCGTGTGTATGAATACACGTGTCGTAGACCGCCAGACCAAAACACTAATTAATATCCCCCAAGTGACACGATTGACGTCTCGTGATAAATTAGTCAGTTGGTGACTTCATGACTTTATGGGACGATGAGTCCATGTATTTGTTGAGTTGAACATGATTTTGCAAAATGTTCCGAGACTCATGAATTGAACGTGTCTGTTGAGACAAAGGTATAATTCTCACGTTGAGGTGAGCAAGTATTGCTCATTCGATGAATTTTTGAATGTTGATGGTTGAACCAATATTCCTTGGTTTGAGCAAATATTGCTCATCTGATGAATTATTGGTAGCGTGACCAAAATAAAACATCTAATTTAGAATACTGGTAGTTGAACCGAGTATAATAAATAAAATGATGACCATGCGATCATCGTAAAATTATTAGTGTTCGAATCTGGAATTATGATCCTGGGACTCAGAAACCCTAATTTGATCAATTTATGACCAATCGATGATTTATTAAAAATTTAACCATGGACTGAAGGAGGGACCGACTACACGGGATCATGGATCAACCATGTAGCGCCTATATGCTCGCGTGAGCAAATACCAAGATCTCCTGAAGAGTTGATGAAAGGATGATCAAATGTTGGTTCAATCATTTCTCATATAATGCTCGTCTGAGCCTTAGGTGATAAAACCTAATTAATTATGAAGAGGTGAGGGACCGACCAAGGGGTCATCAAACCGGCCTTGGGTGGTCACGGGATCGACTGACTATCATTCTATGAAATTCCAAAATTATTTGGAAGAGTTTTGGACCTAATACGTGCAATTGCGCAAATTAGGTCAAATCGTGAAAATACGTGGGACCGGCCTCTTGCAAGCCAAAGACCCAACCTTGGTCGGTCAAGGTAACATGCTCACATCGTCAGGGTGTCTATGTCTCAGTCCTGAGAATTTTGATATTTTCTGGCGTGCGTTTGAGCAACCATTTGAGAAAGTATGAAAAAATCAGGGTTTTTGAAACTTCATGAGATGAAGGAAAATAATTATAAAATGAAGGAATAATGAGGCGTGGGACCGCTGAAGCCAAGGCATGTCCGGTCGGCTAGTGATCACGGTCCTATGGTGCCTTTTTCTAAATTATATTATTTTTCATGATCTTATGAAAATATCATGAAATCAAGGAGTTTTGTTAAAATTAAGGAGTTTCCTTAAAGTGAAAGAGTTTGCATGGGATCAAGGAAGCAAATAATATTAAAAAATAATAAAATAAGGGCATGTGGGACCGGCTGAGGCATGGCCGGCCGGCTGGCTGGGGCCCGGTCCCGTGTGTTTTCCCTAATTTTATGTATTTTTATGTATTTTTTCCATGATTTGAAGGAATTTTCATAATTTGAGAGAAATACCATGAAATCAAGGAATTACATTGGATCAAGGAAACCTTAAAATAATAATAATAAAATTAAAGGACGTGTGGGACCGGCTAGGGCATGGCCGGCCAGCTTGGGCCCGGTCCCACGAGTTTCTCTAATTTTATATTATATTTTCATGGTTTTGTGAAAATACCATGAGATTAAGGAGTTTTCATGAGATTAGGGAAATAATAATAAAATAATGAGGAACCATGAGGTGTGGGGCCGGCCGGGATCAAGGCATGGCCGGTTGGCCAATAATCACGACCCCACAATGTTTTTCCCAATTTTATATTATTTCCTTGGTGCGAAGGAAACACCATGAAACTGAGGAGTTTCCTCAAAACGAAGGATATTTGTTCAAATGAAAGGATTTTCATAAGATCAAGGAAAATAACAAAAAATATGATAAAATATAAAACTGGCGTGGGATTGGCCACGGCACGGCTGGCCTGTCGGTAAGCCCAATCCCTCAGCACCTTGGTCAATATTTAATTACTTATTATTTTCCTTCCTATTTTGCATAGGTTCATCGTTTCGTCGTATTTTGAAATACTCGTTCATGCGGTGATTGTTAGTGCATCATCGTTGAGTACACCTACACCATTTGAGTCGGGGCTTACTCGGAGGTAGCTCAGATGCCCGTGCGTTGAATATTTATTACTAACCCATGGAATTCTGCTGGGAAGAACCATAGATTGAAGTAACGAAATATTGCGAAAATATTTCAAAATATTTTCGGAAATTCAGTGGATGAATCCAAGAATTTAGGAATAATTAACTTATGTCTCTATACTAGCAGAGCAAGCTGTCTAGGAGCATTAATTATTCTGACATGAGCTTGCTGGAGCTTCATATCCTTTATATAGTTAGGGAAAACTGTTGTTTGTATCCTGAAGATGTTATCGCTCTATACTAGCAGAGCAAGCTGTCTAGGAGCCGCCAATCTCGTGATTCTATATAGAAATAATTACTGAAGTGTTCAGTATTCATGAGATATGCCATTGTCCAGCCGAGAGACTACATATCTGCATGTACTCTGAGAGAAAGTATTCTCAGTCAGAGATTTGATGAGAGACCCGTGTCTCAATACTCACGTCTGATTGCTGGATCAGAAGTTCGTATAATTATGGGTTTACGATTTTAGCCTTTATCGAAAATCCACCATCTACATTAAGTCCCCTGCTTAGTGAGGAAAACCGTGTTACTCAGTCAGCATTGAATGGTGATTTTCCGGTCATAAACAATATAAGTAATTGAATTTAGTCGTAAGTTAAGACGTCACTGGGTTTCTGATAGTACGAGAAAATCACGACTTGAATGAAGACCCCAGTGGCATGATAGAGCATCGTCTAATGAGCATAAATTGGTTTTGAACCGCTGATTTGGACGACGGGACCTTGGTCGTTTAGATTCGCGGGGCGAGCCCAATAAGGAAATCCTTGTTTTAGGAATAGACGCTCGTTTGTTCGTTAGTTTAAGGAACAAACAAAATAGACCTGAGTCTAATGATATAAATTTTGTCTATGAGCTATCACGAAAACCAAAATTTTATCTTTGCGAGATTTCACAAAAATGGAATAAACTCTCATTCCAAAGGTGAATGCTCGTATGAGAGAAAAGTTTTTTTTTTTGAAAAGACGTGCGTCTGTGATATGTGAGCGTTCACGAATAATTTTATTTTCGATATGTGAGTGTTCACAAATTTTTGAAAATATACTCTCGCTTCAAAGACAAACGCTCGCGCGAGGGAGCAAAATATATAGATATATTTTCAAATTTACGTGACTTTCACGTTAAATATTTATATATTTTGTAAAATCATGTTTTGATTTTGAACAACTGTTGAAAGTAGACAATTATATATGATGAAATAATGTTTGTATGTGAGTTTTCACAATTGTAAAATGGACGTTTGTCCAATTTTTGAAAAACCAGTGGATGTTAAAATTCATTTGGGTTGTTCACGGTTTGATGAAAATCAAGTCATGATTTTGAATAATGAATTTTGCTCGACTTTGCAGGTTTGAAGGAACAAGCAAATTTTTCGAATTTTTGACGTTATAATCACTACAGCTAGTTAAATTGTAAATAGGCAAGAGTTGGATTGTTACCGTTTCAGCGCGTGCTTGTTGTTGGTATATCCATGACTCCATGTAGTTCGTCTTAGATAGTGGTGACTTCTGGTTATAACCACCCTTCTGGATCTTCCGGCGAATGCTCCAGAAATATCAAGTCAAACATGAAGACTTTTGCGGATGTTCATCCTGGGATGAATCAACCTTTCAGAGACGCCGGAAAGATGGTACTTTGTATGTCTCTCGATCATCTGCGAGTCGTCCCTTATCAGCATAAGCACCGCCGACTTCAGCAAATGAGATTATCGGCTGACGATGAAGTCAGGATTTGCGTTGATGGTGTAGCTCCTGATTCATATGTGGATGAATGAAGAATTTCGTCATAATTCGTCATCAAAAAAATTCAGAAGTTAGGTCTTCATTGAAATTATTGTAGAATATTCGTCTGATGTTGGATTTTCGAGGTTTACCCATGTATCCACATGCCCAGAAAATTTCCAAACTTTATCAAAGAAGCTTTTTGAGTTTAGAGCATGTTTAGGATCCGAAATTGACGAAAAAGTAAACTTCCAGGAGACCTTCAGAAAATTTTCAGATTATATGCTGTCCAATGTTTCGGCCACGTCTCCTTGCTCGTTTCTTCAATTTCTTTGAATTTTGGATATGTTGTAGTGGACATTCATACGAAGAGAATAGTATATGACCCATCCCTATATTCTTCACCAATTTCTCCCATCTCGTCGGTTTGTACAGGACAGTGTAAAATCATCTCAGATGAGCTTGCTGTAAAACACTCATGTTGTGTCTTTAGACCATTCGCTTGTGTCTTGAACGGTTGGTGATGGATTTTAATGTCATTGATTCGTTTGAGATCAGGACCCCTTGATTGATACATGAGCATGGTGCTTGCAGTGCCATCTTGCTTATGTCAGTCGTAGAAACATCACTTCTGAAACCCTGGTCACGGGACCATAGCTGAGGTTGCTCTCGAGAGGGGATGATGTAATGACCATGGTTTCACGTCCCGGTGGTAGCATTACTTTTATGATGAATTATTAGCACCGGAGAGACCGACACCAGGACTGTGAAATTGATTGTCATGATCAGTGGACCGTCAGTCCCCAGTATTTTGTTCAATATCTCTCTTTCGTTTTCCCTTCTTCTGGCAAGACCTAGATAGAGGATCCGGGTTGAAAAATTGATGTAAAGACCCAGGTGGTCGAATTTGGAGGTACATTGATGAAGGACTTAGCGAAAAGACCTTGTGGACACCAATCGACTGTGGAAGTTATGAATCCCGTCTAAGGATTGCTGCTTGCATGTTGTATGCTCAGGAAGCTGTAGGAACCTCATACGACGTCGGAATCTGATGCTTGACCCAAACTTTTGAATCTAAGAGACTGAGTTGTTACATGAGAAAAGAATCACTCAGTTCGGAGTTGTAGAGGTCAGCCAACGAAGCGTGCACATTTGTGATTTGTAATCCCGTACAGATTTTTCATATTTCATAAACCTGACCGTAAAGGCCATATCTTTCAGATCGTATGTCCGAACAATGCACCCTTTTGGTATATTGTAGAAGAGACATAGACGAACATCTTTCGTTGAGGAAGCATTGTCCCATTCCTCACACATTGGTACGTTTTTGCAAACCCATGGCCTGAAGTGTGTTGTATCTCATTTGTAGAGGTGATGAGAACATCTTGTAGAAGACTTTAGATTATGCCCACCACTCGTGCCAGCTTTGGGAAGACTTTCATGTGAGCATGTTATCAGGTCTACACATCTTGATATGAATCATTGGTTCTTAGAGGAGTCTGCTTCATGTGTAACACTTCAGAGAATGATTAGTTGATGAATCCCTGAGGATGTTGCTCCGGAGACCGTTGTTGGTGCTGAGACCATGATTACGCTCCCGATATCCTTGTCGATGCTGAGATCTGGTGTTCCTCTAGAGATTATTGTTGATGTTGATACCATGGTTGAAGTTGCTCCAAAGACCGAAAAGGCTAGAACCATGATTATAGATATAATCTTTGCTACTTCATCCAGTGAGCCTTTTACATTCACGAACTAGTTGATGAGTTGAGCGTCCGTAAGATGAAGGTGTACTGAGAGTTCAACCTGAATGCTCCTGAAAGCATAACTTTACCACGAACTGGCTTTGTCAGTGAGTCGACATTGTTGCGGTAGATGGCATCAAGAGTTTTCATACTGGATGTGATTGGTGAAGAGAGAAAGTTCCTCAATCATGCAGGGGCTTGTGATGTAGCGAAAACCCGTTGATGAAGTTTCACAGAATCACCTCAGGTTGCCCATTGTATATTGAAGGAGTTAGTGTCATCCATGATGTTGCATATGCTTCAGAAGTCTTATCATGGGATAATGAAGACCTATCGTTTAGTTACACTTTGATCGTGCTGGTGTTGAATCAATGTGTCATCGTCGAGATATTTTTGTGTAGTTGCAGGAAATCCTACACTACACCCCTCATATGATTTCATTATTTCTCAACTCATTTTTAGGTTTACACTCTTAATTTTATTGATCAATCTTTGAATGTTCTTACAAGAAAAGATAAAGGAATCAAGAATGATCTCTGCTCTAGACTTTCTCTCTCCTATTTACTTGTTTCTTACTCAAAAAGATCTCTCTCTTTTCTTTACAACTGAACGACTATTTATAGGGAAATACATAGTGGATGACATCTAATCTGTCCTTTATTTTCCGAAATGACTTACGATATTCTCGCAACCTTACAAATCTTAATCTCGCAAACTCTCTAATTTTCGCAGGACCATCACATCTTTCTCATGATTTTAGCTGACGTAGTTTATTATATCATTTCTGAAATTGTTCTGCGACACTGTTGTGTTGTGTTGTTGATAATTTCGCTAAGAAATCATTGTTGCGAGATTCTGATTCTACATCTTGCCTCTTCTCATATCTTTTCTGCGAAGTAGAGAATGATTTGAGAAATGTCGCAGCTGTTCATCTCTTCATATTCTGCATTTATCACACGTAATCTTTCTTCCGTCTGTTTCTTGACACGTCTTCTGTAATCGCTGCTTTTCAACCGCTCACGTCTTTTCGTCTTAATGGTGTTTATTTCTTCAAGTAAAAAAAATCTCCTTTATATACTCTTCTTTCCACTTTCTTTTTACTTTCTCTTCTCTTTTTATTCTCTCATCTCTGCAACTCTGTTATTCTTCTGCAAATTCTGCTACCGTAATTCTCCCCCCTTCAATCTTCTTACTTTTTATTCATTCCCATACTCTATATTCAAATATGGCTCCAAGTGGTCATAGACATGAGAAGAATTTAAAAGATGTCCAAAAATATCTTGCTAATAAAGGTTTCACACTCTCTACCATTCCTGGTGAAAATGCCAAATCAATTATTTCTGTCAAACTTTTCTCTGATCAGTATTGTGATGATCAATCAATCATAATTTCGCTAGGTCAGATTCTCGCAGGTCTCCCTATTCCTCTTTATGACCCAGATCTTCCTTTATTCTATGAAATTCTCGTTCACTCGGGATTTTCGTGAGCTATCTTCCAACTGAGTGGGGACTGCATCCGTCTGATGCTAGAGTTCGCTAACCGTGGTGCTGGTAAAGGATCTCTCTATTCCAAAGAACTTAGGGATCCTAAATTCGCATACCTAGATATAATTGCTGAGAAATACACAGTAGCGAGTTTCTTTGAGAACTATGAACTTATCTCCATGAAGAACGAGAATACTCGCTGGGGTATTCGCTTAAAAGGAAAGATAACATTGATGAAGCTAAAATTCTCATGCAAGATATTGACTGGAATTCCGGTAAAAACACAACTCCTCGCCAATCCAAAGATGATAAATGGTGTGTTTTTCCTTTAATGCTAAAAGGACCTTACATTGTTAGGTCAAATGTTCTTCCCGCGAATCTCGCTGCTTATCAACCTTGGGTTTTCTCTTGGCCCGAGAAGGAGAAAGAGGTATGTTTCTTCCCATTTAGCTCACTTTATATTTATTTATTTGTCTTTATTATTTTGTTCGCTAACTCTTGCGACATTCTGCAGATCCAAAAACTGAAAGATAGTTATAACAGGACTGGGAAAGCTAGTACTCTGTTAGCTCTTCGCTCATACACAGATGAGGTAAGAAATTTTCTCTTATGATTTTAAACTGTATACTGTTGCTTCCATTTCTTATTTCTATCTGTGTGTGAAGATTATTGCTGAAATAGAAGAACCTGTTGATGTTGCGAAGACTGGTGATAAAGGTAAAAGTGCTCTTTGCAGAGAAAAATCAACTGCTCCTCCTTCAAAGACAAGGAAAGTCCGTTCTTCTTCTCCTTCAAATATTCCTCCTCAAGAAAATTCCGAAAGTGACAAAGATGATGAGGACAATGATGATCTTGCCGCAAGTGAAGATTTTCCACCTGAATCTTCTATGGCTAAGATCTCTGGCCTCTTTTCTGATTCTCTGCAAGGAATGGGAGATAGCCAATTCGCTAACACCTGCAAGTCTCTCGCTACAATTTGCGATGTCCCTTTGCTGGATGGTGATAGTTCTCTTCGTGGGGTTTCTAGAACAGTGACTCCCTACTTCTTGCATTCCCTCAATAGTCTGGTATATTTTTATCCTTTTATTTCTTCATTGTCATAACTCAAAATTTCTTTCTATATTAATATTTTTTATATTTTCTCGCAGGATGGAAAAGCTTCTTTCGCTGTTGCCTCGGATCTAGAGAGGAGACGCGAAAATCTTGAAAAGAAGAATCTTCAATTTCGCACAAAGAATGAAGAATTGGAAGCTGAATTTAAAGGTCTTCGCGAGAAAAATAGACAACTAGAAATTAACTCTTCTTCGTATAAGAACAAAATCTATAGGCTTCAGCAAGCTAATAATCAACATTACGGTATGTTACTGTTCTCTTTTCCCTTCATTCATTCATCCTGTTGTTTCATCTTATTTAAATGATCCTTTTTGCAGACATTTATGGTCTTTCTGATGAAGCTACCCTTCTTCGTTCATTTCCTAATGCCTTGGATAATGATACCCTTCTTGAGAGTCTTAACAATTCCTTAAATAGCTTCTCAAATGATAGAATTTCATCTCTTTTTCTAAATGAGCTTAGATCTAAATTTCTCCTCTTAGAAATTGACCATAGATCTAGTTTAGGCTTAGCCAACCGATTTAAGCGTCTCCTTCTTGATTCTAAAGAGAAAACCAATGAGTTAAGAACCAAAATTAGCGGTCTCATAGATGATAAGGATCGCATCTCTGATCAAGGTGCTAAGGCTTTGGCGAAATTCCAAGAGACTCTTCTTGAAGTTCAACTTGAACGAGATGAAGCTAACCGCAAGAACATCGAACTCTGCGAAAGGGAAAATCAAATTCGTTCTCGTCTTCTTATAAGTAATGAGGATGAATTTGTTTGGGCTGCGAAAATCTTAGATGATGCAGAAAAGATTTAGGTGTAAATGTTAGTCTCCAAGTTGAGCATACACCTTGATTAGAGATATGATTTCTGACAGAGAAGGTTACTAACTGCTCTTCTTTACTAATCTTTTGCTTCTTATGAATTTTCATCAAGTTAATAATTGATTGTCTTTTGCTCGCAGATTCTGAAAGTAGATATCGTGAAAAGATTGAGGAACTCGAAGCTGAAAAGGAGGAACTCGCAAAGAATCTTTCTTCTCGCAACGACAAGTATTCTAGATTAAAGAATCAAATCAAGATCACTGTTGCGAATTTTAAGAATGATGCTATGCATTTTCGCAATCAAACTATCCAAATGGTTTGTGACGATCATAATATCCCTCATTCTGATTATCCTTGTCTCTTGGAAGAGATCCCACAGAATACTCCCAGTCTGATTATTCTGATAGCGAAGCTGATGATGAAGAATCTGATGGTGATGAAGTTCTGATGGTGATGAAGATTCTGACGCAGACGAAGAAGGGAACAAGTCTGATGAAGATAATGAAGGATCAACTAAGAAGTAGTCTTTGTTTCTTTCTTTGATTCTCTGTAATACTTGTACATTTATTCCTTCTTTCTGTATATTTGTGTTTCTTTCATTTTGACCTGCATTCATTAAAACAATTCTTCCTTGCAATACAGTTAATCAATATAATCATTAATTTTTGAATCTTTGAGTAAATCTATCATATGGAGACAAATAACATTTTCTAATTTCATCATTCCCATACTTGCCTCTGTTATTTGTATCCAAATGAGAGATTTTATAAATTTTCTTATTTTATGCCTCAATTTCGCAGTTAATTATGTATAATTTCGCTATCTTATGCGAAGTGAATTTTGATTCTTTTCAAAATCTCATTCCTGTGTGGTCTTATTTTGCCTTCCTAATTAAAGGTCTTATTATGCCACCTCTTGTCATTGCGACAAAATCGCAGGACGTCCTTGCACTTTCATGCAAAAACCCATTGATCTTGCCTTAACTTTTTCTTTTGTATTATGGCCTCTTCAGGAATGTTGCGACAATATGACAGGCCTAAATATTCTTGCGAAAATAAAGCCCCATGACATTGCCGTCTTGCGACGAAATCGCAGGACGTCTTCGCACTTTCATGCGAAAACCCATTGATCTCGTCTTATCTTTTTCTTTTGTATTATTGCCTCTTCAGGATTGTTGCACAAATATGACAAGCCTTAATACCCTTGCGAATAAAAAGCCTCATGACATTTGCGTCTTAAGACACTTATCAGCTCCCTAATGGAGGGTGCCGCCCTTATCTCCCCCTGGTTGCCCCTTCAAGGAGGCGTACTTCTACCATACAAGGTTAGCTCCTCCCATCCAGTCTTAACAACAACCAGTTGTTTTCGCAGCCTCTTATCCCTTTTACCTATAGGGCTTATGGTTACGAGACTGCACCCTAAGTGGGGTTTTCTTCAGGCCGAGTGCAGTATAAGCCAAGACTTGTCAAGAATGGCAAAGTACGCTTCAAACGTCCCTGGCACTCTTGACTCAACCGTGTACCTCGGCGCCTTGATCAGATCTGCACTCCTTGGGAGAGTCCTTATTACCTTAGTCGCCCAACCTAAGTCATATGCTTAAGCTGAGAATCCAAGGTGCCTCTCCCGGATGGGCTTTATTGACCCCAAATCTCCATGACTCAGGTTCCGGTGGCGGTGTAGCCTTTCCCTGAGCCATGCAACAGGTACCCCCTTATATGACGTACTTTAGGTCTTACATTTGCCTCTTGCGAAATTGTATTCGCGAACTAGGGTGTACGCCATAAAGGTTCGCCTCTTTCTCTTTTGTCATTTTTCTCTGATTATTTTCTGTAAAATTCATTATCTCTGCGAGAGTCTCGCATCATCATATTGTATTTGATTTCGCAATCTCAATTTTGTCATTCAATCAAATGTATTTTTGAGAATTTTACTTATTGCGAGAGTGTCGCAACAACTTAATCATTCATACATTTCTTGTTTTTATTACCTTTGCCATCCTCTGCTTCTTTATTATTTCTCTACTGCTTCCTTGGTAGTGGTATGTTCATCATTTTTATTCTGAGCTAGCATTAGTTTCGCAACATCTCTTCCTTTTCTTTCGATTGCATCCACCATCAACCTCTCACTCTGTGTATCTTTGATTTTGTGTCGCCAGTTTTCCTTCTGTTTGCTCTTCCTTCGCAAGATTCTATCTCAGTTTCGTAACACCTCTTTCCTTCAACCCAATCTCCCTTTATGATTCCTACACCACTGGGGTGAGGGAATTTGATGCACTGGTGGAAATTGAAGCTACACCTAGAATCCCATGTAGCCAAGGTCGACCAATTAACGCATTGTAGGGTGATTCTACATCAACGACACAGAATAAGATTTCGGAAGATATTCCCTTCAATGGAATTCGCATAGTAACCTCCCCTTTAGGCTTGTTAGCAGTACCATTAAAACCATATATCTTATATGTTGATGGTATAAGATCATCATCTCTTCCTCCCAGTTTTATAAGTATGATAAAATAAGATGTTCACAGAGCTTCCAGTATCGATTAGAATTCTATTAATTGCCCATGAATCTTCAGCTTCATCATCCTCATCTTCTTTCGGTTTTGGATTAATTTCTAATTTTACCAATGGATTATCATGCACCTCTCCTTCGGGAATTTCTTCTGCGGTAAAAGAAATGATCTGTTTCTGCCATTCCTCTAGTGGCGAGATTTTCGCAATATTCATAATTTCTCTTCCATCGTTATCTCTTGCGAACACTCTACTCAAAACATTGTCATGAAAATCTTCAATTGTCTTATATGAATGTACGATAGAGTGACAGAATAGATTTTTTGCTTTTGCACCAACTTCTATGAAGAATGTTTCCTTCTTTTTCATCGTGTTCACTTTGTGATGCTCTGGTGGTGGTGGCAGTGGTTGAGATTGTGGGTGCCCTACCAAAAAGTGGTTTAGTTTTCCTTGATCTATCATTCTCAAAATAATTCTTTTTACATTTCTGCAATCATTTGTTGTATGTCCATGAAAATGATGATAAGAACAAAACTCATGGCTTCTGTGGTTTGGAGGTGGTTCCGTTCCCATGTTCCATGGTGTTGGTATATTCTCCATCAAAATTATAGCTTCCCATATTTTCTCCACACTTGCATTTAGAGGTGGCATCTTGATTTCTTCCCATACTACCTTGTGACCTCCTTGTCCTCTATATAGTTTTGTCTTTGACCTCCATAAGTTTCTTGTGGTTGATCGAGTCTTTGAATCTTGTTATTTCCACCACGATTGTAGAAATTTCTTTCTCTTTCATACTCCTCTTGATCTCGGCTTCCCATAGCCACCAGTTTCTGTTGATTGTTACCCGTCACCTTCTCTTGTTGTACTTGCGAAGTATTCGCTACTGTGTTTATTAGCTTGGGTAATAAGCTTGCATTCGCTGTTGTGAGTGGTGTTCGCAACTGGATATGATTCCATTTCATTTTGCCTTTCCTCTAGAGCAATGTATTCTTCTTGAAGTTCTCGCAATTCAGTCATTGTGATCGTATTCTTGACTCTGAAAATTTGGACATACAATAGGTTTGTTGCAAACATAGCATTGATAAATGATAATATAAGATATCTCTCATCTACACGGCCAGCCATTTCGCTACACATAGTTCTCCATCTTTTAGTCAGGTGTTTCAAACTTTCGCCAATCCTCTGTTTTAATCCAAACACATCTTCTATACCAGGTCGCGAAGAATTATTACTTATATATGCCCCTAGAATGTAGTCTGCAAATGATTGAAGGATGTTATTGTATTCTTTGGTAGACCTTCAAACCATTTTAACGCCTCTCCTGTTAAGCTGGATGCGAAATATTTGCACAATACGGCATCATGATTTTCCCATTGTAACATGCACCTCACATAGGCTTTAATGTGTTGAATTGCACAAGTTGTTCCATCAAAAATGCTGGTTAATGCGGGCAAATTGCATTTCGGTGGTATTCCTCCTAATTGTACTTCCCTTGTAAATGGAGTTTTCGCAGCTTCTTCTATTGCTTCATCCAATTGTCTTCTGCCTACTTCTCCTCTATTATTTAGCATTCCTCTCATTTCTTCTAATTCTTTCAAGATTTTTTATTTACACCTGAATTTGATCCATTGGTCTTTTTAATTTCGCCTCTCTTCTTCTGCGTTCATGTCTTTCTTCTCTCGCGAAATTTTGCATTTCTTCTTCATTATCCTCATCTCTTCTCTTCTGCGATTCTCTTCTCATCTCTATCTTGAATTCGCATATGATGATGCCTTTCATTTTCCCTCCATGATTTTGTTCATTTCTTATCAATTCCATTCGCTGTCTTTCAGCCATCCTCTACTCTATCATACTTCATTGAGATTACCGTTATTCCGGTTTTGTGTACGTCTTTCTCGATTGTCGTGATTGTTCTGGCGAATTGTCTCCTGAAGCTCTTGTTCTTCCATTTCCGCTCTCAATCTTTCACGTTCGCAGATTAAACGTGCTTGTTCAGCATAATGTCTTTCAATTTCTTCTTCAATCGTCTGTTGATTTCTTTGAGTTTCTCTTTCATGTAAAATTCTTCTTCCTTCCTCTCGATTTCCTTCGCCATCTTGGTCATTTCGTCCCTGACGTTGTCCGTTCTCTTGATTTCCACCATTTTCCCATCATCAAAAGTTTCATTTTGTGGAACGTAACGATCATCAGCTCTTTCTCTATTTTCGCGATATTCTTCATTAGGATTTGATATTTCTTCTTGAATATTGTTTCCAGCATTGATTGTGGGTGAGTTTCGCCTCATTTCTCTTCTAGTCGATCTTGAATATGATTTTGTAATACTTCTCGATCTTCTATTCTGTAGTCTTATATTCTCCATCCTTAATTCGTGATTTTTCCTTGTTAGATTTTCACGTTCTTCTGCCTCAGCTCTTCTTTCTTCATGTATTCTTCGTCTCAACGTTTATAACGCTCCAATTTCCTCATCTCCATGAATTATTCCTTCATCTGGTTCTTGATTTCTCTCTACCTTTCTATGGTTTCTGTTTTGTTGCTCTTCTTATACTTCTTCTGCCGAATTTGATTGCCAAGTGTGTATACTCACCCTATCATAATCTGTATTCCTCTCTTGTACTAGTGCTTGTTGAATTGGTGGTTGAATTTGATTTTCTCTATTACTTCTTATTCTATTAGATTCTCCCATTTCACTTCTTTCTCTCCCAGCAATTCTCTTGCTTCTTCTAACAGTAGTCGGTTGTTCGGATGTATTTCTTCTTCTAGCCATTTCTTCAATGTTAACAATATTGCAAGAAATTATGTAAAATTCTTAATCAATCACTCTAAATCTTCACAAATCTCAATATTAATCTTCAGCTTTTTCTAGAATAATCTTCAATTCGTCCCTGTTTCTAGCGCCATTATGTAGTTGCAGCAAATCCTACACTACACCTCATTTTTAGGTTTACACTCTTAATTTTATTGATCAATCTTTGAATGTTCTTACAAGAAAAGATAAAGGAATCAAGAATGACCTCTGCTCTTGACTTTCTCTCTCCTATTTACTTGTTTCCTACTCAAAAAGATCTCTCTCTTTTCTTTACAACTGAACGACTATTTATAGGGAAATACATAGTGGATGACAGCTAATCTGTCCTTTATTTTCCGAAATGACTTGCGATATTCTCGCAACCTTACAAATCATAATCTCGTAAACTCTCTAATTTTCGCAGGACCATCACATCTTTCTCATGATTTTAGCTGACGTAGTTTATTATATCATTTCTGAAATTGTTTTGCGACGCTGTTGTGTTGTTGATAATTTCGCTAAGATATCATTGTTGCGAGATTATGATCCTACATTGTGTTGAAGCTGTACTCTTTGATTGGGAGTATAATTTGATGGCTTTTTAGATGCTTGAGCATTGAAGCGTATATTCCTTAAGCATCGAATGTCTTAGGGGTTTGATCGTCTCGGTCCTGGAGTATCTTCTGTTGATTCAACATCCCTTTCGTTGCAATAGTGGGATTCGACACTTGTGAAGACATCAGAGCTTTCTGATTTTGTGGAACACACGGACTTGCAGGAGAAACGCCCAAAGTGTTCTTTGCCATGTTTGGACGTCGGTAATGAATATTTCAGTGCTTGATTCGGAGAAACGTCAGATTCAACCACTTGGTAAATTACTAATGCGGTGAAGCTACCATTCATAAAGTCTTGTAGAGTTCTTGAATAATATTTATCCAACTGTCTATTGAGCTCGAATGCTGTATTTGCAGGTTGATATTCATGTTGTAGAGGACGAGAAGAAGAAGAAAAGACAACCGGCATTAGCAGCAATTGCTGATGATCATATTTATGATGACTCGATCAACATTGTAGACGCTGATGTTGGAGTTCTTCGTGAGTACCCGACTGCTGGGCTTCCATTTGACATTCCCATGGAAAATACTTGCCCAGATAATCAACTTGTTGGTGGTTTCATCGTGCCCAAATGTCATGCGCCTCTGTACACCAAAATCTGGATAAAATACAGACACATTTCCACCACAGAAGCATGGAGGGGTTTCCTTCCAACTCTCTTGACCACGGTTGCTGGCTTGTTTCCTATTATTGATGAGATGGACAGGAATAACTTGTGGGATGTCAAGAATAAAAATCTTTACAGGTGGAATGATATGATCTCGAATTGTGAGCTCTTGAAATTCAATATAGGCTGGCTTCGTCGTCGTATCGAAATCATCAAGATTGATAGGGCTGCCGTTGTTGCTCACATGATCTCCTCGTCGACTGTTATTATGGAGGAAGAGAGAGCACTCGCTTTGGAATCAGCGAGCGTTGATAAAGAAATTGAGGATCTGAGGATAAGGAAGGAAAACTTGCGAACGAAGCTGAAGATGATTTCTAGTAAGAATTATCTGTTATTGGACGGTGTGCTCTAGATGAGAATTTATGATTGTTGTTTCTCGAATAAGTTTAGGCTTTTCTTTAGGTAGAATAATTGATCATGGCATGAAGGAAATTTTTTTCATTTATGAGACGTTTAATGAACAAAGGAACATTTTGCATGCTCTTTGGAGGAATATAAATTACATTTTGAAAATGCTTGAAATGATGGATGTCAAAGCTTCTAAGTGATGAGGAGGCGTCTGACAATTGGGACAAGATCTTTGCAGGATTCTTGATTAAGTCTCCATGGAAGGCCAATAATATCCCATCATTTGAAGCTTTCTGTAAAGTGTTACCACCAACGTCTGTCCGCAGATTTCTTCATGTATGCGTTTGAGTTATTCGTCCGCTTCGTCGTTTCCGAGACATCGTGATAAGGACCCATCAGATTTCGATAGTATAATGCTCCGTGAAGAAAGAAATAATTCTTTAATTCCTTGAGGCTGAATTTCCCTTCTGAAAGAGAACTGCTCAATTCATGAATAATAGTTCCTCGCCAATCGTTTGCTTGCATGTCTTCGACTTAAGCAAGCCAGGTAGATGACACAATACGCCTATGTACTGTGATTGTTTTCTCTGCTCCTTCGAATTGCAGCTTAGAAACGAGAGTTGCTAGGAAGTCAGCATGCCTATTGTTAGCTCGTCCAGTATGGACGATCGTTGCATCAGCAAAATGAGTTAAATCAAGACTTAGCTCGGTCAACCTCGCATGTGTGGCTATATCAAGCATGTTTGTCAATGTTAGTGATCAAAACTATAAAGTCTTGATTTCTAGCCTATTAGCTAAGTCTCGGACTAGGATAGGAAAAGTGTAGTTGAGCTCAAGGACTTCATGGTGATTCAACGACAATGACGAAGATTTACACCAAGGAACCGTGGAACTTCATTAACAAAAAGGTATGTGAATACTTGAACTTATCTATCACTCGAAAGTCTATCTATTCTTCTCCTACTTCTTATGAAACAAAAGTCGTATGCTATATAGACTAGATCATATACACTTGATATTTCGAGCTGAGTATTCATTGCTTATCTTTTACTCAAAATCATGTGTTGGTAAAGCGTTTCGCTTTGATCAGGTTTATCTTCACCTAGTGACGAAAGTCATGAAACTTTCAATCACTTTGGAAATTGCTCTAACGAGAAAGGTTTGTTGTTCTTCACGACTGAATATCGCCCTCTGAGAATGTTTCAATGATTGAAATGAGAGTTTAGATTACATAACCATGTATTCCTTGAACCGAAGTTTTGGAACTTTGTTGATCAAGAGAAATCGGTAGGATTATGGAATTGGCTTGCCAAGTCCGCGAACCCAGTCCGCAGACTCAGTCCGCGAACTGACGGAAGTTCTCGACCGAGAATTTCTGCTGGGATTTCCAAAACTCGTTTGTGTGCTAAGTCCGCGAACTCAGTCCGTGAACCCAGTCCGCGAACCCAGTCCGTGAACTGGCGGAAGTTCTCGACCCGAGAATTTCTGCTGAGTTTGGAAAACTCAACCGATTAACTTAAGTCCGTAAAATTGTTTGTGAGTTTAAGAGGTTATGATTTAACGATGTGCTCTGAACATGAAACATTAATTATTAAGGAATGTTTTATGCAAACCGTGGCTATAATGTTCATGAGCCGATTCTAATCGAATCGAATCATCTTTTTTTTAATTGTGTCTTGTGTAGTTACATAGGATCTCATAACAATTGAACAACTCTTAACTAGTTCATTTGAGTCAATTGAACTAGTTATGGTGAAGAAGAACATGATTAATATGAGATGCTCATATGGTTGACCTTTTGGGTTATCATGTTGAACCAACATACGTGTACTCGTTTGGGCATGGTTTTTCTCAAACCCAGTAAACGTGTACCCAAGTGTGTGTGACAAGCTATGTATTTCGATCTAACGTTTGAGAGATATTGGCTTGAATCTAAATCAGGTTTTCATCTAACGGTGAATAAAGTTTGCTTTGTACCTAAGGCAAAACCCTAATTTGAAGGCTATATAAATGAGACTTCTAGCATCGAGCAAACCTAATCCCCACATGTCTGTGTGCTACTAGTGCTCTCGCTAGAGTCGATATCCATTAACTCTTGAGTTTCTTCTCTAAACTCGAGTTAACGACTTAAAGACTTCGTTGGGATTGTGAAGCCAGACCGATACTACTTTTATCGTAGTTGTGTGATCTGATCTTGCATCTTCTATCGTACGAGTAAAATTAATTGATTGGCTTGAGATCGTGAGAATTCTCCGATAGGCAAGATAAAGAAGTCACAAACATCTTCCTCTCACTATTTGTGATTCCTCGAAAATTCGCTTGTGTAGTCAGGAAGGATTGTAGAGAGGTGATTGATTAATCTAGGCTGTTCTTCGGGAATATAAGTCTGGATTATCAATTGGTTCCTGTTACCTTGATTTTATATCTAAAGACGGAACAAAACCTAGGGTTTATCTGTGGGAGACAGATTTATCCTTTTGATAGATTTTTCTGTGTGAGACATATTCGTTTACTATCAAGTCTGTGATTTTGGGTTGCAGCAACTCTTTGTTGTGGGTGAGATCAGCAAAGGGAATCAAGTACGCAGTGTCCTGCTGGGATCAGAGGCGTAGGAGTATAACTGTACCTTGGATCGGTGGGAGACTGATTGGGGTTCAAATATAGTCCAGTCCGAAGTTAGCTTGGAGTAGGCTAGTGTCTGTAGCGACTTAATACAGTGTGTATTGAATCTGGACTAGGTACCGGGGTTTTTACGCATTTGCGGTTTCCTTGTTAACAAAACTTCTGGTGTCTGTGTTATTTCTTTTCCGCATTATATTTTATATAATAGAAATAATACAGGTTGTGCGTTCGTGATCATCAACTTCTCTAATCCAACTTTTGGTTGTTGATTGTAGTTGATTGATCTTTGGATATTGGTCTTTGGTACCGTCCAAGTTATCTCTCTTTGATAAAGACTCTCTATTGATTTTAGCTTGAGTAGAAATCAAATCGAGAGATTGAGATAATAACTCCTTGAGATACTTTTTATCTAGATTGAGTCTGACTGTCTAGTTAATTCTCTAGCAAAGTATTTCGGAGTTAGTCCATACAGATTGTTAAGTGAAATATTAGGTGGTGTTGTTAGACCCCCGCTTTTTCAATTGGTATCAGAGCAGGCAAACACGTTAAAGACCTCATCAGTCTGTGTTTGTAGTGATCTGACTCTATAGACAGAGGTGCTATCTCTATTAACGTACCACCAGTCTTCGATGGCTCAAATTACTTATGGTGGAAAATTGTTATGCGAGTTTTTTTTCAATCGCGTGATTTTCAATCGTGGGTATATGTAGTCAATGGCTATGATGCGCCAGTTGTTACAGCCGGAAACAGAACTGTTCCTAAGAATATTGGTGAATATAATGCTGCCGAGATTCTTGCTGCAAAGCAGAATTCTGAAGGGATGAATGCTATCATACATTCCATTTCCCTAAGTCTTCAACACCATGTGTCTAACTGCACTAGGTATAAAGATGCTTGGGATATCTTAGAAACCGTATTTGAAGGAAACTCCAGTGAAAAGGAAGCTAGGCTTAAAAACCTTAATTCCGATTGGGAGAACCTTCGTATGGAAGATGAAGAAACATTTGATGAGTTTAATCACAAAGTGTCTGAGATTGTTAATGCATTTTTTGCATTGGGTAAGACTATTCCTGAAAAGGACATTGTGATGAAAATTCTCAGATCGCTGCCATCCAGATACGAGTCTAAGAAGCGTTCCATCATTGAGGGGAATAACCTTAATAATCTCTCCAGAAACACCTTGGTTGGGAAGCTAAAGATCTTTGATCATGAGCATACATCCAAAGTCGGTAAGGATGTTGCCTTTAAAGCACAAAAGAACACTAAATTACTTGCCAAAGGTAAAAGTGTTCATGTCTCGAAGGATGATCAGTCTGAGAATGATTTTTCTGATGAAAACCTTGACAAGTCGGTCTCCTTGATCACAATACAGTTTAGGGATCTTCTGTTGAAGAGAAGTAAACGGTTTTCAACAGACAAACCTAGGTCATCATACAAACCTCACGGTCGCATACCTCCTAAAAATAGGGATGCTTACGAGGCTGATGACGAAGACATGCCTCAGTGCTTTAAGTGTAAGGGGTTTGGCCATTTTGCAAACGAATTCCCTAATCGCAGAAAATACACTGGGAACAAAGGTCTAGCTGTAACACTTGATGAAATGTCTGAAGCCTATGATTCCGATGAAGATAGGAAATCAAGTGTAGGGCTTCTTGGTGAAAACATCGATTTTGATACTTGTAGCAATACATATATCAACCTCAATGGGTTCAGGGAAGAAGGAAACCCAATCAAGATGGAAGATTCGATTGATTTATCCTATGGAAACTCTGATCGTTATGTTTCAGGATCTACTATATGTTTAGCCGCCGTCACACCATAGATACCTGAATATTATCCAAGATTGATGTGCTCGTTCTGTTCGATGAGGGGTCACGAACTATCAAGATGTTACAAGTACAAGCATCAAATGAGGCACGTCAACAAACTTCAACGAAGAGCAGATCGATTAGCAAGAAAATTGGAACTTTCTCAGAAGACCGCCAAGGTATGTAGGATCTTATCTTCTTCAAAGAAGTTGGTTTCCATGGATAAAATTAGACCATTTAAAAAGAAAGTATGGTCAAATCGTTTTGATTGACAGAAGCCTAAAGATTCCTCTCTTGAGGAAAGTGGTGGACAAATTGTTGTTCACCACAGAACAAATTAATTGTGTTGTTATGCAAATATTGTCTCATGTGCCTGATCAAAAGAGACAAGATCGCAAACGTGCAGGCTTGTGGAAAAGTGTTTCTTTAGGATTGTTGTTTTTTTGTCTATCAAACAAAAGAAAGGGTTATTATCGACAATTCTACTCTTTATAGGGTTTAGAGTTGGACGACCACGAACCTGTTTTTAGGTTTCGAACCCTACATTCCTTTTTCCTTCTTGATATCCTTTTTATCTCTAGACCTGATGAGATTTTGAATTCCATCCACAAATATCAGTTGGTTCTAACTGTTCTCAAAGCATGTGTATGGAGATAAATGATGTCAACATGATTGTTAAGCCATCAATCAAGGAAAAAGAAAAATCTCCTATAACTCCGTCCCGAAAAAGAAAAAGGAGGAATACAGGAAAGCCAAAGGCAGTGTCTTCTAACTCTCAGAAGTTTTCCGATGTTCTTGATGAGTTGAAGGAAGTAAGAAAGGAGATTCGTGAAATAAAGGCTTTTTTTGTCAAAGTCCTTAGAAATTCAGAGAGCCCTAGTACGACATAGTCAGCCAAGATAATTTTTTGATATAAACTCCTATCTTCGTGAACCGTATGTTCCAATGGTTGTTGACAACAAGGAGTTTGGGAATGATGTTGAATTTCTCAAAGGCATTATCTCCTAGGATGTCTTCTTTTTGGATTAGTTGGAAGAATAAATAGTGTTTTGAATAGCAATGATTGTGACTACACATAGCTATTCTTGTTTCATCTTCTTTTGTTATTTTTTAGGTTTATTGGTACTAAATTCTAAAAATATTTGGAGGATGATGTTATTGCAGTATTTTCTTGGTTTGTTATATTGCAATATTTTTATGGGATATGTATTGTTTGCGTCCGTGAACTTGAAGGTCCCATATTGCGGTCAAAAGTAAAGTCGTTCATGAATTGATATTCGTATTGATGAAAGGAAGAATGAACTTTTGACATATACAAAAGTTATGCCTATGAAATCATGTAATTGATGGAAAATATGATTAAATATTTTGTATGACAAGGATAAAGTCTATTATGTTATTATGCATATAATGATACAAAAATAGAATAGATCCTTGTATGTTCCACGGTATTGATCTTCATTGATCCATTTTAGTATGTTTTACCGTGAAGGCTCCATTATGTGTCTTATGTTGAGCACCTTACAACTAAGTCGATTAACCTTGGCTTTGTTGGTTGTTCCGTAAGATGCTATATGTTGAGCGTTATGAACTAAATTAATTATCCTTGGTTATTTAGTTTTGTATTCCATAAGTTTTCCTTCTTATGTTGAGTACATGTGCGGTTAAGATGGTCATGTTCCATGATAATATTATTCGGGGTTCCATAATCTCTTATGTTGAGCCCAAAATAATTAAATTGATTACCACGGTGATTAGTTTGGTTATTTGTTTGTATTCCGATTATATTAATTATAGGTTCTCTTGTAATTAATCTAATTGAGTTTTCATATATTCCACAAGTTCTTGTGTTGAGTATATGAATGGTTACACTATTATGTTTTATTGGTTAATGTAGTCACGTATTCCGTAAGGTTTTCCTTATGTTGAGTACTTGAACGGTTAAGTTAGTCACTTCCATATGATTAACTTAATTGTAGCCTGTTGCTCCGTGAGTTTACTTATGTTGAGCACTTTCAATTAAATTGATCACTTTTGTGGTTTTGATTTAATTGCGTATTCCAATTAGAATATTCATGGGTTTACTTGTGAGTATTTTGGTTGAGTTTTGGATATAAAAAATCATTCACATGGTTTTTTGTGTCCAAATAAAAATCCTTCTTTTCTTTCGAAATTAAGGTAGCTCTTGTTGTTCCTTTGGGAATGACATCAAATGGGGGAGAGTTCTTTTGAAATTGTGCTTAATGGTAATATCTTGCGGGGAATGCGGCTGTGGAATTTTATAGGAGTTATCTTGCGCCTTAAAACTCCTTGATGAATGTTGTTAGCTTCCGCTATAAGATTGCATCTAAATTAAGATGATATGTTGTCTTTCTTTTGGTCATGAAATGTCTCTTGTGGAAATTTCATTATGAACCCGTTGTTGTACCTTTGCCAATTTTATTTACAAAAAGGGGGAGAAATATTGTAGGTCACACTACAAATACATATGGTTTTCGGATCATTGTATAAGGGGGAGTGGTTTCCATGATCGAGATGGAGTATTGACTAAGAGGGAGTGATACATATCACCATAATATTATTGTTAAAATCGTGATGCAATTGGACTTTGATGTTCATAATAATACTGTATAATAATGATCGAGAATCTCGATTTCTCTCATTGTTATAGCTACGGATTTCAAAAACGGTGATACTAAACTTACAACCTTTGGGATCATTGGAGTACTTGGAAGGACGAAGATTTCAAGGAATGTTGAAGATTGGACTATGGAATAGGAGCCACTAAAGTTTATCTTTTTGTATTCCATATGTATTAATAGTTTTGTCACTAAAATTTACAAAGGGGGAGATTGTTAGAGCATAGCTCGGTCAGCCTCGTATGCGTTGCTATATCAAGCATGTTTGTCAATGTTAGTGACCAAAACTATAAAGTCTTGATTTCTAGCCTATTAGCTAAGTCTCGGACTAGGATAGGAAAAATGTAGTTGAGCTCAAGGACTTCATGGTGATTCAACGACAACGACGAAGATCTACACCAAGGAACCGTGGAACTTCATCAAAAAAAAGGTATGTGAAGACTTGAACTTACCTATCACTCGAAAGTCTATCTATTCTTCTCCTACTTCTAATGAAACAAAAGTCGTATGCTATATAGACTAGATCATATACACTTGATATTTCGAGCTGAGTATTCATTGCTTATCTTTTACTCAAAATCATGTGTTGGTAAAGCGTTTCGCTTAGATCAGGTTTATCTTCACCTAGTGACGAAAGTCATGAAAGTTTCAATCACTTTGGAAATTGCTCTGACGAGAAAGGTTTGTCGTTCTTCACAACTGAATATCGCCCTCTAAGAATGTTTCAATGATTGAAATGAGATTTTAGATTACATAACCATGTATTCCTTGAACCGAAGTTTTCGAACTTTGTTGATCAAGAGAAATCGGTAGGATTATGGAATTGGCTTGCCAAGTCCGGAACCCAGTCCGCAGACTCAGTCCGCGAACTGACGGAAGTTCTCGACCGAGAATTTCTGTTGGGATTTCCAAAACTCGTTTGTGTGCTAAGTCCGTGAACTCAGTCCGCGAATCCAGTCCTTGAACTGGCGGAAGTTCTCGACCTGAGTTTAATAGGTTATGATCTAACGATGTGCTCTGAACATGAAACATTAATTATTAAGGAATGCTTTATGCAAACCGTGGCTATAATGTTCATGAGCCTATTCTAATCGAATCGAATCATCTTTTTTTTAATTTTGTCTTGTGTAGTTACATAGGATCTCATAGCAATTGAAAAACTCTTAACTAGTTCATTTGAGTAAATTGAACTAGTTATGGTGAAGAAGAACATGATTAATATGAGATGCTCATATGGTTGACCTTTTGGGTTATCATGTTGAACCAACATACGTGTACTCGTTTGAACATGGTTTTTCTCAAACCCAGTAAATGTGTACCCAAGTGTGTGTAACAAGCTATGTCTTTTGATCTAACGGTTGAGAAATATTGACTTGAATCTAAATCAGGTTTTCATCTAACGGTGAATAGAGTTTGCTTTGTACCTAAGGCAAAACCCTGATTTGAAGGCTATATAAAGGAGACTTCTAGCATCGAGCAAACCTAATCCCCACACGTCTGTGTGCTACTAGTGCTCTCGCTAGAGGCGGTATCCATTAACTCTTGAGTTGCTTCTCTAAACTCGAGTTAACGATTTAAAGACTTTCATTGGGATTGTGAAGCCAGACTGGTACTACTTTTATCGTAGTTGTATGATCAGATCTTGCATCTTCTATCGTACGAGTACAATTGATTGATTGGCTTGAGATCGTGAGAGTTCTTCGATAGGCAAGATAAAAAAGTCACAAACATCTTCGTCTCACTGTTTGTGATTCCTCGACAATCCGCTTGTGTAGTCAAGAAGGATTGTAGAGAGGTGATTGATTAATCTAGGTTGTTCTTCGGGAATATAAGTCTGGATTATCAATTGGTTCCTGTTACCTTGATTTTATATCTAAAGACGAAACAAAACCTAGGGTTTATATTTGGTAAACAGATTTATCCTTTTGATAGACTTTTTTGTGTGAGACAGATTCGTTTATTATCAAGTCCGTGATTTTGGGTTGCAGCAACTCTTTGTTGTGGGTGAGATCAGCAAAGGGAATCAAGTACGCAATATCCTGCTGGGATCAGAGGCATAGGAGTACAAATGTACCTTGTATAAGTGGGAGATTGGTAGGGGTTCAACTATAGATCAGTCCGAAGTTAGATTGGAGTAGGCTAGTGTCTGTAGCGGCTTAATACAGTGTGTATTCAATCTGGACTAGGTCCTGGGGTTTTCTGCATTTGCGGTTTCCTCGTGAACAAAACTTATGGTGTCTGTGTTATTTCTTTTCTGCATTATTTTTTTATAATAGAAATAATACAGGTTGTGCGTTCGTGATCATCAACTTCTCTAATCCAATTTTTGGTTGTTGATTGTAGTTGATTGATCCTTGGACATTGGTCTTTCGTATCGTCCAAGTTATCTCTCTTTGATAAAGACTCGCAATTGATTTTATCTTGAGTAGAAATCAAATCGAGAGATTGAGATAATAACTCCTTGAGATACTTTTTATCTAGATTGAGTCTGACTGTCTAGTTGATTCTCTAGCAAAGTATTTCGGAGTTAGTCCATACATATTGCTAAGTGAAATATTGGGTGGTGTTGTTAGACCCCCGCTTTTTCAATTAGCGCCTGATGGCTTGTCAGCGACTCCTTCAATGGACTTCCATCTTGGGAGTGAAGTACTGTAAATACTTCTTGGAGGTTCAGGGACATCCTTTTGAGACTCAAGGAATTCAGTGTCATAGACTGGGGCGTAAAGAGATGATGAAGCCGCAATACGAACAATTTTGTTATTGAGCAGAACCTTCATGCATTGATGGTATGTCGAAGGAACCGCTTTATTGTCATGGAGCCACGGTCATCCGAGTATCATATGATAATCAGGCTCTTGTTCAATCATATGAAATTTGGCCTTTGATTGAATAGGCCCCACCTTCAAGTATATGTTTGCATACCCATATGTATGGATCTGGCTCCCTTCGAAACTTGTCATCAAGATGGGATGGCGAACGATTTTACTCTGTGGGAAGTTGGCCGCTTTGAGAGTCTTCATAGTAATAATATTGGTAGAAGCGCCCGTATCGACAAGAGCCCTTTTGAATTCAGAGTCTTTGATAAAACCCGTCATGTATAAGGCACGATTATGCCCTTCATCTGCCGTGTGATCTTCTTCTCCGAAGGTGATATTGTCGATCGAATGCTCAGACATCATGGATGCTTCTTCAACAGCTAATCATGACGGAGTTAGTTGCACGTCTGATGATATTTGGTTGAGTGCAGTGAACGTGTTCGTACGTTGATCCCTTGAGAAGTGTAGGAGTTCACATAGATTTTCAATCAAGTGTGTGACTTCTTGATCCACCGGCTTCACATAGGTGGTGAAGCTGTTGGCTTGAGGGCTAGCGTCAGCGGTGCCAAGAGATGAGCGCTCCACAACTTGAGCTCCTAAAATTCTTGTCAGGTCCACCATGCAGTTGAACAAATTATCGATCGCTCCCTTCAATCGATTTATGTTCCTTCCTAAGATCTCTTGTGTTAGAGCATTGCTTGGTCGAACTTGCATGCGTTGCTATCTCAAGCATGTTTGTCAATGTTAGTGATCAAAACTATAAGTCTTGATTTCTAGTCTACCATAGCTAAGTCTCGGACTAGGATATTAAGTGTAGTTGAGCTCAAGGACTCCATGGCGATTCATCATACAATACGAAGATCTACTCAAGGAACCGGTGGAACTTTTCGACAAAAAGGTATATGGAGACTTGAACTTATCTGTCATTCAAAAGTCTATCTATTCTATCTCTTACTCTTTGAGACAAAAAGTCGCATGCTATATATATAGACTATGATTATACACATTTGATATTTCGAGCTGAGTATACCTCGCCTATCTATATCTTGAAATATGTGTTGGTAAGCTTTTCGCTTCGACCGGGTTTATCTTTACCTAGTGACGAAAGTCATGATATGTTTCAATCACTTTAAAAATTGCTTTGACGAGAAATGGTGTAACAACTATATAACGTCCTCTAAGAATGTTTCAATGATTAGAATGCTCAGACATCATGGATGCTTCTTCAACATCTAAGCATGACGGAGTTAGTTGCACGTCTGATGATATTTGGTTGAGTCCAGCGAACGTGTTCGTACGTTGATCCCTTGAGAAGTGTAGGAGTTCACATAGATTTTCAATCAAGTGTGTGACTTCTTGATCCACCGGCTTCTCATAGGTGGTGAAGCTGTTGGCTTGAGGGCTAGCGTCAGCGGTGCCAAGAGATGAGCGCTCCACAACTTGAGCTCCTAAAATTCTTGTCAGGTCCACCATGCAGTTGAACAAATTATCGATCACTCCCTTCAATCGATTTATGTTCCTTTCTAAGATCTCTTGTGTTAGAGCATTGCTCGGTCGAACTTGCATGCGTTGCTATCTCAAGCATGTTTGTCAATGTTAGTGATCAAAACTATAAGTCTTGATTTCTAGTCTACTATAGCTAAGTCTCGGACTAGGATATTAAGTGTAGTTGAGCTCAAGGACTCTGTGGCGATTCATCATACAAGACGAAGATCTACTCAAGGAACCGGTGGAACTTTTCGACAAAAAGGTATGTGGAGACTTGAACTTATCTGTCACTCAAAAGTCTATCTATTCTATCTCCTATTCTTTGAGACAAAAAGTCGCATGCCATATATATAGACTATGATTATACACATTTGGTATTTTGAGCTGAGTATACCTCGCGTATCTATATCTTGAAATATGTGTTGGTAAGCTTTTCGCTTCGACCAAGTTTATATTTACCTAGTGACGAAAGTCATGATATGTTTCAATCACTTTGAAAATTGCTTTGACGAGAAATGGTGTAATAACTGTATAACGCCCTCTAACAATGTTTCAATGATTGGAATGAGAGTTTAGATTACATAACCAATGGTGGCCATAAGCATTGTTGTGGAAACACAATTATGTGAAGTCATATTCCTTGAACCAAAGTTTTCGAACTTTGTTGATCAAGAGAACCGGAAGAATGGAAAGTGCCAAGTCCGCGAAATGCCGAAGTTCTCAAACCCAAGAATTTCTGCTGGAGTTGACAAACTAGTGCGTGAAGCTAAGTTCGCGAACTCAGTCCGCGAACCCAGTCCGCGAACCGGCGAAGTTCTCATCCCGAGAATTTCTGCTGGATTTTTTAAATCTGTCCGGTATATTAAGTCCGCGAACCTAGTCTGCGAACTTGAGAAGGTTATATATCTAAAGATGATTTCTGAACTTAAACTTAAAAAGACTAAGGAATGTTATTTGCAAACCATGGCTATAAAAGTTCATGAACCGATTCGAGTGAATCAAATCATCTTTGCTTCAATTGTGTCTTGTGTAGTTAAATAAGATTTCCTTGCAATTGAACAACTCTCTAACTAGTTCAATTGAGTCATTTGAACTAGTTATGGTGAAGAAGAACATGGTTGATATGAAATGCTCATATGGCTAACCTTTTGGTTGACTATTGTTGAACCAACAATGTACACGTTTGGGTACGGTTAACAAACCTAGAAGCGTGCATTTCATTTGTGTATAGCAAGCTAAGTTTTCGATATAACAGTTGAGAAATATTATCTTGAATCTAAATCAGGTTTTCATCTAACGGTGGATATTGATTGCTTTGTTACCAAGGCAAAACCCTGATTTGAAAGACTATATAAGGGGACATCTAGCAACTCTGCAAAACTAATCCCCACACCTTACATGTGATACTAGTTTGCGTGCTAGAGTCGGTTCTCCTTTAACCTTTGGTTTTCTTCTTCTAAAACCAGGTTAGACGACTTGAAGACTTCATTGGGATTGTGAAGCCAGACCGATACTACTATTATCATAGTTGTGTGATATGATCTTGCATCTTCTATCGTACGAGTACAATCATATCGATTGGCTTGAGATAGATATCTCCGATAGGCAAGATATGAAAAGTAATCACAAACATCTTCGTCTCATCATTTGTGATTCTGCAACATCTTGTTTCGCTACCATACGATTAAGATTGTTGTGAGGTGATTGATTAATCTAGGCTGTTCTTCGGGAATATAAGACTGTATTATCAATTGGTTCATGTTCACCTTGATTATTATCAAAATACGGAACAAAACAATTCAGGGTTTTTCAGTGAGAGACAGATTGATCCTTTGATAGACTTGTCTGTGTGAGACAGATTTGTTTATTGTCAAAGCCTGCGATTTTGGATCGTAGCAACTCTTAGTTGTGGGTGAGATCAGTTAAGGGAATCAAGTGCGCAGTATCCTGCTGGGATCAGAGGCGTAGGGAGTACAACTGTACCTTGGATCAGTGGGAGACTGATTGGGGTTCAACTATAGTCCAGTCCGAAGTTAGCTTGGAGTAGGCTAGTGTCTGTAGCGGCTTAATACAATGTGTATTCAATCTGGACTAGGTCCCGGGGTTTTTCTGCATTTGCGGTTTCCTCGTTAACAAAATTTCTGGTGTCTGTGTTATTTCAGTTGCCGCATTATATTGTTTTATCTTTATAATTAAAATAATACAGGTTGTGCGTTAGATCAATCAATTGGAGAATCTGACCTAACAGTTGTTGATTGATATTGATTGACACTTGGATATTGATCTTTGGTACCATCCAAGTTATTCCTTGTATTTGATTAGAACTCGCAGTCCTTGCTTGAGTAAATCAAATCAAGAGAGAGATATAAACTCGTTGATATACTTTTAATTGATTGAGTCTTGTTGATTCTCTTAAAAGTATATTTGAGTTTGTCCATACAGATTGCTAAGCAAAATATTGGGTGGTGTTGTTAGACCCCCGCTTTTTCATCTTTCCTTCGTGCCAGTTCGGCTAGTGACGGAATTTCTCCATCAAATGCATTACTAAATGAAAAAGGAGTAGTAAAGTACGGATGACGAATATTACCAGAATCATTCGGATGAGCCAGAGAAGCGTCACCATTTGAGAGACTCTGACTGGAGTTTTGAGTAACTGGATTGAATCTAAGACCGACAATTTTTGTGAGAAGTGAGATTGCAACCGAGAGAATGATCTCCCACTGTGGTCGCCAATCTGTAGATGGGTAAAAACGAGTTGCTGGTTTTTACGGAATTCAGGAGACGACCGTACGAAAGAGACTCCTTGAACCGAGCGAAATATTTAACCTCACACAGATGTACTGCAAGAAGGGAGTGCATTAAGTTCGAGAGATCAATCTGTAGGAATCCGGTCCAAACCAAGACAACGGTCGTTCCAGAGTCAATCCGGTCACAAGAGAGGATGGGTCGATCTGTAGGAGGGAAGCTGAGATATATGTGAGATCAATGGTGATCGAAGATTGTAGGTGTGTTGTGTATTCTGCGTAAAGAAATAAGATAAGATCTGATTGATTGAATTTGATTTGTTGAGAGTAATTGCTCAGACGTTGAGATGTTAATCTCGTGTTTTCTGTTTGACGAAAATATTGTCTTGTTTTCAATCATGATTCAGAGACTTATTTATATTGCTAGAATTGTAAACACCTTGATCCCATGAAGTGTGACAGTTGGTGGAGTCAAAGAGTGGGGGAGTGGAAATCGTGTTAAAACCATTTGCTCATCGTGCAGAGACTTGGTTGATTTTATACCCACTATTTTGCTAACTCCTTCAACTGATTGCACGATTTGCTCACATTCCCATCGTGTGTATGAACACACGTGCCGTAGACCGCTAGACCAAAACTCTAGTTAATATCCCCCCCATGTAACACGATTGATGTCTCGTGATTGTGGAGTCTGCAAGGCAGACGTGTATTTAGTTATTCAGTTGATGACTTCATGGGACGATGAGTCCTTGTATTGCTGAGTCGAACGTGATTTGCAAATGTTCTGAGACTCATGAATTGAACGTGTATGTTGAGACAGAAATATAATTGTCGAATAAATGTTGATAGTTAAGGTGAACAAATATTTTTCACTTGATGAATTGTTCAATATTGATAGTTGAACCAATATTCCTTAATCTGAGCAAATATTGCTCATTTGAGCAAGTTGTTGATGGTGGTTTCTAGCTTAGGGTTAAAATCGTAAAACTGTGCATCTGACATGACGTCACCATGACCACTAGCGCATTTACTGACCATTAGTACATTTATTGAATCAACCAGCATGCTTACGTAAGAATTGTCGGGGTACCTTTTTTTCTACACGGGTCATGTTCCACGACAGAACCCTTAAGCATTGACTGACGTCACCTATGCCGAAACCCTAATTCTCGTGCTATTGCGCCAAGGTATGACCACCATGCCAGCCGCACCACTGTGCCAATGGAAAATCATGCCAGCCACATCTACCGCGCCAAGGCATGCCAACCATGCCAGCCGCACCACTGTTCCAATGGCAAACCATGCCAGCCACATATACCGCACCAAGGCATGCCAACCATGCCAGCCGCACCACTGTGCCAATGGCAAACCATGCTAGCCACTTCTACCGCGCCAAGGCATGCCAACCATGCCAGCCGCACCACTGTGCCAATGGCAAACCATGCCAGCCACATCTATTGTGCCAAGGAATGCCAACCACGCTAGCTGCACATGCGCCAATGGCATGACCAAAAACTTGGCCCCATTCCATGCTGGCCTTACCTTCACGGCTGCTAAAACAAAGACCTGCAATAATTAACGACCATATTTCAATCTTGGGAGCAAATCCTAGCCGTCCAAGGTCGCCAGCCAATGCATGACAACCTTTGGCCCAAACCCTAGTTTGGTCACGCCCAAACCACGCCAAGGCATGCCGCGCCAATCACCTTGCCGCGCCAATTACCTTGCACCAATCAAAGGCCTGCAACAATCAACGACCATCTTTCAATCTTGGGAGCAAATCCTAGCCGTCCAAGGTCGCCAGCCAACGCATGACAACCTTTGGCCCAAACCCTAGTTTGGTCACGCCCAAACCACGCCAAGGCATGTCGCGCCAATCACCTTGCCGAGCCAATCGAAGGCATGCAGCCATCTACGGTCATCTTTTCATCCCAGGAGTAAATCCTAGCCATCCGAGGTCGCCAGCAAACGCATTGTAACCTTTGGCCAAACACGAAACCCTAGTTTGGTCGCGCCCAAAAACTTGGCCCCACTGTGCCCAAACGTACGCGCCATGGCCTTGGCCCCACCATACCAAGCCATCCCCGCCACCTTTCCTTGGCCCCACGACCGCGCCATGGCTTTGGCCCCGCCATGCCAAGCCATCCACGCCACCTTGCCTTGGCCCCGCCATGCCAAGCCACCCGCGCCACATGCCAAGACCGTCTGCGCCATTCACCTTGTCGCACCATGTTTGCCTTCCCTATGCGACTAACAAAACGAAGGCGTGCGGCAATCAACAGTCCCCCTTCTATCTTAGATGCAAATCTTAGCCGTCCAAGGTTGCCAAACAACGTATGGGAACCTTTGGCCCCAAAAACCTAGTTTGGCCACGCCCAAACCGCGCCAAGTAATGTCGCGCCCCAACCATGCTAGCCGCACCATGAGCCAATGGCATGCAAAACCCTTGGCCCCACCATGCCAAGCCAATAACCTTTCCTTACCATGATGGCCTTCCATATGCGACTACCAAAACGAAGACGTGAGACAATCAACGGTCCCCATTCTACCTTAAATGCAAATCTTAGCCGTCCAAGGCTACCAGCCAACACATGGAAAACTTTAGCCCCAGCTTGGTTGCGCCTAGCAAAGACAAAACCCTAACTTTTGGCCGCGCCTAAACCAGATCATATTAAAGGCACACTGATCATACTTTCATATCACGGGCTACCAAGCAAAGGGTTGCGATAATCGACGGCTACCCTTCTTATCAAGATTCAAAATCTCGACCGTCGAAGGTTGCCACCGAGCCGGCTAGTCCAAGCTCAACTTGACGAACAACAACAACATGCTGCATGTTTTCCACGAAAACACTCGAGACATCAAACACAAGTGATAAACTGGGGGATTCTCTTTGGGTATTGGTTTAGCGGTTTACAGCGTGCGGCGTATACTACGCCAGCTATAAGAAAGTGTAATAAGAATGAGGCGGTTAGTAAACATGGGAAGTAATGGTGAAACGCTTTCTTTTATAGAACATCAATTTCAAGCGTGACCGGTCATCACCTCCTCCCATTTACTCACCCATTTATCATTTCTTAATGAGACCAGAGTACGTTTCACTTCGACTTGTATAAATAGGTCTTACCTATTTCCACCGAATAACAAGTTCAATCAGGAGCAATACAACACTCAGAAACATTCGCTAGCTTTCCATCTGTGAGCTTCCCATTTTCTGATACAAGTCGTGAAACAACTACTCTTCCAGAATCAACCTGGTCTCAACACTTTCTTCGCTTCCCTCCCCAAAACCAACCCATTCTCCTTCACTTTGTGATCGAAGCAAGTCTGGAACGGCCATTTCTTGGTTTAGGCCGGATTTGTACAGATTGATCTCTCGAATCTAAAGTACTCCCTTGTAGTGCATTGTTTAGGGTTTAAAATCGTTTCTCACCCACACACCGAAATTACTGAAATCAGCAGAAATCGTTTTCATCCTCAAACAATTGGCGACCACAGTGGGAGATTGATCCTTCGGTTACAATGTCAATTTTCGACCATCGATTTCATGCTTCGACCCAGACATCAAGACGGTAGAAGTAGGTGATCCGCTCAGGGATCGATGACTCAGTTACCAGAAGACCCGATTATTAGTCTTGACGCGTCAAGGGATGACTGGGGACTTCCTAGAGTTTAAAAGCGAACCATCCAACCAGTCTTGACGCGGCAAGGGGAGACTGGGGACTTCCCGGAAGTTAAAAGCAAAACGATCCGCTCAGGGATCAACGACTCGATCATCAAGTGACTCAAGGACGACGGGGGACTTTACACAATCACGGTGTTTCCTACGAAAGTCGGACTTGCACCTGACTCGTTTTCATTAGCAGATCCAAAAACCCGAGTAAGTCTTGCCTAGACAAAATACATGGTTTACTATTTCATGTTTTCACGGGAATGATAAAACCGATAGCCATGTTATGTTTCATCCCATGTCATCTACCGACACGCAACGTTCATGTTTCCATATCTTCCCTGGGATGTTTGTGTTACTTAAAATCATAACCAAAGCGGCATCATCCTAGAACAGCTCACCCAGAATAATAATCCAAAACCTTCATAGGTAACACTTGTCTATCAACCCAAAAATCCAGAAAATCAAAACCATAAGCCAGGTGTTCCATTTGCCTTTCGAAAAAAGAAAACGAAACAAAAGAATTTCAGAAAACATAAGTGCATTCAAAGGAAGCCATTCAACGGTGTTTTGCTCTTCTCGAAGAAGGCGTCCTTCGTCATTTGGAGGACTGCCTGTTTCAGCTCCAACTCTTTGGACAGCCTTTCGACCTCCGCTTCTTGTTGTTTGACCACGTCCGCGGAAGAACCTTTGGTCACCTCGGCCTGAAACTTTTGGACCATAACGCCCAGTTCTTCGTGGAATCAGTCACGTACCCGTACGTACCTACTTTGCATAATAACAATTACCAGTCACTATTCATGAGGTAACCGACACTACTACGGTGATGTTCGAAGAGAAGAACAAGTACTTCTACAAGTTTATGAATGACATACCAACGGCTAAGGTTTACACCAGTTCGGAAGAACAATATTTCTACATGTTTATGGAAGGCATACCTATGGCTATGGTATACACCAACACAAGAAAACAAATTGGAAGAGAAACGCTGGAGTACAGACCGGGAATATGCTTGATCACTTTATTGATACCGCGCCACGCCAAGCCAGCGCCGTGCCAAGCCAACAGTCCGCGCCACGCCAAGCCAATGCCGTGCGAAACCAGCGCCCATTCCAAGTCGATCCAGCGCTTACAACTTGCATCATTACAGCATCTTGCATCTTTCCAGCACTAGCAACTTGCATTCTTCCAGCGTTGTTTCTGACGCCCAGTAGAAGGGAATCAACAACCCAATTTCATAACACGTAAAGATCAGGAATGGCTTATCCAAAATCGAGGCAAAGAAAATCAACAACCCTCTGAGTTCACAAAGACTCTCTTCCTGTCAGGATATGCATGATTTCTGGGGACTTCACCCACAAAATCGTGCAGTCTATGATGAAACACTTATGTGAGATTTTGTATTTCCCCAAGGCGCAGCGTCAAGACATACTCGCATCCCTCAACCGCACTGCATCAGGGAAGCAGCTGTTTCCAACCAGAGAAGTCGTTCCCAAACCCTAACCTCTCCCGAAAAACACGATTGATAAATGTAACTGGGGACTTATAACCATTGCTCTCTTGATGGGCGTCCAGTTTGACAACACACTGATTAACGTAGCCGCCCCGCTTCAACGTTCGCTCCAACAACCACTTCACTTCAACGTCCCCCAGCAGCGGCTCCGCTTCAACGTTCGATCCAACAACCACTTCACTTCAACGTCCGTTTGGATTTTTTAAGTTTCAACATCCTCTCCAAGGGCCGAAGCTGCTTAAATGCCGCTTCTTCCTGCAAAGGGTCATATCACCACATTCCCCGTGTCAAGGATCATGATCACATCCAGCCATTATTCGTAGTTATGGTCGCCTTTTAATCCACCCCGCCAAAATTCGTGATCATGGACAGTTCGCTCGCTAACGCATCCATCCGATCCTTATACTACCACGGATGCCCAAACAATTCCAGCCAACCTACTTTGTTACCATGGCAATGTAGTCTCTTTTGATTACATCTGCTACCAAGAACTGTTGCCGCTCATTTGTTGATACCATCCAGAGCTTCACCACAGCAACAATCACTACAAAGATGGAAACATGTAAACCATACTTGGGGACTGAGGATATAAACAGAATCCCTTCACTGTCAAAGCTCAGGTGACACAGTCAACCAAAAGTCCAAGGCCACAACAAAGTCATCTACTCTTCAAGGGTGCAGCGCAAGAATAACATCACCTCTCTGTATAAAAGATGCCTTCGACACTCTACGAGGACGTGACAGATCCCAAGCCTTCCCAGAGGAAACAACTTCAGAAACTAAAGAAAAGCGCGACTGGGCACTGATCATCGCAGTCCATCCCGACGACCATCAAAGATTCGTGAGATAAACTCCAGAGATGCGGTTGAAACAGTTCCCTGAAGAAACATAGGGAGTCACGACAAACAACATAACTCTATCATTTTCTACCTCTTCGCTACCCAGAATATTTCATCCATGTGGTATTCTGAGTATCCCTACATCACATCCACATCTAGAAGAATACAATAATCTTGCATCAAATCCCGTGGACGTGGATCCAAGGCGATGCAATGGAAGTACGCTACACATGGGGACTTCCAACATGGGACTCTTTCACTCCCCTCAACCAGGTTATTTCTAATTTCAACGTCATCACTGTCGGAGTTTTACGCAAAAATTTCTCAACATGAAGCCGTACATATACAGCGAAGACTCCAAAAGCACGCCATAGAGATACATTCACATATTCGGCCATAACCATCGGGTCAAACGGAAGTATAACTGGGGAATGTTCACTGAGTCCCATTCCATACGATAATCCAAGATTCAGAAGCTGGTTCGAAGGATGTCTCTTGGAACAAATTCCTTGAAGACTTGATAGCAGCACAACGGCGATAGAATGTCTCCTCACTCATCTGTTTCAAATCGTGTCTTCAGAAGATTTCTACCATACGATCATCCACAACATATCATCATCGCGACCATAGGATCTAGACACTGAACAACCTAAAGTCAAGGATGGTCGACAACGCAACAACAATACCCAAGATTAGCCCTGACATGATCGTTGCCGAACATATATTTCATCCATTCATCCCAAGAATGCAGTGGAGTTTTGGTAAATTTTGGAATCCACCGGAGAGACACTGCAGACGAAAGCACGGATCTAGACGAGCAACAAAAGAGGGTCGGTACCTCTTTTCATGCGAACGAAGTTTTTAGAGTTTGAACAGAATGAAGATTCATTCTTGCTCCATGAACGGGAATAAATGACTGGGAGCGATTATACCACCTCGGGCCCGCAACATCCCTCCTAAATTCTTCCTGAGTTTCACTGTCGGACCGTTTTCACCTCCTGAACGAGCTCAAAACCTAAATATTCCCGCGTAAGGAGGTAGAAAATTCTTTTCCGGTCAGATGGATTGGCGGACCGTCGAAATCTGAGTTTGTACGAGAATTTTACAACGATTCTACTAAGGAGCGCTAATTAGGGTTTCGGCATGCCAAACAATAAATTAGACAAAGTTGTCAGGCGCCATCAACACCATTTGATAAACCCTAAACAATGTACTGCAAGGGAGTACTTTAGATTCGAGATATCAATCTGTACAAATCCAGCCTAAACCAAGAAATGGTCGTTCCAGACTTGCTTCGGTCACAAAATGAAGGAGAATGGATTGGTTTTGGAGAGGGAAGCGAAGAAAGTGTTGAGACCAGGTTGATTCTGGAAGAGTAGTTATTTCACGACTTGTATCAGAAAATGGGAAGCTCACAGATGGAAAGCTAGCGAATGTTTCTGAGTATTGTATTGCTCCTGACTGAACTTGTTGTTCGGTGGAAATAGGTAAGACCTATTTATACAAGTCGTAGTGAAACGTACTCTGGTCTCATTAAGAAATGATAAATGGGTGAGTAAATGGGAGGAGGTGATGACCGTTCACGATTGGAATTGATGTTCCATAAAAGAAAGCATTTCACCATTACTTACCATGTTTACTAACCGCCTCATTCTTATTACACTTTCTTATAGCGGGCATAGTGTACGCCGCACGCTGTAAACCGCCAAACCAATACCCAAAGAGAATCCCCCAGTTTGTGACATGTGTTTGATGTCTCGAGTGTTTTCGTGGAAAACATGCAGCATGTTGTTGTTGTTCGGCAAGTTGAGATTGGACTAGCCGGCTCAGTGGAGACCTTCGACGGTCGAGATTTTGAATCTTGAGAAGAAGGATAGCCGTCGATTATTGCAACCCTTTGCTTGGTAGCACGTGACATGAAAGTATGATCAGTGTGGCTTTAATATGATCTGGTCTAGGCGTGGCCAAAAGTTAGGGTTTTGGCTTTGCTAGGCGCGACCAAGATGGGGCCAAAGTTCGTCATGCGTTGGCTGGTAGCCTTGGACGACTAAGATTTGCATTTAGGGTAGAAGGGGGACCGTTGATTGTCGCACGCTTTCGTTTTGGTAGTCGCATAGGGAAGGCCATCATGGTGCGACAAGGTGATTGGCTTGGCATGGTGGGGCCAAGGGTTTGGCATGCCATTGGCGCATGGTGCGGCTAGCATGGTTTGGGCGCGCCATGCCTTGGCGCGGTTTGGGCGTGGCCAAACTAAGTTTTTGGGGCCAAAGGTTCCCATGCGTTGTTTGGAAACCTTGGACGGCTAAGATTTGCATCTAAGATAGAAGGGGGACCGTTGATTGTCGCACGCCTTCGTTTTCGTAGCCGCATAGGGAAGACCGACATGGTGCGGCAAGGTGAATGGCGCGGACGGTCTTGGCATGTGGTGTGGGTGGCTTGGCATAGCGGGGCCAAGGCCATGGCACGGTCGTTTGGCTTTACGGGGCCAAGGCAAGGTGGCGTGGATGGCTTGGCATGGAGGGGGCAAAGCCATGGCGCGGTCGTGGGGCCAAGGCAAGGTGGCGCAGATGGCTTGGCATGGTGAGGCCAAGGCCATGGCACGTACGTTTGGGAACGGTGGGGCCAAGTGTTTGGGAGTGACCAAACTAGGGTTTGGTGTTGAGCCAAAGGTTACCATGCGTTGGCTGGCGACCTCGGATGGCTAGGATTTGCTCATGGGATGAAAAGATGACCGTAGATAGCCGCATGCCTTCGATTAGCGCAAGGTAGTTGGAGCGGCAAGGTGATTGGCGCAACATGCCTTGGCGTGGTTTGGGCGTGACCAAACTAGGGTTTGGGCCAAAGGTTTCCATGCTTTGGCTGGCGACCTTGGACGACTAGGATTTGCTCCCAAGATTGAAAGATGGTCGTTGATTGTTGCAGGCCTTTGTTTTAGCAGCCGTGAAGGGAAGGCCAGCATGGCATGGGGCCAAGTGTTTGGTCATGCCATTGGCGCATGTGCGGCTAGCGAGGTTGTCATGCCTTGGTGCGGTAGATGTGGCTGGCATGGTTTGCCATTGGCACAGTGGTGCGGCTGGCATGGTTGGCATGCCTTGGCACGGTAGATGTGGCTGGCATGGTTTTCCATTGGCACAGTGGTGCGGATGGCATGGTTGGCATGCCTTGGCGCGGTAGATGTCGCTGGCATGGTTGGCATGCCTTGGCACGGTAGATGTGGCTGGCATGGTTTGCCATTGGCACAGTGGTGATGCTGGCATGGTTGGAATGCCTTGGCTTGGTAGATGTGGCTGGCATGGTGGGCATGCCTTGGCGCAGTAGCACGAGAATTAGGGTTTCGGCATAGGTGACGTCAGTCAATGTTTAAGGGTTCTTCCGTGGAACATGACCCGTGTAGAAAAAAGGTACCCCGGTAATTCTTACGTAAGCATGCTGGTTGATTCAATAAATGTACTAATGGTCAGTAAATGCGCTAGTGGTCATGGTGACGTCATGCCAGATACACAGTTTTACGATTTTAACCCTAAGCTAAAAACCACCATCAACATTAAGTCCCCTGCTTAGCTCGGAACAGGAGCATTGTTGCGAGGTAAGCATAAGATGGTGACAGGCTAGGACAAAAATAAAATCGAAACAACAAGTCGTGATAAGATGGTCAGGAAAGTCCGACTAACCTTTTTCGAGAGTGTTTGAGAGAGTTTGTACTTCCCGTGTTGGCGGCCTTGCATAAATTATACTAGTGGTGCAGACCGTGGAGTGGTGAGATGAAAATTGCCGTCTTAGTCTGGCCATGCATCACCTTGGCTGGGTTAAGGAAAACCGTGACGCTGGCTTGGCGAGTTTGTTGGTGTTGGAGCGGCAAGTCATGGCGCGCACGGTGGTGCAAGGCATGACGCGGTTTGGTGAGGCAAAGCACGCGCGAACGGATTGGCGTGGTGGGGCCAAGGCATGGCGCGGACGGCTTGGCATGGTGATTTGTCTTTGCGGGCCCGGTTGCCTATTTTCCTTACTTGACTTAAATAGGAATGGAGCCGTCAGCATCGGTGGACTTGGAATGGAGCCGTCAGCATCGGTCGGCTTGGAATGGAGCCGTCAATATCGGTCGACTTGGAATGGAGCCGTCAGCATCGGTCGGCTTGGAATGGAGCCGTCAGCATCGGTCGCTTTGGAATGGAGCCGTCAGCATCGGTCGGCTTGGAATGGAGCCGTCAGCATCGGCCGGCTTGGAATGGAGCCGTCAGCATCGGTCGGCTTGGGATGGAGCCGCTAGCATTGGTAGGCTTGGAATGGTGGGAATGGTGATGACGCTGGAACTTTGGCTAAACTCGTTTCTCACCCACACACCCGAAATTACTGAAATCAGCAGAAATCGTTTTCACCCTCAAACACAAGTGTTGCTCGTTTAATGAATTATTGGTAGCATGACCAAATAACATATTATTTTAAGATACTGGCAACTGAACCGAGTATAATTAATAAAATGTTGATCACGGGATCAACGTAAAATTATTAGTCTTCGAATCTGCTCAGAATTATGTTTTGCAGAGCTTTGGATCCGAAATCCTAATTTTGACCAATTGTTGATCAATTGATTATTTATGGAAAATCAACGACAAAGTGAAGGAGGTACCAGCTTCATGGGATGATGATTCGACCATGTAACGCCCAGCTGCTCTAGTAAACAAAATACCAAAGTCTCTTGAAGACCAGTTGGTGAAAAGATGATCAAATGCTGGTTTAATCATTTATTGAAATAATGTTCGTCTGAACCTTATATGATAAAACCTAATAAATTATGAAGAGATAAAGGACCGACCAAGGGATCATGAAACTGGCCCTGGTTGGTCACCGGATCGACTGACGATCGTTTTATGAAAATCCAAAATTCTTTGGAAGAGTTTGAACCTAATGTGAACAAATTAGGTCAAATGATGAAAGTATGTGGGACCGGCCTCTAGCAAGCCAAAGAGACAACCTTGGTCGGTCAAGGTAATATGCTCACATCGCCAAAGTGTCTCTGTCTCGGTCCTGAGAATTTTGATATTTTCTGATGTGCGTTTGAGCAACATTTTGAGAAAATACGAAGAAATCAAGGATTTTGCTGAAACTGAGGAAACTTCATAAGATGAAGTAAATAATAATAATAAAATGAAGGAATCATGAAGTGTGGGACCGTCTATGTCCATGGCATGGCCGGACGGCCAATGAGCCCGGTCCCATGGCACTTTCCTAATTTTATATTATTTTCATGATTTTAGGGAAATATCATGAAATCAAGGAGTTTCCTTGAAGTGAAGGAGTTTCCATGAGATGAGGAAACAAATAATATTATTAATAATAAAATAAGGATGTGTGGGACTGGCTTGGGCATGATCGACCGGCTAGGGCCCGGTCCCACAAGTTTCCCTAATTTTATCATTTTTCCTTAATGTGAATGAAATATCATGAAATCAAGGAATTTCATGGGATCAAGGAAATAATAATAAAATAATAAGGAATGCAAGGTGTGGGACCGGCCACAACTAGGGCATGACAGGCCGGCTAGTAGGCTTGGTCCCGCACACCTTTCCTAATTAATTATTATTTCTTTGATGTGAAGGAAACACCATAAAACTGAGGAGTTTCTTTGAAACGAAGGAATTTTGTTCAAATGAGGGAATTTTCATGAGATCAAGGAAAATAATAAAAATATGATAAAATATAAAATTGGGCCTGGGACTGGCCACGACACGACCGGCCGGTCGGTGGGCTCAGTCCCCCAGCGCGTTAATTAATATTTTATTATTTATTATTTTCTTTCTATTTTGCATAGGTTCATCGTTCCTTCGTGTTTTGGAATGCTCGTTCGTGCATTCAGGTGCTCGTTAGTGCATTATTGCCGAGTACACTTGCACCATTTTGGTCGGGGCTTACTCGATAGTGGCTCAGATGCCCGTGTGTTGAATATCTATTACTAACCCATGGAATTCTGCTGGGAAGAACCATGAATTGAAGTAACGAAATATTATAAAAAACCTAGAATATTTTCCAGGGATTCAGTTAATGAATCTAATGATTTAGGAATAATTAATTGAGGGCTTTATACTAGTACGATCGTCTAGGAGCATTAATTATTCAGGAATTGAGTGATATGAGCTTGTTGAAGCGTCATATTTCTTTTATATAGTCAAGGAAAATATTGTTACATCCTGAAGACGTTATTGCTCTATACTAGCAGGCAAGCTGTCTAGGAGCCGTCCAATCTTTCGACTCTATATAAAAGTAATTACTGAAATTGATCAGTATTCATGAGATATGTCGTTGCCTCAGCTGAGAGACTACATATCTACATATACTCTGAGAGACAGTATTCTCAGTCAGAGATTCTTGTAGCATGAGCTTTCACGTTTTCGATAAGAGACATGAGCCTCAATACTCATCTGATTGCTGGATCAGGAGCACATACAATTATGGGTTTACGATTTTATCCCTTGTCGAAAACTCACCATCTACACCAGTTGCTAGAGTTCTCCCTTATATAGTCTTCAAATCAGGGTTTGCAATCAATGTTACCTTGGTAGCAAAGCATTCAATATTCACCGTTAGATGAAAACCTGATTAGAGTCAAGCTAATATCTTTCAACTGTTAGATTGAACTTAGCTTGTTATACACAAATGAAATATGACTTCATTTAAGTATGAGTAACCATACCCAAATGTGTACACATAGTTGGCTCAACAATAGTTAACCGAAGTTAGCCGTATGAACACTTTCATATCAACCTTGTTCATCTTAAACATAACTAGTTCAAATGACTCAAATGAAACTAATTATGGAGTTTTTCAATTGTTTATATTCTCACAGAAGTATACAAGACACAATTGAAGCAAAATCGATTTTGATTCACATGAATCAATTCATGAACATTATAGCCATGGTTTGCAAAAGATTGCATTCCTTAATATATAAATGTATTAGTTATTGAATAAACCGATTTTATAACATAACATACTCAAGTATGCAAACGGGTATGCATACCTAAGTTGCCGGACATAGTTTGGGTTCGCCAGTATGCGAACGGGTAAGCATACCTCCAAACTTAGTTGAGTTCCCTGACTTGAACTTTATGCCGGTATGGATACGGGTATGCATACTACGTTCCCGGACTTTCAACAAACCAACCATTACGCATACGGGTATGCATGCTATGGTTCCCGGACTTTGAATAACTTGCAACAGTTAGTGTTAGAGCATAGCTCGGTCGACCTCGCATGCATTGCTATCTCAAGCATGTTTGTCAATGTTAGTGATCAATACTATGAGTCTTGATTTCTAGCCTACATAGCTAAGTCTCGGACTAGGATAGAAAAGTGTAGTTGAGCTCAAGGACTTCATGGCGATTCATCATACAACGACGAAGATCTATACAAGGAACCGTGGAACTTCATCAACAAAAAGGTATGTGGAGACTTGAACTTATCTATCACTCAAAAGTCTATCTATTCTATCTCATACTTCTTATGAGACAAAAGTCGTATGCTATATAGACTAGATCATACACATTTGACATTTCGAGCTGAGCATTCATTGCTTATCTTTTATCTCGAAATCGTGTGTTGGTAAAGCGTTTCGCTTTTATCAAGTTTATCTTCACATATTGACGAAAGTCATGAAAAGTTTCAATCACTTTGATAATTGGTCTAACGTGAATCGCTCTGTGAATAACGGCTACATAGCGTCCTCTGAGAATGTCTCAATGATTGAAATGAGAGTTTAGATTACATAACCATGTATTCCTTGAACCGAAGTTTTCAAACTTTGTTGATCAAGAGCAATCGGGAGGATTGTGGAATTGGCTTTCCAAGTCCGCGAATCCATTCCGCAAACTCAGTCAGCGAACTGTCGGAAGTTCTCGACCGAGAATCTCTGCTGGATTTTCCAAAACTCGTTTGTGTGCTAAGTCCGCGAACTGGCGGAAGTTCTATTTCCGAGAATTTCTGCTGAGTTCGGAAAACTCAACCGATTAACTTAAGTCCGCGAACTTGTTTGTGAACTTAAGAGGTTATGATCTAAAGATGTCCTCTGAACATGAAACTTAAATTACTAAGGAATTCTTTATGCAAACCGTGGCTATAAAGTTCATGAGCCGATTCAATCGAATCGAATCATCTTTGTTTCAATTGTGTTTTGTGTAGTTACATAAGATCTCATAGCAATTGAACAACTCTTTAACTAGTTCATTTGAGTCAATTGAACTAGTTATGGTGAAGAAGAACAAGGTTAATATGAAATGCTCATATGGTTAACCTTTTGGGTTACTATGTTGAACCAACATACGCGTACACGTTTGGGCATGGTTTTGGCAAACCCAGTAAACGTATACCCAAGTGTGTGTGACAAGCTAAGTTTTCGATCTAACGGTTGAGAAATATTAGCTTGAATCTAAATCAGGTTTTCATCTAACGGTGAATAAGGATTGCTTTGTAACTAAGGCAAAACCCTGATTTGAAGGCTATATAAAGGAGACATCTAGCTCTGAGCAAAACTAATCCCCACACGTCTGTGTGATACTAGTGCGCTCGCTAGAGTCGATTCTCCTTTAACCTTTGGTTTTCTTCTCTAAAACCAGGTTAAAGACTTAAAGACTTCATTGGGATTGTGAAGCCAGACCGATACTACTTTTATCGTAGTTGTGTGATCTGATCTTGCATCTTCTATCGTACGAGTATAATCGATTGATTGGCTTGAGATCGTGAGAGTTCTCCGATAGGCAAGATAAAGAAGTCACAAACATCTTCGTCTCACTGTTTGTGATTCCTCGACAAACCGCCTGTGTAGTCATGAAGGATTGTAGAGAGGTGATTGATTAATCTAGGTTGTTCTTCGGGAATATAAGATCGGATTATCAATTGGTTTATGTTCACCTTTATTTTTATATCTTAAGACGGAACAAAACCTAGGGTTTATCTGTGGGAGACAAATTTATCCTTTGATAGACTTTTCTGTGTGAGACAGATCTGTTTATTACCAAGTCTGTGATTTTGGGTTGCAGCAACTCTTGGTTGTGGGTGAGATCAGCTAAGGGAATCAAGTGCGTAGTATCCTGCTGCGATCAGAGGCGTAGGAGTACAAATGTACCTTGGATCGGTGGGAGACTGATTGGGGTTCAACTATAGTCCAGTACGAAGTTATCTCGGAGTAGGCTAGTGTGTGTAGCGGCTTAATACAGTGTGTATTCAATCTGGACTAGGTCCCGGGGTTTTTCTGCATTAGCGGTTTCCTCGTTAACAAAATTTCTGGTGTCTGTGTTATTTTTTTTTCGCATTATATTTTATATAATTGAAATAATACAGGTTATGTGTTCGTGATCATCAATTGGAAATCCAACCTTTGGTTGTTGATTGAAATTGATTGATCCTTGGACATTGGTCTTTGGTACCATCCAAGTTATCTCTCTTTGATAAAGACTCGCAGATTTCTATTTGCTTGAGTAAAGATCAAATCGAGAGATTGAGATATAAAATCTTTGATATATCTTTTTATTGATTGAGTCTGACTGTCTAGTTGATTCTCATAAAAAGTATATTGGAGTTTGTCCATACAGATTGCTGAGCGAATCATTGGGTGGTGTTGTTAGACCCCCGCTTTTTTAATTGGTATCAGAGCAGGCAAACACATTAAAGACCTAATAAGTATGTGTTTGTCGCAATCTGAGTCTGTGGACAGAATCTCATACCCATACCAAAATACCTCCTAAAGCTTTCAACTTTTTCAAGTGTCTCGGAAATACCTCAAAGGGTCACTCCTTAGATGATTCTTCCAAATCCCGAGGTAAGAAGAATGTGTCATCTTGTGTTGATCATTCTTCCTCCAATGAGATATTGGACATAATAGCTATAGCTGAAATGGAGCTCACCAGAATTTCAAAAAATTCTATAGAGTTTGTTGATCTCAAGGATCATGTACAGCTCATTGATGAATTTGCAAAATCTATTGATCGTGAACAGGTACTCTATAACATTATAGGGACATTCTCCGAGGAAATTGAGAAACTTCTTCAAGAAAACAATATACAACGTGAAAAGATTGGTGACTTGAAAAGCTGGTTAAAGAAGGCCCAATTAGAGAAATAGGTTTGATCAAGACGCATTCATCTAATCTTGACAGACTTTGTGTTGAGAAAAAAGAACTTGAAGCATCGCTTGTCATAGCCCATGGACAGTGCAAATCCTTGGAAAAGGAAAACTTTGTGTTAAAGAAATATTCTTCTGCACAAACCAATTCTCATGAGTTACTGTACAGAATGAAAGTTTCTCCAGATGAAGATTGTGTCAAGAAAAGTTTTCATAACTTACAATCTTCTCCGGTGGCTATGAAGTTTAAACAAGTGCCTGTTATTTCTTCACCTCCACGAACCTATACCTTCTGTGGAAAAGAAAATCACTATGTTATTCATTGTTTTGAAAGAAAGAAACAAATTTCTAAACTCTGTAATTTGCTTCTATCAACTGTCAATGGAACAAATAGTCAATCGACTACCGTGGTGAACCAAATACCTACAGAAAACCAAAAGTTTTATAAACATGGATCTCTTCCTAGAAGTCGTCACAGATTACAGGTACATTCTGACCATTTAAACTCTTATGTTTTTAATGAATGTATTCCCCATGTTTATGCTTTTGGTAAATCTAAATCTAGAAAATGGATTCCCATCTATTCTGATCCACTTGAACCAATTTCAAGAGGTCCTAGATTTAGTCCTCAGAAAAATCCTTCAGAAGGATATGCAGAACAATTTATGTCGTATTCATCTAAACTGAGGGATAATCAAAGAAGGAAGACTAAACAAAAGAAATGGTCATTTAATGAGCTAGACGCTCATACTTGTGCGAATTAATCACAAGGTTGATATCTCACTCACCAAAAAGCCTAGTTGTGTGAGAATTGAATAGGTATACTTCGTGCAAAGTAACTGTGATTATCTAGCTATTTTCTTATCGTTCTTAGATGGATAATCAGTCACATACTTTTACATGAGTATTTTATCATCTTTTTGTATTGCTTTTTTTAGTTTTGTCTTGTCTCTCAAAAGCTTCATGTTTTGTGTTGGGTCCTCATAAGGGTACATATACGGTTTTGGATTTAGTCTCTTATACCTACCGTTAAACCCTAATTCCATCAAATACGTTTATATACCCTTCCTATTGTGTTAAAACTTTCACTTTAGGATTCTCATCGATGTCTTCTTCTTCATGGGACTTGCCTGAAGACTTTGTTGATAATGGTATATACTTTGAGTTTGATAAAGAGAAGGGAACCCTTGTTGAAGTAGAAGCATATTTACCTCAATATCATGTTTCTTACTCAGATATTGGGGAGAACATTCAATCTCAGGTGATTATTGATTTTCAGCAACTTGTTGGAACTATAAGTGTCTTGATGATGTAAGAGCTGAGTTGAAAAAGGTTAACTGTAATCTTGTTATGATGAAGAACCGCATGAAAGGACCTCTCAAAAAGGATGTTTCCTCAAGGGTTGATGAGGTTGTTGTCTCTCATAAGCTCGATGATCACAAGACTCATGCATTTCCAGAACAGTCCTTTTGATCCTTAGTGTCTGGGTGTTGGTCTAAGAGTCTGTTTTTGAGTTTAGATGCCTAAGATGTATTCTTTTTGGATTTGTTGGAAGAATAACTAGTGCTTTGAATAGCAATGATTGTGACTACACATGCTATTTTTGCTTTCATCTTCTTATGTTATTTTTTAGGTTTATTGGTTATTAAATTCTAAAAATATTTGGAGGATGTGTTATTGAAGTATATAACTTTATGATTTTGTGATATTGCAATTTGTTTATGGGATATGTATTGTTTGCGTCCGTGAACTCGAAGGTCCCATGTGCGGTCAAAAGTAAAGTCGTTCATGAATTAGTATTCGTATTGATGAAAGGACGAATGGACTTTTGACAAATACAAAAGTTATTCCTATGCAGTCATGTATTTGATGGAAAATAAGATGATATCTTTTTTTTGACAAGGATAAAGTCTATTATATCGTTATGATGGAAAATAGAATAAATCCTGTATGTTATCCACGGTATTGATCTTCATTGATCCATCTTATTATGTATTATCGTGAAGGCTCCTTTGTGTATCTTATGTTGAGCACGATAAAACTAAGTCGATTTTTCTTATTGGCTTGTTGGTTGTTCCATAAGATGATATATGTCGAGCATTAGGAACTAAATTAATCAACCAGTTTGGTTATTTAGTTTGTACTCCATAAGTTTTCTTTCTTATGTCGAGTACATGTACGGTTAAGGCTGTCATATTCTATGATGAGCTTAGTCGGGGTTCTATAAGTTCTCTTATGTTGAGCCCAAAATAATTAAATTGATTACTTCGGTGATTAGTTTGGTTGTTTGTATTCCAATTAGATTAATTATAAGTTCTCTTGTAATTAGTCTAGTTGAGTTTTCATATATTCCACAACTCCTTGTGTTGAGTATATGAACGACTATACTAATCATGTTCTATTGGCTAATGTAGTCGTATATTCCGTAAGGTTTTCCTTATGTTGAGTATGTGAACGATTCAGTTAGTCATCTTCGTATGATTACCTTAGTCATAGCTCTGTAAGTTTACTTATGTTGAGCATCTTCAATTAAATTAATCACTTTTCTGGTTTGATTTAGTTGCGTATTCCAATTGAATTAATCATGGGTTTACTTGTAATTAATTTGGTTGAGCTTTGGATATAGAAAATCATTCCTATGGTTTTTGTTGTCTAATTAAAAAAAAAAATCCTTCTTTTCTTTCGAAATTAAGGTCGCTCTTGTTGTTCTTTCGGGAATGACATTTTATGGGGGAGAGTTCTTTTTGAACTTGCGCTTAATTGCCAAATCTTTGTGGGGAGTGCGGCTGTGGAATATTATAGGGGTTATCTTGTATCTTAAAACTCCTTGATGAATGCATTTAGCTTCGGCTTTATGATTGCATCTAAATAAGATGATATGTGTTTCTTTCTTTTAGTCTATGAAATGTCTCTTGTGGAAATTTCATTATGATCCCGTTCTTGTACCTTTGCCAATTTTATTGACAAAAAGGGGGATAAATAATGTAGTTTCACAGTACAAATACATATGGTTTTCGGATCATTGTGTAAGGGGCAGTGGTTTCCATGATCGAGATGGAGTATTGACTAAGGGGGAGTGATACATATCACCGTAGTATTATTGTTAAAGTCGTGATACAATTGGACTTTGATGTTACATAATAATACTATGACATTGTATAATGATGATCGAGAATCTCGATTTCTCTCATTGTTATATCTACGGATCTTCAAAAACGGTGATGCTAAACTTACAACCTTTGGGATCATTGGAGTACTTGGAAGGACGAAGATTTCAGGGAACGTTGAAGATTAGACTATGGAATAGGAGCCACTAAAGTTTATCTTTTTCGTATTCCATATGTATTAATAGTTTTGTCACTAAAATTGACAAAGGGGGAGATTGTTAGAGCATAGCTCGGTCGACCTCGCATGCGTTGCTATCTCAAGCATGTTTGTCAATGTTAGTGATCAAAACTATGAGTCTTGATTTCTAGCCTACATAGCTAAGTCTCGGACTAGGATAAAAAAGTGTAGTTGAGATCAAGGACTTCATGGCGATTTATCATACAACGACGAAGATCTATACAAGGAACCGTGGAACTTCATCAACAAAAAGGTATGTGGAGACTTGAACTTATCTATCACTCAAAAGTCTATCTATTCTATCTCCTACTTCTTATGAGACAAAAGTTGTATGCTATATAGACTAGATCATACACATTTGACATTTCGAGCTGAGCATTCATTGCTTATCTTTTATCTCGAAATCGTTTGTTGGTAAAGCATTTCGCTTTGATCAAGTTTATCTTCACCTAGTGATGAAAGTCATGAAAAGTTTCAATCACTTTGAGAATCGCTCTGACGTGAATCGGTCTGTGAATAACGGATACATAGCATCCTCTGAGAATGTCTCAATGATTGAAATGAGAGTTTAGATTACATAACCATGTATTCCTTGAACCGAAGTTTTCGAACTTTGTTGGTCAAGAGAAATCTGGAGGATTGTGGAATTGGCTTGCCAAGTCCGCGAACCCAGTCCGCGAACTGTCGGAAGTTCTCGACCGAGAATTTATGCCGGATTTTCCAAAACTCGTTTGTGTGCTAAGTCCGCGAACTCAGTCCGGGAACCCAGTCCGCGAACTGACGGAAGTTCTCTTTCCGAGAATTTCTGCTGAGTTTGGAAAACTCAACCGATTAACTTAAGTCCGCGAACTTGTTTGTGAACTTAAGAGGTTATGATCTAAAGATGTGCTCTGAACATGAAACTTAAATTACTAAGGAATGCTTTATGCAAACCGTGGATATAAAGTTCATGAGCTGATTCAATCGAATCGAATCATATTTGTTTCAATTGTGTCTTGTGTAGTTACATAAGATCTCATAGCAATTGAACAACTCTTTAACTAGTTCATTTGAGTCAATTGAACTAGTTATGGTGAAGAAGAACAAGGTTAACATGAAATACTCATATGGTTAACCTTTTGGGTTACTATGCTGAACCAACATACACGTTTGGGCATGGTTTTCGCAAACCCAGTAAACGTTTACCAAAGTGTGTGTGACAAGCTAAGTTTTCGATCTAACGGTTGAGAAATATTAGCTTGAATCTAAATCAGGTTTTCATCTAACGGTGAATAATGATTGCTTTGTAACTAAGGCAAAACCCTGATTTGAAGGCTATATAAAGGAGACATCTAGCTCTGAGCAAAACTAATCCCCACACGTATGTATGATACTAGTGCGCTCGCTAGAGTCGATTCTCCTTTAACCTTTGGTTTTCTTCTCTAAAACCAGGTTAACGACTTAAATACTTCATTGGGATTGTGAAGCCAGTCCGATACTACTTTTATCGTAGTTGTGTGATATGATCTTGCATCTTCTATCGTACGAGTACAATCGATTGATTGGCTTGAGATCGTGAGAGTTCTCCTATAGGCAAGATAAAGAAGTCACAAACATCTTCGTCTCACTGTTTGCGATTCCTCGACAAACCGCCTGTGTAGTCAGGAAGGATTGTAGAGAGGTGATTGATTAATCTAGGCTGTTCTTCGGGAATATAAGACTGGATTATCAATTGGTTCCTGTTCACCTTGATTTTATATCTTAAGACGGAACAAAACCTAGGGTTTATCTGTGGGAGACAGATTTATCCTTTGATAGACTTTTCTGTGCGAGACAGATCTGTTTATTATCAAGCCTGTGATTTTGGGTTGCAGCAACTCTTGGTTGTGGGTGAGATCAGCTAAGGGAATCAAGTGCGTAGTATCCTGCTGGGATCAGAGGCGTAGGAGTACAACTGTACCTTGGATCGGTGGGAGACTGATTGGGGTTCAACTACAGTCCAGTCCGAAGTTAGCTTGGAGTAGGCTAGTGTGTGTAGCGGCTTAATACAATGTGTATTCAATCTGGACTAGGTCCCGGGGTTTTTCTGCATTTGCGGTTTCCTCGTTAACAAAATTTCTGGTGTCTGTGTTATTTTTTTTCCGCATTATATTTTATATAATTGAAATAATACAGGTTGTGCGTTCGTGATCATCAATTGGAAATCCAACCTTTGGTTGTTGATTGAAATTGATTGATCCTTGGACATTGGTCTTTGGTACCGTCCAAGTTATCTCTCTTTGATAAAGACTAGCAGATTTCTATTTGCTTGAGTAAAGATCAAATCGAGAGATTGAGATATAAACTCTTTGATATATCTTTTTATTGATTGAGTCTGACTGTCTAGTTGATTCTCCTAAAAAGTATATTGGAGGTTGTCCATACAGATTGTTGAGCGAAATATTGGGTGGTGTTGTTAGACCCCCGCTTTTTCAGTTAGCATACAAGTACGCATACTGTGCTAGATTCAATCAATGGTTAATCGTTCTAAACTCCATCTTAATCATTGAGACATTCTTGGAAGGCGGGAATAACTGTCTCACACAAACTATTAGCTTCAAATCAATTTTCAAGTGATCAATAGATCAATATGAAACATTCTGAGTCTACATCAAATGACTATCTCACAAAAATCATGTAAGATGTTACCAGGTGATTTTCACATGATCATCTTTTGACTTTCGTCAAGAATAAAGATGAACTTGGTTAAAGCGAAAGCTTACCAACACATACTTGGAGAAATATGTAAGCGAGTTAAAGACAGCTTTAAACATCAAATGTGAATACTATAAAGTCTATATAGCTATACGACTTTTGTCTCAATAGGAGATAGAACAGAAATAGACTTCTGAGTAATAAATGAATTCAATTCTCCACATACCTTTTTTTGATGAAGATCCACAATATCCCCTTAGTAGTTTTTCGTCTTCAATCGATGAACGTCGTGAAGTCTAATGCTTAATTACACATTCTATCCTGGTCCGAGACATAGCTATAAGTAGACTAGAAATCAAGACTTATAGTTTTGGCAACTAAACTTGACAACAAGCTTGAGATAGCAACGCTTGCGAGTTCGACCGAGCAGTGTTCTAACATTATGACTTATCTCAGAAAATGGAACTTGCTTGTAAAATGGAAGTTGTAAGTTATTTATGTTCTTTAGAAATTTTGTGTTAGTTTTTGATTGAAAGGATTGAAAATCTATTTATATCAAGTCATAGTCGAACACCCTGATCTCATAGGAAGTGGAAGTAGTTGAGTAGTGAAGATGTAGAGATCGTGTAAAAAGGGTGAGAACCATGTCCTTATTATGAAGGAAGACTTGTCGGTTTTACATCCACTACTCCTCTACTTTTGTCAACTGTCCGACTTTCCTGACACTTTCTCATAATAGGCGTGTTGCACGCCGTATGCTGTAAACCGCCTGACCAATACCCTGATGAACATCCCCCAGTTTGTGACATGTTTGATGTCTCGATTATTTTGGTCGAAAATACTACCTAGTCGTGACTTGCATAGTAATTCTACTTGCATCGTAAAATCCATATGATATGAAGCAAGTTACACCACAGCTAATGAAAAGTGGAGCAAGTCTCGTATAGTAGTTTCTTAATGGTCCCACCACTATGACACGTGAGAAGTGGTCATGAAATATTATTATTCCAGCAACTAATCATATATCATGGGTCTTGTTTGTAAAACCTAAATATTTCGACCAATCGTGCGCAAGCAAGGCAACAAGTGGCTATAAGTGGTAAGCCAAGTCGTGAAAAGGGACTTGTCGTGAGTAGTACTTAAAAATAACACATGGTGCTTTTAGGTTAAATAATTAAATTATTTATGAAATCGATATTCCAAAACTATCAATTGTAAACGATGCACGTAAAACATCATTTTCAAAAATAATCGATGCATGTAAAGCATCATTGTATGGAGTCTTCTTGAGTTAGTCGTGGATAATTGGTCGACGTTTTTAAAATGTTTGACACATGCGACCCATACAGGCAGTCACACGGCGACCAACACGAGCAAGTAGACCAGCTCTCTTTGATCAACTGTCGGGAGTTGTTCGAGCAGGTCGGGGACGAGGTGATCGGTCCTTATAGGAGAGGGATGACCAGTAGGCATCATGACACCTCATTGGTCGACCCAAATTAAATCTAAACCAGTCAAATCATATATCCAAGTTGGATGGTTGAGATGACTTTGCGGCAGTTTTTGGTTATTGTTTTGTTAGAGCATTGCCCGGTCGAACTCGCAAGCGTTGCTATCTTAAGCTTGTTTGTCAAGTTTATTGATCAAAACTATAAATCTTGATTTCTAGTCTACTTATAGCTATGTCTCGGATTAAGATAAAAATTTTAGTTGGACTTTAGACTTCACGACGTTCATCGATTGAAGACGAATATATACTGAGGAGAGCTTGGAGGAACTTCATCAACAAAAGCTATGTGGAGACTTAAACTTATCTATCATTCATAAGTCTATTCTATTTTATCTCATACTGACACTAAGTCGTATAACTATATATACTTTTATATTATACACATTTGATATTTCGAGCTGAGCTTAACTCAGTTATCTATTTATCGAAATATGTGTTGGAAGCTTTTTGCTTTAGCTATGTTCGTCATATTCTTGACGAGTTTAGTTGGAAACAATTTATTTGTTGGAAACTAAATAATAAGTCAAAAGATGATCATGTGAAAATTTCCTTGAAACATCTTACATGATTTGTGTGAGACAATCATTTGATGTCGACTCGAAAAGTTTCATATTGATCATTCGATCACTTAAAAATCACTTATAAGCTAATAGTTTGTGTGAGATAGCTATCATCGTCTTCTAAGGATGCTTCAATGATTGAAATGGGAGTTTAGAACATTAACCTTTGTTTGCATACAACACAATATGCATACCACTATGCAAATTGTTGTGGTATGATTCAGGTTCGGGAACCTTGTTTGTATACCTAGTATGTGAACGATTTTAACGGTTAAAGTTCGGGAACCAAGTTTGCATACCAGTATGCAAACGGTTCTACTCGAGTTAAGGTCCGGGACATTAGTATGCATACTCGTTTGCAAACTGCTGGACAAGACCAAAGTCCGTAAGCTATAGTTTGCGTACCTATTTGCAAACTTAGTAGTTAAAGTTCTAAAATCGGTTAAGTATGTTTTCATACTCATGAAAAAATACATTTATGAGTTAAGGAATGCAATCTTTGCAAACCGTGGCTTAATGTTCATGAATTGATTCTCATGAATCAATCCGATTTTGATTCAATTGGTTCATATATATTTCTGTATAGTGAAAAATTGAACAACTCTATCTGAAACACAATTAGATTCATTTGATTATCTTTCATGGTTGATTGATCATCATCGTTGATCTAGAAGTGTTAGATAAATGTGGTTAAGACAAAAGTGTTCATCTGGCTAACTCCGGTTAACTATTATTGAGCCAACTCAATATACACTTTTAGGTACAGTTACCCATATCTAAATAAAAGTATATTTCATTGTGTGACAAGCTAAGACCATCTAACGTTGGAGAGATATTGCTTTGGTTTTAAGCAGACTTAACTTGAATCTTAAATTAGGTTTTCATCTAACGGTGAATATTAAATGCTTTTTTACTAAGCTATCTTAGCTTTGATTGAAAGCAAATCCTGATTTGAAAGACTATATAAGGGAGAACTCTAGAAATTGGAAAACCTAATCCCAACACTTTTCTGTGTCTTAGTTGCAACTAGAGTCGATTCTCCTTTAACCTAGGTTTTTCCAAAACCATTATAGGTTAACGACTTGAGGACTTCATTTAGGATTCGTGAAGCCAGGCCCAACTATTTTCTCTGTAGTTGCGTGATCTTGTTCTATCGTATTGAGTTTTATCTTCTCTAAGATTTGCTCGAGATTTATCTCCGATAGGTAATATATAAAAAGTAATCACAAAGCTCTTCGTCTTATTCTTTGTGATTCCACAATAATTTCTTCTACTACGATATAGTTAAGTTATTGTGAGGTGATTGATATTTCTAGGCTGATCTTCGGGAGTATAAGACCGGATTATCAATTGGTTCATGTTCATCTTGATTTATCAAAAGACGGAAAAAAACTTCATAAGGTACTTCTGTGGGAGACAGATTTTTCTATCAGAATAGACTTATCTGTGGGAGACAGATATGTTTATAAGTTTCGACTTTGGGTTGTAGAAACTCTTAGTTGTGGGTGAGATCAGCCAAATGAATCAAGTGCGCAGAATCCGGCGTGGTTCAAGAGGCGTAAGTAACGCGATTGTACCTTAGTCGGTGTGAGACTTGGCTAAGGCTCAACGACATTCCAGTATGAAGTTAATGATAGGATCCGGAGATGCCTATATATGATAACCGCAATCGCACGGTGTCTAACTAGTAGACAGAGGCAAGTACGGGTCGATCCCACAACGAGCGGTGGAAATAACAATAATCAATATTCTCAATCAAATAATCAACAATAATGTTTTTGGATTTTTGAAATAATAATAGCAGAAAAATGAACTAAAGTAACAAAACGAATCAAATGGGAGAATTGGTAACCAGGGTTTTATTGGTATCCACCACTATTTCTATTCAAATACTGAATTGAAACACAACTCATGAATATTTATTTATTCTTCGTTCTATCGACATCACCTATTATATGTATAGAGTCGCAAATATCGCTGGGACACCCTAAGCATGGCACATCAAAAGACTAAACCAAAGCATGCACCATCAAATTGCGTTAGCAAGAAAATTATATGAAACTAAATATAGGTTCACAAATTTTATTTGGCTTTTCTAAGCATAATCCATCAAAAAAATTAACCAAGCATGGATCATCAATTAAGAAGACAAACAGATTTGTAAAACTATCGATTAAGCACATAGGTTTACAAAACCGGTGAAGCAACAACTCATATTTTAATTAATCAATAAACAATATCACGAATTGATCTATTCAAATCACAATGATCTATACTCAATTATTTAAATCAAAATAGCCTAATACTCCAAGTGGTTTCAACGTAAACCCTAGTTACGAAAATTTAGCAACACATGGCTTTCTCAAAAACCATAAATATATAGAAATAAAGCACTCGCAAATCAAATCGAAACGGAAATGAAAAACAACGCAAACCCTTCTTCGCTGCGCCTGTCCTTTTCCTTATCAAGTTCTTGTTCTTCGAGCTCTGTGGCCGCCGACCTCCCAAAAGAACTCCGTTCGGCCTCCTCCCCCAAAAAACTCTCTTCTCGACTGAAATATATGTCCCTCCTGCTGCCAAGGAATTCCAGACCTAGCCGATATCACCTATCTCCAAGGCCCATTCCAGCACCGGCTTCCAAATTCCACCCAAGTCCAATACTAACTCAAATCCGAACACAACACCAACCTTTCTTTCTCGGACCATCTGAGCACCTGCCTTCACCGGAAGTAATAACTCAGCTAGTTAGCAGGTAGATCTATCTCCACTCGATCAAACAGCATAGTCTTCTCTCATCCAACGCCACCTTCACAACATCATCAAACCAGCTAACCCATGCAACATATAAACCGTCCTCTGTTGATGTTGTATTTGAGAGCTCCACAAATCCCGTCTATCTTCTCTCGATGGAAGATCAGCCAACTTCAATTGCCAGACTCCACCTAGCCATAATGACTATCACTGCCATTCTCCAAACACATACATCTCTTCGCCCCCATCGAACTCCATGTTGTGAGCTTCAGTTTCCCCTCTGACTTTCCACGGCACAAAATACAGCCCAAGTATGACATTTCAGTTCGATTCAGCTCCTCCACTTTCTTGTCTTCATAGTCCTGCCATCTCCTATTTCTGTATGTCCAACTCCATTCCTTACGACTCAAATACAGCCACCATTTTGAGAATCATCTTCAGTCAATTTCAGCTGGCGTACAAGCCATTCTCCATCACCGGCAAAACCAACTCCATCTACTTCCTTAACACAATGAGAAACCCCGTCGAACTCCAATTCCATCTGCTGTGGAAGGAATCATCGAATGTGATACAATAACCACCACTGCAATCATTTCCATTCTCTTTTCTATCTTTCCAACTCTCATTACTCCAATCACTTCCATTTACTGACGGCTACAAAGTGCATCGAGCCACCAAACTCTCATATCTCCTTGGACTTGATCATCGTCCTTCAACATCATATAAACTAATAAATCCATCTCAGCAACACTGGTTTCAACCACTACTGTCACTGTCCGTGTCTCCGCCAGTCATTATAACTCCTGTGTACAGCCCCCTTCTCTTCTCGATCAAACAACCCCATACAAAACCCATCTAACATAAAACTCCATCTTGTTGTTGTTATCATCGGGCATTGAAAACACCACCAATTACGATTAATCCTGCCACAACACCAACTTCAATCTCCTGACATGAACTAGAAGCATTGGCTGCACTTTAGAAAAATAAAAAGAAAGTGGAAGCTGCAACCCCTCCTTTCCAACGATAAGAAAAATGATAGTATATGTAAATGTGGTTAGGGAGTGACCACGTCTTCCACTATTTTTCTTTTAACTCAACAACACATTTTATATCACAGCATGCAGCACTTCCCATTGTTCACCAGCTGACACCTCACAGCGCTTACTACTTCTGCCACATCAATTAATAAAAGGTCCATATGTTTCCAGTGCCATGGAAGGACTGAGGCAGTGCGGCGCATGAGCTGTTGGCATGACAATTAAGATGGCTTCTCTTGATGCTTTTGAGCGACTTTGCTCAGTGTTGTCCCAAATGCCATTTAAGCTGCATGTTAGGCCTTTATTCTCGGGATGATTATGATTTGTTGTACTTTTTTCAAAAGCACTAAAATAGTGTCATTAGCCAAATTTCGAGTCCTAGCTAATATAAATATGGATATAAAATGTAGCACATATGTGCTTATCAACACCCCCACACTTATATTTTGTTAGTCCTCGAACAAAACAGAAAAAATATGTCCGCTAAACAGCAAGATCGAACCAATAAACAATGGTTTAGAGAAGTCTGCTAAACAGTGAGACGAATCCACTAAACAGTGGATAGAGATGTCTGCTAAACAGCGAGACGAATAGATCCTTTAAACAGCTGATCATATCGTGTAATTTTTTTTTCAAGACCCGCTAAACAGCTGGTCATATGATGCATTTTTCTTTTTTATTGATGCAATTTTTTTAATAGACCCGCTATACAGCTGGTCATAAATTGCAAGAAAATTCCTGAAAAAGAAAAGTAAAAAGTTAACCACTCCCCCACACTTAAACATTACATTGTCCTTAATGTAATTGAGTCATCCAACGTAGATATTAAGACGGAAAATTCATAATATGCGAAAATAAACAAATAAAAATAAAGAAATAAAATAGCTATACCTACTGGAATGTACAAACAAGACTCTCCATATATCAACAACCTAAATATTTGGGGATCAACCCAAAGCACAATATATACAACCAATGACAACCTCAAATCCTCGTTGTAGCAACATAAAGATATAGAGACTATCAAAAGGAAAGAGCCACCCCCAAACTTAATTTTTGCAAAGGATATATCGTCAGTGATAAGAATTACCGACTCAAGTGGTTCACTGGGGATGGGAACTGAGACAATCTGAGAGACATGCACATGCAAAGAGAAGTCACGAGATGCAAAATAATCTAGTAATACTGGAGAAGCACGCAGTTCGAATCCAAAATTAGGAATCTTCCGAAAAGTTGTGCTAACAATTCTAGGTATTTTAACTTCTCCACTAGGCTTGCAAACCTGTACTAAATCATCATCAACCAAGGAATCAATAGGAATATCATAATAAAGATGATTAGAAGTAACCTTATAGATAGAGTGTAATGTCTCTAAGTCGTTAGACTTAACTACAGTTTCCTCTGAATTAACACATTCTTCATAAGCATCATTGTTATAGCACTGATATGTCACACCGTCTAAAAGAATGGTGTCCTCAGTCCTAAACTCATCCTTTTGAATAGGCGAATGATCATTAACACGATCAGGAGTTGGACTAAATACACCACCTTCACTTGGTATGAAAATGTCTCTATTCCTATTATCACAACTATCAAGTTCATCATCATTCTCCATACACATTGATTCATTAGTTAAAGAAGTTTCATCATAAATATCAAGAGTATTAGAAAAATTAGAACCTGTCTCCTCGGTAAAACCAAAATATTTTACCGACTGCGTTAGTTGAGCAATCGATAAATCAGTTTGTTCAGAAAGTTGATCAATATAAGCTTGGGTTTTACTCAGCTCAGCAAAAAATAACTCATTAGCTTTGGTCTGTTCGAAAATGTCAATATTGAGGCGTTCTAACAAAGATAGTTGTGATGCCAATGGGTCACAGTAAGATTGATCATCTCTCTCATACTGTGGCAGAGAAATGTGTGAATAATAATTGGAATCAACAAATTGTGGCTCATCACCAGGGTAAGGTTGGTAATGATCATAACCTTCACAAGGTCCGGAATGATCATACCTATGAGAATAATTCCAATCATTATTTACACACTCGGCAAGTTCTTGATAATGAGAAGGTGCATATGCATACTCCTCAGGTGAAATATCAAATGACTCCTCTGTCTCAGCTCTTTTTGTAAGATTCCAAAAAGCTATAAAAGAAGTCAACTCACCAGAAATCATTATACAACGTAAAATTTTCCCAATAACTCACCTTGCAAAAGCTTTATGAGAATATCAAGTACTTACTTTAGGTCTATTGTTGACTCCAATCGCCGCTCTTCAGACTAAGGTACCTAAGAAAATTAAATAAGCTACGTAAAAAGAACCAAAATAAAATATAAAAATAAAAGAAAAATAAGCTATGTACAGAAAAATAATTATGTACAAAATACCAATTACAATATTACACAATCGCTCCCCGGCAGCGGCGCCAAAAATTGATAGGATCCGGAGATGCCTATATATGATAACCGCAATCGCACGGTGTCTAACTAGTAGACAGAGGCAAGTACGGGTCGATCCCACAGGGAGCGGTGGAAATAACAATAATTAATATTCTCAATCAAATAATCAACAATAATGTTTTTGGATTTTTGAAATAATAATAGCAGAAAAATGAACTAAAGTAACAAAACGAATCAAATGGGAGAATTGGTAACCAGGGTTTTATTGGTATCCACCACTATTTCTATTCAAATACTGAATTGAAACACAACTCATGAATATTTATTTATTCTTCGTTCTATCGACATCACCTATTATATGTATAGAGTCGCAAATATCGCTGGGACACCCTAAGCATGGCACATCAAAAGACTAAACCAAAGAATGCACCATCAAATTGCGTTAGCAAGAAAATTATATGAAACTAAATATAGGTTCACAAATTTTATTTGGCTTTTCTAAGCATAATCCATCAAAGAAATTAACCAGGCATGGATCATCAATTAAGAAGACAAACAGATTTGTAAAACTATCGATTAAGCACATAGGTTTACAAAACCGGTGAAGCAACAACTCATATTTTAATTAATCAATAAACAATATCACGAATTGATCTATTCAAATCACAATGGTTTATACTCAATTATTTAAATCAAAATAGCCTAATACCCCAAGTGGTTTCAACATAAACCCTAGTTATGAAAATCTAGCAACACATGGCTTTCTCAAAAACCATAAATATATAGAAATAAAGCACTCGCAAATCAAATCGAAACGGAAATGAAAAACAACGCAAACCCTTCTTCGCTGCGCCTATCCTTTTCCTTATCAAGTTCTTGTTCTTCGGGCTCTATGGCCGCCGACCTCCCAAAAGAACTCCGTTCGGCCTCCTCCCCCAAAAAACTCTCTTCTCGACTGAAATATATGTCCCTCCTGCTGCCAAGGAATTCCAGACCTAGCCGATATCACCTATCTCCAAGGCCCATTCCAGCATCGGCTTCCAAATTCCACCCAAGTCCAATACTCCGAAAATCGGTAATTTCATATAAGTTTGCAAAACGGTCCTCGTACTTTGACTCAGCCGATTCACAAACGATTCAAGTAATTATACTTTGTACATTTACAAACTATGTCGATCATGATTCAATTGCGATTAAATTATTTCTACGAAGTAATTTGCATTTGATCATTTATCTTATTAACATTAGACTCATTTGATCACATGATTTTGACTCAACATTAATGTCTTGGTGAACATGAAAATGAGTGTTAAGCGTTTAAGTTCAAATCGACTAGTTTCGGATAACCATATTGAACATAATCTTTATACACGGTTCGGTTACGGTTTACCTAACCATAGTGTATATCTTGCATATGTGATTAACATTCAAAGCTTTCATTTAACGGTGGATATTGTTTGCTTGGTTCCAAAGCTATCTTAGCTTAAACCTAAAGCAACCTAGGATTTGAAGTCTATATAAGGGGAACTCTTGGCAACTGGGAACTTTAAATCCTGACACTACTTTTTGGTGTGTCCTGGTTGTATCTAAAGTCGTCCTCTCCAGAAACCCTTTTAGGGTTTAGCGACTACAAAGACTTCATTGGGATTCGTGAAGCCAGGTCCAGTTATCTTTTATCTTGATAACCTGAGTATCCTGATCTTGATTGTTTGTAGATCCTTGATCCATCAATCAAGATAGATAATAATCAACAAAGTCTCTTCGTCTCATATTTTGTTGATTCCACAAGTTTTATACTTGTGAGGTGAATAATAATCTAGGTTGCAGTTCGGGTTGCATAAGTCCGGACTTTGATGATAGCCAGACTTTTATCTAAGTTGCTATCGATTTCTATCACTTGGATCTATCGTTTGATCTCATCATCCATTTAGATCATAAATCAGGGAATCAAATATAGGATTAATCTATGAGAGGCAGATTTGGTTTAAAGTCTTCAATTGAGTTGAATCAACTCTTAGTCGTGGGTGAAATCATCTAACAGAATCAATTGCGTAGAGTCCTGCTGAGATTCAAGAGGCGTAAGAAGTGCGACTGTACTTGAATCAGTGTGAGACTGAGTTCGGGCTCAACTATATTCCATATTGAAGTTAATTGGTAGTAGGATAGTGTCTGTAGCGGCTTAATACAGTTTGGTGTTCAATATGGACTAGGTTCCGGGGTTTTTCTGTATTTGCGGTTTCCTCGTTAACAAAACTTCTGGTGTCTGTGTTATTTTTTTCCGCATTATATTGTTTATCTTTATGATTGAAATATCACAGGTTGTGCATTTATCAATCACAATAGCTATGTCCAACCTTGTTAGTTGGAAATGACTTGATTGATCCTTGGACATTGGTCTTTGGTACTGTCCAAGAACTCTTTTTGTAGTTATGTTCACTGATCCAATTTTGTAAACGTTCTAAAAACAAGAGAGAGAGAGAGAGAGAGACATAACTCTAGGCACTTTCCTTGATTGTGTTTTTACTCTCGGAGTTCTGTTGAGTTTGTTCATACAGATTGCCTAAGAAAAATTTGGTGGTGTATTTTGGTACCCCCAGCACTTTCACTTCCAACATCATGGATTCAACCTTTTCCATAGTCATGAAATTTTCTAGGATATTATTCCTTTTCACACTCAACGTTGATAGGTGTCCTAAACACCTTGATTTACTATCTATTGATTATACTTTCTTTGTTATTTATCTTGTGAATTATGTATCTTATGATTACTTTTGAGCTTATCAGATACTTTGAAGTCATTTGGAGCAAAAGAATAAGAAATTACTCATTTAGAGCGAAAAGGGAAAAAATATCAATTCACACGCGAGCTACATTTGGAACCCGCTAATGTTGAGAAAGAAGGAGTAAAATATGAACTGTCAGTTTTCTGAGACTGACAGGCCAAATAGTAATTGGATAGACCTTATCTGAGTTCTGGGTGCCTGTAGTACTTCTTATCATTACCATACCCTAGAATTCAAAAGATAATTTGTTTCTCAATCATTAGGGTTTTATTTCTTCTCTCTGCCTGAAATCTGAGAGAACTCATGGCGACTGCTGTCTGAGAGAGGTGCAGAAATTCAGAGAAAGAAAGAGATAACAACTTATAGGGTGTGCTTTATTTTCATCTTCTTTACTTTATTTCAATTATTATTATGATGATGAACTCCATAGATATAAGTAGTTAAACAACTATTGTTGGTTAAGGGTGTTAAGTTGATTTCTCAACCATGTTATTTGCATCAATGAATTAGTTTTGTCTCAATAATTTATTTTTTATGATTCACAATTAATTGTGTTGTACGGTATGAATGCATGTTTAGTCGAGTCCGGAATCGATTGAGTTTGCCTTCATTCTTATTGCTAGATTAAGGTTTTTAATACGCAAAAGTTGAATAATTTCTGATCACAAGTAGCATAACTGTGAGTAGTGCTTGTAGTGTGTAGATGGGGAAAAACGATTTGCTGGTTTTTACGGAATTGAGGAGACGACCGTACGGAGGAGACTCCTCGAACCGAGCGAAATGTTAAACCTCACACGGATGCACCACTGCAAAGGGGGTGCTTTAGATTCGAGAGATCAATCTGTAGTACTCCGGCCTAAATCAAGACAATGACCGTTCCAGAGTAAATTCGGTCACAAGAGAGGATGGGTTGATCTGTAGGAGGGAAGCTTGGAAATGAGTGGAATCAATGATAATCAAAGATTGTGGGTGTGTGAATTCTGAATATGATAAGCTCTGAATGATTGAAATTTCTCAATTTTGAGTAGTTGCTCAATTGATGAGTTGATGATCTCGTGTTGTCGATGAGACGTGAGATTGATGATAATGTTGATGCTGATTCAATCATGATTCAGAGATTTATTTATTATGTTTGAATTGTAGACACCATGATCCCATGAAGTGTGACAGTTGATGGAATCAAGGAGTGGGGAAGTGGAGATCGTGTTTGAAACCAGTTGCTCAACGTGTGGATATTTGGTCGATTTTCCACCCACTACCTCGTGAATTCCTTCAACTGATTGCACGACCTGCTCACATTCCATTGTGTGTTTGAACACACGTGTCGTAGACCGCCCGACCAAAACCCTAAGTGATATCCCCCAAAGTGACACGATTGACGTCTTGTGGTTTGTTAGTCAATTGATGACTTCGTGGTTTGATGGGACGATGAGTCCATGTAGTTGCTGAGTTGAACATGATGTTCTGAAACTCATGAATTGAACATGTCATGAGACAGAGGTATAGTTCTTACGATGAAGTGAGCAAGTATTGCTCATTCGATGGATCGTTGAATATTGATTGTTGAACCAATATTCCTTGGTTTGAGCAAATATTTATCATCTGAGCAAGTGTTGCTCATGTGATGAATTGTTGAATATTTGATCGTCTGAGCAAGTGTTGCTCATCTGATGGATTATTGGCAGCGTGACCAAAATATTAATTAAAGTACTGGTTGTTGAACCGCGCATAATTAATAAGATTAATGACCATAAGGTCGTCGTAAAATTATTAAGGTTGGAATCTGGAATGATGATCCTTGGATTCAGAAACCCTAATTTGATCAATTGATGATCAATTCATGGTTCGTCAGAATTTTAACCATGGGACGAAGGAGGGAGAGACTACATGGGACCGTGGATCAACCATGTAGTGTCCATATGCTCACGTGAGCAAATACAAAGAACTCCTGAAGAGTTGACGATTTTTTGGTGAAATAATGATTAAATGCTGGTTTAATCATTTATTCGAAATGCTCGTCTGAGCCTTAGGTGAGAAAACCTAATTAATTATGACGGAGTGAGGGACCGACCATGGGGTCATTAAACCGGCCCTGGGTAGTCACGTGACCGACTGACGATCACTTCATGAAAATCCAAAGTGTTTGGAAGAGTTTTGGACCTAATACGAGCAATTGTGCAAATTAGGTCAAAACTGTGAAAATTGATGGGACCGGCTTCCGTCAGCCAAAGAGCCAATATTGGTCGGTCAAGATAGCTTAATCGTGTCCCCAAGGCGTCCGCGTCTCAGTCCTGAGAATTTTGATATTTTCTGGCGTGCAATTGAGCATCCATTCGAGAAAATATGCCAAAATTAGGGTTTCGACGAAACTGAGGAAAACACCATGAGATGATGAAAAATAATTATAAAATAAGGAATAAGGAGGCGTGGGACCTCCGTGGTCAAGGCATGGTCGGCCAGTCGTGACCACGGTCCCGTGGTGCCTTTTCCTTAATTTTATAATATTTTGATGATTTTATTAAAAATTCATGAATTTTGAGAAATTTGATGAATTTAGGGAGTTTCCATGAATTGAAGGAGTTTTCATGAGTTCATGGAAGCAAAATATTAAAATAATAAAAACACGGGCGTGTGGGACCATGGAGGCATGGCCAGCCGGCTATGGCCCGGTCCCACGAGTTTTTCATAATTTTTTAATATTTCTTAGGTATTTTTGATGATTTGAGGGAATTTTTCCTAATTTGAGAGAAATACCATAAAATCAAGGAATTTGATGAATTCAAGGAAAATAGGATAAATAATAGTAAAATAATAAAGCAAAGGGCGTGTGGGACCGGCTGGGGCATGGCCAGCCAGCTAGTGGCCCGGTCCCACGAGTTTTTATAATTTTATTTTATTTTATTATTATATGATGATTTGTGCAAAAAATACCATGAAATCAAGGATTTTTTCATGAAATTAGAGAAATAATAATAAAATAATAAGGAACCGTGAGGTGTGGGGCCGGCTGGGACCAAGGCATGGCCGGTTGGCCAATGGTCACACCCCACACTCCTTTTCTTAATTTTATATTATTTTTTATGGATTTATGGAAGTACCATGAAACCGAGGAGTTTCCTCGAGACGAAGGAAATTTGATCAGATGAGAGAATTTTCATCAAATCACGGAAAATAATAAAAATGTATTAAAAATATAAAACTGGCGTGGAACTGATCGCGGCACGGTCGGTAGGTCGTGTGTCCGTGTTCCCAGCACCTTGGTCAATATTTTTAATTATTTATTATTTTCTTCCTTATTTTGCATAGGTTCATCGTTTCGTTGTATTTTGAAATACTCGTTCGTGCGGTGACTGTTAGTGTATCGTCGTTGAATACACTTTCACCATTTGAATCGGGTCTTACTTAGAGGTAGCTCAGACGCCCGGTTGTTGATTATTTATTACTAATTGTGGAATTCAGTGGAGAATAATTCACAAAACTGAGTAATAAGATGTTTATTATTAATTTATAGGATCAGCTGAGGATTCGACTACGAATTCAGAATAATAAAGTGAGCATTACCATTCCATGGGATCGTAGATTCGACCATAGAATCAGAGTAATTAAGATTTATCTATTACCATTTATGAGACCAGTTGTGGATTCGATCATGAAATCGGAGTAATGAGATAATATAGTTATTGCTATTCTATGAGATCAAGCCGTGGATTCGATCATAGAATCAGAACAATTGTTTATTGCCATTCCATGGGACCAGTCGATTCGACCATGGAATAGGAAATTGTTATTGCCATTCCATGGGACCAGTCGTGGATTCGACCATGGAATAGGAGCAATAATAGATTATTCTGGGATCAGTAGTGAATGTCACCAGAATTAATCTTAATTAGGAATAATTAACTTTGTGGCTCTATACTAGCAGAGCAAGCTGTCTAGGAGCATTAATTATCCCGATATGAGCTTGTCGGTAAGTCATATCCTTTATATAGTCAGGGTAAACTCGTTGTTTGTTCCTGAAGACGTTATCGCTCTATACTAGCAGAGCAAGCTGTCTAGGAGCCGTCCATCTCGTGATACTATATAGAAATAATCACTGAAAGTGTTCAGTATTCATGAGATATGCGTTGTCCAGTCGTGAGACTACATATCTACATGTACTCTGAGAGAAAGTACTCTCCGTTGAGAATTCGATGAGAGACCCGTGTCTCAATACTCACGTCTGATTGCTGGATCAGAGCTTCGTATAATTATGAGTTCACGATTTTAGCCCTTGTCGAAAATCCACCATCTACATTAAGTCCCCTGCTTACTGAGGAAAGCTGTGTTCCTCAGTCAGCATTAAATGGTGATTTTCCGGCCATAAATAACAATACCAGTAATTGAACTTAGTCGTAAGTTGAGACGTTACCGGATTTAGAGAGCATGAGCCCACGACTTGATGAAGGCTTCAATGTCATGATTGGAGTGTCGTTTGATGAGCATAAATTGGTGTTGAACCGCTGGTTTGGACGACGAGTCCGTGGTTGGTCAGGATTCGCGGGACGGGCCCATGAAAACAAATCCTTGTTTTATGAATAGACGCTCGTTCGTTCGTTAGTTTAAGGAACAAACAAAAGACCTGAGTCTAATGATATAAAATTCGTCTATGAGCTTTCACGAAAACCGGAATTTTATATTTTAAATATGTGAGATTTCACAAAGTGGAATAAACTCTCGTTTCAAAGGTGGATGCTCGTACGAGAGAAAAGTTTTTTTTTTTGATAGACGTGCGTCTGTTAGTAATAAAATTTTATGAGCCTTCATGAAATTTTTATCTTCGAGCTTTCGGAAATCTTTGAAAATATACTCTCGCTTCAAAGACAGATGCTCGTGCGAGGGAGCAAAAATATATAGATATATTTTTCAAATTTACGTGAGTTTCACGTTAAAATATATTTTGTAAAATCAATGTTTTGATTTTGAACAATTGTTGAAAGTAGACAACCATACATGGTGAAAGAATGTCTATATGTGAGTTTTCACAATCGTAGAATGGACGTCTGTCCAGATTTTGAGAAACCAGTGAATGTTCACATTGTAAAATTTACGTGGGTTGTTCACGGTTTTGTGAAAATCATGTCAGAATTTTGCTCGTCTTAGCAGGTTTGAAGGAACGAGCAAGATTTGAAGTATTAACTCATGTACTGTTAGTGGAATCGTAAACAGGTAAGAGTTGAAAGTTACCATTTTTGCAGACGCTGATGTGAGCATCTTTATTCCATGATTCGTTGTTTTGCTGAATCCTGCGCTTTGTATAAATGCGCTGAATGTTATGCATCTGTCACAGCCACTTTGCAAGAATGACTGACTCCCATGATGACACTTTCAAAGACGATGTTTCCAGGGATGACATCTCCGCGGGTGTAACTTCAAGAAATGGTACTTCTGGGACCTCTGAGTGATGGTGAGAGATCCTTCATACTGAGTTGTACTCCTGGTTATTTCATCAACTATACCACAGGATGATCATGTAGTGAGGTTTCAGATCAATGTAGACTCCTCGGAAATGGAAGAAAGTCTTCGGGGCGGAGCACCCAGAAGTAAGGACTACAGGATGTTAGCAAATGACGTGCAGTCCCCAGCCGTTTCTTTGGTGAGTTGTTAGCGCTCCTTGTGTCATGACTTTTTCCTGCCCGTGCAATTAGGATCACGAGACCAAGGTTTTGTTATTTCTTTTCAGACCTTTTCTCCATCGATTGACGGTCTTCAACTTGTTCCCAGGCGAACAATTCAGGAATCCAGTACTGATGAAGAAGTCGATGTAAATATCTCTTTCGTGCAGGTGATCGCGGCATCTCCTTGAATGAAATAATAATAATTTTTGTGATGAATCCAGGAAGAAATCATTGTAGATAAGAATCATGTTGATGAATCGCACTCTTCTTGGGAGATGGGATATGGAGAATTCCCGAAATCCCGAACCGAATGGAGATAGCGGTGTTGTCAACGGAGATTCTGGCATCGTCGAGCCTTCAAATGATTTAGAGACTCCCTTAGTAAGTATATCTCCTGTAATTTCTTCAAAGAAGTATGATATCGCTGATTCGTGAATGAATGAATGAAAATCCATGTGAATTTATGGATAACTTTGCCGAAATACGTCACCGGAAAATTTCAGACTTCAGATTTTACTAGAAACGCTGTAGAATCTTCGTCCGAAGTCGGATTTTCGCGGTTTGCATATGTATCTTCAATCCCAGGAAATTTCCAAGCTTTCAAAGAATCTTGAAGTTTGAGCATGTTTAGGGCCTGAAAAAGGCGAAATAGTGAACTTCCAGGAGACCTTCAGAACTTTTTCAGATGGCATGTTGCTCCATGTTTTAGCCACATCTCTTTGCTCGTTCATCGGATTGTCATGAAATTTGAGACGTTGTAGAGGACATCCATACGAAGAGAATGGTATATAACCCATCTTCAGATTCCTCGTAGATTGCTCCCAGTTCGTCTTTTAGTACAGGGCAGAGTACAGTTTCTTCAGACGAGGTTACCGTAAAACGTATTTTCATGACTTTCATGCTATTTGCTCGTGCCTTGAGTGTATAATGATTAATTTGATAATGTTGGATTCTTGTATGATGTATTTTATGATCTCATTTGGTTTCAAGCTTAAATGACTCTAATCCTCATGTAATCTTCGTATTAGGTGCCAAATACCGAAGTTGAGGATATTGAAACCAATGAGGATAACTCAAACTGCCTGGAGTTATTGATGAAGAGACAACCATCTCTGTACTTCAAGGACATGAAGGTTGTCATTGAAGTCTTGGAAACTCAGATTGTTGTTGCTTCGTGATAGAAGAAACCGAAACACCAGTAGGAGAATCTGAAGAAGACTGTTGCCCTGGAGGCTGCTCCAGTAATTGAGAACCGTATAGTGGTGCATGAATATCCAAGTGCAGGAGTTGCTTTTGATCCTCCGTTCGATGCTTCACTCCCGTATCATGAACTAGTTGGCGGATTCAGCGTTCCCATTGGATATGCAGGCTTGTACGAGAAACCGTGGAAGATGTATGGGCACATCGTCGTTACCAAGGATCCGGAGCATAGTTATTTCTTGACGAGGCAAGTAGAAGCCATATTGCGTGTTATAAATGATATCCGCATCACAACTGGAAATACTGTCACCCGGGATGTACTCTTTGATTGGGAGTACAACTTGAAGAAAGCTGAAGAACTTGGCTTCAATCTGAAGTGGCTTCGTCAAAAGATTGATGCTATAAGGAAAGCGGTGGAAGGTGACACTTCTTTCACCACCAGTGATGCCGTGTTGAAGAAGATGGATGAAGAAAAGCAGAAATCTTATTTTGCTGACTTTCTTTAGTTTTCTTTCCATGATATCTTGAACCTTGGACTTCTGAGAGATGTGAGGTTTTATTCTGGTCTTGATTTCTTGATCGGTTTTGGATTGTGAAATCGATCGTCTTGACAAGTGGACCGTCAGTCCCCATTTTGTTAAGTCTCTCCCCTTTCGTTTTCCCTTCTTCTGGTGAGACCTAGATAGAGGACCCAGGTAGAAAAATTGATGTAAAGACCTAGGTGGTCGAAGTTGGAGGTACCTTGATGAAGGATTTAGCGGAAGGACCTGGTGGACACCGATCGACTGTGGAAGTTATGAATCCCGTCTAAAAATTGTTGTTTGCATGTTGTACGCTCAGGAAGCTGTAGGAACCTCATACGACGTCGGAATCTGACGATTGACCCCAACTTTCGAAGCTAAGAGACGGAGGAATCATATGCAACCAGAATGCTTAAGTTTGGAGATGTCTAGGGCAATCAATAAAGTATGCACTTTCATAACTTGTAATCCCGTGCAAATTTTCAGATTTCATAGACCTGACAGTAAATGCCGTATCTTTCAGCTCGTATGTCCGATTGATGCGCCCTTTTGGTATGTTGTAGAAGAGACATAGACGAACATATTTCGTTGAGGAAGCATTGTCCCATTCCTCACCCATTAGTACGTTTTTGCAAACTCATGGCCTGGAGTGTTGTATCTCATTTATAGAGGTGATGAGAACATCTTGTAGAAGACTTTGGATTATGCCCACCAGTCGTGCCAGCTTTGGGAAGACTTTCATGTGAGCATGTTATCAGGTCCGCACATCTTGATATGAATCATTGGTCTTAGAGAAGTCCGCTTCATGTGTAACACTTCAGAGAATGATTAGTTGATGAAGCCCTGAGGATGTTGCTCCTGAGACCGTTGTTGGTGCTGAAACCATGAATGATTACGCTCCAGAGATCCTTGTCGATGCTGAGATCATGGATGGTGTTCCTCTAGAGATTATTGTTGATGCTGATACCATGGTTGAAGTTGCTCCAAAGACCGAAAAGGCTAGAACCATGATTATAGATATAAACTTTGCTCCTTCATCCAGTGAGCCTTTTACATTCATGAACTAGTTGATGAGTTGAGCGTCCGTAAGATGAAGGTGTACTGAGAGTTCAACCTGAATGCTCCTGAAAGCATAACTTTACCACGATCTGGCTTTGTCAGTGAGTCAACATTGTTGCGGTAGATAGCATCAGCAGTTTTCATACTGGATGTGATTGGTGAAGAGAGAAAGTTCCTCAATCATGCAGGGGCTTGTGATGTAGAGAAAACCCGTTGATGAAGTTTCACGGAATCACCTCAGGTTGCCCAGTATATATTGAAGGAGTTAGTGCCATCCATGTATGAATGATGTTGCATATGCTTCAGAAGTCTTATCATGGGATAATGAAGACTTATTGTTTAGTTACACTTTGATCGTGCTGGTGTTGAATCAATGTGTCATCATCGAGATATTTGTGCTGAAGCTGTACTCTTTGATTGGGAGTACAATTTGATAGCTTTTTTAGATGCTTGAGTGTTGAAGCGTATATTCCTTAAGCATCGAATATCTTAGGGGTTTGATCGTCTCGGCCCTGGAGTATCTTCTGTTGATTCAGCATCCCTTTCGTTGCAGTAGTGGGATTCGACACTTGTGCAGACATTAGAGCTTTCTGATTTTGTGGAACACATGGACTAGCAGGAGAAACGCCCAAAGTGTTCTTTGCCATGTTTGGACATCATCTCGGTAATGAATGTTTCAGTGCTTGATTCGGAGGAGCGTCAGATTCAACCACTTGGTAAAATACTAATGTGGTGAAGCTACCATTCATAACGTCTTGCAGAGTTGCTAGCAGAATTGAGTCCCCATGCTAGGATAGCATGTGAGGAAATAAATGACATAGACATGGGATGAGACTTGCCTGAGTGCGGAACCTCTTAATGGATGTATATGCATCTTTTGCAGGTTCTTTCTTCAACCTCGTCAAAGTTTGAAATTCCTCCAAGTACTCTGATGATGGAATGTCCGTCAAATCTTCTGGATCAGAACTTTCTTCGTTGGAGAGACGTGTAACCAAAGGCGCTCTGTAAGTACCCATATTTTCAGCGTGGATCCACGCTCGTCTGAAGGACATGTCATATCCTGGATCTTCCTGATTATGTGAAACTTGGTTTCTGTCCAGTGTTGAACTTATGTTCACTTTGAGAGTGATGTAGCCATAAGTATTCCGAGCGCTCCTTCAAGGTCTCTGATTGAGATGGGAGCATGAGTAGCTTCTTGTCGACTGATGCCTGCGGCTCTGAGGTTTTCAGTGGAATGATGTTGATGGCGGTGCCGGCATCGATCAACGTTCTTCCAAATTCGTTTCTTCGACTGTGGTAAGCAGTCCCCAGTCGTACATCTCTTGGTTTGTGGCTGGAGGCTCAAGAAGTATTTCCGGAATGGACTTCTTGACACGATGTGGTTCAGTGCTGTGAACATGTCTCTCTTTTGTGCCTTCGACAGATAGAGCAATTCACGTTCGACCAAGGATTGAACTGCCTCTTTGATAGGTTGTTCAGAGAGTGTAAAGGTTATGATTGGGAGAGGATTCTTGTGTACTCCTCCAGTGCCCAGTTGAAGCTATTGTGAATCAACCTTCTCTTTGGTGACGTGCTTCAAAATATTACAGTTACTTGTCGAATGATTGATAAATCTATGAAGGTGACAGTACCTTGGATTCTTCATGTTGGCTCTCTATGATGAGCAACAGTTTGATTGCACCGTCTTGAACCCAGACTTCCAGTAACTCGATCACTCCTTCATGAGAAGTTTAGTCTGTCCGATCATTTTCCTGTTCGTTGATGCCAGGTTGAGGTTTGTGCAAGATTGGTTATCCTTCCATGATGCTTTTGTAGGAAGAGGTGTTGTATGTCGCATGTTTGAGAAGAAGCTTTCCCTTTTCTTCCTTGAGCAACAACGTTCAGGTAAGGTTGGACATCGTATTGTTTGTTGATCAGGCGTCGGCTGCTCCGAGGTTCCACGACCTTGTAAAGTTTGCTCAGTAAAGCAGGTGTAGTAGTTGCTGATCGTTTTGGCTGCTTCATGAAGTTCTGAGAAAGTGTGGAACCAGAGGTTTTCCAGCAAGGCTCTGTAGATCGGGATCATTTTGTTGACGCACAAGTCTACAAGTTGTTGTTATGTGACGTTTGGGTCGTGGCAGTCCAATGCTTGAATTCTGAACCTTTTCACATAATCATCAGGATGTTCGCTGCTCCTTTGAAACATCCTTCCTAGATCAGAGAGAGTGACTTTCTCTGACACGAAGAAGTATTTTCTGTAGAAAGCATTAATCATCTCTACCCAATCGGTGATACTTCACGATGCGATGTTGTTGTACCAGGTGTATGCCCTGCCTTTCAAGGATTTTGAAAATTTCTCCAAACGGACGACATGGTTGTGCTCGTGTTCGCCCAATAATTCCAGAAACCGAGAAATATGTTTTTGAGTATTGCATGTTCCATCATAAAGAATGAATGTTGGAGCGGTATAACCTTTTAAAAGAGGAATCCTTTGTATGGCAGTATGAAGGTTGGTGACGATGGACGGATGATGTCTTGTCTTTTCATCGATCCTCAAAAAAGCACTCCATATCTTCACGAGTGATGAAACTTGCAGGTTCCGTTGCTGGAGAGTCATACACAACTTTGCGGAATTCTTCATCATGTACAACATGAATTGGAGAGATTTCAGGATCAACGGTTGAAGATGTTTCTTTAGCTTTTCCTTTCTCGCGCCGAGGCTGAATTCGTTCAGACGCAAGGTTGTATGTGAGAGTTTTGATATAAACACACAACTGCTTCTGTGTTGCAGCCACGTCAGTCTGAACCTTCGTGAGATCAACTATGGTAGGATGATTTCCTCTTGTTTCTTCAGGAGACCGACCGAAGAGTGGATTTTTGATGGCGCCAGTGCCATCACTTGCAGGGGTGATCACTGGAGCACCAGTACTTGGAGGAGGAGTAGTAACATGTGGCATGGCATTGCTGGATGGAGGAGTGGTATTAGCGGTACTACTGAAGCCTGCAATGTTGAGAGGAGTAGTACTTGCGATTGCAGTATCACTAGAAATTGCGATGCGAGAGTCGGTGTTGAACCCGGATTGGTAACTGAACCGGACCTAAGATCAACCATCTTTGTGAGATTGTGATATTGCAACCGAGAGAATGATCTCCCACTATGGTCGCCAATCTGTAGATGGGGGAAAACGATTTGCTGGTTTTTACGGAATTGAGGAGACGACCGTACGGAGGAGACTCCTCGAACCGAGCGAAATGTTAAACCTCATACAGATGCACCGCTGCAAAGGGGGTGCTTTAGATTCGAGAGATCAATCTGTAGTACTCCGTCCTAAATCAAGACAATGATCGTTCCAGAGTAAATTCGGTCACAAGAGAGGATGGGTTGATCTGTAGGAGGGAAGCTGGGAAATGTGTGGAATCAATGGTAATAAAAGATTGTGGGTGTGTGAATTCTGAATATGATAAGCTCTGAATTATTGAAATTTCTCAATTGAGAGTAGTTGCTCAATTGATGAGTTGATGATCTCGTGTTGTCGATGAGAGTGAGATTGATGATACTGTTGATGCTGATTCAATCATGATTCAGAGACTTATTATATTGTTGGAATTGTAGACACCATGATCCCATGAAGTGTGACAGTTGATGAAATCAAGGAGTGGGGAAGTGGAGATCGTGTTTGAAACCAGTTGCTCAACGTGTGGAGACTTGGTCGATTTTCCACCCACTACCTCGTGAATTCCTTCAACTGATTGCACGACTTTCTCACATTCCATCGTGTGTTTGAACACACGTGCCGTAAACCGCCATACCAAAACCCTAAGTGATATCCCCCAAAGTGACACGATTGACGTCTCGTGGTTTGTTAGTCAATTGATGACTTCGTGGTTTGATGGGACGATGAGTCCATGTAGTTACTGAGTTGAACATGATGTTCTGAAACTCATGAATAGAACATGTCATGAGACAGAGGTATAGTTCTTACGATGAAGTGAGCAAGTATTGTTCATTTGATGGATCGTTGAATATTGATTGTTGAACCAATATTCCTTGGTTTGAGCAAATATTTATCATCTGAGCAAGTGTTGCTCATGTGATGAATTGTTGAATATTTGATCGTCTGAGCAAGTGTTGCTCATCTGATGGATTATTGGCAGCGTGACCAAAATATTAATTAAAGTACTGGTTGTTGAACCGAGCTGTAGGATCCGAATTTCGCAATGACAATGTTTCAGCGAAGTTATCAATGACACAGCATAACAGCGTCGCAGAACAGTTTCAGAAATGATAGAATAAATGACGTCATCTAAAGTCACGATAAAGATATGATAGTCTTGCGAAGATTAGAGAGTTTGCGAAATTAACATCTGTAAGGTTGCGAGAATGTCGCAAACCATATCCGAAAATAAAGGACAGATTAGCTGTCATCCACTATGTATTTCCTTATAAATAGTCATTCGAGTTGTAAAGAAGGGAGAGAACTTTTTTGAGTAAGAAACAAGTAAATAGGAGAGAGAAAGTACAGAGCAGAGATCATTCTTGGCTTCTTTATCTTTCTTGTAAGAACATTCAAAAATTAATCAATAAAATTAAGAATATAAACCTAAAAATGAGTTGATCAACAATGAAATCATATGAGGGGTGTAGTGTAGGATTTCCTGCAACTACATAATGGCGCTAGAAGGAGGGGGGAGTTGAAGATTATTCTAGAAAAAGCTAAAGATTGATATTGAGATTTGTGAAAATTTAAAGTGATTGATTAAGAATTTTTCATAATTTCTGGCGATACTGTTATCATTGAAGAAATGGCTAGAAGAAGAAATACATCCGAACAATTGACTACTATTAGAAGAAGCAAAAGAATTCCAGGAAGAGAAAGAAGTGAAATGGGAGAATCTACTAGAATGAGAAATAATAGAGAAAATCAAATTCAATCGCCAATTCAACAAACACTAGTTCAAGAGAGGAATACAGATTATGACAGAGTGAGCGTACACACTTGGCGATCAAATTCAGCAGAAGAAATAGAAGAAGAACAACAAAATAGAAATTATAGACAGGAAGAGAGAAATCAAGAAGCATATGAAGGAATAATTCATGGAGGTGAGGAAATTGGAGCGTTAGAAACATTGAGACGAAGAATACATGAAGAAAGAAGAGCTGAGGCAGAAGAACGTGCGAATTTAACAACGAAAAATCACGAATTAAGGATGGAGAATATAAGATTGCAGAATAGAAGATCGAGAAGTATTACAAAATCATATTCAAGATCGACTAGAAGAGAAATGAGGCGAAATTCACCCACAATCAATGCTGGAAACAATATTCAAGAAGAAATATCAAATCCTAATGAACAATATCGCGAAAATAAAGAAAGAACTGATGATCGTTACATTCCACAAAATGAAACTTTTGATGATGGGAAAATTGGAGGAAATCAAGAGAACGGGCAAAATCAGAGACAAAATAACCAAGATGGCGAAGGAAATCAAGAGGAAGGAAGAAGAATTTTACATGTGAGAGAAACTCAAAGAAATCAACAGACAATTGAAGAAGAAATTGAAAGACATAATGCTGAACAAGCACGTTTAATATGCGAACGTGAAAGATTGAGAGCGGAAATGGAAGAACAATAGCTTCAGGAGACAATTCGCCAGAACAATTATGACAATCGAGAAAGAAGGCGTATACAAAACTGGAATAACGATAATCTCAATGAGGAGTATGATAGAGTAAAGATAATGGCTGAAAGACAGCGAATTGAATTGATAAGAAATGAACAAAATTATGGAGGGGAAAATGAACGACATCATCATTTGTGAATTCAAGATAGGGATGAGGAAGAGAATCGCAGAAGAAGACGAGATGAGGATAATGAAGAAGAGATACAAAATTTCGCAAGAGAAGATAGACGTGAACGCAGAAGAAGAGAAGCAAAATTAAAGAGACCAATGGGTCAGGATTCAGGTGTAAATAAACAAATCTTGAAAGAATTGGAAGAAATGAGAGGAATGCTAAATAACAGAGGAGAAGTAGGTAGAAGACAATTGGATGAAGCAATAGAAGAAGCTGCGGAAACTCCATTTACAAGGGAAGTACAATTAGGAGGAATACCACCGAAATGAAATTTGACCGCATTAACCAGCATTTTCGACGGAACAACTTGTGCAATTCAGCACATTAAAGCTTATGTGAGGTGCATGTTACAATGGGAAAATCATGATGCGGTATTGTGCAAATATTTCGCATCCAGCTTAACAGGAGAAGCGTTAAAATGGTTTGAAGGTTTACCAAAGAATACAATAACCTCCTTCAATCATATGCATACCATATTCTTGGGAGCATATATAAGTAATAATTCCTCACGACCTGGTATAGTAGATGTGTTTGGATTAAAACAAAGGATTGGAGAAAGTTTGAAACACTTGACTAAAAGATGGATAACTATGTGTAGCGAAATGGCTGGCCGTGTAGATGAGAGATATCTCATATTATCATTTATCAATGCTATGTTTGCAACAAACCTGTTGTATGTCCAAATTTTCAGAATCAAGAATACGATTACAATGACTGAATTGCGAGAACTTCAAGAAGAATACATTGTTGTATAGGAAAGACAAAATGAAATGGAATCATATCCAGTTGTGAACACCAGCTCACAAACAGCGAATGCAAGCTTATTACCCAAGCTAATAAACACAGTGGTGAATACTTCGCAAGTACAACAAGAAAAGGTGACAAGTAACAATCAGCGGAAATTGGTAGCTATGGGGAGCCAAGATCAAGAAGAGTATGAAAGAGAAATAAATTTCTACAATCGTGGAGGAAATAACAAGATTCAAAGACTCGATCAACCGCAAGAAACTTATGGAGGTCAAAGACCAAACTTTAATAGAGGACAAGGAGGTCACAAGGTAATATGGGAAGAAATCAAGATGCCACCTCTAAAGGCAAGTGTGGAGAAGATATGGTAAGCTATAATTTTGATGGAGAATATACCAACACCATGGAAAATGGGAACGAAACCACCTCCAAACCACAGAAGTCATGAATCTTGTTCTTATCATCATTTTCATGGACATACCACACACGATTGCATAAATGTAAAGAGAATTCTTTTGAGAATGATAGATCAAGGAAAACTAAACGACTTTCTGGTAGGGCATCCGCAATCTCAACCATTACCACCACCGCCAGAACATCACAAAGTGAATACGATGAAAAAGAAAGAAACATTCTTCATAGAAGTTGGTGCAAAATCAAACAATCTATTATGTCACTCTATCGTACATTCATATAAGACAATTGAAGATTTTCATGATAATGTTTTGAGTAGAGTGTTCGCAAGAGATAATAATGGAAGAGAAATTATGAATATTGCGAAAATCTCGCCACTAGAGGAATGGCAAAAACAGATCATTTCTTTTACTGCAGAAGAAATTCCCGAAGGAGAAGAGGTGCATGACAATCCATTGGTAATAAAATTAGAAATTAATCCAAAACCGAAAGAAGATGAGGATGATGAAGCTGAAGATTCATGGGCAATCAATAGAATTCTAGTCGATATTGGAAACTCTGTGAACATCTTATTTTATCATACTTATAAAACCATGGGTGGAAGAGATGATGATCTTATACCATCAACATATAAGATATATGGTTTTAATGGTACTGCTAACAAGCCTAAAGGGGAGGTTACTATGCAAATTCCATTGAAGGGAATATCTTCTGAAATCTCATTCTGTGTCGTTGATGTAGAATCACCCTACAATGCATTAATTGGTCGACCTTGGCTACATGGGATTATAGGTGTAGCCTCAACTTTCCACCAATGCATCAAATTCCCTCACCCCAATGGTGTAGGAATCATAAAGGGAGATTGGGTTGAAGGAAAGATATGTTACGAAACTGAGATAGAATCTTGCGAAGGAAGAGCAAACAAGAAGGAAAACTGGCGACATAAAATCAAAGATGTACAAAGAAGTGAGAGGTTGATGGTGGATACAATCGAAAAGAAAGGAGAAGAGATGTTGCGAAATTAATACTAGCTCAGAATAAAAAGGATGAACATACCACTACCAAGGAAGCAGTAGCAGAAAATAATAAAGAAGCAGAGGATGGCAAAGGTAATAAAAACAAGAAATGTATGAATGATTAAGTTGTTGTGATAATCTCGCAATAAGTAAAATTCTCAAAAATACATTTGATTGAACAACAAAATTGAGATAGCGAAATTCAGATACAATATAATGATTTGCGAGACTCTCGCAGAGATAATGAATTTTGCAGAAAATAATCATAGAAGAATGACAAAAGAGAAAGAGGCGAACCTTTATGGCGTACACCCTAGTTCGCGAATACAATTTCGCAAGAGGCAAATGTAAGACCTAAAGTACGTCATATAAGGGGGTACCTATTGCATGGCTCAGGGAAAGGCTACACCGCCACCGGAACCTGAGTCATGGAGATTTGGGGTCAATAAAGCCCATCCGGGAGAGGCACCTTGGATTCTCAGCTTAAGCATATGACTTAGGTTGGGCGACTAAGGTAATAAGGACTCTCCCAAGGAGTGCAAAATCTGATCAAGGCGCCGAGGTACACGGTTGAGTCAAGAGTGCCGGGGGAGTTTGAAGCGTCCTTGCCATTCTTGACAAGTCTTGACTCATACTGCACTCGGCCTGAAGAAAACCCCACTTAGGGTGCAGTCTCGTAACTATAAACCCTATATGTAAAAGGGATAAGAGGCTGCGAAAACAACTGGTTGTTGTTAAGACTGGATGGGAGGAGCTAACCTTGTATGGTAGAAGTACGCCTCCTTGAAGGGGCAACCAGGGGAGATAAGGGCGGCACCCTCCATTAGGGAGCTGATAAGTGTCTTAAGACGCAAATGTGATAAGGATTTTTATTCGCAAGGATATTAAGGCTTGTCATATTTGTGCAACAATCCTGAAGAGGCAATAATACAAAAGAAAAAGATAAGACGAGATCAATGGGTTTTCGCATGAAAGTGCGAAGACGTCCTGCGATTTCGTCGCAAGACGGCAATGTCATGGGGCTTTATTTTCGCAAGAATATTTAGGCCTGTCATATTGTCGCAACATTCCTGAAGAGGCAATAATACAAAAGAAAAAGTTAAGGCAAGATCAATGGGTTTTTGCATGAAAGTGCAAGGTCGTCTTGCGATTTTGTCGCAATGACAAGAGGTAGCATAATAAGACCTTTAATTAGGAAGGAAAAATAAGACCACACAGCAATGAGATTTTGAAAAGAAACAAAATTCACTTCTCAAAAGGTTGCGAAATTATACAATAAGAAATTTTTTATGAAATCTCTCATTTGGATTCAAATAACAGAGGCAAGTATGGGAATGTATGAAATTAGAAAATGTTATTTGTCTCCATATGAGAGATTTACTCAAAAATTCAAGAATTAATGATTATATTGATTAACTGTATTGCAAAGAAGAATTGTTTTAATTTACGCAGGTCAAAATGAAAGAAACACAAATATACAGAAAGAAGAAATAAATCTACAAGTATTACAAAGAATCAAAGAAAGAAGTAAAGACTATTTCTTGGTTAATCCTTCATTATCTTCATCAGACTTGTTTCCTTCTTCATCTGCGTCAGCATCTTCATCACCATCAGAACTTCCATCACTATCAGATTCTTCATCGTCAGCTTCGCTATCAGAGATAATCAAACTGGGAGTATTCTGTGGGATTTCTTCTAAAAGACAAGTATAATCAGAATGTGGGATATTATGATAATCACAAACCATTTGGATGGTTTAATTGCAAAAATGCATAGCATCATTCTTAAAATTCGCAACGGTGATCTTGATTTGATTCTTTAATCTAGAATACTTGTCGTTGCGAGAAGAAAGATTCTTTGCGAGTTCCTCCTTTTCAACTTCAAGTTCTTCAATCTTTTCACGATATTTATTTTCAGAATCTGCGAACAAAAGACAATCAGTTATTAACTTGATGAAAATTCATAAGAAGCAAAAGATTAGTAAAGAAGAGCAATTAGCAACCTTCTCTGTCAGAAATCATATCTCTAATCCAGGCTGTATGTTCAACTTGGAAACTAACATTTACGCCTAAATCTTTTCTAGCATCATCTAAAATTTTCGCATCCCAGACAAATTCATCCTCACTACTTATGAGAAGACGAGAACGAATTTGATTTTCCCTTCGCAGAGTTCAATATTCTTGCGGTTAGCTTCATCTCGCTCAAGTTGAACTTCAAGGAGAGCCTCTTGGAATTTCGCCAAATCCTTGGCACCTTGATCAGAGATACGATCCTTATCATCTATGAGACCGCTAATTTTGGTTCTTAACTCATTGGTCTTCTCTTTGGAATCAATAAGGAGACGCTTAAATCTGTTGGCTAAGCCTAAACTGGATCTATGATCAATTTCTAAGAGGCGAAATTTCGATCTAAGTTCATTTAGAGAAAGAGATGAAATTCTATCATTTGAGAAGCTATTTAAGGAATTTTTAAGACGTTCAAGAAGGTTATCATTATCCAAGGCATTAGGAAATGAGCGAAGAAGGGCAGCTTCATCAGAAAGACCATAAATGTCTGCAAAAATGATCATTTAAATAAGATAAAACAATAGGATGAATGAATAAAGAGAAAAGAGAAAAGTAACATACCGTAAAGCTGATTATTAGCTTGTTGAAGACTAGAAATTTTGTTCTTATACGAGGAAGAATCAATTTCTAATTGTCTATTTTTCTCGCGAAGACCTTTAACTTCAGCTTCCAATTCTTCATTCTTTTTGCGAAATTGAAGATTCTTCTTTTCAAGATTTTCGCGTCTTCTCTCTAGATCTGAGGCAACATCAAAAGAAGCTTTTCCAGCCTGCGAAAAGATATAAAAAAAATATTAATATAGAAAGAGATTTTGAGTTATAACAATGAAGAAGTAAAAGGATAAAAGTATACCAGACTATTGAGAGAATGCAAGAAGTCGGGAGTCACTGATCTAGAAACTCCACGAAGATATCTATCACCATCTAGTAAAAGGACATCACAAAGAGTAGCGAGAGCTTTGCAAGTATTTGCGAATTGTCTATCTCCCATTCCTTGTAGAGAATCAGAAAAGAGGCCAGAAAGCTTAGCCATAGAAGATTCAGGTGGAGAATCTTCAGTTGCAGTAAGATCATCGTTATCCTCATCACCCTTGTCACTTTCGGAATTTTCGTTAGGAGGAACATTTGAAGGAGAAGAAGAACGAACTTTTCTTTTCTTTGGAGGAGGACCAGTTGATTTTTCCCTGCGAAGAGCACCTTTACCTTTATCACCGATCTTCGCAGCATCATCAGTTTCTTCTACTTCAGCGATAATCTTCACACACAGATAGAAATAAGAAATGGAAGTAATAATACTATTTAAAGTCATAAGAGAAAATTTCTTACCTCATCTGTGTATGAGGGAATAGCTAACAGAGTACTAGATTTCCCAGTCTTGTTATAACTATCCTTCAGTTTTTGGATCTGCGGAATGTCGCAAGAGTTAGCGAACATAATAGTAAAAATCAATAAAGAAATATAAAATGAGTTAAAGGGGAGAAACATACCTCTTTCTCCTTCTCTGGCCAAGATAGAACCCAAGGTTGATATGCAGCGAGATTCGCAGGAAGAACGTTTGATCCAGCAATGTAGGGTCCCTTTAGCATTAAAGGAAAAACACACCATTTATCATCTTTGGATTGGCGAGGAGTTGTGTTTTTACCAGAATGCCAGTCAATATCTTGCATAAGAATTTTGGCTTCATCAATGTTATCTTTCCTTTTTAATCGAATACCCCAGCGAGTATTCTCTTTCTTCATGGAGATAAGTTCGTAGTTCTCAAAGAAATTCGCCACTGTATACTTCTCAGCAACTATCTTTAGGTTTGCGAATTTTGGATCCCTAAGTTCTTTGGAGTAAATAGATCCTCTACCAGCACCACGATTAGTGAACTCTCGCATCAGACGGATGCAGTCCCCACTTAGTTTGAAGATGGCTCGCGAAAATCCCGAATGAGCGAGAATTTCATAAAATAAAGGAAGATCTAAGTTATAAAGAGGAATAGGGAGACCTGCGAGAATCTGACCTAGCGAAATTATGATTGATTGATCATCACAATATTGATCAGAGATAAGCTTGACAGAAAAAATTGATTTGGCGTTCTCACCAGGAATGGTGGAGAGTGTGAAATCTTTATCAGCAAGATCTTTTTGGACATCTTGTAAATTCTTCTCATATCTATGACCACTTGGATCCATGTTTGAATATAGAGTATGGGAATGTATATAAAGTAAAAGGATTGAAGGAAGAAAAAATTACAGCAGCAGAATTTGCAGAAGAATAACAGAGTTGCAGAGATGAGAGAATAAAAATAGAAGAGAAATGAAAACGAAAAGTGGAAAAAGGGGGTAAGAAGAGTATATAAGGAAGATTTTTTACTCGAAGAAATAAATACCATTAAGACGAAGAGACGTGAGCGGTTGAAAAGTAACGGTTACAGAAGACGTGTCAAGAAATAAATGGAAGAGAGAGTACGTGTGATAAATGTGGAGTATGAAAAGATAAGCAGCTGCGGCATTTCTCACATCATTCTCTACTTTGCAGAGAATATATGAGAAGAGGAAAGATGTAGGATCAGAATTTCGCAATGACAATGTTTCAGCGAAGCTATCAATGACACAGCATAACAGCGTCGCAGAACAGTTTCAGAAATGATAGAATAAATGACGTCATCTAAGGTCACGAGAAATATATGATAGTCTTGCGAATATTAGAGAGTTTGCGAAATTAACATCTGTAAGGTTGCAAGAATGTCGCAAACCATATCCGAAAATAAAGGACAGATTAGTTGTCATCCACTATGTATTTCCTTATAAATAGTCATTCGAGTTGTAAAGAAGGGAGAGATCTTTTTTGAGTAAGAAACAAGTAAATAGGAGAGAGAAAGTTCAGATCAGAGATCATTCTTGACTTCTTTATCTTTCTTGTAAGAACATTCAAAAATTAATCAATAAAATTAACAATATAAACCTAAAAATGAGTTGATCAACAATGAAATCATATTAGGGGTGTAGTGTAGGATTTCCTGCAACTACACGAGCATAATTAATAAGATTAATGACCATCAGGTCGTCGTAAAATTATTAAGGTTGGAATCTGGAATGATGATCCTTGGATTCAGAAACCCTAATTTGATCAATTGATGATCAATTCATGGTTCGTCAGAATATTAACCATGGGACGAAGGAGGGAGCGACTACATGGGACCGTGGATCAACCATGTAGTTTCCATATGCTCACGTGAGCAAATACAAAGAACTCCTGAAGAGTTGACGATTTGTTGGTGAAAGAATGATTAAATGTCGGTTTAATCATTTATTCGAAAATGCTCGTCTGAGCCTTAAGTGAGAAAACCTAATTAATTATGGAGGAGTGAGGGACCGACCATGGGGTCATGAAACCGGACCTGGGTAGTCACGTGACCGCCTGACGATCACTTCATGAAAATCCAAAGTGTTTGGAAGAGTTTTGGACCTAATACGAGCAATTGTGCAAATTAGGTCAAAACTGTGAAAATTGATGGGACCGGATTCCGTGAGCCAAAGAGACAATCTTGGTCGGTCAAGCCCAAGGCGTCCGCGTCTCAGTCCTGAGAATTTTGATATTTTCTGGCGTGCAATTGAGCATCCATTCGAGAAAATATGCCAAAATTAGGGTTTCGACGAAACTGAGGAAAACACCATGAGATGATGAAAAATAATTATAAAATAAGGAATGAGGGGGCGTGGGACCGCCGTGGTCAAGGCATGGTCGGACGGTCGTGATCACGGTCCCGTGGTGCCTTTTCCTTAATTTTATAATATTTTGATGATTTTATGAAAAATTCATGAATTTTGAGAAATTTGATGAATTTAGGGAGTTTCCATGAATTGAAGGAGTTTTCATGAGTTCATGGAAGCAAAATATTAAAATAATAAAAACACGGGAGTGTGGGACCATGGAGGCATGGCCAGCCGGCTATGGCCCGGTCCCACGAGTTTTTCATAATTTTTTAATATTTTTTAGGTATTTTTGATGATTTGAGGGAATTTTTCCTAATTTGAGAGAAATACCATAAAATCAAGGAATTTGATGAATTCAAGGGAAAATAGGATAAATAATAATAAAATAATAAAGCAAAGGGCGTGTGGGACCGGCTAGGGCATGGCCGGCATGCTAGTGGCCCGGTCCCACAAGTTTTCATTTTTATTTTATTTTATTTTATTATTATATGATGATTTGTGCAAAAAATACCATGAAATCAAGGATTTTTTCATGAAATTAGAGAAATAATAATAATAATAATAATAATAATAATAATAAAATAATAAGGAACCGTGAGGTGTGGGGCCGGCTGGGACCAAGGCATGGCAGGTTGGCCAATGGTCAAGCCCCACACTCCTTTCCTTAATTTTATATTATTTTTTATGGATTTATGGAAGTACCATGAAACCGAGGAGTTTCCTAGAGACGAAGGAAATTTGATCAGATGAGAGAATTTTCATCAAATCACGGAAAATAATAAAAATGTATTAAAAATATAAAACTGGCGTGGAACTGATCACGACACGGTCGGTAGGTCGTGTGTCCGTGTTCCCAGCACCTTGGTCAATATTTTTAATTATTTATTATGCATAGGTTCATCGTTTCGTTGTATTTTGAAATACTCGTTCGTACGGTGACTGTTAGTGTATCGTCGTTGAATACACTTTCACCATTTGAATCGGGTCTTACTTAGAGGTAGCTCAGACGCCCGGTTGTTGATTATTTATTACTAATTGTGGAATTCAGTGGAGAATAATTCACAAAACTGAGTAATAAGATGTTTATTATTAATTCATAGGATCAGCTGAGGATTCGACTACGAATTCAGAATAATAAAGTGAGCATTACCATTCCATGGGATCGTATATTCGACCATAGAATCAGAGTAATTAAGATTTATCTATTACCATTTATGAGACCAGTTGTGGATTCGATCATGAAATCGGAGTAATGAGATAATATAGTTATTGTTATTCTATGAGATCAAGCCGTGGATTCGATCATAGAATCAGAACAATTGTTATTGCCATTCCGTGGGACCAGTCGCAGATTCGACCATGGAATAGGATCAATTGTTATTGCCATTCCATGGGACCAGTCGTGGATTCGACCATGGAATAAGAGCAATTGTTATTGCCATTCCATGGGACCAGTCGTGGATTCGACCATGGAATAAGAGCAATTGTAATTAGGAATAATTAACTTTGTGGCTCTATACTAGCAGAGCAAGCTGTCTAGGAGCATTAATTATCCCGATATGAGCTTGTTGGTAAGTCATATCCTTTATATAGTCAGGGTAAACTCGTTGTTTGTTCCTGAAGACGTTATCGCTCTATACTAGCAGAGCAAGCTGTCTAGGAGCCGTCCATCTCGTGATACTATATAGAAATAATCACTGAAAGTATTCAGTATTCATGAGATATGTCGTTGTCCAGTCGTGAGACTACATATCTACATGTACTCTGAGAAAAAGTACTCTCCGTTGAGAATTCGATGAGAGACCCTTGTCTCAATACTCACGTCTGATTGCTGGATCAGAGCTTCGTATAATTATGAGTTCACGATTTTATCCCTTGTCGAAAATCCACCATCTAGATAGTGATATATCCTACTAGTAACAAGTGAGTCATAACCTTAATTAAATCGGATTAGTGCTTTTACACGTTCAATTTCTTTGATTTGTCTATTTCATAAAACTTAATGCTCTTGGGAAGTTAAACTTAATTGTGCTTTTACACTTTAGGTTGCTTTCTAGGTAGATTTCACAATAGTATCTTTTAATGGTGTTTGTGATAAATTAGGAAATAAACGGGATACTCTTGCGATGAAGATATCCTAGGACTTTTAATATATCATATAGGATCAGAATCTCGCAACAATTATGTCTCAGTGAAGTTATCAATGGTATAGCACAATAGCGTCACAGAACAATTTCAGAAACGACGTCAGCAAGGATCATGAGAAAGATGCGATAGTCTTGCGAAAATTAGAGAGCTTGCGAAATTAACATTTGTAAGGTTGCGAGAATGTCGCAAACCATATCCGAAAATAAAGGACAAATTAGTTGTCATCCACTATGTATTTCCTTATAAATAGTCATTCGAGTTGTAAAGAAGGAGAGATCTTTTTTAAGTGAGAAACAAGTAAATAGGAGAGAGAAAGTTCAGAGCAGAGATCATTCTTGACTTCTTTATCTTTCTTGTAAGAACATTCAGAAGTTAATCAATAAAATTAATAGTTTAAACCTAAAAATGAGTTGATCAACAATGAAATCATATGAGGGGTGTAGTATAGGATTTCCTGCAACTACATAATGGCGCTAGAAACAGGGACGAGTTGAAGATTATTCTAGAAAAAGATAAAGATTGATATTGAGATTTATGAAAATTTAAAGTGATTGATTAAGAATTTTTCATAATTTCTTGCAATACTGTTGGCATTGAAGAAATGGCTAGAAGAAGAAATACATCCGAACAACCAACTACTATTAGAAGAAGCAAGAGAATTGCTGGAAGAGAAAGAAGTAAAATGGGAGAATCTACTAGAATGATAAATAATAGAGAAAATCTAATTCAATCGCCAATTCAACAAACATTAGTTCAAGAGAGGAATACAGATTATGAATGAGTGAGCGTACACACTTGGCGATCAAATTCAGCAGAAGAAATAGAAGAAGAGCAACAAAATAGAAATTATAGACAGGAAGAGAGAAATCAAGAAGCAGATGAAGGAATAATTCATGGAAATGAGGAAATTGGAGCGTTATAAACATTGAGACGAAGAATACATGAAGAAAGAAGAGCCGAGGCAGAGGTACGTGCGAATTTAACAAGGCAAAATCACGAATTAAGGATGGAGAATATCATATTGCAGAATAGAAGATCGAGAAGTATTACAAAATCATATTCCGGATCGACTAGAAGAGAAATGAGGCAAAATTCACCCACGATCAATGCTGGAAACAATATTCAAGAAGAAATATCAAATCCTAATGAAGAATATTGCGAAAATAGAGAAAGAACTGATGATCATTACATTCCCCAAAATGAAACTTTTGATGATGGGCAAATTGGAGGAAATCAAGAAAACGGGCAAAATAAGAGACAAAATAACCAAGATGGCGAAGGAAATCAAGAGGAAGGAAGAAGAATTTTACATGTGAGAGAAACTCAAAGAAATCAACAGACAATTGAAGAAGAAATTGAAAGACATAATGCTGAACAAGCACGTTTAATCTGCGAACGTGAAAGATTGAGAGCGGAAATGGAAGAACAAGAGCTTCAGGAGACAATTCGCCAGAAAAATCATGACAATCGAGAAAGAAGGCTTATACAAAATCGGAATAACGATAATCTCAATGAGGAGTATGATAGAGTAAAGAGAATGACTGAAAGACAACGAATTGAGTTGATAAGAAATGAACAACATTATGGAGGGGAAAATGAACGACATCATTATTTGCGAATTCAAGATAAGGATGAGGAAGAGAATCGCAGAAGAAGACGAGATGAGGATAATGAAGAAGAGATGCGAAATTTCGCAAGAGAAGATAGACGTGAATGCAGAAGAAGAGAAGCAAAATCAAAGAGACCAATGGATCAAGATTCAGGTGTAAATAAAAAAATCTTGAAAGAATTAGAAGAAATGAGAGGAATGCTAAATAACAGAGGAGAAGTAGGTAGAAGACAATTGGATGAAGCAATAGAAGAAGCTGCGAAAACTCCATTTACAAGGGAAGTACAATTAGGAGGAATACCACAGAAATGCAATTTGCCCGCATTAACCAGCATTTTCGATGGAACAACTTGTGCAATTCAACACATTAAAGCTTATGTGAGGTGCGTGTTACAATGGGAAAATCACGATGATGTATTGTGCAAATATTTCGCATCCATCTTAACAGGAGAAGCGTTAAAATGGTTTGAAGGTTTACCAAAGAATACAATAACCTCCTTCAATCATTTGCAGACCACATTCTTGGGAGCATATATAAGTAATAATTCCTCACGACCTGGTATAGAAGATGTGTTTGGATTAAAACAAAGGATTGGCGAAAGTTTGAAACACTTGACTAATATATGGAGAACTATGTGTGGTGAAATGGCTGGCCGTGTAGATGAGAGATATCTCATATTATCATTTATCAATGCTATGTTTGCAACAAACCTGTTGTATGTCCAAATTTTCAGAGTTAAGAATACGATTACAATGACTGAATTGCGAGAACTTCAAGAAGAATACATTGTTTTAGAGGAAAAACAAAATTAAATGGAATCATATCCAGTTGCGAACACCATCTCACAAACAACGAATGCAAGCTTATTACCCAAGATAATAAACACAGTGGCGAATACTTCGCAAGTACAACAAGAAAAGGAGACAAATAACAATCAGCAGAAATTGGTAGCTATGGGGAGCCGAGATCAAGAAGAGTATGAAAGAGAAAGAAACAGTCATGGAGGAAATAACAAGATTCAAAGACTCGATCAACCGCAAGAAACTTATGGAGGTCAAAGACCAAACTTTAATAGAGGGCAAGGAAGTCATAAAGTAATATGGGAAGAAATCAAGATGCCACCTCTAAAGGAAAGTGTGGAGAAGATATGGGAAGCTATAATTTTGATGGAGAATATACAAATACCATGGAACATGGAAACGGAACCACCACCAAACCACATAAGTCATGAGTTTTGTTCTTATCATCATTTTCATGGACATACCACAAATGATTGCAGAAATGTAAAGAGAATTATTCTGAGAATGATAGATCAAGGAAAACTAAACGACTTTTTGGTAGGGCATCCGCAATCTCAACCACTACCACCACCGCCAGAACATCACAAAGTGAATATGATGAAAAAGAAAGAAACATTTTACATAAAAGTTGGTGCGAAAGCAAAAAATCTATTTTGTCACTCTATCGTATATTCATATAAGACAATTGAAGATTTTCATGATAATGTTTTGAGTAGAGTGTTCGCAAGAGATAATAATGGAAGAGAAGTTATGAATATTGCGAAAATATCGCGCCTAGAGGAATGGCAAAAACAGATCATTTCTTTTACCGCAGAAGAAATTACCGAAGGAGAAGAGATGCATGACAATCCATTGGTAATAAAATTAGAAATTAATCCAAAACCGAAAGAAGATGAGGATGATGAAGCTGAAGATTCATGGGCAATCAATAGAATTCTAGTCGATACTGGAAACTCTGTGAACATCTTATTTTATCATACTTATAAAACCATGGGTGGAAGAGATGATGATCTTATACCATCAACATATAAGATATATGGTTTTAATGGTACTGCTAACAAGCCTAAAGGGGAGGTTACTATGCAAATTCCATTGAAGGGAATATCTTCTGAAATTTCATTCTGTGTCGTTGATGTAGAATCACCTTACAATGCATTAATTGGTCGACCTTGGCTACATGGAATTCTAGGTGTAGCTTCAACTTTCCATCAATGCATCAAATTCCCTCACCCCAATGGTGTAGGAATCATAAAGGGAGATTGGGTTGAAGGAAAGAAATGTTACGAAACTGAGATAGAATCTTGCGAAGGAAGAGCAAACAAGAAGGAAAACTGGCAACACAAAATCAAGGATGTACAAAGAAGTGAGAAGTTGATGGTGGATACAATCGAAAAGAAAGGAGAAGAGATGTTGCGAAATTAATGCTAGCTCAGAATAAAAAGGATGAACATACCATTACCAAGGAAGCAGTAGCAGAAAATAATAAAGAAGCAGAGGAGGGAAAAAGTAATAAAAACAAGAAATGTATGAATGATTAAGTTGTTGCGATAATATCGCAATAAGTAAAATTCTCAAAAATACATTTGATTGAACAACAAAATTGAGATTGCGAAATTCAGATACAATATTATGAATTGCGAGACTCTCGCAGAGATAATGAATTTTACAGAAAATAATCAGAGAAGAATGACAAAAGAGAAATAGGCGAACCTTTATGGCGTACACCCTAGTTCGCGAATACAATTTCGCAAGAGGCAAATGTAAGACCTAAAGTACGTCATATAGGGGTACCTGTTATTGCATGATCAGGGAAAGGCTACACCGCCACCGGAACCTGAGTCATGGAGATTTGGGGTCAATAAGCCCATCCGGGAGAGGCACCTTGGATTCTCAACTTAAGCATATGACTTAGGTTGGGCGACTAAGGTAATAAGGACTCTCCCAAGGAGTGCAGAATCTGATCAAGGCGCCGAGGTACACGGTTGAGTCAAGAGTGTCGGGGGTTTGAAGCGTCCTTGCCATTCTTGACAAGTCTTGGCTTATACTGCACTCGGCCTGAAGAAAACCCCACTTAGGGTGCAGTCTCGTAACCATAACCCTATAGGTAAAAGGGATAAGAGGCTGCGAAAACAACTGGTTGTTGTTAAGACTGGATGGGAGGAGCTAACCTTGTATGGTAGAAGTACGCCTCCTTGAAGGGGCAACCAGGGGGAGATAAGGGCGGCACCCTCCATTAGGGAGCTGATAAGTGTCTTAAGACGCAAATGTCATGAGGCTTTTTATTCGCAAGGATATTAAGGCTTGTCATATTTGTGCAACAATCCTGAAGAGGCAATAATACAAAAGAAAAAGATAAGACGAGATCAATGGGTTTTCGCATGAAAGTGCGAAGACGTCCTGCGATTTCGTCGCAAGACGGCAATGTCATGGGGCTTTATTTTCGCAAGAATATTTAGGCCTGTCATATTGTCGCAACATTCCTGAAGAGGCCATAATACAAAAGAAAAAGTTAAGGCAAGATCAATGGGTTTTTGCATGAAAATGCAAGGACGTCCTGCGATTTTGTCGCAATGACAAGAGGTGGCATAATAAGACCTTTAATTAGGAAGGCAAAATAAGACCACACAGGAATGAGATTTTGAAAAGAAACAAAATCACTTCGCAAAAGTTGCGAAATTATACAATAAGAAATTTTATGAAATCTCTCATTTGGATTCAAATAACAGAGGCAAGTATGGGAATGTATGAAATTAGAAATGTTATTTCTCCTATGAGATTTACTCAAAAATTCAAGAATTAATGATTATATTGATTAATTGTATGCAAAGAAGAATTGTTTTCATTTACGCAGGTCAAAATGAAGAAACACAAATATACAGAAAGAATAAGTGTACAAGAAATAACTATTTCTTGGTTAATCCATTATCTTCACCAGACTTGTTTCCTTCTTCATCTGCGTCAGAATCTTTATCACCATCAGAACTTCCATCACTATCAGACTTCATCGTCAGCTTCGCTATCAGAGATAATCAAACTGGGAGTATTCTGTGGGATTTCTTCTAAAAGACAAGGATAATCAGAATGTGGGATATTATGATCATCACAAACCATTTGGATGGTTTGATTGCGAAAATGCATAGCGTCATTCTTAAAATTCTCAACGTGATTTGATTTGATTCTTCAATCTAGAATACTTGTCGTTGCGAGAAGAAAGATTCTTTGCGAGTTCCTCCTTTTCAGCTTCAAGTTCTTCAATCTTTTCACGATATTTATTTTCAGAATCTGCGAACAAAAGAAAATTATTAACTTGATGAAAATTCATAAGAAGCAAAAGATTAGTAAGAAGAGCAATTAGCAACCTTCTCTGTCAGAAATCATGTCTCTAATCAAGGCTGTATGTTCAACTTGGAGACTAACATTTACGCCTAAATCTTTTCTAGCATCATCTAAAATTTTCGCAGCCCAGACAAATTCATCCTCACTACTTATGAGAAGACGAGAACGAATTTGATTTTCCCTTTCGCAGAGTTCAATATTCTTGCGGTTAGCTTCATCTCGCTCAAGTTGAACTTCAAGAGAGCCTCTTGGAATTTCGCTAAAGCCTTGGCACCTTGATCAGAGATACGATCCTTATCATCTATGAGACCGCTAATTTTGGTTCTTAATCATTGGTTTTTCTTTGGAATCAATAAGGAGACGCTTAAATCTGTTGGCTAAGCCTAAACTGGATCTATGATCAATTTCTAAGAGGCGAAATTTCGATCTAAGTTCATTTAGAGAAAGATGAAATTCTATCATTTGAAAAGCTATTTAAGGAATTGTTAAGACGTTCAAGAAGGGTATCATTATCCAAGGCATTAGGAAATGAGCGAAGAAGGGTAGCTTCATCAGAAAGACCATAATGTCTGCAAAAAGGATATTTAAATAAGATAAAACAACAGGATGAATGAATAAAGAAAAGAGAAAGTAACATACCGTAAAGCTGATTATTAGCTTGTTGAAGACTAGAAATTTTATTCTTATACGAGGAAGAATCAATTTCTAATTGTCTATTTTTCTCGCGAAGACTTTAACTTCAGCTTCCAATTCTTCATTCTTTTTGCGAAATTGAAGATTCTTCTTTTCAAGATTTCGCGTCTTCTCTCCAGATCTGAGGCAACAAAAAAAGCTTTTCCAGCCTGCGAAAAGAATAAAAATATTAATAGAAAAGATTTTGAGTTATAAAATAAAAAAAAAAAAAATATACCAGACTATTGAGAGAATGCAAGAAGTCGGGAGTCACTGATCTAGAAACTCCACGAAGAGAGCTATCACCATCTAGTAAAGGGACATCACAAAGGGTAGCGAGAGATTTGCAGGTTTTCGAATTGGCTATCTCCCATCCTTGTAGAGAATCAGAAAAGAGGCCAGAAAGCTTAGCCATAGAAGATTCAGGTGGAGAATCTTCAGTTGCAGCAAGATCATCGTTATCTTCATCACCCTTGTCACTTTCAGAATTTCGTTAGGAAGAACATTTGAAGGAGAAAAGAACGAACTTTCTTTTCTTTGGAGGAGGACCAGTTGATTTTTCCTGCGAAGAGTACCTTTACCTTTATCACCAATCTTCGCAGCATCAACAGATTCTTCTACTTCAGCAATAATCTTCACACACAGATAGAAATAAGAAATGGAAGCATGGAAGTAACAACTATTTAAAGTCATAAGAGAAAATTTCTTACCTCATCTGTGTATGAGAGAAGAGCTAATAGAGTACTAGATTTCCCAGTCATGTTATAACTATCCTTTAGTTTTTGGATCTGCGGAATGTCGCAAGAGTTAGCGAATAGAATAGTAAAAATCAACAAAGAAATATAAAATGAGTTAAAGGGTAGAAACATACCTCTTTATCCTTCTCGGGAAAGGAGAAAACCCAAGATTGATATGCAGCGAGATTCGCAGGAAGAATGTTTGATCCAGCAATGTAGGGACCCTTTAGCATTAAAGGAAAGACACACCATTTGTCATCTTTGGATTGGCGAGGAGTTTTGTTTTTACCAGAATTCCAGTCAATATCTTGCATTAGAATTTTGGCTTCATCAATGTTATCTTTCCTTCTTAATCGAATACCCCAACGAGTATTCTCTTTCTTCATGGAGATAAGTTCGTAGTTTTCAAAGAAATTCGCCAATGTATACTCCTCAAAAACTATCTCTAGATTTGAGAATTTTGGATCCCTAAGTTCTTTGGAGTAAAGAGATCCTCTACCAGCACCACGATTAGCGAACTCTAGCATCAGACGGATGCAATCCCCACTTAGTTGGAAAATGGCTCGCGAAAATCCCGGATGAGCGAGAATTTCATAAAATAAAGGAATGTCTGGGTTATAAAGAGGAATAGGGAGACCTGCGAGAATTTGACCTAGCGAAATTATGATTGATTGATCATCAAAATTTTGATTGGAGAAAAGCTTGACAGAAAGAATTGATTTGGCATTCTCACCAGCAATGGGGGAGAGTGTAAGACCTTTATTAGCAAGGTCTTTTTGGACATCTTGTAGATTCTTCTCATATCTATGACCACTTGGATCCATGTTTGAATATAGAGTATGGGAATGTATAGAAAGTAAAAGAATTGAAGGAAGTAAAAATTACAGCAGCAGAATTTGCAGAAGAATGACAGAGTTGCAGAGATGAGAGAATAAAAATAGAAGAGAAAGTAAAAAGAAAAGTGGAAAGAGGGCGGGAGAAGAGTATATAAAGAAAATTTACTTCTCGAAGAAATAAACAATATTAAGACGAAGAGACGTGAGCGGTTGAAAGGTAGCGGTTACAGAAGACGTGTCAAGAAATAAATGGAAGAGAGAGTATGTGTGATAAATGTGGAATATGAAAAGATAAGCAGCTGCGGCATTTCTCACATCATTCTCTACTTTGCAGAGGATATATGAGAAGAGGCAAGATGTAGGATCAGAATCTCGCAACAATTATGTCTCAGCGAAGTTATCAATGGTATAGCACAATAGCGTCGCAGAACAATTTCAGAAACGACGTCATCAAGGATCATGAGAAAGATGCGATTGTCTTGAGAAAATTAGAGAGCTTGCGAAATTAACATTTGTAAGGTTGCGAGAATTTCGCAAACCATATACGAAAATAAAGGACAGATTAGCTGTCATCCTCTATGTATTTCCTTATAAATAGTCATTCGAGTTGTAAAGAAGGAGAGATCTTTTTTAAGTGAGAAACAAGTAAATAGGAGAGAGAAAGTTCAGAGCAGAGATCATTCTTGACTTCTTTATCTTTCTTATAAGAACATTCAGAAATTAATCAATAAAATTAAGAGTTTAAACCTAAAAATGAGCTGATCAACAATGAAATCATATGAGGGGTGTAGTGTAGGATTTCCTGCAACTACATATGAGAGATTAAATTACCAATTTCAATCGTTGATAAAAATACATGTTTGTGAATGATACAATCCCTTGACCAATATCTTCCTCCTATTGATTATCTTTTACTATTTACTTTGCTTTCTATTATTTTTATTGCATTGATAAATAAACCCCCTGGTTACTAGAGAGACTGGAATTGGATAACAACATAAGCCTCCCATGGAACGAACTCTTTATTATCATATACTTAATCCATATTATTTGTAAGTAAGAAAGTGAATTTATTTTTGACGCATACGACAGCGATCAAATGCTTCATTGAATTTCTTTGGTACCCACTTCTGAGTGTGTTTAGGAACATCCAGAACCTTCTTCCCATTATCCTTTTTAAGATTTCTCGAAAGAGAATTGGATTGACTATTATTTTGCAAGTTAGTCCTTCTCCAATTGGGAACGTCGGATCTTGTCTTTGTCTTTACAAAGTTATCCTTTTGATAATCATTACAATTGTGAAAAGTTTTCGTATGACTTTTATAGGAAAATCTTGGTTTATCAGAGCACCGATTCCTTTGCCTAAAGGTTAGGCGTTCACAACCCGTAATGTTAAGGGTATTAGCCTTAACATATGATCTAGGTTTGATCACTTCTTGTAATGCGCAAACAAGAACATCATGAAGTTTTTCATTCCTTATACGAAAACGACATCCCCTTTGCAGGTGACCTTTATTTCCGCAAAAATAGCAAACATAAGGAATGTTATTACCTAGATTCATGTGTGCTGGCTTAGGAGGTTGATATAATTTTCTCTTTCGAACCTTAACTTCCGGTATAGGTATTTCACTTTTTCCATTAGTGGAAACCTTTGGTTGTGAAGAATCACTAGCCTTGACGAATTTTACCTGTTTGCTAATACTTGGAGCATCTATTCCCTTATAGCCTAATCCTTATATGTCACGATGATTTTTACTTGCTCCTAGCATAGGGTTTGATATGCTTGAACTAGTATTGAAATTTCTCAAGTCCTCTTCCATCATGTTGTTTTTATAAAGAGCAACAATTAAATCAACCTCAATGTGTTTTTCTCAAGTGAGAAAAGCCCTTTCTCTGTCATCAAAACTGCTTTATAGAGAGGTTATCCTTGTTTCAGCTTCAACAAGTTTCTCTCGCAACAAAAAGAAATCTCGACGAAGATTTTCACATTCGAAATTCTTTGAAAGTACATCTTCTTCAAGATGTTTAAGAAGGGATTGAATGTGTTGATAACCACAATCATAGCCTTTAAATACTTTTCTCAATTTCTTATTTTCTCGACAGAGAGGAGTCAGAAATCTGATGAAACTAGAAGTCGTCATCTTTTTCTTTTTATGATGATCAAACAACTTGGCATACTCTGAGAATTCCTCATCAACATCTCTATTAATATCTGAGTCACTATTATCGGAAACTTCATCCAACTGTTTTTCTAGGCGTGTTTCCCAGTTGTCCACAGTTTCTTCATCACTTAAGGTGATTTCATAAAGGTTTTGAGATATTGATTCAGACGCGACAGTATTCTCAGGTGGTAAATCCAAACTTCGAACAAAATCATCTTCTGTATGTTCCATATTCGATGATATTTCTACAGGTCAGATCGCTACAAACACATACATATTAGGTCTAAAGGTGTTTGCCTGCTCTGATACCAACTGAAAGTGCTGGGGGTACCAACAAAATACTCAAACTTTTAATTCGGACATACAGAACCTGATACAATTGGAAGTAAACCAACTTAATGATCCTTCGACAATATATATATGTGTGTGTGTATGTGTGTGTGTGTGTGTGTGAACAGAATTCCAACAAGAGTGAATCTTGTAATCTATAATTCAAGATATGAATTCCAAGAACAAGTCTTGTAGGTTCACTAGAATTTTAATTATAAACTGTTTAGGTTGATTATCGAATCACTTGTGTGTCTCTTGTAATTAGAACGTTTACGAAACCAAATCCGTGAACCTAATTTCAAAAAGATAACTTGGACGGTACCAAAGACCAATGTCCAAGAATCAATCAAGTCGTATCCAACAAACAAAGATGGATGTATCTACTTTAATTGATTAACGCACAACCTGTGATATTTCAATTATAAAGATAAACAATATAATGCGGAGAAAGAAATAACACTAACACAGAGAATTTTGTTAACGAGAAAAAATGTAAGTGCAGAAAAACCCGGGACCTAGTTCAGTTTGAACACTGCTCTGTATTAAGCCGCTACATACACTATCTTACTACCAATTAACTTTGATCTGGAATGTAGTTGAGCCCGAACCCAATCTCCCACTGATTCAGGTACAACCGCGCTCCTTCCGTTTCTTGAACCATACCGGATTCTACGCCCTTGATTCCCTTAGATGACGTCCTACCAACTGATAAGTGCATAATTCATATGATTTTAGTGTCCGTTTCATACTTGCTTTAGCTATTATTCTTGCATGTATTCGTATTATTACTCTTGGTTTCTCTTATGTGTCTATATTAGGTGAATCATCCAAAAAGGAGCTACAAAGTGCTGAAAAGATTTATGTAGAGAAGTATTCCAAGTATCCAAGTGCCCAAGTCCAAGAGAAGTGGAAGAAGTGCGACGAAAAGGAGCAATACGCTCAAAATCAAGAGAAGGGCCAAAGAATGATCTTAACTCATTCAAATTAAGGATTTCTCATCACCATCTTTAATATAATTTAAATATAAAAAGAATGCAAAAATAATGAGGTCACTCCGAGTTCGGACGAAGAAGTTGTGGCGAAAACGAGTTTTTATTGAATACCGAAGACACTAAGGTAAGCATACGGGTACACATACCCTAGTTCCGAAAATTTCTGCTGCAATTTGTGGTACGAGTACTTAGCAAGTAGGAAAACGTGTATAAACTCCTTGGAAGTCCTAAGGGCACGTTTGGGAACGTTACTTCGTATTTTTGGGTCGGGTTCTTGAACCGAATTAAATACTTGAAGGCCAAGCAATGTAAACCTATAAAAAGGTATTAGGTCATAGAATCGAGCATCTCATAATATACTTTTGTTCTTCATTAATATTTTAGGGTTTACCCCTTTAGGGGGAAACCAGGTAATTGTGTAATCATGAGTAGATAAATCCTTTGTTGATTATGGATGAATTCAATGTTCTAAGCGTGAAGCTTTATTAATAATACAAATCTATTGAGAGTTTTTATCATCATCGATTGTTTTTACCATATCTAGGGTTTATGAGTGATTCTTAGATTGATTTGGGATGCATACTATATTAGTCTATTGATCATTCTATCGCTAGTAGAAGTTATGAGATAAGTAATCGTCGATTAACACTCTACACAAGTAGCAATCGCGAGACCTTACAAAGAGATTCTGTGGAGGAATCGTGTGTGAAAATAACACTAGCAAGTAAACCTTTAGATAAGAGTTTAACTACTGGGATTAACCTAATTCACAAAGCTTAAAGCGTTCGGTTGGATTACACCTTGAGTGAGCTACTACTTGGTGGTTCGGCTGAATAGAATCTGATATTGGAGAGCTTCCGTATCCGTGGTAAAAGGAGTTTTGGGGATAGCACTGAGATAGCTGCTATTCTACGGTTGGTGATGAATGGTTCTTACGAACAATAGATAGGTATTCTAATCCTGTTAACAGTTGGTAACGGCGAAGGATTCCTTAATCATCTCTTTTCTTCATTGTTTTTCTATTTATCTCACAACAAAACCCCCTTTGTTATTTACTTTATTTTGCTGATCAAATAACCTATCAAATACACAGCTCTCTGTGGTAACGATCTCTTACTACCACTATATTACCAGTTAATTAGTGGGAAATATATTTATTAATTTGTTGTGCCTACGACAGCCCATACAAATTTTGTCGTCGTTTCCAGGGAGCAGTTCCTAATTGATTTATTATTTGTTTAGTTTATTTTTATTTTTGTTTTGATTTTCTCTATCTTGTGAGTCGTCATGTTTCCTAACGGAAATAACATGTACGGAGCACGAGATGGCACATACAACAGTGGTAATCAATATGGTTTTCAATCTCAATATTATGACAATTACCAACCATCCTATGGGTATAATCAAAACCAATCTTTTGGTTATGATTATTATCCCACGGAACCTTATGGATATTCTCATATATGTCAACAACCTTATGACGGGCATGTAAGTGAACAATCAAAAGGATGGAAGGATAGTCATGTGTCTGATCAATTATTTTCTACTAATGTGCAGATGAAAATTTATGATACTCAATCAAAACCTATTCATTTCATCGTGTGTTTCCTTCACTCTTTCCAAAAGAGGAGATTGTGCACAACGGTGGAAAGCGTGTTAATGTCAGAAAACTTTTTAAGCAACACGAGCAGCTAGAAAAAGTCGGTGCATCACAAGAGATTCTTGACAGAATTAACAAGGCCATAGACATGGTATTCGAACGTCGTTGGGATGTTGACGATTCAGAGGTTGACAGTGATTCCGATGAAGATGAACCACATCTTGAAAGTCCTTGCAACAATGATACAATTATTCCAACTCCGGATCATAATAATGATCATTCGCCTATTCAAAAGGAGGAGATTGGGTATGACATATCTATTGTTATAAATGTGTAACGTACTCAAACGAAGAAATTATGAGTTGCATCAATAAACTAGACGTTTTAGGAGAGGATTCAGATTCCCATGACGAAGTTGTTGAAGAGATTGAGATTGAGAACGAAACCAAATTGATTAAAGTCGTGGAAGACCCAATTGAGCTTGCCAAGGATTATAATGATGCTGAAATTACGGTTGAAGCAGAAGAAGAATGGATAAATAGTTTGATAGAGGACCACGATACAATTGAGGTAAATAATTCATTACAATTCTTTGAGAATGATGAGGATCCCGTAATACAAGAGATTGTTGAAGGTTTGTCTAATCCTTCGCATATTTCTAAATCTTTTGATCCTCCTTCCCAAATTGAAGGATTGAGTATTTGTGCATCTAAAAATCTTAAGAGTTATTTTTCTTCTAAGTATCCACCACTTGATGTTTTTGATTCGAGTATTGTGCAGGTTCACCAAGCTGAGGAACCTTTTGAAGTTCCTGAATTTTATGTTCTTTATCCACTTTCGAGTGTAGAAAGGACTAAGTGTGGGGGAAACTTCAATAAAGTGATAGCTTCAATATTTATGTTTTGTGCTAATGTTGACTACCAAATTTTCAGATTGTTGGTGTACGGACGATAACAATAACGTCGGGCTGACGACGTTAACCCAAGTGCTGCGTGGGAGGCAACCCATCAGTTTTGTATCTCTATCCCTTTTTTTTTAGTTTTCTTAGTTTTTCATATCATATATTGCATTCCCATCTTAAATTCTACAAAGTCCTATATCTATAATGAAAGTTTTGACGAAACTATTTTCGTCAGAAAAATTCTGACTGCGTACTAGTTACTAAAACAGCTCTCGAGACTTCATACAGAGTCCAATTTGAGTGGTTGACCCCAACCTTTAAAGAGGACAAACTCACCTTTCTTTTCCAAACAGAAAATCTGAATTTGGAGTCTGTTTAAGTTGGAGCGATAGGCCTGGACATTTGAGTTTTGGATTTTTTCAGAATTTTTTTTTCCAGTTTGCATGTCAGTCAGTCCGGAGGCCATAAAAGTCATACTGTTTATCGAAACACTGTGCCCTTTTGAAACCTTATACAAAAGGCGTAGGCAAACAACTTTCATTTAAGATGTTTTTCCTAGTTCCCTACCCATTTGTACTTTTATATTTCCATTTTATTATCTATCCATGTGATTTCAGTATACGAATGTTGTGGCAAACGTTGCAACAAGTACGATGACTATCTTAGTAGATTTTTGCAATCAGGTTGAATGGCACGCGTAAGTAAATACTTATGTGTTATGATTGGAATGTATGTGGGATGTTTGCAGCTAAAGAACATATGCAAGCTAATTATTTGGCTTTCTACTTTATGTCTATCTTTAGTAGTTCTTCCAAGGTGAGAAATTGGAGTAGGTTTTGTGGGTATACCTCTTGTAAACCCTCACGAGACTATAACTCGTCCACTAGGGACACCTAGGGGTTTAAAGGCCTGTTATTCATGCTAAGAGTAACCATATCCTCACGACATGGAGTTGTTGTATTTAGGATTAGTTTGATTTAGTTTGCTCAAGGACTAGCAAAATCTAAGTGTGGGGGAATTTGATAAGTGCATAATTCATATGATTTTAATGTCCATTCCATACTTGCTTTAGCTATTATTCTTGCATGTATTCGTATTATTACTCTTGGTTTCTCTTAGGTGTCTCTATTAGGTGAATTATCCAAAAAGGAGTTACAAAGTGCTGAAAAGAGATATGTAGAGAAGTATTCCAAGTATCCAAGTGCCCAAGTCCAAGAGAAGTGGAAGAAGTGCGATGAAAAGGAGCAATACGCTCAAAATCAAGAGAAGGGCCAAAGACCGATCTTAACTCATTAAAATTAAGGATTTCTCATTACCATATTTAATATAATTGAAATATAAAAAGAATCCAAAAAGAATGAGGTCATTCCGAGTTCAGACGAAGAAGTTGTGGCCAAAACGAGTTTTTATTGAACACCGAAGACACTAAGGTACGCATACGGGTACGCATGCCCTAGTTCCGAAAATTTCTGCTGGAATTTGAGGTACGCGTACTTAGAAAATAGTGTATAAACTCCTTGGAAGGCCTAAGGACACGTTTGGGAACGTTACTTCGTATTTTTGGGTCGGGTTCTTGAACCGAATTAAATACTTGAAGACCAAGCAATGTAAACCTATAAAAAGGTATTAGGTCATAGAATCGAGCATCTCATAATATACTTTTGTTCTTCATTAATATTTTAGGGTTTACCCCTTTAGGGGGAAACCGGGTAATTGTATAATCATGAGTAGCTAAATCCTTTGTTGATTAAGGATGAATTCAATGTTCTAAGCGTGAAGCTTTATTAATAATACAAATCTATTGAGAGTTTTTATCATCATCGTTTGTTTTTACCATATCTAGGGTTTATGAGTGATTCTTAGATTGATTTGGGATGCATACTAGATTAGTCTATTGATCATTCTATCGCTAGTAGAAGTTATGAGATAAGTAATCGTTCATTAACTCTCTACACAAGTAGAAATCGCGAGACCTTACAGAGGGATTCTTTGGAGGAATCGTGTGTGAAAACAACACCAGCAATTAAACCTTGAGATAAGAGTTTAACTACTGGGATTAACCTGATTCACAAAGCTTAAAGTGTTCGGTTGGATTACACCTTGAGTGAGCTACTACTTAGTGGTTCGGTTGAGTAGAATCTGATATTGGAGAGCTTCCGTATCCGTGGTAAAAGGAGTTTTGGGGATAGCACTGAGCTAGCTGCTATTCTACGGTTGATGATGAATGGTTCTTACGAACAATAGATAGGTATTTCTAATCTTGTTAACACTTGGTAATGGCGAAGGATTCCTTAATCATATCTTTTCTACATTGTCTTTCTATTTATCTCACAACAAAACCCCTTTTGTTATTTACTTTATTTTGCTGATCAAATAACCTATCAATTACACAGCTCTCTGTGGGAACAATCTCTTACTACCGCTATATTACCAGTTAATTAGTGGGAAATATATTTATTAATTTGTTATACCTTCGACAGCCCATACACCAACTAAGAGTTACTTCAACTCAATTGAAGACTTTTAAGGTTTTGAATCCACAAAACACTAGTTTTGATTTCCCTTTAGATGTGAATCAAGGTTTTGAAAATCTTGTGTTTTTTTTGAGAAAAACAATTACTAGGTAAAAGTAATATTAAAACAAACTTGTAGATTAGGGATTATCATACTCCTCAAAAATTGGAAGAGAAACCTAATCTCTACAACAAGAACAACTAGAATAAATCTAGAGATATCATGTTAAAACTTCTAAGGAATTTATAAAATACCTTAATCGAAGTTTTCTTTCTAGTTCTGATTTCGACTAACAAGTGTTGGTATAGATCGTGAACTGAAGTCTATCAAAACCTAGGGTTTGTGATCAACAACTCTTGAATGACCTTATATCAGAAGTGAAGGACCTTAGAATATACAAGAGGTTGAAAACCTAGACTACAAGTTGTTTAACAATCACGAAGATTATTATCAACTCAGCTTTGTGATCCCCAATATAAAGACTTATATCTCACTCCTATTCTCGAAGAACAGAAGACACGGAAAACAACCTATGAAGCTTATGAGATTTTTCCAAGGGATAAAAGGTTTAGCATTCACGAACCTTATATTTATATATAGTGAACAAGTTAGCTTGAAAGAAAAGCTAAAGTAGTTTGAATCCAAAGCAAGTTTAAGCTATTTTCCTTTTTCAAGACTCTCCTAATTTTGGGAGTCTTTCCTAAGTTACAATATATCTTACATAAATAATTAAAAAAAAAAAACTTTAGCATAGATTGTATTTATGTGAATAAATCACAATTTAACTTATGAAGGAATTCTCACAAACACTTTAATATGGCAATTAATTGTGTTTGGAAGAATAGCCATCTTGCCTAGACGAGGAAACATCAAAAACTTGACTAAAATATACTTCTAGTCACGTAATTGCGCTCAAGACCGTGAACCGTTACAAACAGTTCGTGGCTTTTTTCCTACCAACGAACTGCAACAGTTACATCAACACTTATAATTGTTCCTTTAATAAATTACTCATAACTTCTTCGCTATAACTTGTAATTGAGTGATTCTTGGCTCGTTGAATTCGTAAGCTCATTCAATATAACATGAGAACCTTTCCAGGGATAAAGGTTGTTTTCACTAAAGTCATGGCTCAAATAACCTCGGGTATATATATATACATAAATGTATATTTACCGTCATAGGAATTGTTCTATAGAGTGAGCATTTGTTTCGATAGATTAGAAAGGTAGAATTGAACAAAAATTCCAAATGAAATCAGTAACCACATACCTTTGTTGATGAAGCATTCGTTGATGTCTTTGTTTGTTTTCCCTTCTTCAATCTTCAAGGGTTCGGTGATGTCCAATACTCAACTACACACTTCTAATCCTAAATACGAAACTTTGGATTTAGTAGACTAGAAATCAAGATATAGTTTTGACAACTAAATTTGACAACAAGCTTGAGATATAAACACTTGTGAGTTCGATCGAGCAATTATATAACAAGGAACACCTTCATTGAGTAGTATATTGCCCTGCGCGAACGTCATAACATCGTGGTATCTTCTCGACGGTAATGGGTTGAATCTCTGCATCACCTTATTGATATTAAAATGAGGTTCATAAAAGAAATTTGATCATTTATATCTTCGACATTCTTGCAGAGATATTGTTATAACTTCATCATCAGTTTCTCTCATTAGTCAATATCGATTGACATTAAAAGTTAAAGTACTGAATTGGTAAACTGCTTCAGATATTTTTCAGATCGGAAAAACAACTCGGGTTTGATACGGTTATTCGCTTACCTGTTTCATTGCAAAAGTTTTTATGAATGGTCTGCCAATGAAATTGACTGAGAATACCATTTTTCCTTCGTTCGTGACCCCTAGTCGGATAGTGTACTACCAAGTTTTGACAAAGAGATAAATTTTCCTCTTAGGTGAACTCTACGGGATTAATATACGGTTGAGCCATCTTTCAGAAAGTTTGAGCACAGTCCAAAGTTTTTTTTAAGACATACTTGGTGTCGAAGGTGTGGCTTTGAAATGAGATGGGTTGGTATATATGGGATGCTGAATACCAATAAATATATTTTTAAGGTGTTGAATACCAAAGGATATTATTATTGAAAGTTATGCCCAATGACTCTATCAACGGATATATAAACCAGATAAACCTAAATCATTTTTTTCTAAACACAACAAACCCATAGCATTCCCAACCAACACCCTCAACCATGTATTCAAAAACAAAAATGAAACAAATAGTGTGTATGCGAGCAAAAGAGATTTGTCCATTATGTTTCATGGATAACCATAGTCTGCCACAATGCCCTTGGATGTATTCTAAGTGTCCAAAAAGAGGTTGTTTCGGCATCAGGAAGGTAATTGAGTCGGTTTCAGAAAATATTAGGTATTTGTAATGTCAATATCCTAACTACTATGAAGAAGCAAAGTTCCTAGAGGATGCATGAAAGATTAAAAAGAAGAAAAAGCTGAAGAATTGTGCAAAAACTTCAAACTTAAATAAAAATTGGAGTGTACAAACATGATTGCATGCGAAACCCCTGGTTGTAAAACATATATGGAACTGCATTATAGAAAAGAACACATACGGGAAACGTTTCTAGAAATGTTTTGGATGTCGGTTGGTGGAATGAACTGATTAGGTGTCATTATGTTTTAGTTTAATCAAGAGTTTTAAGGTGATAAATATGATGCAATATGCTTTCAAATGGGGATAATTGATGTTTTGATACTTAGGTTTTGTTCAGTTTTAGTGTTTGGTCTAACATTTTTCCAATGTTAGGGCTTGGTATCTGGACTCAACGTTGACTTGAATAACTCGGTTAGATATTAACTTCTGTTTAGAAATTAACTAAAAAAATTTGAAATTCTTAGAAGAGTTTACTATCTTAGCCCTTCACTTTCCTAACATTATACAAGATCCAATGACTTTAATAGACTCATTTACCCTACGGTCTAGATCTATTACCCTAACTTTTTGTCTTCTTCATTCTTCTTCTTCCGCCCGCCTTTTCATTGTTATAATTTGAGTAACAACAAATAACACCATTTCATATAAGAGTATTTATACAAATCCATACAAGTGTTAATTAGAATATTCATTCCTCCTGATTTCATAATCTCCACTTGCATCGTCTTCTTCTTGCATAACACCATACCCCACCACTGTTAACATATCTCCACCATAACCACCACCACCACATCTTAAAGATAGTAAGTTAACTACAATTATGGTTCGGGGAAAAATAAATGAGCAACTTAAATCCATAGAAGAATTAGAGATCACCAGTGGCTTAATAGTAGATTAAAGTTATCTTTTTAAATCCAATAATGTAAAAATTAAATAAAAAAATTATGTTTAGTATCTACTGATACACCTCTACTACATGCGATGGTCACAAATCAATGTTTAAATCCAACAAAAAAAAGATGAAATTGGGTTTTACTTGATTCATGATTAGAGTTCTGATTTAGTGAGATTAAAAACGAGAAAGTTTTTTTATTTGATTCAGTACTAAAATCATGTTGTTGAGACTTGAGAGAGTAATTAGAGTTTTTGTCTACTTCTAAAAATGTTTTTGTTAATGACGACGTCGGTACTTATGTTCTTCACGTTTTCTTCGACAGATGAAGCAAATCAGGGAAAAAGTGATGGGAAATTTTGAGAAAAGAATGTCACCACTTTTTGCTCTAAAGTGAAGGGTATATTGATATAAGTAAATAATTATATTTTATATAATTTTCAATAAAAACTAAATTGAAGTCAAGAGTCAACGTCGAGTCCAGGTACCAATCCCTAAACTTGGAAAAATATTGGACTAAAGACTACTGGACCAAACCTAATTACTAAACATCAATTATCCCTTTTAAATAATTGATTATGTTATTTTCGTTATTTTAAGAGTTCGAATGTGATAAAATGACGTAATGTGATTTTTTAATAATTGATTATGTTATTTTCGTTTAAACATTGTCTCACTTTCATAGGAATCACGATTACACTTAGCATGTGCAACAAGTCTATCAACCACTAGGCAAACCCTATTGGACGAGTGGTGTCTCGTGAGGGTTTACAAGGATATATACCCACAACATATATCATTGTCTTTGAAAATGCGGGGTACCAAAATATAGCACCAACTTTTTCTTAGGAAAGTTGTATGGACTAAAATCAAATACAATTCCGAGAGTTACAACTTAATGAATCTCAATCAGGAATTATATGAAGAGCTTATATCTCTTTCTCTCACAATCAGTATATAAACAAAAACAAGTCTGTGAACCTGATTATTCCGTGAGAGTACTTGGACAATTCCAAAAATCAATATCCGAGATCAACCAAGTCGTATCTAACAATTGCGATGGACTTGTCTACTTGAATTGATTTACGTACAACCTGTGATATTTAAATTATAAAGATAAACAATACTATGCGGAAAATAAATAACATATACACCATAAATTTTGTTATCAAGGAAACTGCAAATGCAGAAAAACCCCGAGACCTGGTCTAGATTTCAACACCAAACTGTATTAAGCCGCTACAAAACACCAGCCTACTATCAATACTTCAGACTGCAATGTAGTTGAGACCTAATTTACTGTCACAACGATTCAGTTACATTCGCTCCTTACACCTCTTTAATCCCGCAACACTCCGCGCAATTGATTCCCTTAGTTGACGTCCTTTACATCCTAAGAGTTTTTTCAACTCAATTAAAGACTTTAAACCAATCTGCCTCCCATAGATAAGCTATATTTGATTTCCGTCCCGATCAAAGATCAAGGTGATGTAGGAAATCGACTGCAATAGACAAAGTCTAGCAAACCTCAAAATCCGGTCTTATGACTCCCGAAAAGCAGCCTATATTATTATTCACCTCACAAGTAGATACTTGTGGAATCACAAAGTTTGAGACAAATAACTTTGTGATTTATATCTATCTTGTTTGTTGGAGGTAAAGGCTCAACAATCAAAACAAGATCAGGATACACGAACCATCAAGATAAAGATAGTTGGACCTGGCTTCACAAATCCATATGTGAAGTCTTTTTAGTCGCTAAACCTAAAATGGTTTAGAGGACGACTCTAGTTTACAACTAGGGCACACAAGAACAGTGTCAGGGATTCAAAGATCCCAGTTGTTTGAGGTTATCCTTATATAGACTTTCAAGATTAAGGTTGCTTTAGATTTAATCTAAGGTAGTTTTGGAATCAATCAATCAATAATCACCGTTAGATAAAAAACTTGACTTCGGATTAACATAATAGAATATACACTCTGGTTAGGATGAACCATAACTGAACCGTGTACAATGACTTGTTCATGAAAGGTTAGCCGAAACTAACCAATCGATCGATAAGCTTAACCATTTTCATATAAAACTTTAATACTTTAATCTTGAATCACAAATATGATCAACATGTCTAGATAGTTTTTTTTAGTGAGTTGTTCAAATGCCGATTATCTCATAGAAATATTCCGATGCATCTGATAGTATTCAACAGGGTAATAAGTACATGCGCCTGGTACTTGTTCTGTATACCAGTTCGTAAGTATTTTTGTCATGGTACGTGTACGGGTATGTATACCCTTAAGACAAAAACGGGTTCAAGAATCCACAGATCTTTTTTGGTTTGCATACTGGGTATGCGTACCTTTTCGGTTTAGAAACCAACAATGTTTTCCGGTTTGAATACATAGTACCTTCCTGGTTCACGAGTCAACAGACTTTTTATGGTATGGATACCGGGTATGCGTACCAAAAAGTCACTGCCGAACTATAGCTACACCGGTACGTGTATTGGGTACATGTACTGCGGATCTTTACTTATAACAGTTCTCCTAGTATGTGAATTGGTATTTATATTGTCCTGTATCCAAATTTACATTAGTTCTATATCTCTCTGATAATCGATTTGAAACATTCCAGAATAATATCAATGACACATTTCACTATTCCAGGCTATTTCCAAATGATTAAATCTTGAATCATAATTTGGGTCATAAAAAATAAATTGTTCTTAACCAAATTCATCAAGTATGAACAAATGTTCTTAAGCTTAGCATATTTCGAGAACGATTAACAAGATAAACTTGACTCAAAATTTCTATTATACATGTAGTGTCTAATTTAGTCATGCGATATTGTCTTATAGATAGAAAAGTGAAAACTTGGGTAATAGGTGGTTCAGTCTTCACTTACCTTTTGTTGATTAAGTTATCCAAAAGCTTCGGTTGATCTTCTCCTTCAAACGGTAGAATGCAGTGATGTCTAGTACTCGACAACGCACTTCCATCCTAATCCGATACTTGACTAAATGTAGACTAGGAATCAATATATAGTTTTGATCAACTAAATTTTACAACAAGATTGAGATAGAAACACTTGTGAGTTCGACCGAGTAATGCTCTAACAGTATCACTTCCTTAGTCTTCAGTCGAGCCTTCATAATCAACATCTTGTGCGGGTTCCGTTTTCATCTCTTGGAAGTTGTTTTTGAACATTAAGTAGCAGTCATAAAAAAGATTTTTTTCCCGATTTATCTTTTATAATTCCGTTTCTCCAGATCCTCCCATAACAAAGAATACAATATCAATTTACTATTCTCTTTGAATAAATTTGTGCAAACTATTTATAGGTAACCGATAAGTCACTTACGATGGTTTGTACGGTAGTGTAAAAAGGCCTGAAAAGGTAAGCAACTTTTTGCAGTGATACATACTCTCTCAGTACCTTTATGATTGTACACACTTTTTTTTGAAGAAAAACAGTTCTTAATTGTTTAGGATTCTCCGACGTTGTTTGAAATTTTCCGGCACACGGTCCCAGAAGTTTGTGTTATTTATTACTGGAATTCCTTCAACATTAAACTTTAAAATAAACGTGACCCATGAACTAATGATGGCTTCATTTTCTTCTAGAGAAAAAACCACCATAATCTTAAAAGGAAGGTGTTGTTTCTTAAAAAAAACTTTGAGGACAACAGATGAGTTTATGGTTGGACGATATGTGATCTATTTAAACAAGAAAATCAATTTAAGGTTTTAACTATAATACATATCCATATCGTCTACAATGAGACTGAAATCAAAGACCATATGACTACAAATATTGTACAATGTGATTGAGAGAAGTGACCATACGACTGCAAATACTGTATAATGAGATTGAGAGAAGTGACCATACGACTGCAAATATTGTACAATGATATTGGGAGAAGTTACTATACGAATGATTGAGAGAAGTAACTATACGACTGCAATTACTCTGTAATGAGTCTGAAAGAAGTGACCATATGAGAGGCACGTGGTTTATAATGATATATTTTTTTAATTACTTCTAGATAGTAAACTCGGGAAAAAAAAAACTAAAATTAAAGAACATTCATATCAAAGCTTAAGGAACTAAAAATATTAAAACTTAAAGTTGTAGCATTGAACAAGTTTTAAAGTGCAAGAACCATAATGAGAACTATCATTCATCTTCATGTCCATCCTCATCCTCATCTTCATCCCGACCCCCACTCCATATTCATTTTCATCTTCATCTTCTTCTTCTTTTACGTATGCATCTTCATAAAATGTTCAGTTGCTTACTGATAATCATCTGGAATTTGTTTATTATATTGTCCATAATAATCAAACGCACCATCTTCCTTTTGACTAGGAACAACTTCTTCATCTAAGTATGTATCTTCATATCATCTATCTGATGATGCTTAGACTCCTGGTTGTGCTTGGCCTCCTCTACTAGGACGCACTTTAATGTCCGCAACAAGATCAGTTAGAGGTTGGAGGTGCATTTCAAGGTTTTTGGGAGTTGACATAAAAACACGACGATCATAAATTAGCTCTCGAATCAGAACATGAACAATTGTACCTCCAATCCCTATCCCATCGTACATACTCAATAATCATGTTGTGAAAAATCAAATAAAATTTCATTATTAGGTTCAAGTTAGATTGTTTCCAATACTCTAAAAGCATGCTCGACATCCTTTCTTTTAACATTTGATATTTGTGGAATCTTACTATGTCTAGGATATCCAATGTCTAACTGCAATCTTGTAGAATTACAGTCAACTTTGGATAGATACAATTGGCTAAGAAATAATCCTTGTTGTATTATTGACCGTTGATGAAATAATTGCATGGAGGTATTATACCCTTGAGCATGTTATTAAAAAGGGGTGAGTATGCCAACACATTAAAATCGTTATTTGACCCAAGCATGAAAAGCCATAAATCATATGATCCCACCACCTCTAATACCACAAAACTGTGTTTATCATTAGTGTGATAAATTCATTTCCAAGCCATCAGACAATTCTTATATGACCACTGTATACAATCAATACTATCTAGCATTCCAGAAAATCCTAGTTCGCCATTCTCAATTAGCAACCTCTGAACATCTTTAGGAATAGGTTTCCGCGGGTATCTTTCTCCTAAAGTCATGCAAATTATGTAACAAAATCGTTTTAGATAATAATATGTTGTTGTGGTGGCACAAATGCGAGTATAGTTATCAATACTATCAAAAGTTGCACTCTTGCACAAATATTTCATCACGACAACTAATTTCATATGTAGAGAATATGCCCCATAACAACTTTCACATTCGAAAGTTGGTTCCATTCTTCATCCACTTCAAGTAATTTTCCTAACAATTTCTAGAATAAATCTTCCTTCATGCCTAAATTGTCTTGAAGTATAACCAGTTCCAGGTAATCATTCATCATTTTCACATCATGCCACACCCCATTTTGGTAAGTAAACTTCGTGTCTGCACTTCGTAGGCACCGATTGCCGAATAATACACCCACTTCTTCCAAACACAAGTGTGTAAACAATAGCAGAACTTTTTCTTCTTCATCACTTGAAGTATCCAAATGAATTCCCTATGTAAGTCTCACATAAGCATGCATTAGACTCATAATGTACCTTTGCAAATGACAATTTTAGTTTCAATTTCTCTATATCATTCATGAAATACAATTCAATCAACATTCAACACCAATAGAATAGTAATTCATAACCATCTCATTCAACATTAATCAAGAGATATATCACAACACAAATAACTAGAAGACCGCTGCCATGGTGAGGAGGGTTGACCGAAGGAAAACGAAACACCGCTGATTGCATAACGTGTTATACATCCTTTTTTTTTGTTGGAATGTCATTTTTGAGGCATGTATATCGTTTTGGTGGTTGCATAACCAAATTAGTGGATGCATGAACCAAAATACGACTTTATAAACTGTTATGCATCCTTTGTGGCGGCTCCATAATTCGTTATGCATTTTTTTTAGAATGATATTTTAGGCATACATTTAAATAGTTGCAACGGAGAATTACTTGATGCATAAACCAAAATATGGATGCATAATGTGTTATGCATCCTTTGTGGTGGTTTGCATAATGACTATGCATTCAATTTTCGAAAATTATGCCTAAAAGGATAAACAACTCTGAATTTTTCGTAAAAACTCTAAATTTGATATTGTTGTTTGTATTTATTGTGTAGGTCTCTTTAAAAAATTTCCAACGAGATAAATTTGTAAAATTCCAAGGCACGGATTTTTAGATATGTTATATTCTATTTTGCTTGCCAATTATACCCCTGAAAAAATAGGATAGTAAGGAGTTACAATAATTGGACTAAAAGGGAGGGGATTTTCGGTTTTTTAATAGTAACCATTTCCAATATTTTTATCAATTTTCACATTCGCGTTAAGCTTCGTTTTACAAGATAAGTGTTTGTAAAAGGGACTCCCTCCCTTCGGGCCCTCCGGTCGGACGACCCAATAATCATGGATTTTTAACTACGTGTATGCTTCGATGTTTTTATTGAGTTATATACAATGTAGCTAATCAACTTAATCAAAAATTTCATGATTATCAAAATAATTTCACTATAAACCATAGATGGACATCTCAGGTCACGGGTACTAGGTGTGACCGTTATGACGCGTTTTGACGGGTGTGAGCACTTTTCGGGCTAAAAACGCGTTATTTAGGAAAACAAACACGTTTTTTGTACTTTAAAAAAAATAACAGGCATTATAATGGTTAGATCCAAAAAAATGATATGAATTTCATATCTAACGGTTATAAGGCCTATTCCTATGGACATGCCAAAAAATTGATGTTTGGCATACCAGGTGGCATGGCAAACCGATTGCGCCACTATGGGGAAACCGATAAGCGATCGAGTTTCTAGCGAGCGATATTATTAATATCTCCAGCGATAAAATCTTTATCGCTTGAGATATTGATAATATCGCTCGAAATTTACTCCATCGCTTTCGATATAATTAATATCGCCACCGTTCGAGTTTCAGACGCCTATAAATACCACACCTATCTTCTCAATTCTTCCCAATTATTCTCAATTTTTCTTCTTAAACTTCTTCTTAAACTTAAACGATTATCTTTTGATTTTCTGAAACAAATATGGAGAGAAGAAAAAGAAACAGAAAAGCGAAAGGATGTACTAGTACCCCAGACAGTGGAGTAAGTTTTGTTGTGGATACAAATTACGAGTTTAATAATGTTAGACAAGTAGCCGGTGAAGGTGTATTCTCTAATCACCTTTCTGATCATGAGGAGCGATCTAACTCGATAAATCTAGGAGGTGGATGGACTGAGTTACGTACAATTTTTGAATTACTTCCCCCTGTTGTTCAAGAGAGAGTTAGAAGGTATCCTTGGCGACATCTATATCAAATACAACCTAGAAACCACATGACTCAGGGTGTTCAAGTTATATTAGAACGATGGTGGAAGACTACAAACACGTTCTTTTTCAAGGACTTTGAATGCGGTAAGTCAGTCTTTTCTAGTAATATAATTTTTAGATTATGTGTCTTGTTTCATAAAAATCAATAAATTCTAATTACGAATAATTATTGTTGATAGGAGTTACACCGATAGATTTATACATGTTAACGAGAATTCCATGCCAAGGAAACTTACTTCCATTTAACAGACTAAATTGGTTATCAGACGGTAGATGGAAAGAAAGACTTCTTTTATATTCAAATGAATTATAAGGAAATAATTCACATAGACAAATAAAAGCTCATGGGTTAAAGGTGGCTGGATTGAAAAGTTTTTTCAGCGTTATGCTAAGAAAATGAATGAAAACAGGGCAGCTGGTAATGAATATTTGATCCCGACCATTATGAGGAGCTAGAACGTCTGTTTGTATTGTGGACACTAGGCCAATGTATATTTCCAAATGCTAGCTCAGTAGTGTTAATTGGGTTTCTCGAAGCATTAGAAGATTTAGAGTATGCACCAACATATGATTGGGGGTCTGCGATTTTATCAGAGATTTACATGGCCCTCGGTGATAAGTCGACGTGTGGTAAAGATAGTTTTAATGCTTTTTGGGGAATTCTGGAGGTAAGAACCAATATTTTTCACATTATGTATTTATTTGTCATTTTCATATGGAAAATTTATTAACCTGTTGAATGTTATTATTTTCAGTATTGGTGGTATACATATTTACGTGTTTCGGAACCTAGTCTTAAGAATCATACCAATGTATTTCCGATCATACAGAAGTATGATTCCGAGAATTGGGAAGCTGCACAGTTTGAAGATGGACAACATGCTGCTATTGTTCATAAGATTCAGCAGTTGAGTAGAACAAGCCATAACCTTATCTCCCAGCCGTATGAAGCACTACCTGAGTTCCAAGAAGTACTAGGTCAGAGAATGGTACAGTTAAGCCTTACAAGGATGGTGTTATACAGCCCTATTTATGAGAAAGGTGTTTGGTATTATGGTGAAATACATCTTCTTCTGTTGCAAGGAAGATCAGTGATAGCTGTCAACCCTTATCCCAATTCAGATGTTTCAACAAACGATTACTTCAAATTGTTAAGGGAAGGTCATCATCGGAAAGAAGTTGATGAATTGATCAGGGAGCCGATGGACAGAAATGAGTACCTATCTTGGTATAACACTATTTTCAAACCAAATATTGTTATGCAACCACAAAGTTTGGGTCGGATGGATTTCCCATCTTTAGGTAGGTTGCCACTTGACAATGAATTTCTTCCTTCCCAACCTCCACCAGAGACGGGTGACGCATTTGCATATCCTTCTCAAAGTTCATCGTCAAACATGCCACCATTTTCTTGGGAAGTAAAGACTATATCCAGCACATTTGGAGAGATTGTTACTTATCCAATTGTTTCTAGTGCACCTACTCGGACTTATCCATACTTCGGTATCAATGCTACAGACTTGCAATATCAGACCAGGTTGAACGATTTTGAGACTCTATTTCAGGGATTTCAGAGTTTTCACTTGGATGAGATGCAAAAAATGAGGGAAAACATGATGTTTGAGATGAGTCAAGGACTTGAGGGTAATGATGGTTCAGGTAGTAGTAGGGGAATGACTCCCGGTATTACAGGAGCTGGTAGAGGAATGAGTCCAGGTGGAAGTCAGCAAAGTCGTGAAAGAAGTGAAAGAAGATTGAGACGCCGTCCTATGGAAGAGGTACCAGAAAGTTCAACCCCAAACATGGTGTTAGATAGTCAAGTAGTACGAGGTGGTGAAGAAACAACTCCTACACGTATGTTTAGTAATTTTCAAACTGACATAATGACTCCAGGTGGTGGTGTGAACATGGAAGTAGTTAGGCAAACGAATCTGTATACCCAAATTGTCTCAACCTCATCATCATTTCAACGAATCCAGCATCAATATCAACAAAACATATTTCAAGATTTGTATCGTGTTAGCATACCCCCTCATCCCATTGCTTGTCAAGGTTATGGTGATTCTGATGAGACTCAAGCACCAAGTGAGTCTCAAACCAGCACCATAACTGATTTGTTGAACAACTCTATGGATCCCGAAAATGCAGGCAATTGGATCTTTGGTCAGGGAGGAAATGGACAAGGAAATGAGTAGTTTAAATGTAATCTTTTAGTTGAAATGTAAGCAAATTAGATGAAATGTAATTTTTTTTTAAGTTAATGGAACTATCTTTTTAGATTAATATTCAGATTGAAACTAGTTTTACATTCATTAAAAATTAACCTTGATTGCATAACACAATACTTATAATTTAAATCCCTGCACATGAATATTGTAGAGTTCATAACATTCGTCGTGACTAAACCATCTTCCATTGTCTTCGGAGAATTTGGTACGAGCTCTGATTTTTAGTTCTTCATTTGATAGTCCAAGATTATCCCCTTTTATCAACCACATAATTTGCTGATAGTTTCTAACATTGTCATTGATGAAACAATAACGATTTTGAACACACTCATTTGTTCTTGTTGGATTTACGTGACTTAACACCGTAAACCTTTGAAACACAGTGTCCCATAAGTTAAAAGTCTCTAAAGTGAAATCTCTATCGCTTGCAACTAAAACCCAACATCGAATTAGAGAAACATCTTCCTCTAGAAATCGGGTATTTATAGGGGGGAAATAGTAGCCGTTGGATTCAGATCTGATAAGAGACTATCATAGTAGCGAGCGACAGCTTGACTATCGCTGTCGATTTAATGACCAACGCGCGACTGTTTGACCATCGAGCGACCGAGACTCTATCGCTCGGTGGAAACTCTGTCGTGTATGCCTATATGCCAGGAAAAGCATATTGGAATATGAGTTTGGCATACCCATAGTGGGTGCATATATGCAAAAAATCAGTGTTTGGCATGTGCATAGGAATAGGCCTAACGAGTCTAAAAAATGTTGTTATTAAGTTTTTTTTCTTTTTTTTTAATACTCCCTTCATCCCTAAATAGATGACCTATTCATTATAAAATTTTCCCCACAAATAGATGATCTATTCATTTTTAAATTTGGTCCCACTAATAGATGACCAATTCATTTTTAAATTTTGTCCCACTAATTGATGACCTATATCATTAGAAAATGGGATATTTCTAATACTACCCTTTTAATTGATTATTGTTAGTATAAGAAATATGCATAATTTGATACTCGTGTTTATATTTGTTAAGTAGGTGTTTTAAAATGATTTTCAATGATATAAATTTTACGAATATCCGTGGTATAAGCCCCGTTTGGGATTGCTTTTTTTCAACCAAAAGCACTTTGTAACAAACTTTGACCTTAAACTGTGTTTGGTAAATTTTTTTCAAAGTGCTTTTGGATAGAAGCACTTTCATTTTAGGCCTGCTTTTAAAATCTACTCAACACTAGCTTTTAAAAGCTGGAAAAGCAGAAGCTATGGACCTACATAATTCGATTTAATTGATTCTCTATTTTAACCTTATTAATTTATTATAAAGACAAGTTTTACCCTCAAATATTCTATATTTAACATTATATTTCTAACTTTTATTTTATTTCTCTATTTTTTTCATTTTTTATTTAAAATAATAAATACAATAATAATTAAAAATAATTATTTAAAATAATAAAAAATTTAATATATATTAAAATAATGATATTTTCCAAGCAAACCATGATCATAAATTTTTTATTAAATAACAAAAAATATAATAAATATTACTTATATTTTATTAAATATGTTAAAATTATAAATATAATTTATTATAATAAAATTGTATTTAAAACTAATTTTGTAAATATGTCTATTTTCGATATTAACTACATCACCAGCACTTTTAAATACCAGTTTACCAAACAGAATTTACAGTTTGTTAATTGCACACTGTATTTTAAATTATAGTTTACCAAACGTCATGCCGATTTATTTTCATAGCACAGCACAACAACGCACAGCACAACACAACAGAAAAGCGCTTTTCTAAAATTCACAGCAATATCAAACTAGCGTATAGTTTGAGAGATAAATCATTTCTAAATTTTACTAATTATTATCCATAAGGATATAATTGTAAAAAGATAGTTAAAAAAAAATTATTATCTACTCTTTGCCTTTAATTGTGCAAACTTGAGCTAGGTCACTTATTGAGGGACGAGAGAGTAAATTTTTATAAAAGTTCTTTTAGTATTTTTACTATAAAAATTTACGAAAGGTTAATAAAATTCGTGACGGTGAATTATAACCATTAAAATTTATGAACACTAGTTTAATAATCTTATGTTTTTTAAATTTGAAGTTTTTAATCATGAAGTTTCCATGTATTATTCAAAAATTTTGATTTTAAAGTTTAAAGTTTTCAACCCACAAAAGAAAATAAAAACTCAAAAAAATTGTAAGAGAGTTATTTACACGATTACAACGTGTATGATAACTGAAAAAAGTTCCAAAAAACACACGTTAAAACGTTATTTAAAAGAAAATAACATTCAAACTAATTTTAGAAAAATGATTATTGCGTGTGTGAAAACAGAAAAACGATCCTAAGAAACTGTCATTATTTCCTATTTATCGGCATTATATAGGCACAGGGTTTGGGAACCCTCACTGCTACGGTATATGAGTGTGACCTTTTTAACGAACGGTTTCTTCGGAAAAACAGGTGTTTTTCAAACCTTGGGTGGAATGACTTACTTGTCGTGATTTTTTGGATGAAATTCGAGTTTGAAAGATGCAATAAAACCACCTAAAGTTACGTAACAAGCCCTTTTAATTTGGCGCAACAATTCAAACTAATTCACCTTCAAAATAGAAAGGGAGGGGGGATTAGTTTGGAGTGAGAGAAAATAGGGAAAAGAGAGAATGAAGAAGGAGAAGTGCCAAACCCGTGTTTTTTCCGAGAGTTTATACACACAAAACGGAAACTTAGTTTGTAATCTACCAAAATTATTTTCTTAAATGTCAAAACTTATGGTCATGGGTGCGTTATTTTTTCCTGGCTAATTTGAGGCCTAACCTCAATTATTCGAGGCCTACTATCAAAAGATAAAAAAGAACATTTTGGGGTAAATAAAAAAATCCTTTATCTAACTATTTTCGTTAATGGTTAATTCTCCCTTGATTAATTAGTGTTAGTTCAGTTGTTTAATAGTAAATAATCCTGTTGCATGTGAAATTAACTAGTGTTCATTAATCACCAAGATACGATAAAATTTGATATATTTTAAGAATATCAAAACTAGAATCGGCGGATGTTCTTGCCCTCGTAGGCCGATTCTAGGTTAATATTCCTCATTCACGAAAAACACTAAAAATCGGTAGACATTATTTATATGTAGGTCGATTGCAACAATCGGCATTTGTAGAATGTATTTCTAAACCGGTTGTGACGTTTATTTATATAAAATCCGATTGTAACAATCATTGGATATGGATGTTTTCTTATATCTATCAGCAAATATAGAGTTTTATGTTGAGAATAAGTTAGTATTTTCTAAAAGCGAGTAGTTCAATAGATTTGATTTAAATTTTTAAGTTTTAGTAACGAGGATAAATTGTATGTTCATCCTTTTTAGACATCCCTTATCCCTATTGTCTAAGTGGGTGAAGAAAATGATAGACCTAGGTAAGCTTAGCTAAGTAATTTTTACGAAGTCAGTTTTATCACGTAGGTCTCAAATGAGATTGCAGTGGTGTTGATGGTGGTTTTTAGTTCAGGGTTAAATTTGTAAAATCTTGCATTTAATGTACCGTCACTCTGCAAAGAAACGGAGCCATGTAAAAATGATGAGTGTCAACCTCTACACTGGCGCATTTATTGAGTCGTTCAATATATTTCCATGAAATTTATCCAGACTGGCGCATGTAGCAACAATCCCAGATACTCTGTAAATTTCAACACCTTGCTTATATTATTCCCTAATATAAGACCCTCTAAGTAATTTTCATGTATTATGTTCCTGACAGAATCCTTAATATTGGTATGGCATGACGGATTTGTGTTCACTCGCAGCATAGTATCACAAATTTCCAAGTATCAGAGGTTAAGGTCCTTGCACAAAATACTCAGTCAGAAAGCATAATGCTCTCTGTAAATAAAGAATTCTATGTCAACACATAGAATTCAATCAATTTTGTGATAATCACAAAATTCATGAATCTAACTAATTTGCAAAAATTAGGGTTTTTGCGCCCTGCGCAGTATATTAGGCCCCGTTGGTCAAAATTATGCTTAAGCAACTAAACAATTGATCTGCCGTGGATCAGTATGTGCAAAGTCCTACCCAAAATCAAAAAACAGAAAATAATGGAGCCACGGAGTAGGAGCAGCAATGAGAGGGAGGGTGGCCAGGTCATAGGCTAGCCGGTGCCACTTGGCCACGCTTTATGCCACCCAACTGTCCCTAATTCCTTTGTCGACCAATCAGATCGCTTTAAACCTTCCACACTTCCATGAGTTGCGGCTGGGCCCATACTTGCCGGCCCTATTCCCCATCGACCAATCAGGTCGCATTAAACCTACCACACGCACCAAAAGGGTGGCCACGCCCGTGCTTGGCCGACCCCCTAGTTTTATTGACCAATCAGGTTGCTCCAAACCTGCCACAGCTTTAAAAGAGGTGGAAATTGTGTCAAGAAGTCGCCATACCAAGTTGGCTTCCCAAAAACCGCGCCAACATACTAACGACATGCTAAACATGCCAAAACGAGCATGCCATGCGCACATGCCAAACCTGCCACTTACCGCGGCAGCATGCCAAAACGTACCAACCCACTCTCTGTTCGTGACCAGCATCACAACAGACTTCAATCTTGGCTAGCCTAACCGTAAGCGCGGCCATGCTCTAGTGGCGGTGGATGGAACCCTAACTTCTAATCGTGGCACAAAACTATGCTGCCTCGGGCCCACAACATGCCACAAGCCGTGCGGACTTAGGAAACTCTAAAAAAGGCGCCACACCACAGCCACTCGTGGAAATATTTGCTCCTATGACCGTTTCTACATGATGGCCTGCCTATGGCTCCTCTGGCATGACTCTGGCACCGTTTGTATAAAATGCCATGCCACAGCCACCTACCGCATGCCATATGTGCTAATTAGGGTTTCGACATGTCAAACCCTAGTTTAGGTAAAGTTGCTACGCCAACCAAGCCAGATAATGTTTCACAGAGCATTGGGATTGATGTGGCCACTGAAAATGATGTTGCCACACCACATTGGAGTCTAACACCAATGTGCCAAAATCTAGTGACCATGGCTACGCCAGACGCTACTTGCATCATCCCGCCGCTGGCATGCACAGGTTATGCCAGCCATTCCATCGTGCCACTGGCATGCACGAACTACGTCATCCATGCCGCAGTGCCACTGGCATACGTTAAAAACGCCACTATGCCATTGCGAGGCATCAACATGGTGTGGCCATAATCGATGGATACCCTTCCTCAAGAGATATAATCTCGGCCGTCCAAGTTCGCTACCGAACTGACATGCCTGTGACAAGTTTTAGGCGAACAGCCAAGATGAGCCGAATAGCATCACATGCTATTTTCCTTCGGCAAGTCTCTTGACTTTGAATTTCCACACGTAGCAAACTGCTACATGTTTTCCACGAAAACGCTCGAGACATCAAACATGTCACAAATTGGGGGATACTCATCAGGGTATTGCTCTGGCGGTTTACAGTGTGTGGCGTGCAATACGCCTGTTACAAGAAAGTGTCATAAAGCGGGACGGTTAATGGTGGCAAGAAGTAACGGGTGTAAACGGATCCACTTCCTTCATCATGGAAGCACGGTTTCTGGCGGTTACACATTCTTCCATCACTCAATCGTTTTCACTTCCTACGAGACCAGGATACGTTTTATTATGACTTGTATAAATAGGTTTCACCTATTTCCACCAAAAAACAAGTTTTGGTCAGAACAAGAACACAGTATCCAGAAGTCACCAAAAGGGCTGATAGCTTACATTTTGCAAGCCAGTTCCACTTTCTGATGCAAGTCATATGACAACCACACCCTTAGAATTAGCCATTCTGGTCTCAACACCTTCTTCACTTCCCTTCCTAAGACCAACCCTTCTCCTTCACTTTGTGACCGAAGCAACCCCGGAACGACCATTTCTTGGTTTATGCCAGGATTGTACAGATTGATCTCTCGAATCAAAAAGTACTCCCGTGCAGTGCACTGTTTAGGGTTTAGATTTGTTTCTCATCCACACACCCGAATTAACCAAAACCGGCTGAAACAGTTTTCACCCACAAACAATTGGCGACCACAGTAGGAGATTAAATCTCTCGGTTGCAACTCCAATTTCCAGAAGATGGTCGGTCTTAGAACTGAGTCCACGATCCCAAATTCCACTCAGACTCTGGAGAATGGTGATGTCTCTTCTCCCAACACGACACCTGATGGCGCAGCCAATGAATAAATTCCAAGGTTGGCTGAATTGACACGGTTTCAAGAGATCCACACAAGGAACAAGGACCTGATGATAAACAACATACTAAGCTTTCTTGTCAGATTGACATCAGATTTGAGAGGTTCACCCGCCCCGGAAATTCCAACACTAGGTACTGACGTCCCGAATGATCGTTCTCAGGTCAACAGTTTCACCACCAATCAGAAACCGGTAGACCAGGAAGCAGTCGCGTTGGTGGAAAGTTTATGTGAACTTATGCACCTTTCAAAGGACCAGCGAGCGGAGACATTTACTGCGATTAATCAAATAGCCCTAGACGCGTGTTTGGTTCCTTTACGCTCGGAGACTTCAAGAATATCAGAGATGTCCGTCAACAATGTTACATTTACTAAAGACGACATGATGGCAAAAGAATGACATAACCAGGCCCTACACGTCACTGCTCGCATCAAAGATTCGGAGTTCAAAAGGGCCCTCATCGACATGGGGGCGTCCTCCAATGCTATTACTCTCAGAACGCTCAGGACAACCAAGGTGCGGTCAATCAAAGTTATATGGCAGCCTACCATGATGACATATTTCGAAGGCAACCAAACCAGCACGTATGGATACATCAACCTGAATCTGTCAGTGGGACCAACCCAGTCGAAGGTAAAGTTCGAGGTAATCGAGAAGGAACCAGACTACCACATGATATTGGGAAGACCGTGGCTCCACGATAACAAGATCATTCCTTCAACATATCACCAGTTCCTAAAGACCATGTTGAATGAAGAAGTTATTCACATTCCCACGTCATTATCTCCTTATGCACCAATCTGTGGTATGGAGATGTTCGAACCGAAGGAAAATTCGCGGGACTCGTCAGGCAAGTTTCACTGCACTCCACTCCCGACATGGACATCAATCGAATAAGAGGACAGGCTCGCGTCGCTGCACAAAGAGACCCAATCTCGCGTCATCCCTCCAAAGGAAAATCACGCCAATTTCCTCTCATCAAACGGAAGTATGGCTCATACTCATACCAAGCGGGAGCGGGCTTTTATTACAAGTCGTGACGAAAAAGAGAAAACCGTATATCGGCGCCGTTGTTAGCAATTAGCAGGGGAGACTACCACCCAGTCTCTCCGCCCAATGGAATGCAATCACATCAGCGAGCCACAAGAAGAGGTGCCGGATGCACCACGATAACTGCAGGACGGAACCAACTCCACCACAGATGAATTGGAGGTTTCCAACATTGGAAGCGAGGAATCTCCACGACCAGTCTCCACCAGCTCAACTTTATGTGCCGACGAAGGTGCAAAATTTTTAGACCTTCTAAAGGAAATATTAAGATGTATTCGCATGGACATACGAGGAAATGCCTGGCTTGGATGAGAAACTGGTCACTCATCATCTACATATAATACCCGGATCCAAACCGGTCAAACAATCTCCGAGACAGTTTAGACACGATGTGAGGAACAGATCAAGAAGGAGATTCAAAAATTACTAGCAGGTGGTTTCATCAAACCCATTCACCATCCCACCTGGTTGGCCAATGTGGTTCCAGTAAAGAAGAAGAGCGGCCAAATCAGGTGCTATGTTGATTTTAGGGATCTGAACAAATGCTGCCCCAGGGACGATTTTCCTCTTCCTAACATTGATATGCTGGTAGACGCCACCAGTGGACACGGTACGTTCTCTTTCATGGACGGTTACAACGGCTACAATCAAATATAGATGTACGAGCATGACGCAATTAAGACAACTTTTTGAACTCCTCTCAGAAACTTTTACTATACCGTGATGCATTTCGGTTTGAAAAATCCTGGCGCCACCTACCAACGCGCCATGACCGCAATTTCCATGATATGATGCACAAGCAAGTTGAACATTACGTGGATGACATGGTGGTTAAATCAAAATCCCGGGAGGCCCATGAGGTTCTGCGACAGGTGTTTGAAAGGTGTCACGAATACAAACTAAAGATGAATCCTTTGAAGTGTGCTTTTGGCGTCTCTTCGGGCAAATTTCTAGGTTTCCAGGTGACCGCAGAGGGAATCAAAGTCGACCCAGCCAAAACCCAAACCATCCTAATGATGCCGCCTCCACAAACTGTGAAAGAACTCCAGAGCTTCATGGGTAAGGTAAACTACATTCGGCGTTTTGTACCGGTTTAGCTCAGCTTGTTGCTTCATTCACCCCCTTGCTGAAGAAGGGAGCAAGTTTTGTTTGGACGACGCTACAACAAGAGGCGTTTCGTAAGATTCAACAGATACTGTCATCCCCATCCGTCATGAAATCTCCTGCACAAGGAAGACTGTTATGTCTCTACACTGCTTTTAGTGATACTGCTGTCGGAGCTCTTCTCGCCCAAGAAGATGATGAAGGAATTGAGCACCCTATATACTACTTCAGTCGGACTTTGAGAGATGCCGAACTCAGATATCCTAAGGCAGAAAAAGCGTGCCTAGCTCTGATTCACTCAATTCAGAAGTTTAGGCATTATCTGCTCTCAAACAAAGTGATGCTGATATCTAAGTCCGATCCTGCGAAGTTCTTTCTTTCAAAACCGGCCCTGATAGGAAGGCCAGCCAAATGGCTCCTCCAAATTTCAGATATTGATATAACGTGTGCTTCCCCAAGAGCTATCAAAGGATAAGCGAATGCGTATTTACTAGCAGCTTTCCCAGGAGAGGGTACCACAACACTGCACGAAGACCTTCCTGGAGAGTTTCCGGGAATCTCTTTTGTCAAAGAGGAAGCGTGGCTACTATTATTTGATGGCTCCGCCATCCCTAGCAATAATACCGGAGGAGCAGGCGTGGTTTTAGTATCCCCAACCGGTGAAGTTTTCTCGCATTCCTTCAAGCTAGACTTTCATTGCACTAACAATTCAGCAGAATATGAAGCCTTTCTCATAGGGTTGTCATTAGCCAAGCAAGCTGAAGCCACACGTTTGGAAATAAGAGGTTATTCTAAATTATTGGTTAACTAGATGAATGGAGTATACGCACTGAAGGAGGTGACTCTGGCCCCATATAGATCCGAGGCGTAAAAGCTGGTAACTTACTTCGCCGACGCGACCGTAACACATGTTGACCGCAGCAACAACAAACATGCTGATTGTCTAGCCACATTAGCATCGAAGCTGCAGTTCGAGGGTTTGGAAGAACCCTGATGGTGAAAAGACGGACCGTGGCATCAACATGGCTTTCACAATCTAAGGAGACTGAAGCTAGTGACTGGAGAACACCGATTATCCAAGAACTTAACAGCTCGCTTTCCCAAGGAAAGGTCAGTCTCAAAACCTTATAAGACTCCTTCATGTTTCACGGGATATTGTACCACCGAAACCCAGGTGGCTCCCTGTCAAGATGTCTCGGAGAAGAAGAGGCACAACTGCAGCTTAACCATATTCATAGCAAAACGCTAGTGGTAACGCTTTACCGCCGTCTGCAACGCCTCGACTACTATTGGCCAAAAATGGAGGCTCAATCTCGTTTGCTCCAAGGATCTTGCTCCAATTTCTGAACGCCGCCGCATCAATTGGAAGTTTTCAACGTTGGCCACGCTGGGGACTGGCAAGAGCCGTACATCAGTTATCTTCGCGACGACGTACTCCCTACCAACAAGAAAGACGCAACCAAGATGAAGCAAAGATCCAAGAGATTCATATTCCATGAAGGAATCTTGTATTGCAAAAGCTTTGGAGGAGATTTGTTACGGTGTCTAGGTGGGGCGGAAATCCCAATCATGCTGAAAGAAATGCACGAAGGCGAACACCAAGGGAAAAATAAGTTGTTTCTTCAAATACACGAGAGATAATAATGGCCGACCATGAAGGACGATGCGGCTGCTTTTGCTCAAAGATGCCACAAATGTCAAATTCATGGAAATCTTATCCACGCACCCTCTACTCCCCTGCATTCGGTAAGTAGTCTGTGGACGTTTTATAGCTGGGGACTCGACATCATTGGTAAGATCAACCCGCCATCATCAAAAAAGCATGAGTATATAATAACTGCAACATAGTATTTCACCAAATGGGTCGAAGCCATCCCTTTACGAGGGACTATTGGAGCCACAATTGCATCGTTCATCAAGGAATGCATCATTTGCCGGTTTGGCGTGCCTAAGCACATCATCACTGACAACGGTACTCCCTTCGTTAATAAGCAAGTAAGAGAATTACTCGAATAATATGAAATTAAGCAAGTCTTCTCCACCATTTACTACCCCCAAGGAAATGGGCAGGCCGAAAGCACCAACAAAACTCTAATTCGAATCCTCAGCCGGAAAGTGCATGATAACCCTTGGACATGGCACGAACAACTGCTAACGGCGCTTTGGGCATATCAGACGTCACCAAGGAGATCTACTGGTGCCTCTCCCTATTCTCTCGTCTACGGGGCAGACGCCATTCTCCCAGCGGAAATTAAAATCCCATCGTCTAGGATCGCCGAGGCAAGTGGAGTCCGATGGAATGAAGCCGAAGCATCGAATACCAAGATAGCGGAGTTAGACACTTTGGATTCCAGAAGAGATAAAGCAGAAGAACACGCGCAAGCATACAAAAATAGATTTTCCTGAGCATACGACAAAGCTGTGAAACCTTGAGTTTTTCAGGTAGGAGATCTGGTGTTGAAAACCGCTAAACACATCCAACAAGACATGTCCGCACCAAAATTCTCCCAAAAATGGGAAGGACCTTATGTGGTCACCAAAGCGTATAACAGTGGATACTACAAAGTCATCAAGGAAGATGGAGGAAAACTAGAAGCAGTCATCAATGGAAAATGGCTCAAGGCATACTACGCCTGACCATACCCCACCCCTCGTCGTCTCATAGCACAGCTAACCAGGCATTTTTCCGTTTCCTTCACATCCCAGTTATCAAATTTCATTTAGTCGAAGCATATTACTGAAAATTCTCTTATTTCTCCAAACCCAATACATACAAAAATAAATAAATAAATATAATAATATGTTCGAGACCCAGAAAACCAGGTGTCTCACAACTACATAACTCAGAAAAGCCCATCCAATAGATTGTAGTTCCTTGAAAGCATCATCTTCAACCTGTTTTGATATCTTTCAGTCCTAGTCTCCAAGTATTGTATTTCCTTTTCCACCTTTTGGGATTCCATGGTCAGAGCCTTTTCCTCTTCCAAAGCGGCTTTTGTGGCAGGAACGACGTTGGCAAGGATACCGACTATGTCGACCTTCACAATGTCAAGGCGATGCCGCATCCAACTTACGTTAAACTCCAGGGATTCACAGGTAGACACCATGTTTTCCCACTTTTTAATAGTTGATTCCGAGACGTCGGATGGATGTGCCTTCCATTTCAACGACCATGGGCAGGAGACAGTTCACTGTTGTAACCAAGGCAGACGAGCAATGCTGCACCATGTTCCTGGTGGCAATGTGGTCATATCTTTTCCATATTTTCGTATACAGAGCCACAAGTTCCTTTCGCACTAGGAATCCACCAACATTTCGGTAGCTAGAAGATAAACACTTCATGAGGATTTCGAATGTTAAACCTGCGTTGAGATATTCATGGCGAGAAATACCCAAATCGGCATTTTCCAGGTCTGCAACGGTTGGTGTGCTCTGATTCGAAGGAAAAGGGGTGGCCAGGTCATCATCATCGACAATGGTCACACATGTTCCCGCTGAATATCTCTGCACAAAAGAAAATCTCTCTTTGTCACTCGCTGATGGTAACAAACAAATATCTATTGGTCAATAAAAGCGTACCGGTATGATCTTCTTAATTCGGATGATCCGGACGGGGGAGTTATCGCATGAACCAGGTATTTTCCCACACTAAGAAAAGAAGAAAGAGGAGTGTTATGGGAAAAGAAGATTCATCATTTCGAAAATTAAGAGATGGTTAGAGACATACTCTGGATGCAAGCCGCCTACGTTTGACTGAAGAATCTGGTTGGATCGAAGATGATTCGCTTCTGCTCGACATGATGAAGGAAATATGGATTCAACAGAGAAAGTATTTATCTTGAACTGAGAAGGACTATCTGGTTTCACACCACATATACTGCGGAAACCCTAGAGAGAAACGGATGCTGAGCAAACACGATATCCGAACAATCAACCTCAATCATATAAAATCTCTCGTCGAAAACCTAATGAGGATCGGGAGAAAACGGTCAGATATTCGAAGGAGGAATGCGTTTTCCTAGATCGGAACCCTGGAGTCAACACATACCTGGAATATGTTTGCCTTTCCACGGAGACACGGAAACAAAAACAACGATGTTAAAATGGAGAGGGTGGGTAACGCCTTTTATATACATTGTATTTTGGAGTTTGAATAGAAGAAGGTGTCTTCTTTGGCCACGCACGTAAACGGGTAGCTGGGTCCACGGAGCTGGCGCTCCACTACCAAATACGGCGCACCATCCCTGTCGCTCTGTGGCCAAGCAAGTGGAGCCATCTTCATCGTTCAAAACAACGTCATCTTTGCCTGCTCCACATCCAAAGCAATGCCACCTTCACCGTTCAAAGCAGCGCCATCTCCACTCGCTCCTAGCCAACCAAGTGAAGTTTCCACCATTCCGCGGACTGAAGCCAGCTTTCGACCATTCCGCGGACTGAAGCCAATTTCCACCATTCCGCGGACTGAAGCCTGTTTTCACCGTTCCACGGACTGAAGCCATCAACGCCATCCACCGTTCCACGAACCAAGCCAGCAGCGCCATTTCCGCCCGCTCTGTGGATTAGGTAAGTAGCGCCATCATCACCATTTGGTAGCCAAAGTTCCAGTGCCATATCTTCACCGCTCCATGGACCTAGCTAGCGCCATCTCCACCTTTGCGGCCAAAGATGTCAGCACCATCTCCGCCATTACGTGGTCAATCCAGTCACCATCACCATTCCGTAGCTAAGTTTGCAGCGCCAGTATTAGCATCCCGTAGCCGAACTTACAGCGCCAGAATTAGCACTCTGTGACCAAAGTAGCAGTGCCAACGCCAACACCCTATGGCCAAGCCGAAATTACGCAAAGCCGACAATGCAAATATCACAGATTCCTCATGCCTCCTGCAAAAGGTTAGCCGAATTTTCCTGGCGATCTCTTCATGACTTTCCCTTTTGATTTTATCCTTGTCTGTCACCATCTCATGCTTACCCCGCAACAATGCCACCGTTACGGGCTAAGCAGGGGACTTAATGTTGATGGTGGTTTTTAGTTCAGGGTTAAATTTGTAAAATCTTTCATTTAATGTACCTTCACTCTGCAAAGAAACAGAGCCATGTAAAAGTGGTGAGTGTCAACCTCTCCACTGGCATATTTATTGAGCCGTTCAATATATTTACATGAAATTTATCCAAACTGGCGCATGTAGCAACAATCCCAGATACTCTGTAAATTTCAACACCTTGCTTATATTATTCCCTAATATAAGACCCTCTAAGTACTTTTCATGTGTTATGTGCCCCGGCAGAACCCTTAATATTGGTATGGCATGACGGATTTGTGTTCACTCGCAGCAGAGTAGCACAAATTTCCAAGTATCAGAGGTTAAGGTCCTTGCACAAAATACTCAGTCAGAAAGCATAATGCTCTCTGTAAATAAAGAATTCTATGTCAACACATAGAATTCAATAAATTTTGTGATAATCACAAAATTCATGAATCTGACTAATTTGCAAAAATTAGGATTTTTGCGCCCTTCGCAGTATATTAGGCCCTGTTGGTCAAAATTATGCTTAAGCAACTAAGCAATTGATCTGCCATGGATCAGTAGGTACAAAGTCCTACCCAAAATCAAAAAACAGAAAATAACGGAGCCGAAGAGTAAGAGCAGCAATGAGAGGGAGCGTGGCCATGCCATAGGCTAGCCGGCGCCACTTGGCCACGCCCTATGCTACCCAACCGTCCCTAATTCCTTTGTCGACCAATCAGATCGCTTTAAACCTTCTACACTTCCATGAGTTGCGGCTGGGCACATACTTGCCGGCCCTATTCCCCATCGACCAATCAGGTCGCATTAAACCTTGCACGCGCACCAAAAGAGTGGTCATGCCCGTGCTTGGCCGACCCCTACTTTTATTGACCAATCAGGTTGCTCCGAACCTGCCACAACTTTAAAAGAGGTGAAAATTGTGTCAATAAGTCGCCATACTAAGTGGGCTTCCCAAAAACCATGCCAACATACTAACGGCATGCTAAACATGCCAAATCGAGCATGCCAGGCGCACATGCCAAACGGGCATGCCAAGCGCACATGCCAAACGTGCCACTTACCGCGGCAGCATGACAAAACGTACCAACCCACTCTCTGTTCGTGACCAACATCACAACATACTTCAATCTTGGCTAGCCTAACCGTAAGCACGGACATGCTCTAACTTCTAATTGTGGCACAAAATAATGCCGTCTCGGGCCCACAACATGCCACAAGTCGTGCAGACTTAGGAAACCATAAAAAAAGCGCTACACCACAGCCACTCGTGGAGATATTTGCTCATGTGACCGTTTCTACATGGTGGCCTGCATGTGGCTCCTCTGACATGACTCTGGCACCGTTTGTATAAAATGCCATGCCACGACCACCTACCGCATGTCGCATGCAATATGTGCTAATTAGGATTTCGGCGTGCCAAACCCTAATTTAGGCAAAGTTGCTACGCCAACCAAGCCAGATAATGTTCCACGGAGCATTGGGATTGATGTGGCCACTAAAACTGATGTTGCCACACTACATTGGAGTCTAACACCAATGTTCCAAAATCTAGTGACCATGGCTACACCAGGCGCTACTTGCACCATCGCGTCGCTGGCATGCACAAGCTATGCCAGCCATTCCACCGTGCCACTGGCATGCACGGACTACGTCAGCCATTACGCAGTGCCACTGGCATACGTTAAAAACGCCACTATGTCATTGCGAGGCATCAACATGGTGTGGCCATAATCGATGGATACCCTTCCTCACGAGATATAATCTCGACCGTCCAAGTTCGCTACCGAACTGCCAGGCCTGTGACAAGTTTTAGGCGACCAGCCAAGATGAGCCGAATAACATCACATGTTATTTTCCTTCGGCAAGTCTCTTGACTTTGACTTGCCACACGTAGAAAACTGCTACATGTTTTCCACGAAAACGCTCGAGACATCAAACATGTCACAAACTGGGGGATACTCATCAGGGTATTGCTCTGGCGGTTTACAGCGTGCGGCGTGTAATACGCCCGTTACAATAAAGTGTCATGAAGCGGGACGGTTAATGGTGGCAAGAAGTAACAGGTGTAAACGGATCCACTTCCTTCATCATGGAAATACGGTTTCTGGCGGTTACACATTCTTCTATCACTCAATCGTTCCCACTTCCTACGAGACCAGGGTACGTTTTATTATGACTTGTATAAATAGGTTTCACCTATTTCCACCAAAAAACAAGTTTTGATCAGAACAAGAACACAGTATCCAGAAGTCACCAAAAGGGCTGATAGCTTACATTCTGCAAGCCAGTTCCACTTTCTGATACAAGTCATAAAACAACCACACCTTCAGAATTAACCATTCTGGTCTCAACACCTTCTTCGCCTCCCTCCCTAAGACCAACCCTTCTCCTTCACTTTGTGACCGAAGCAAGCCTGGAACAACCATTTCTTGGTTTAGGCCAGGATTGTACAAATTGATCTCTCGAATCAAAAAGTACTCCCGTGCAGTGCATTGTTTAGGGTTTAGATTTGTTTCTCATCCACACACCTGAATTTACCAAAACCGGGAGAAACAGTTTTCACCCACAAACAAGTGGGAATTCAAATTTGACGGTGAAGTTGTTATTCAAAAACAATTATGTGATAATATAACTCGTATCTTGAAGTTGATTGTTGTTTCACCGATAAGAACAATATCAACGACATTCTGACTTCCAACTTTCCCGTGTTGCCAAACTTGCTTATTAACTTTCAACCTATAAATTATTCCCTTTGTTTTAAAAAGATAGGTTAGTTTCATGTACAAATTACACATGAAACCGACCTATCTTTTTAAAACGGAGGGAGTAAATAATTGGCAACTAACGTTTTAATTGTCCTATTCTATTAACTAAACAGTCACAAGGGCGGAGGCACATGGAAGGGTGGGTGTGCAATTTTCCACCCTATGCCGAACTCCTTCAATGAGTACCAATTTCTCTAAGTCCAAATTTAAAATTTAGACTTTTTGCACCCTCTCTAGAAATAACTTTGCACCCTCTTAAAAAAATTCGCCCATATTAAAGCTAAACATAAAAAGAGATTTCTGAGTCTATTACTGTGAACACTAGAAAAACAGTTATGAAGGTATGCATAGAAAACAGATTGTATCATAGATTATTCTTTGAAGAAAAATTGTTAGAGAAATTACTATTAGTATTAATTGTTTTGAAGTTTATGGAGTGAATATCATCAAGAGGTACGATTCTTTTGGAGTGAATCGTTTGCAAAGACGTATGAGGAATGAGTTGTTAAACAATTGTTTACTAACCTACATTGAGCGGGATTAGCAATGACAAGATTATAATACGATTTCAAGATATGAAGACACGTCGCCGACATAATATGGAAAGAGTTGGGTTTTCTTCTGGTAAAGCATACTATGTTTTTGTGGGTAATTATAGTGCATATAAGGTAGTTTTGGGGATTTTTGGTGGATACTTGAAATATTTTGATATGATGCACACAAGCATAAAACTAGAGGATAATGTAATTATCGAAGAATTAACTAGCTAACATGTCTCTTGCCATGTGTATTTTGTTACTATAAAACACTATTAGGTGTTGTAACACAATCTTTTGTGTGTAACAAAAAAAATTGAGCTTGTTTTGTGGTATACTTTTTGGTTCGCCCACCCTTTTTCAAAATCCTGGCTCCAGTCCACCACTGAACACGCTCTTATAGTCTCTTTCCTTCATAGGACAAAGTGAACAAGTTAGTCTTATTCAAAGACTACCCACACCCCTTAGCTCTACGAAAAAATGTTTACATCATCGCGTAGGTGCCAAATGAGATTGTAGTGGGATTCAAATTTGACGGTGAAGTTGTTATACATAATAACCGTAGAAGGTAACCAACCATAAATACACAACAAAAGCTTGTCTTTGTCTGTGACTTTGACAGTGACCAAACCTAAACCTAGAAGAAGAAAAAAAACAGTCCAAAGTACACTTCGACAACTCAATACAACCTCGGTAGTTTATCAATCTCATTCGTACACTTTAAGGTCTACATTTGAATCTTGATACTTAATTTAATACTATTGATACTAAAATTACACTTTATTGACACGTGTTTGTTAGGTCATGGACAAAAACCAACAAGAAACCCGGTCGTAATAGTTCGTCCTCTTCTCTCTCTGTGTTTCAGCTCCTCCTCCTCCTTGTGTCAGCTCCTCCTCTTCCGTTTTCACTGTCTGTTTCTTTTCTTTCAGATGACATGATTCTTATTACTCAGACCTAATTTTTCTTCTTCTTCTTCTTCTTCTTCTTCTTCTTCTTCTTCTTCTTCTTCTTCTTCTTCAGACTGAGGAAAAAAGAAAAAAAAAATGGAACCAAGAAAAGGAATGAAAACAAGAGCATCCTTTTTACTTTTTGTTTTTCTTTTGTTTATCTTCATGTCGGTTACTACTAAACTTCATTTCGAACGCATCAAGGTTAGTTGATTATTTTAATTAATTCCCCTAATTTACTTTGATTTTTTTCATTAAAAAAAAAATCCCAAATTGATTCTGATTTTTGTTTGTTCTTCAGATGGATAGTAAATGGTATACATTTGATTCAACTAGGGATAGTAAGGTTGGCAACTCTCTCTCTATCTACTTTTTTACAAATTTGTCTGGGTCATGTTTAATTTTACCTCAATTGGTTAAAATTTTGTGTTTTTTTTTATCAGGAGGAGAATATAGGTGGAATAGATGTAGATATAGATAATACAGATAGTATATTGGAAGAGAAATTGTCTTCTTCATCAGAGTTGGGCTTTTTACCTAAAGGAATTCTTGCATCCACCTCTGATTTTGAATTGAAACAACTTTGGGAGCGTGATCCAACTTTTCAAGTAAGTAATGATACTACTCTTTTGGCTTTTCAATGCATGTCTTTTTGACATACCTTTAGATGGACCCTTTTGTTCCGTGACATACGCCGAGAGGATGGTAGAAAGGATGATTCAACTGATACATTATAACTTTAGTTTAATAGAATGAGAGTTGGGTTTTGGAAAATTGATACCTTGGTTGTGTTATTGACTTGTATGACATGAATTTATTATGTTGCAGCGTAGCTCTGTGAGGTATACTGCTCTATTGGCAGTCCCTGTTGGTCTTAAACAAAAGGAAAATGTTGACATGCTAGTCCAAAAGGTACTTGTGTATCCGTCTATTATACTTTTATTAGCGTAGTTCAAGTATTTCGTTTTCCAACTGGTTTAGCGTATCAAGGTTAATGAGAACACTGGTTATTGTAATACTACATGCCAGGTGTTCTAGCATAATGAGAGTTATGGCCAAAAATGTTATTTCTTTCTTTGGTTTTCAATTAGGAAATTCGTGGCTCACTAATTTTGACCCTTCCATTTTCTAGTTCAGTTTCTCTTGGTGAATTGCTCCATTCTACTTTTTCATTACGATGGGAAGGTCAATGAGTGGAATGATCTTGATTGGAGTAGCAAAGCAGTTCACATTCTTGCTCATAACCAAACAAAATGGTAAGGGTCTAAACTTGTGAACTACTTTAGTAGTTATCTAGAATGTTAAGACCACTAAGAGCATCCACAATGCTATATGCTAAAATGGCATGGTATAAGTCTAATATACCATACAATTTGATGTTAGTATAAACCATTTGGGTTTACCATGTATGCTATATTTAAATTTTTAGTCTACTCCCCGCCATCCTCTATATGGTATAAATGCCATTTCACCATATGCATTGCGGATGCTCTAATTAACCTTCAGTTTTGAAGATTGCGATCATTTGACATTTATCTTGATCTCAAAGCATATGCTAGAGACGGGCAGACAGAAGCTTCAGTTTGTGGATCAATTGATTCATCATCTGCATTCGGTGTACGGAAACCGCCACTAGGGACACTTATCTTTGTTTAAGATGCTATAAACATGCCAGAATTATGGATACGCTAAATTTCATGTTTGTCGAGACTTTAGACAGATTATATGCAACATATTTGGTAAACGTATGCTGTTATCTTACAAAGGTGCATGTCGTGATTTCAGGTGGTTCGCGAAACGATTTTTACATCCAGCTGTCGTGTCTAGCTATGATTACATCTTCTTGTGGGACGAAGATTTAGGGGTTGAAAATTTTCATCCTGGAAGGTGTGTTCTTGCACTGCTATGAACATAATTCATATTCAAATTTCAAAAGTGACTTTGGTATCATGGATACAAGGTTTAGGAATGGAAATTATCATACAGGAAGGTGTGGTTTTCCATTTTGTAGTTTTTTATTTGTCTGTTCAGGTACTTGCAGATAATGATGTCAGAGGGTTTAGAGATTACACAGCCTGCTTTGGACGCTGATCTATCAGAAGTACATCATCGTATTACTGCGCGCAGGAAGGCGAGAAAGTTTCATAGGTAAAAGGAGTCGTCCCATGTAATTAGTTTCCTCTTTTAACATTCTATGTTTCCTCAGATTCAAATTACTGACCTCCTACTTTTTGATATCTAGACGAGTCTATTTTTCCGGGGGAAGCAAAAATTGCTCAGCGAAAAGCAGAGAGCCTCCTTGTACAGGGTAATATAATCTATTCTCTTGCTATATCTTGTCATATCTTAGTTATATATATATATATAGGACAAAATTACACTTCCATAAAATTCAGTTGATCAGTAATCCTTTAAGTCGCTTCGCGTTTTACACTTGTACTTGTGAAAAGAAGTTTTATACAGTATATCAAGGCTGCTCTTTTTGGGCGAAATTTGCCTCTCCCATTTCTTGTTATTTTTTTGAATTATTTCTTCATGCTTTGTGTTGCTACCGTTAGATACAAATCATTTGGCATGCTACTGTAATCCACCGTTCTAATTAAAATGTAAACATACTTTACTTGTTACTATAATATCCAGATTATCTGGCATGCTTTTGTTATTCCCTTTTGTATACAGAATTGAGTGCTTAAGTATGCATACTTTAGAGATGGTAGAACTGAAAAAGTTAATTCTTGTCCAGGTGGGTGGAGGGGATGGCCCCTGTATTTTCAAGAGCAGCCTGGAGTTGTGTGTGGCATCTTATCCAGGTCTGATTTTTGAGGTCTTAACAAATATATACACTATATGATTGGAACATCATGGTTGATTTCTGATGTTTGCACAAGTTGCCAGCAACCATTTTTCTCATTTTATCTCTTGAATGTTTTCATTGGGAACAAGTTTTACTACTTCAACTATGTAGGATGATATTTCTAGATTTTATCTGGCTTTTCATACTATGGCTTGACACATAAACAACAGAGAATGCTTCTTTGGGAACGCCTCATTAGCACTTCAAGAGTCGTTGATCGACTTTTGTGATGCGCGATTGGCGAAATATGGCTTAAATTAACTTCACTATGTGGTACTACATTCAACGCTCTTGCAAATGATTCATGAAATCTAGAATCAGTAAATGAAAGTTGGTTAAAATATGGGTATGAAAATGTCATCTTTTACTCTAGCATGACAGAATTTTTTTTTTAATCTTGAACACTTCTTTATCTTGATTTGTGAACATACAAAGAGATGTTGATTGTTTTCATTAGTTAAATTCTGAAACTTCTTGCCACGCAGAATGATCTTGTTCATGGATGGGGTCTAGACATGAAGCTCGGCTATTGTGCTCAGGTGAGAACATTTATATCCGAGTATAATTTCCTCCAGACGTGTTTGATGTTTGAACAAGGTTTTGGACATTTACATTTAGGTATTCCTCGCTCTTCTAGCTTTATGAAAGGTCCTGCTTCGTCCCTTTTAGCTTTTAACCATGTCATTTTGCAAGACATGGTTAAAAGACCAAATAATATCACCCCAATTCTCCTATAACTGTAACTGTTCTAGGTTTTTATTTGCGGTATACCTACCCTGGGTGGCTAGACAATGGTTTTTGCATTTACCAAACACATTCTAATACTTGCATTGCCTGCTTACGTAAAAAAAATTTCTCCTTCAGCAACAATCACCAAATCTGAGTCATCCACCCTATTCCAAATAAGGATATGCTTCGCTGATAGACGCATCATCCCACACAGAATCTTCAATACTTTCCTCCGAAAACTCAATAGGTGTAGTGCCTTTTTTTGGCTAGAAACGGATGGGAGGAAACAACGATGAAAAGATTTTATTTGCTGAGATGATCCAATCATAAATCAATGTATACGAGGGCTAAATTATTAGAGAAATGCATTATGCATTGATAATTAGGGTGCTTGGAGACACTTGCATATAACAAAAAACAACAACGTGGGGACTATTTTTGCAGCCTGGTGATCAATTTCACATCCTCATGAGATAATAAATATTTTCTGCCAGCTAAAGAGTGTTCAGAACAATACCCCTCAGCTACAACCTTGGTTATTCTCTTAGCTTTTTACAAGTAACTCGGATGAAGCAAATGTTTTTCTTTCTGTTTTCTGATTAAAACTCCTTTTGTTTTCCTCTCTTGATTGATTCATCTCTTTTCTTCTAGTTACATCGGGAGACACCTTTTTGACTAGTAGATTATTGTGTAATGGGGTTTTATATTTATTAATTATTTTTGTTGATTTTAGGGGGACCGGACGAAGAAGGTTGGAGTGATTGATAGTGAATACATTGTTCACCAAGGAATACAGACCCTGGGTGCATCACCACCAATAAAGGTTTGTTATGTTGAATAATATGTAGCCTTATCTTTCTTTTGTGTTAGTCACACATCCTTAAAGATAGTATTAACCTTATCTTAATCCGGACATTTAATTCCATTCTTGTGCTAGCAAAATTCTCTTTTTTTATGGTATATGGTGGATTCCCTTAGTGTTAGAGATAAAGGAGGAACAAGAAGTTGATACCTTATGCAGTATGTTTTATTTTCTTGTTTCCGGGTTTGGCAATCTGAACATTTTGTAAATCAGTAGATTAAACAATTTTTCATACAGTCACTATAAACAACTGGGGGTAGAAGTAAAAACTGAAAAAGGTGAAATTGAGAAGAGTAATATAAGTCTCTGTCTTATGATAGGGGTCATTGAAATTATTTTTGATGATTTGTTGGCAATAATGCTTTATGCTGAAAATATTGGCGGACAGATTTGCTGGATAACCTTTAACTTCGGAAATGTTTTTGAATTCTAGGGACTAGTCAGATAGAATGACTCTTGAGGAATATGGTTATTTTGTGCTAGCTCAAATAGGGCAGTAAACTATGTAATCTTAACAATGTTTTTTCTTTCTTCATGCAGACACCCTGCAGATTCCTCGACTTAAGAACCCATGTAAGCAGCAGCAGCAAACTTTGATGGTGATGATTTTCTTGGGTTTCCTGTTATTAAGGGTCACTTCTAATTTATAGTGTTATACTTGTGAATGACAGATCAGGAGACAATCAGCAGCGGAGCTTAAAGAGTTCCGGAAGCGATGGGACCAAGCTGTGACGGAAGACAAGGAATGGACGGATCCTTTTGGCACTTAAAGCTGTCTACGTTCCGCAGAGGGAGCATTTCCCGCTATTTATTGCTTTTGCAATGTATTGCATTGCTGATAGTTGTCAGAGAGCGGCTCTCGGGATACCCTTGCAAGAATATCCAGGTTTTCAGGAAAGAACTGGTCATATTCTTTTGTGCAGCCTTACAAAGTTGTAATTTTATTGCTGTAGCGAGAATTAAAAACATTTTTAGGAATTTTGGATGTAAGAATATATTCACAATGCTCAATCAAATGGAGTTGATGTCCACAGTGTTTTGTAATTTAGAATTTGCATCTTATGAGGCCTGCTATTTCGAGTTTTTCTGTATCTAATTATAGTTTAGGTTTTATTTACTGTCAGTAAATCAACTTCGCAGTTTGTAGTTTTTGTTTTACGTTTATTGGAGCTGTCGTATCTCATTTTGGGTCAGGTAAGAAAAGGTTGGCTTCTGGAACTCAAGCCTCCAGCATTCATCATATTTAACATCCTGATTACTAGTTTAGCATTGCAAATTTTAAACAAAAGAAGTTAAAGGGTGATCCTGGTTTTTGAACAGGTTGTCAGATCCACGGCTACGCAGTCCAGTTGCATTAGTACTTATCTAGCTGGAGCTCTTTCTGCATTGGAGCAGTGATTTTATTTGTTGGTTGCATTCCAGAAAGGAGGTATGTGTTTTCTTCCCCAAAGAATTAGTTGGTCTTTTTGTCTTGCAGAATAGATCAACCCAACAAGAAAATTTGCGTTATCATTTTATTTGCGGTTAAATTCGTGTCATAATTGACCTGATGAATATCCATCCAAAGTGCATTAAGATATTTGTGGAGATGGTTTGTATGAAAAGAGTGAAACCATTCTCCTTGGAGAAATAAGCTTTGATATAGTATATCTTTATAAGAGTATATAGTTGCTTGAGAAGATCAGATTTGCAATAACTGAATGTAGAAATTGAACTTATTGAAGGGCCAGAACTTAGGATCTGAACTACATCTACAAAAACAATAGTAAGAAATGCATTTCCTTGTCCTAAACAACTACCAAAACAAAAACAAAAACAAAAAAGAAAAGGGGAAGAAAAGGAAAATCTAACAACACCTGACGAGCAAACCAACCAGCCAACTATGGTGTCTGAAAATCTAGCTAGGTCCTTCTGTTGATAGCCAACTAATTAATCCAGTTGCATTAATGGTTATCTAGCTGGAGCTCTTTCTGCATTGGAGCAGTAGTTCCGTTTGTTGGTCGCATTCCAAAAAGGAGGTATGTGTTTCCTTCCTCACAGAATTAGTTGGTCATTTTGTCTTGCAGAACAAATCAACCCAACAAGAAGTTGCTAAACTCATAGAAAATTTGGTTATCATTTTATTTGCGGTTAAACTCATGTCATAATATTTGACCTGATGATTGTCCACCCAAAGTGCATTGAGATATTTGTGGAGATGGTTTGTATGAAGGGTGAAACCATCCTCCTTTGACAAATAAGCTTCGATATAGTATATCTTTATAAGAGTATAGTTGCTTGAGAAGATCAGATTTGCAATAACTGAATGTAGAAATTGAATTTATTGAAGCGCCAGAACTTAGGATCCGAACTACATCTACGAAAACAATAGTAAGAAATGCATTCTCTCGTCCTAACTACAAAAACAAAAACAAAAACAAAAAAGAAAAGAGGGAAGAGAAGGAAAATCTAACAGAGCCTGACGAGCAAACCAACCAGCCAAGCAGAAATAAAAACAACACTATGGTGTCTGAAAATCTAGCTAGGTCCCTCTGTTTTGAATGCTAACTAACAATGAGCAATGCACTTCTTGCAGTTAAAGGTGCAATGACCCTTCATGTGTTTGGATTTGAATTTGAGGTGAGACTTCTTGTGGTGGCCGGTAACGTCGATTTCATGGTGGTGCGACTTCTTGTGGTTGCAGTTTTTGGGGCAAACTAACCTCTTCATGTAGCAGGGACCATGGTTTAAGCAAACCTTGAACTTCTTCCCTTTGCTCATTTTCTTCTTGTGTTGGTGTTCGATCATATCGAACCTCTTATCGCTAGTATGCACAAAGTCGGCGACGCTGTTGGGGGTGTCCATGATGTTGGTTGAGGGAGCGTCTTCTTTTATGATTCCAGAGGAGCCAACTCCCTTCCCTATTCCAGTTGAAATTGGAAATCTGTATCTCTTCACTATGAAGTGGTTTAATTTGTTCCCCATCTTTGCTGCCCACATTTCATTCTTTGAAGCATCTGCGCGTGCCGAAGTGCTAGCACTTGCAACCACGGTTGCCAGAAAAACTGAAACGAAGAAACAACAGGCGCCTCTCATACCTACAGTGATATTCTCTCCTTAATTTTGTGTTTAATTTTCTTTGAAACTTGTGGCAGCGATGAGTTAGGTTATATGTATATGAAGGGGAATGATTAAGCGAGTTAAGTAGGGTGCTATACTTGTGATGCAACAACCACAATTGGAAATGAGACAAGTGTGGATGCAGGTAGACAAGCCATTATACCTGTGTGATCTCATGAGATGGAAGCTGTCCTGGGCTTTGTTCTTTGTTGGGCTTGTTCTACTTGACACCTGTTTTGAGGCATACTGAATTTTTTTGAGACATACTATATAATGCCAAAATAGAGTCACTAAATAAAAAACAACATCACCCCTAATCCACCCTTTTTGATAATGGCATAACTACCCTTACATAATTAGTGTTAATGATTATGATTAAATTTGATTAGCTAGGAATTTTAAGAATTGATTAAAAATAAAATTATTAGTGGTGAATTAGTAGATAAATCAAATTTATGTGAGAGAGTTGGGATTTTTGAGAGAAAGAAGAAGAAGTGAAAAAAAACTTGGGTTTTGAATTTTGAGATTTTAGTGATTAGAAGTGACCAAAATGGGTGATTCAAATCAGAGGTAGACTTCTATACGAGGTTTAATTTCTTTTTATAAGTTGAATCTTTCAAAAAAATGAATTTTTGAAACCCAGCTCTACTGACCAGATGAACAGTTCGGCTGATAACTTTTCAGCCGAACCTCCGTGTTTTGAAAATATACCTAGGTTCGGCTGACAAGTTATCAGCCGAACCTAGGTATATTTTTAAAAAATTGAGGTTCGGCTGAAAAGTTGTCAGCCGAACTTCACTCTGAAACTGACAAATTTAGGTTCGGCTGATTCGAACAAAATTTAGCAAAGTCGCGTGAGCCGAACCTAGTGTATGATTTAAACCTCGTATAGAAACACTATGTTCGGCTCAAAATTGATACTCCAAGATCAGCCGAACTGATCTTCTGAAAACCCTAATTTCATCTTTGAAATCATATTCTATCGATCAAACAAATAAAATCAATCAAAAACGAGATGGGTTTGTTACACATACACATCTAAGAGCAATTGAGGTTTGGATTTCACACTTCAATATCGCTCACTTTGATTCGTGTTTGCTTTACTTGATCAATTTCTTGATTGAATTGGAGTCCAATATGTTTAAGTTTAAAGTTTATTTTGATTTTTGATTTTAGGTTTTTGAGGATAAGGACGTTCTAGTAATTTAAATTGTTTAAGGATATATAGGTAATTGAACTACCTTTAGACACCCCTTATAAACCCACCATAGATGGTGTAATGAATGAGTATGCCTCAAAAAAATTGAGTATGCCTCAAAACAGGTTTCATTAGCAATGTGGCACTGGCATATGGCAACTTAAGTTGTAGAGGCACGGCCTGTTAATTTCTTTTTAAAACCTTTTCATGCACTATTTCCATACTTGATCTTCATCTTTTTCCGATAAAAATTGCGAAGAATATAGTGCTGGCGAGTTTCGAACTCAGATCACTAGTATCATGCACTATTTCCATACTTGATCTTCATCTTTTTCCGATAAAAATTGCGAAGAATATAGTGCCGGCGAGGTTCGAACTCAGGCCACTAGTATCGTCATTGTCATTGTGTTGCTGTGACATCAGCATTTCTTTGAGCTTAACAAATGCATGATTTTCTATATTAGTTTAATTTAAGTCCGTAGATTCAATCCTTCAAAAGGTCAGACTGCCCCCATCCCCATTCGGTTGCATTTACCCGACAAAGTGCTTGTTTCCAACCAAAAGTGATCACTGAACACTGCAAGTACGTCCAAACTGAAATCAGGGGCCAGTTTCAGGGGAAAAAGCACCAACTTTGGCTTAGGTATAATACTGTCTGATTCCCCACTAACTCAAGTAGAAGCCGTCAAAAGAAATGCTTCATAGTTGTGCTGGTCACTGGTGATAGTGAGGGATTATGGGAGATGCAAACATCATCCCATCAGTGGAAGCCCAGTAGAACTGATTAGGATGGTCACGGAAAGTGGAATTTCGATTGTACTGCCATGACCAATATTTATTTTTATCCTGCAATTTCTAGTATTGATTGTAAATATATGCATATTATATGTCATAGTGATTAGCGAAGGATAATTAAAAATGACCTAACTCGATTACCTAAGACGAATCTCTTAACTTAGACATGTAATTTAGCATAACAAGCAATATTTAAGAGGGAGATGCAACTAATGTGTACTACACTAATAAACCACCTTGAAAACCATAATACATCAATTAAGTGAACCTTATCTTAATTCCCTTCTTAGTGGGGAATTTACGTACATTGTTTCACGTGGGATTAGATGTATGATTTGTAATATGTCTAATGACATGATGTTAAGAGGGACTTTTGGGTTTTATTTAACAAGGTCTGACAGGGATGATGCGCACAGTCCATTAACGACAGATTTATGGAGGAAAATTAGCTCATGCTGAATCCAAGATGAATCTCACCGTTTGTTTAATAATCCTGGAGCTCGGTAAATCTGTAATTCATAACATTTACAATCTAAATTAACTTATATCTTTAAATAATTTTTACGATTTTTTTTTTATAAATTCTCTCTCGGTTGGTATAGAAAAAAGTTCTAACCTCAGTTTGTTAACTGCAGAGGAGAACTGTTATTGCTTTCTCTTTCGCTGACGGTAGTTAGAAATGAAGATGGGAAGATCCCCGCCTTGCCTTCAAACCAACACCATTTGGGTTGGTACACTCCCAAGAAAATGGTACACCCCATTAGCAGCCTTGCTGCTACACTTAGTGTCTGACCAACTCAACCGTTGGACAACTACGTCAAAGAAAAAAGTTACAAATAGGCCGAAATGACATATGTCGACATGGTAAAAGATTATCTGTTTTACTGTTCTGTTATCATAATCCATTATTATGTGATTATCGTGAATTTAACCTTTAAAAATTTCATGCCACTTGTTGTCCAAAAGAATGGGGCTAATTTCCATACGAACACGGAACTTTAGTAAAATGATTTTACGGGTCCCGTTTCCCATTAACCAAATAAAATAGCCCTTAAAGCACGACTTCGTCCAAGTTAAAGATCCACCAAGGAAAATAATTATTCTCCAAACAGTGTGGTGGGTTACAAACAATGACATGTTTCCTTTTTTTTTTTATATATTTTTTTATTATTATTTTCGGACATTTTTTTCTAACACTATGGTCCCCATTTACAACATTATCCATTCACCTCTAAAGTTGTAATTTCCTATTAAGCCAAAATAATTTAAAAAAAAATCCATCAAAAACAAAAATTAGAGAAAATAACTAATAAATGTCAGTTCGTTTTCAAGTAGCACACAAAAAGAAAAAGAATAAAAATTATTTTATTGAAGTCAAATATTTTGTGACTTTTGTACTAACTAGTCACTCTCCCCAACTGGAAAAACATGTCAAACAAATTAAAGGTAGGAAACCCAAAATAAGCGTGAAAAAACTAGACAAAGGAGAAATGAGATAATGTTTTTTAGTTTTGAGTCTGTGAAATGCCTCATCTTATCTGAGAATTTAGTTGGATGGTTTGGATCATTATGAGGCCACTTCTATTATCCTAGTAATAATTGGAAATCGCGTTTTGTTTTGTGTTAACGGCTACTTGGCTTTCAATTTCTAAGTCAGTGATGCATAATATGATTAGCTTCTGATCGGAGGAGCCCGGTTTTTGTGGCTAAAAAATCATTTGGTGCATAGGTTACCGTCTGCGAAGCACGCACCGATAAGTTAGTATTGCGGCCATGATTTTTTAGCATCAGACGTGCGTCCGACATAGGATAACGTGGAAAACCGACAGACACACGTGTAGAAATTTACATTATATTTTACTGGTTGAATAATCTAGGATGTTAGAAAAATTAATATAATAGTTAATTTTTTCCCGGTGGGCTGACCTAGCGGTACAAAATTGAGTTTCTTTAATGTATTTGCGTGATTAATGTATTTGATATCCCATAACACTATGATCTTCGTATGTAAAAATCATTTCTTTATTTAATTAATATATATATATATAAACGTGTCCACTCCCTGATGATTTTGAATTTTTCCGGTCCCTGTGTCCGCCTCGTGTCATGTCCGTGTCCCGTGTTGGTGTCAGTGCTTCCTAGGTTAGCGTTTACCACATGATGAGTTCCTTGCAGAAAGAGCACGAGTTACGATGAATGAGCATAAGTTTGTCTATGGTTATGTTTGGTTTTATGGATCATATATATCCCTTAAATTCCAAGGTTATTAATGGAGTATCAATTTTCTTGAGGTACAGTGACGTACCAACCCAAAAGCAATGATTGTTTTGTTATGTATTTCGATGCACCCCAAATAAATTGGCTCCTGTATTAGTAATTTTGTTAGATTCAATGTGTATAAAGTGTATAATAAAATTATATGTATAAACTAGTAAATTGGAAATGTCATGTCAAATTATAAAGGACGACCAATGTTAGATCAAAAAAAAATATATATAAATAATTAATATTTTGTGTGAACATCGGTTGGTAGACTTGAAATTGAAGGCTTTTCTCTTTCAATGGTGGTGGGTGTTTTAATACGTACCATAACTTTCAACTGGTTGGTTCTGGACGCTAATTAATAATCGATACAAGTTGATTGTTGACTTTAACTTTGTACGCTTTGTATGAATATCGATATTTCTAACGATACCAAACGAAGCTTAAATTCCAAAAAAAAGAAAGAATCTTATCAGTGTCGTATCAACACTTAGGAAACATATTTAAAGATAGAATGGGAAAAATTGTAATATAAGGTATTTTACCGGAACTGGACTTTCAGATATCAGCAGTTTTGTTCCTTACACTAAGGGAAGTTTGTTAATCATAGAAGTTAGAGCTTACCTGAGATTGCGCATACAGACATGTCACGTCTGTGGTCCTTTAACAATTGCTTCTACATAAAAACAATGATATTGCATCATGTTTATGGATGATTATTCTCGGTATAGGTATGTTTATCTCATTCGTGAGAAATCAGAGGCTTTAGATGTTTTCAGTATCTACAAATCAGAAGTTGAAAACCAACTTGAAAAGAAAATCAAAGTCTTGAGATCATATAAGGAAGCGAATATCATGGAAAAGCTTATTCATTTGGTGAGTTTCATGGAAAGTTACATGATTTTCTTACGAGAACATGTCATTGTTCCTCAATTTAGTACTTCTGGATCACCAGAACAAAATAGAATTGTCGAAAGACGTAATAAAATCTACAAAGATATGGTTCGCAGTACGTCGAATAATTCTACATTATATGAATCTTCTTGGGAAGAAGCTTTAAGGATAGTTTTGTACATTTTAAATCGTGATCCCATTAAAGTAATTCCTAAGACTCCTTATGAAAGTCGGACACCTGATGGGGATCATTTTCATGTTTGGGATTGCGCAAACGAGACTAAGTTATACTCCCTCTGTTCCACTTTACTTGCCTAAATTGTGTTTATTTTAGCAAAATTGTACCAAAAAATTGGTATATTTTCCATTAAAATTTCCTAATTATCAAGAAAGAAACAAAAACTAGTATATTAAACAAACAATTTGGAAGATCGATGGTGTATGTGGGGGTAATTTGAATTTCTTTCAAGTTTTTGCAAAATCCAAATTAGGCAAGTAAACTTGGACGGAGGGAGTATAATCTTTCAAAAAAGGATCTTGATTCTCGCATTACAAGTTTTTTTTTTATTGGTTACCCAAACAGATCAAAGGATAACAATTCTATTGTCCAACTAAAACTTTTAAAATTGGGGAAACTATGCTAACTTTCCAGAGGATGATGAAATCAATGGGAGTGAATCTCGGAAAATTGTATTTGAAGAAGGGAATCCTACAGATCAGATTGAAACTTCAATTCAAGAGGAATCTACAATTCATGTTCCAGAATCATCTAAAGCTGTAGAAATTGGCGAAATAGTTCTACGCAAATCTGCTAGACTAAGGAAGACCATCAGAAAACCTGATTTTAGTACTTTCATGGTCGAATATTATGGTTAGACGGTATTGTTGACGACTTTGAAGAACCTCACATATTCACTATCAGTTAATGGAAAGAACTCTCAACTTTGGCGTGCTGCCATAAAAGACGAGTTTCAATAAATGAAAAAGAATGAAGTCTGAGATCTGGTGGATCTTTTTAAAGATACACCAACAATTGGTTGTAATTGGAAATTTAAAATCAAAAGGAATGATGATGGGGATATCAAAAGGTACAAGTCCGGGGTTGTTGCAAAGGGTTACACGCAAGAAAAGGGTGTCAAATCCGAAAAAACTTTTTCTCAAGTTTCAAAGAAGGATTCTTTTATTAAAATAGTCATGGCCTTAGTAGCTTATTTTGATCCAGAGTTGTCTGAAATGGATGTGAAATCTCCATTATTGAATGGTAAACTAGATAAAAAGATTTATAGGGTACAATACAAATAGGAAGTTTTACATTTTATGATCAAGAGGCTAAAGTGTGTTTTCTGAAACTCCTATATGGGGATGAAACATGCTTCTAGAAAATCTTAATTGAAGTTTAATCAAATAATATCCTCATTTGGTTTTATTGATAATACAACGAATAGGTACATGTATCTGAAATATAGTGGGAGCAAGTGTATTTTTCTGATTCTTTATTTTGATGAAGATATATTGCTTGCTACTAATGATCTTCATATACTATATGATACTAGAAATTTTCTCTCAACTTATTTTGAGATGAAAGAATTAGGAGAATCTTTTTATGTCCTAGATCATAAGATAAACCTTAACCAAAATAGAGGTATACTAGGTTTATCTCAAAAAGCTTACATTAAGCAGATCTTGACCAGATTTGAAATGCATAATTGTGCACTGGTTGAGACACTTATTGTTAAAGGTGATTGTAGTTGTTAGAAACCTAATAACTATACCCAAGTAGTGTAAACTCATCACTAAGCTAAAACATAAGTAAAGAGACATAAGAGAAAGTACTTACACTTCATTGATAGATTCCTCAGTGTTGATGGAACCTATTCTAGGATGCGTAAGTTCAATATAGGTGTTAATGAGAACCTCAAGATCGGTAGTGTTGTTGTGGAAACTATTGACCATCTATTTCTCTTTTCTCCTATGGCTAAGATGGTTCTCTCCATACCTCCATCCCACTGAAGGTCTGACTTAGACCCAAACTTTAATATCATAAAGCGTTTTGGGGATTGACTTGCGAAGGTAATGATTACAATTTGGGAGCTTGCCTTATTTGGAAAATCTGAAAAGCTAGAAATGAAGCTACCTTCAACAACTCTAAATCAGATGTATAGTCAGATTAACAAGCTATTGGTTTAACTTCTATAACCATCCCATGGAAGAGGAACTTATGCCTAAAGATGAAAATGATATTATACAACTAAGCCTAACCAAAATGCTAACTTGAAAAGTGGATGGGCTCTTCCTGATGATAATGTTGACGGAGTTTTTGACGTAAATAATTTTGGAATTGTCGCTATCGCGAGAAACTACTCTTCCAAATTCAGATGTTGTACTGAGACTTTCAGATACCATCTCCCAGTCGAAGCCGAAGACGGAGCGTTTATTCTTTATATTCAGTTGGGTGTACAGAAGAATTTGGATTATATCATTGTGGAAGAAAATGCGCAGACCATTGTCAATATTTTTAACAAGAAATCTTCTAAAACCCCATGGAGAATCTGACCCCAAATCTTGCAGACCGGGGAGTTCATGAAGAAAATGCCAGTTGTGGATTTTTTATTTGTCAAGAAGTCTGGTAATTTTGTGGCTCACAATCTCGCCAACTTCGCTAAAAAAAACATGTAGATTTGGTGGTTATTATCCCCTTTTTCGTGTACATGTGCTCTTCCTGGTGAGAGCTTTGTTCTTCGCTCTCTGTTTTGTCTCGTCAAAAAAAAAAAAAAAACAGTGTCGGGATTTAATATCTAGTGTTGTTTCACTTTTTTTGTATTTTTATATTTCTAACCTTGTTTTTGTTTCACAAATTTTTACTAACAAAAGAATAGGTAAAATAAAATTTTAATGGGGAATAAAGTTCCTTGTAGAAAAAGGTTTACCGGAAACTTCTTTGATACACTCCCAAACTTCTCTCCCGCTATCCAGATCTTTATTTTGGAGTAGGGAATACCAATGTAAGGACACTAAACAACATTAAATCGATCTAATCGTGTTTGTGAATCGAGATTCCTCATACATATTAAACGATTATGAAAAATTTAAATTGTGGTTCAAGTCAGACCCCTTAATTTGAAGTAAAAATTAATATTTACGGATATCAAAGGTTCAAACCTTGAATCACCTATTTAGAGATTACGACCTCGTAAATACTACATCAACAATACCATGTAGTATGTTGGTAAACATACGAAACTTATTTTAAATTTATGATTGACTAACACATTTAAAGATCAAAATTTTGAAAATATACAAGATTTTAATTAAATTTTAATTAGATGTTTCCTGTATGTTAGAACACTGTTCGGTCGAACTCGCAATCGTTGCTATCTCAAGCTTGTTGTCAAGTTTAGTTGCCAAAACTATAAGTCTTGATTTCTAGTCTACTTATAGCTATGTCTCGGATTAGGATGGAATATGTAGTTGAGCATTAGACTTCACGACGTTCATCGATTGAAGACGAAGAACTATTAAGAGGAGCTTGTGGAACTTCATCAACAAAAGGTATGTGGAGACTTGAACTCATCTATCACTTCAGAAGTCTATTTCTATTCTATCTTCTATTGTGACAAAAGTCGTATAGCTATATAGACTTTAATTTATACACATTTGAAATTTCGAGCTGATTTTGACTCACGTACATATTTCTCAAAATATGTGTTGGTAAGCTTTCGCTTTAACCAAGTTCATCTTTATTCTTGATGAAAGTCAAAAGATGATCATGTGAAAATCGCCTGGTAACATCTTATATGATTTGTGTGAGACAGTCATTTGATGTAGACTCAGAATGTTTCGTTTTGATTTATTGATCACTTGAAAATTGCTTTGAAGCTAATAGTTTGTGTGAGACAGCTATTCCCGTCTTCCAAGAATGTTTCAATGATTAAGATGGAGTTTAGAACGATTAACCATTGATTGAATAAGCACAATATGGGTACTTTTATGCTAAGTATTGCAAGTTATTCAAAGTCCGGGAACCATAGTATGCATACCCATATGCGTACTGGTTTAGAATTTGAAGTCCGGGAACTTAATATACATACCCGTATGCGTACCGGATGATTCAGTCAGGGAATTCAACTGAGTTTGGTCACATATGACAGTATGCGTAACCGTTCGCCCACTATGGTGAAATGCAATTGGCGGTCCAAAATCAAGCGCAAGATCGAACCATACTCGCCCGCGATCGAACCATTCTCTCCCACTACTACTTTTCCATCACCAATTGTACACAATTCATATTATAATAATAAAACTTCCCGCAATTATTAATTTTCACTTCTCAGCACACATTAAAAGTACATGTCAAGTACAAAATTTATACTATAATAATAAAAGTGATAAACTCTATAAAACTTATATAATATTATAATGTGGTCTAAAGTACTCCCCACGTTCCTTTTTAATAGGCTGGTTTTGTTTTTAGAGAAAATTAAGGAAATTAAGAGAACTAATCATTGAAAGTGGTCCTCATGACACTTGCCAATAAAACAAGTGAAGTGAAATGGTCCCCATGACACTTATCAGTAAAAGAAGTATAGTGAAATGGTCCACATGACACTTGTCATCAAAAGAAGTTAAGAGAAAAGTGGTCCCAGAAAACTAAAGTAGTATTTGACTTTCCCAATTAGGAAGCCAGCCTATTTTTTTGAAACATTTGTTTTAGGAAACCAGCCTATTAAAAAGGAACGGAGGGAGTATAATAATGACATATTTAAAGTTATGTACTGAAATATGCAGTGAGCGAATTGTGTTTCAACGTTGGCGAACCATGTATAAACGCTGGCGAACAATGTATGAACGCGCGGATTAAATGAGCTCGCCCGGATTTCATTTAAGCGCGCTCTACATGTTCCATATCACTCAACAAACCAACAAATTTGTTGGTTTGTACATCCATTTTTCATGTTTGTTAAGTCCATAGTGGGATCATCCATAGGAACTGCTCTAAATGAAGTCACATTTCATTTATGTATAACAAGCTAAGTTCGATCTAACGGTTGAAAGATATTAGCTTGACTCTAATCAGGTTTTCATATAACTGTGAATATTGAATGCTTTGTCACCAAGGTAATATTGATTGCAAACCATGATTTGAAGACTATATAAGGGAGAACTCTAGCAACTGGGAAACCTAATCCCCACACCTCCTGTGTGATACTAGCTGCAACTAGAGTCGATTCTCCTTTAACCTAGGTTATTCCTAAAACCATTATAGGTTAACGACTTGAAGACTTCATTGGGATTCTTAAGCCAGGCCCAACTATTTTCTCCGTAGTTGCGTGTTCTGATCTTACTTTGTTCTATCGTGTTAAGTACTATCTTCTATAACATTTTCTCGAGATTTAATCTCCGATAGGTAAGATAAAAAGTAGTCACAAACATCTTTGTCTCATCGTTTGTGATTCCACAATATCTTGTTTCGCTTCCATACAATTAAGATTATTGTGAGGTGATTGATATTACTAGGATGTTCTTCGGGAATATAAGTCTGGTGTATCAATTGGTTCCTGTTCACCTTGATTTATCAAAATACGGAATATAAGTCTGGTGTATCAATTGGTTCCTGTTCACCTTGATTTATCAAAACTCGTAGGTATTTCTGTGTGAGACAGATTTATCTATTCAATAGACTTTTCTAGTGTGAGACAGATTTGTTTATCAAGTATTCGACTTTGGGTCGTAGCAAATCTTAGTACTGGGTGAGATCAACTAAGGGAATCAAGTGCGCAGAATCTGGCGTGGTTCAAGAGGCGTAAGGAAAACGACTATACCTTAATCAGTGTGAGATTGTTTAGGGCTCAACTACATTCCAGTCCGAAGTTAACTTGTAGTAGGCTAGAGTCTGTAGCGTCTTAATACAGTATGGTGTTCAAATCTGGACTAGGTCCCGGGGTTTTTCTGCATTTGCGGTTTCCTCGTTAACAAAATTTCTGGTGTCTGTGTTATTTCTTTTCCGCGTTATATTTTTATATAATTGAAATATCACAGGTTGTGCGTAGTTCAATCAATTAGATAATCCAACATTTGGTTGTTGATATAAATTGATTGACACTTGGATATTGGTCTTTGGTACCATCCAAGTTATTTCTCATACTACTCCGGCTCACAGATTTCTATCTGTTCGATTGCAGATTGATTTGAGAAATTGAGATATAACTCTTGGATGTATTTTCCTTGATTGAGTCTAACTGTTTAGTTGATTCTCTTGGAAATATATTGGAGCTTTTCCATACAGATTGCCTAAACGAAATATTGGGTGTGGTTATTAGACCCCGGTTTTTCGCTATTATTTAATGTTATTTATAGGCATAAATATTAAACTAAGAAGTTTCAATATTTAGTTAAAAATAAAAATAACATCACTTCATAATTAGTTCACAATTCCAATGCTATGATTGATGAACCATCAGATTGTATTATGCAACGTTTCACGTTTTGTGAGGATTAATATAATCCAAAGTCTGTTTCCTTCAAAAAAAAAATCCAATGCTATGATCTATCAGGTAGTTTAAATTTACCGTTAAATAAGGGTTCACATCCGTCACAGGACATGCCCCATAATAAATTGAAATACCATTTCCTTTTGAGCTCTAAATGACATTGTGACAAAAGATTCTGTTAGAGAAAATCCAGTAGGATGGGAAACGAGCATATTTTCCCATTCTCACCCCATAGTAGACAGAGTAAATGGTCAAATTGGATTGGGAAAGGCTCAAATTTGATCACTTTCCCATCTCGTCTCAAGTTAAGTCGATTGTTTGAACATTAACAGGTTGGCCAAGGCTCGACTCAGGTTGAGACGATCGTCTTATCTCGAGCCAGTGACGTCTAGTTCATCCAACAACTCTATTTTCATCATCTATAGATTCAACTGTTTTCTATTCCAAAATCACACCTTCTACACCCATTTTTTTTTTTTAAATTTCACTTTCATGTCTGGATAATCTCACTTTGATCACGAAAATTCCTCCTAATGTTCGTGTTCCTAGGCATACTCAAAAAGAATATTTGGCTATTTGTAAAGTATATGTTTTTCAAACAAATGAAAGTATCCATAGTAATCAAGACGTGTCGCATCCGGGTTTTTGGCAGAGCATTTTTGCACTGTTCACAGAGGAAATGGGGAACCCGAGAATGTGTGACGCTCGAGGGTTGTCGAGTCATTTTCAAACAATTAATCATGAAGTCACGCAATTCCTAGCTCAGGTAATGCACATTAATCGCCGTAGATGAACGCTGAAACTGTTGATGAAGTGGTATAATGAACTCTAGCGGTATGAAAGTTATCTAGCAGCAAACATTTTGTTTACGAAGCTTGTTTCAACATTCTTAAAGAGCTTCACGTTCATATTCAACCCCTTCTGCTTCTTAGATGCTCCACTAACCGGCTGTTGAATGACGACGTAAAGTAAAGGATATTAGTTTAGTTTAACTGAATGATAAATTATTTTTGTGTAGTTGCTTTAATCCAATATAGGTTGATTTAAATAAGAAATGTTAAAGGTAGTTATGATAACACAACATAACACTAAACCGAAGCATAAAATGACGGTTAATAATTTCGTACACTTAATCAGTCCACTCCAACATAAAATACATTGGGCATTCACAGAAGTGCTTTTTATACGTGTTTTCTTCTTTAAAATTATAGATGTGCATATAAGACTTGCAACCAGGGTTTGAGCATTCAATAATTCTCTGCGAACGTTGTTTTTTCTAATGATGTTCTTCTCCATAGTAGTTGCACTTGGATTTAAGTTTCAAATTTTTGCACAATGCCACTACCTTTCATCTTCTTTAGCCTTCACAGCATCATCTAGCATTTGTGGTTCTTCAAGACAGTTACGATATTGACATTGCAAATGATACCTAACCTTTTCCAGTTTTGATTCAATAACCATTCTGATGCCCGAACAACCTACTTGTAGACACTTACAATACATCCAAGGGTATTGCATCATACTATGATTATTCATGTAACATAACGGATAAACCTCTTCTGCTTGTATACACATTTGATTTTAGAATACATTTTAATGTTTGGGGTTGTGAAAAAAACTTGCTAGCAATGTGTGGTGTTTTATAAGATAAATTATAGTAGTATTCAATTGATGTAAATTACATTCAATGCGTTGTTGAACAGTTTTTCACTGGTTATGTAATTTCGGCTGTTAAATTTTTATTCTTAAGTTGACCATTGCCTTTTAACAACATACTTTCGCGAGTTAACTTCTAGAACTTGTACTCTTTTCCCTTTTACCATTTTCATTTTAAAAAAAAAAAACTAACACATATCTTATCAAGTTTGGCTCCATAAAAATTTACAACGTTGGTATTCATTATCGACTGAGATTCAATTTGAAAAATTTAATAAACTATGACAAAAATTAAATGAAATTTTAATAAGAAAAAATTCAACTATTTTCAATAAAAATTTGAAAAGTGACTTTTGGTATAAGTTGAGTGTTTAAAATTGAACAATGTTAAAATAGAGTCGTTTTTTTTACTGTTGGAGTATACTCGTTATGGCCGATCGGTTCAACCATCTCCGATAAACTATTCTTCCACTATGAGAAATTAACTTTGCCCAGGACTATATTTTGGTAAGTCCCACTAGATACAATCAAACCTCGATAAACGAATGTTCGATAAATGAATGTTCGATAAATGAATAACCTCGCCAAATGAATAATTTTTTCTGGTCCCGACTTGGGCCAAAGTGATAAATGAATAACCTCGCTTAATGCTTTAATGAATTAAAGAAAATTAAATCCTTAAATGCCCTATAAAAATATAAATGAATAATCACTAAATTTCCATATAAGATATATATATATATATATATATATATATATATATATATATATATATATATATATATATATATATAAGAATAAAACAAAATACATAATCAGTAAATTTTAAATAAAAATATATGTAGAAATAAACTCAAAAAAATTTCATATATGGTTAAATGACTTTTCTTCCACCCAAACCAAAATGCATCGCATCCTTAATTTTATGCAATGCTTGCACAATTTCTGGAATATTTTGCTTGTGTTGTATCAAGAATTTTTTTAAAGTGACCATCGCTTGAAAGGAATCTTGAGATGAAACATTTAGTACGACGCTACTATTGTCTGGTTCAGTCTCGTCATTCATTACTGACTCAATAATTTCTCCGTCTGTTGGATATTCCATAACTGCATCATTCTCGTTAGGATAGTTTAAAACATGTTCGACATCCATCAAATTTCTATAACGTAAATAAAAAATGACACCAGTTAATCCTTGGATATCTTCTTCTAATTGACCATTTTCTAGTTCTGGAACATCTGTATCTTCAAATCAAATCTTACAATGACGGAAACAGTTTGTAATTGTTTTTCTCCTATAGCTACATTTGTACATCTCCTCTTATATAATTTAACTTCTTAATTACAAAAATATTGTCTAAATGAATAAATATTCATTTATCGATAAATAAATAATCCCGCTAAACGAATATATTTTCGTGATTCCGAGATCATTCATTTATCGAGGTTTGATTGTATGCTCATATGCATACAAACCTTCGTACACCCGAAGGCTTTTATAACATTTCTTAAAAACACGTTCTCTCCCCTAACCAATCGTCAAAATGGACAATGAGTACACCCCACTGCTCCCAATTAGTAATCAGTAAAGGATATAGATTTTGGGTGGAACTTTTGAGTACTTTCCCCATGTGAGATGTTTGGGATTGTTATTTTCACTTCTATCAGTCTTCTTCGCTTACCATTATCGCATTCGCACATATACTCAAATTTCGCCTAACAAGATTCACGAAATTAAGCCGTGCTCCCATTTTCTTTACTCTTATAATTATTGAAATCCAGCATATAACGCGTTTGGTTATGACTTATGAGAAATACACAACAAAAAGTAACTCGATACTTTAGGCACTTGTAGTGTTCTTTACATGTGTTCCCGAATGGACAAATATGGATGGGAGTCTATGATGAATACATGATCCAGATTATTTTTCTTGTTTTTGATCAATGAATGCATTGCCTGAACACATGATATGTTACATGAAGTCGTATAAGGCAAGTTGTACAGTGCCGTGCATGGTGGTGGTCTCTCATTTGATGGATTAATTAACAATAAATTTAGAAGAACAAATGATTTTATGCCACCTAATTGCCCAATTTTAGCCAACCAGTAAATATGAGGCACCAATTTTAGCTAACCAGTGGAACCTGTAGTGCCCAATGAGTCAGGATCTTTGATGAGAGGAGGTAGATAAAAACTAACCATCGTATTAGGTCACATGGCATAAACAGAAAAATATTAATTTTTTCTTTGGTTTTCTTAAAAATTGTGCAAACACCAAAAATATCTATTTTCTGGGCGGAGTGAAGTATTATAATGCACATGTGTAGATGGTGGATTTTCGACAAGGGGTAACATCGTAAAACTATAATTATACGTGCTCCTGATCCAACAATTAGATGAGTACTGAGGCTCATGTCTCTCATCGAAGCATGAAAGCTCAAGCCACAAGAATCTCTGACTGAGAATACTGTCTCTCAGAGTGTATGTAGATATGTAGTCTCTCAGCTGAGGCAACGGCATATCTCATGAACACTGAGCAATTGCAGTAATTACTTCTAATTCGAAAGATTGGACGGCTCCTAGACAGCTTGCCTGCTAGTATAGAGCAATAACGTCTTCAGGATGTAACAACGTTTTCCCTGACTATATAAAATAAATATGACGCTTCAACAAGCTCATATCGCTCAATTCCTGAATAATTAATGCTCCTAGACGATCGTACTAGTATAGAGCCATCAATTAATTATTCCTAAATCATTAGATTCATTAACTGAATCCCTGGAAAATATTCTACGTTTTTCATAATACTTCGTTACTTCAATCCATGGTTCTTCCCAGCAGAATTCCATGAGTTAGTAATAAATATTCAACACACGGGCATCTGAGCAACTATCGAGGAAGCCCTGACTAAACTGGTGCAAGTGAACTCAGCAATAATACACTAACGAGCACTTGAATGCACGAACAAGCATTCTGAAATACGAAGGAACGATGAACTTATGCAAAATAGGAACAAAATAATAAATAATAAAATCTTAATCAAGGCGTTGGGGGACTGGGACCACCGGCCGGCCGATCGTGTCTTGGCCAGTCCCACGCCCAATTCTATATTAAATCATATTTTATTATTTTCCTTGATCTCATGAAAATCCCTTCATTTGAACAAATATCTTTTGTTTTAAGGAAACTCCTCAGTTTCATGGTGTTTCTTTCGTATCAAGGAAGTAATATAAAATTGGGAAAGGTGTCGTGGGACAATGTCTACTAGCCGGACGGCTATGCCCTGGTCGTGGCCGGTCCCACACCTCATGATTCCTCATTGTTTTATTATTATATCCCTTATCTCATGAAAACTCCTTAATTTCATGATATTTCCTTCAAGTCATGAAAAGTAATATAAAATTAGAGAAACTCGTGGGACCGGGCCCTAGCCGGACGGTCATGCCCTAGCCGGTCTCACACGCCCCTTATTTTATTATTATTATTTTTTATGTTTCCTTCATTCCATGAAATTCCTTGATTTCATGATATTTCCTTCAAATTATGAAAATTCCTTCAAATCATGAAATAATACATAAAATTAGGGAAAGCTCACGGGACCGGGTCCTAGCCGGCCGACCATGCGCAAGCCGCTCCCACACGCTCTTATTTTATTATATTAATATTATTTGTTTCCTTCATCTCATGGAAACTCTTCCACTTCAAGGAAACTCCTTGATTTCAACAAACTCCTTGATTTCATGATATTTCTCTAAAATCATGAAAAATAATATAAAATTAGGAAAAGTGCCATGGGACCGGGCACTTTGGACGGCCGGCCGGCCATGCCTTGGCCATAGCCGGTCCCACACTTCATGATTCCTTCATTTTATTATTATTATTATTTCCTTCATCTCATGAAGTTTCCTCAGTTTTAGCAGAATCCTTGATTTCTTCATATTTTCTCAAAATGTTGCTCAAACGCACATCAGAAAATATCAAAATTCTCAGGACTGAGACGCGGATACTCTGGCGACATGAGCATGTCATCTTGACCAACCAAGGTTGGCTCTTTGGCTTTCAAGAGCCCGGTCCCACATACTTTCATAATTGGACCTAATTTGGTCATATTAGGTTCAAACTCTTCCAAACAATTTTGGAATTTCATAAAACGATCGTCAGTCGATCTCGTGACCAACCAGGGCCGGTTTTCATGACCCCTTGGTCGGTCCTTCATCTCTTCATAATTTATTAGGTTTTATCACCTAAGGTTCAGACGAACATTGTTTGAATAATTGATTAAACCTGCATTTAATATCTTTTCACCAACTGATCTTCAAGAGACATTGGTATTTTGTTCACTCGAGTATCTGGGATCTACATGGTCGATCCATAATCCCATGTAGCCGGTCCCTCCTTCACTCCATGGTTGATTTTCAATAAATCATCAATTGATCAGCAATAATCAAAATTAGGGTTTCGAATCCAAGCTCTGCAAAAAACATAATTCTGAGCAGATTCAAACACTAAAAATTTTACGATGACCCCATGATCAACATTTCATTAATCATACTCGGTTCAGTTGCCAGTATCTTAAAATAATATTTTATTTGGTCATGCTACCAATAATTCATCAAATGGGCAACACTTGCTCAAATGAACAATATTTGCTCAGACTAAGGAATATTGGTTCAACTATCAATATTCAACGATCCATGAGCAATATTTGCTCACCTTAACTATCAACATTTACTTGAGAATCATACCTCTGTCTCAACAGACACGTTCAATTCATGAGTCTCAGAACATTTGCAAATCACGTTCGACTCAGCAATACAAGGACGCATCGTCCCATGAAGTCCGCAACTGACTAGCTAAATACACGTCTGCCTTGCAGACTCCACAATCACGAGACATCAATCGTGTTATATGGGGGGATATTAACTAGGATTTTGGTCTGGCGGTCTACGGCACGTGTGTTCATACACACGATGAGAATGTGAGCAAGTCGTGCAATCAGTTGAAGGAGTTAACAAAGTAGTGGGTAGAAAATCAACCAAGTCTCTGCACGATGAGCAACTGGTTTTAACATGATTTCCACTTCCCCACTCTTTGACTCCATCAACTGTCACACTTCATGGGATCAAGGTGTTTACAATTCTAGAAATATAAATAAGTCTCTGAATCATGATTGAAAAAAAGACAATCTTTTCGTCAAACAGACAACACGAGATTAACATCTCAAGGTCTGAGCAATTACTCTCAACAGAGCAAATTCAATCAATCAAAGTTTATCTTATTTATTTACGCAAAATACACAACACACCTACGATCTTTGATCACCATTGATCTCACACATTTCTCAGCTTCCCTCCTACAGATCGACCAATCCTCTCTTGTGACCGAATTGACTCTGGAACGACCATTGTCTTGGTTTAGGCCGGAGTCCTACAGATTGATCTCTAGAACTTAAAGCACTCCCTTCTTGCAGTGCATCTGTGTGAGGTTAAGCATTTTGCTTAGTTCAAGGAGTTTCCTCTGTACGGTCATCTCCTCAATTCCGTAAAAACCATCAAATCGTTTTTCCCCATCTACAGATTGGCGAACACAGTGGGAGATCATTCTCTCGGTTGCGATATTACTTCTCACAAAAATGGTCGGTCTTAGATCTTCATCAGAACTTCAGATCCTAACCAGAGTATTTCAAATGGTGACGCTCCTCATGCTCGTTCGTACGACTCTGGTAATATTCGTCATTCCTACTTCACTAATCCTTTTCCCTCTATTGATACATTCGACGGAGAAATCCACCATTGGCTGAATTGGCACGGAGGCAAGGAATTCTGGATGGGAGCATCAATCGATTGAAAGAAGCGATCGATGAAATATTCAACTGTATGGTAGAGTTGACAAGACTTTTGGGAGAAGAAGTAGTGGAACATCTCATCTCTACTGCCACTGATACTCCTCAAACCAACAGTTTCACTACCTACGAGAAGCCGGTGTACCAGGAGGTTACACACTTGATTGAAAATCTATGCGAACTCCTGAACTTCTCAAGGGATCAACGTATAAACACATTTCGCTGCACTCAACCAAATATCATCATACGTGCAACTGACTCCCTCATTCCTAGCAGTTGAAGAAACGTCCATGATGACTGAGTATTCGATCAACAACATCACCTTCGGAGAAGAAGACCGCATGGCAGACGAAGGGCATAATCGAGTTTTGTACGTGACTGGCTTCATCAAAGACTCTGAGTTTAAGAGAGCTCTTGTTGATACGGGGGCTTCTACAAACATTATTATTATGAAGACTCTCAAAGCATCCAAGTTCCCACAGAATAAAATCGTTCGCCATCCCATCTTGATGACAGGTTTTGATGGAAGCCAGATCCATACATATGGATATGCTTATATAAACTTGAGGGTAGGACCTATTCAGTCAAACGCCAAATTCCACGTGATCGAACAAGAGCCTGATTATCAAATGATACTCGGACGTCCATGGCTCCATGATAACAAGGTGGTTCCCTCAACGTACCATCAATGCATGAAGGCTCTTCTCAACAACAAGATTTTTCGTATCACGACTTCGTCATCTCCTTATGCTCCTGTCTATGATGCTGAATTTCTTGAATCCCAAAAAAGCATCCCCAAACCTCTAAGCAAGATTTATAGTATTTCACTCCTAATATGGAAGTCCATTGAAGAAGTTGCAGACAAACCATCATCCTCAGGCGCTAAGTCGATCAAGTCATCTTCTATACCGATTAAGCGCCGTAAGGATCAAGTCTCTGCTTCGGGATCTAATTTCATAGCCAGTCATGATGCGGAGGGGAGGATCATTTACCGCCGACGCAAAGATTATCAATTAACCAGGGAGAACGATGAAAAGTCTCCCCACCCTGAAGAATCATGTCAGAGCGAACCATCACTCGACGAAGAGGTTCAAGATGCTCCACGAAAATTGCAAGACGACACTGATTCCACCACTGACGATCTTGAGACAATCAACATCGGGACGGAGGACGATCCAAGTCCAATTTTAATTAGTTTCGCGCTGTTACCAGAGGAACGAACAGAGCTGATCAATCTGCTGAAAGAATATCAGGATGTCTTCGCCTGGACATATGAAGAAATGCCTGGTCTAGACGACAAATTAATTACGCATCATCTGCATATCACTCCTGGCTCCAAAGCTGTCAAACAACCTCCTAGGAAGTTCAGACACGAAGTCGAGGAACAAATCAAAGTCGAGATTCAGAAACTATTAACAACAGGATTTATCAAACCTATTCAACATCCAACATGGATGGAAAATGTTGTTCCCGTCAAGAATAAGAATGGTCAAATCAGATGTTGCGTTGATTTCAGGAATCTGCTCGTTGATGCAACCAGCGGTCACGATATTTTCTCATTCATGGATGGTTACAGTGGATACAACCAGATCAAGATATACGAGCATGATGCCAACAAGACCGCATTCCGTACTCCTATCGGGAACTTTCACTACACCATGATGCCCTTCAGATTGAATAATGCAAGAGCCACTTATCAACGAGCCATGACTGCCATATTCCACGATATGATGCACAAGCAAGTGGAAGACTATGTTGATGATGTGGTGGTAAATTCGAAGACTCGAGCATCCCACCTCGAAGTTCCGAGACAAGTTTTTAAAAGATGCAGAGAATACAAATTAAATATGAATCCTCTGAAGTGTTCTTTTGGCGTTTCCGCCGGAAAGTTTCTAGGATTCTTGGTCACCGCAGAAGGAATCAAAGTTGATCCATACAAGACGAAACCCATTACTATCATGCCTCCTCCACGCACTGTGAAAGAACTCCAGAGTTTTATGGGCAAGGTAAGTTATATTCGACGCTTCATTACTGGATTGGCTCAACTCATTGCTTCGTTCACCCCTCTACTGAAGAAAGGAGCAAGTTTTACATGGACAACCGTCCAACAAGAAGCATTCCAGAAAGTACAGCAGATACTGCTGAAAAGCGGGGGTCTAACAACACCACCCAATAATTCGATTAACAATCTGTATGGACAAACTCCAATATACTTTTTATGAGAATTAACTAGACAGTCAGACTCAACCAATAAAAATATATATCAAAGAGTTTATATCTCAATCTCTCGAGTTGATCTTTACTCAAGCAAATAGAAATCTGCGAGTCTTTATCAAAGAGAGATAACTTGGACGGTACCAAAGACCAATGTCCAAGGATCAATCAATATCAATCAACAACCAAAGGTTGGATTTCCAATTGATTATCTTAATGCACAACCTGTATTATTTCAATTATATAAAATATAATGTGGAAAAGAAATAACACAGACACCAGAAGTTTTGTTAACGAGGAAACCGCAAATGCAGAAAAACCCCGGGACCTAGTCCAGATTGAATACACACTGTATTAAGCCGCTACAGACACTAGCCTACTCCAAGATAACTTCGGAATGGACTATAGTTGAACCCCAATTAGTCTCCCACTAATTCAAGGTACAGTTGTACTCCTACGCCTCTGATCCCAGCAGGATACTGCGCACTTGATTCCCTTAGCTGATCTTACCCACAACTAAGAGTTTCTGCAACCCAAAATCGCAGACTTGATAATAAACAAATCTGTCTCACACAGAAAAGTCTATCAAAAGATAAATCTGTCTTCCACAGAAAAACCCTAGGTTTTGTTCCGTCTTAAGATATAAAATCAAGGTGAACAGGAACCAATTGATAATCCGGTCTTATATTCTCGAAGAACAACCTAGATTAATCAATCACCTCTGAACAATCCTTCTTGACTACACAAGCGGTTTGTCGAGGAATCACAAACAATGAGACGAAGATGTTTGTGACTTCTTTATCTTTCCTATCAGAGAACTCTCACGATCTCAAACCAATCAAAGATTGTACTCGTACGATAGAAGATGCAAGATTAGATCACACAACTATGATAAAAGTAGTATCGGTCTGGCTTCACAATCCCAATGAAGTCTTTAAGTCGTTAACCTGGTTTTAGAGAAGAAAACCAAAGGTTAAAGGAGAATCGACTCTAGCGAGCGCACTAGTATCACACAGACGTGTGGGGATTAGTTTTGCACAATGCTAGAGGTCTCCTTTATATAGCCTTCAAATTAGGGTTTTGCCGTAGTTACAAAGCAATCCATATTCACCATTATATGAAAACATGATTTAAATTCAAGCTAATATTTCTCAACCGTTAGATCGAAAACTTAGCTTGTCACACACACTTGGGTAGATATTTACTGGGTTTGTGAAAACCATGCCCAAACGTGTACGTGTATGTTGGTTCAACATAGTAACCCAAAAGCTTAACCATATGAGCAATTCATATTAACCTAAGTCTTCTTCACCATAACTAGTTCAATTGACTAAAATGAACTAGTTAGAGATTTGTTCAATTGCTACGAGATCTTATGTAACTACACAAGACACAATTGAAACAAAGATGATTCGATTCGATGAATCGGCTCATGAACTTTATAGCCACGGTTTGCATAAAGCATTCCTTAGTAATTTAAGTTTAATGTTAAGAGCACATCTTTAGATCATAAACACTTAAGCTCACAAACAAGTTCGCGGACTTAAGGCAACCGACAGAGTTTTCCAAACTTAGAAGAAAATCTCGGCAAAGAGACTTACGCCAGTTCGCGGACTAGGTTCACGGACTAAGTTCGCGGACTAAACACGCAAACAAGTTTCTGGAAAATCCCAGCAACAATTCTCGGTAAGAGAACTTCCGTCAGTTCGCGGACTGAGTTCGCAGACTTGGCATAGCCAATTCCTCCGGTTTCTCTCAATCAACAAAGTTCGAAAACTTAGGATTAAGGAATACATGGTTATGTAATCTAAACTCTCATTCCAATCATTGAGACATTCTCAGAGGACGTTATATAGCCCTTATTCACAGACCGTTTCACGTCAGAGCAATTCTCAAAGTAATTGAAACTTTTCATGACTTTCGTCACTAGGTGAAGATAAACTTGATCAAAGCGAAAAGCTTTACCAACACACGATTTTGAGAAAAAGATAAGTAGTGAATACTCAGCTCGAAATTGTCAAATGTGTATGATCTAGTCTATATATACGACTTTTTGTCTCATAAGAAATAGGAAATAGAATAGATAGACTTTTGAGTGATAGATAAGTTCAAGTCTCCACATACCTTTTTGTTGATGAAGTTCCACGGTTGTATGATGAATCGCCATGAAGTCCTTGAGCTCAACTACACTTCTCTATCCTAGTCCGAGACTTATCTATAATAGACTCTAAATCAAAACTCATAGTTTTGATCACTAACATTGACAAACATGCTTGATATAACAACGCATGCGAGGTCGACCGAGCTATGCTCTAACAATCTCCTCCTTTGTTAATTTTCGTGACAAAACTATTAATACATATGAAATACAAAAAAGATAAACTTTAGTGGCTCCTATTCCATAGTCTAATCTTCAACGTTCCTTGAAATCTTCGTCCTTCCAAGTACTCCAATTATCCCAAAGGTTGTAAGTTTAGCACCACCGTTGTTGAAGATCCATAGCTATAACAATGAGAGAAATCGAGATTCTCGATCATTATTATACAGTGTCATAGTATCATTATGTAACATCAAAGTCCAATTGCATCACGACTTTAACAACAATACTATGGTGATATGTATCACTCCCCCTTAGTCAATACTCCATCTCGATCATGGAAACCACTCCCCCTTACACAATGATCCGAAAACCATATGTATTTGTAGTGTGAACTACATTATTTCTCCTCCTTTTTGTCAATAAAATTGGCAAAGGTAAAAGAACGGGATCATAATGAAATTTCCACAAGAGACATTTCATAGACTAAAAGAAAAAAATACATACCAACTTAATTTAGATGCAATCATAAAGCCGAAGCTAAATGCATTCATCAAGGAGTTTTAAGATACAAGATAACCCCTATAAAATTCCACAATGGCACACCCCGCAAGATATTACCATTAAGCACAAGTTCAAAAGAACTCTCCCTCATTTGGTGTCATTCCCGAAATAACAACAAGAGCGACCTTAATTTTGAAAGAAAAGAAGGATTTTTAATTGGACACCAAAAACCATAAGAATGATTTTCTATATCCAAAACTCAATCAAATTAATCACAAGTAAACCCATGATTAATTTAATTGGAATACGCAACTAAATCAAACCATAAAAGTGATCAATTTAATTGATTGTGCTCAACATAAGTAAACTTACGGAGCTACGACTAAGGTAATCGTACGGAGATGACTAACTTTATCGTTCACATACTCAACATAAGGAAAACCTTATGGAATATACGACTACATTAACCAATAGAACATGATTAGTATAGCCGTTCATATACTCAACACAAGGACTTGTGGAATATATGAATACTCAACTAGACTAATTACAAGAGAACTTATAATTAATCTAATTGGAAAACACAACCAAACTAATCACAGAAGTAATCAATTTAATTTTCAAATGTGTTGCTCGACAAAAGAAAACTTTCGGAGCAAATAACTATATAACCAATCAAGATGATTAATTTAGTTCAAAGATGCTCGACATAAAGTACCTTACGGAACAACCAACAAAGTTAATCACAAAATAATCAACTTAGTTGTATCGTGCTCGACATAAGACACATTACAGATCCTCAGAGTAATATATAAGATATGGATCAGTGATGATCAATATTGTGGAATGCATACAAGGATCTATTCTATTTTTCCATCACTATTTTCATAACTACATAATAGACTTTATCCTTGTCACACAAAAGATTTTACCCTTTTTTCCATCAAATAAATGACTGCATAGGTATAACTTTTGTATTTGTCAAAAGTCTATTCGTCCTTTCATCAATACGAATACCAATTTACGAACGACTTTACTTTTGACAACATATGGGACCTTCAAGTTCACGGATGCAAACAATACATATCCCATAAACAATTGCAATATCACAAAATCATAAAGATTAATACTGCAATAAAAATCTTTGCCCTTAGAAGGTAGAATCAATCTTTTCCGCACGGATTTATACCAAGAGTGGTCACCAAAAGCGTATAAAAGATTTCCTTAACAAAGAAGAACATACAAAGTCATTGACGACTATGCACCATAGTTCACACGAGATGATTGTGAACACTCAAGGATATATAGCAATGTGAACTACTACCCATTCTCGAAATTCCTTCTTTGTGATTCACCAACATCACTCTTGTAACAGCCACAAAATATCTTAGAATAGGATTTCTCCAAGAATCCCAGTGCCCAAGTCCAAGAGAATAGAACAAGTGCAACGAAACGGAGCAAACACTAAAAAACAAGAGACAGGACAAAGACCAATATTAGATCATCCAAATTCAATTCTCATCTCCATTTTTAAGGGAATTCAATAAGGAAGAGAATGCAAAAAGAATGAGGCAAATCCGAGTTCGGACGAAGTAGTTACCGCCAAAACAAGTTTACCGAATATCGACGTCAAGTATGCATACGGGTTTGCGAACTTAAACCCATGTATTTTGATTTTGAATGTTGTTATGCATACTTGGTATGTGTACCATGTAGTCCAAACATCCCGAACTATTATTTTCAAACCTAAACATTTAAGAACCTTAAACACAGATTAAGTTAGGTAAAAATGAACGATAAGCAAGATTATTATAAGTATTCTAAGAAAATAAAAGTACAAATCTTTCTCAAGTTTATAGACATACCATTTTAGATGAATCCAATCGAATTCTACCGCCTTACCGAACATAATCTGTGTGCCCCAATTCTTGTGCTTCCCTCACAGTATACAAAGCAGGGCATTCCTTGGTGAGGATGCACTTCCAACACAATCAAGTTGTGTTGGGGTGAACAAAGTCTTGCTCACCACAAGTAACTTTTGGATTATAATGAAGGAGATCACTTTTAGAAACTTTCACATCGAAATCCATCTTCCCAAAGAACTCTTTAAGTTCCAGCATCATGGATACTTCTTTCTCCATAGTCATGGAACTTTCTGGGAGATCATTCCTTTCATACTCAAAATATAATTGACTTTATTTGGTACCCACTTTTGAGTGCGTTTAGGAACGACCAAAACCTTCTTCCCATTACTCTCTTCAAGATTTTTCGGAAGAGAATTGGATTGACTATTCTTTTGCAAGTTAGTCTTTCTCCAATTGGAGCATCAGATCTTGTCTTCGTCTTTACGAAGTTATACTTTTGATAACCATTACGATTGTGAAAAGTCTTCGTATGACGTTTATAGGCAAATCTAGGATTATCACAACACTGATTCCTTTGCCTAAAGGTTGGACGTTTACAACCCGTAATGTCAAGAGTGTTAGCCTTAACATATGATCCCGGTTTAATAACTTCTTTTGACACCCAAACAAGAATATCATGAAGTTTTTCATTCCTTATACGAAAACGACATCTCCTTTCCATGTGACCTTTGTTTCCACAATAATGACAAATATAAGGAACGTTCGTATCCGGATTCATGTGTGTTGGTTTTGGAGGTTGATATACTTTGCTCTTTTGAACCTTAACTGCCGGTGAAGGTATTTCACTTTTGTCATCATTGGAAACCTTTTGTTGAGAAGAATCACTAGCCTTGACAAATTTTACCTCTTTGCCAATACTTGGAGCATCTATTCCCTTATAGCCCAATCATCATGTATCACGATGATTTTTACTTGCTCCTAGCATAGTGGTTAATTTGCTTGAACTAGTATTGAACTTTTTCAAGTCATCTTCCAACATCTTGATTTTATCAAGAGAAGCAGCTAAATCAGCCTCAAGGCGTTTTTCTCGAGCGAGATACGCGCTTTCTTTGTCATCAAAACTTGTTTGCTGAGAGTTAAACCTTGATTCAGATTCGGCAAGTTTCTCTTCCAACAAAAAGTACTTTTGATAAAGATTATCATATTCAAGTGACTTCATACGTAGGTTTTCCTCAGAATCTTTGAGGATCGATTCGCAAGAACTATTCGAAAAATAAACACTTGCGTAACATCTTCTCAATTTCTTGTTTTCTCGACAGAGAGGAGTCAGAAGAGGTGAGACATGAGAAGTTGTAATCTTCTTCATCTTCCATGAATCCAAAAAATTAACATACTCCGAGACTTCCTCATCAACATCTCTATCAATATCTGAATCACCTTCATCAGAAAGTTCATCCAACTGTTCTTTTAGGAGAGTTTCCCAATCAACAGTTTTTACATCAAGACAATGTTTAGATATTGACTTAGATGTGACAGTTCTCTCAGGAGAATCCAATCTTTTAGAATCATCTGGTAATTTCTGAAATGGTACGTTATTAGAGATAGACTCGTCCATAATCAGATCGCTACAAACACATACTTGTAAGGTCTTTAATGTGTTTGCCTGCTCTGATACCAATTGAAAAAGCGGGGGTCTAACAACACCACCCAATAATTCGATTAACAATCTGTATGGACTAACTCCAATATACTTTTTATCAGAATCAGCTAGACAGTCAGGCTCAACCAATAAAAATATATATCAAAGAGTTTATATCTCAATCTCTCGATTTGATCTTTACTCAAGCAAATAGAAATCTGCGAGTCTTTATCAAAGAGAGATAACTTGGACGGTACCAAAGACCAATGTCCAAGTATCAATCAATATCAATCAACAACCAAAGGTTGGATTTCCAATTGATAATCTTAACGCACAACCTGTATTATTTCAATTATATAAAATATATTGCGGAAAAGAAATAACACAGACACCAGAAGTTTTGTTAACGAGGAAACCGCAAATGCAGAAAACCCCCGGGACCTAGTCCAGATTGAATACACACTATATTAACTCAGCATCACACAGATGTGTGGGGATTAGTTTTGCACAATGCTAGATGTCTCCTTTGCATAGCCTTCAAATCAGGGTTTTTCCTTAGTTACAAAGCAATCCATATTCACCGTAAGATGAAAACCTGATTTAGATTCAAGCTAATATTACTCAACCGTTAGATCGATAACTTAGCTTGTCACACACACTTGGGTAGACATTTACTGGGTTTCTGAAAACCATGCGCAAACGTGTACGTGTATGTTGGTTCAACATAGTAACCCAAAAGGTTAACCATATGAACAATTCATATTAACCTAGTTCTTCTTCAACATAACTAGTTCAATTGACTCAAATAAACTAGTTAGAGAGTTGTACAATTGCTATGAGATCTTATGCGACGACACAAGACACAATTGAAACAAAGATGATTTGATTCGATGAATCGGCTCATGAACTTTATAGCCACGGTTTGCATAAAGCATTCCATAGTAATTTAAGTTTCATGTTCAGAGCACATCTTTAGATCATAACCACTTAAGCTCACAAACAAGTTCGCGGACTTAAGGCAACCGGCAGAGTTTTCCAAACTCAGCATAAAAACTCGGCAAAGAGAATTCCGCCAGTTCGCGGACTAAACACACAAACGAGTTTTTGGAAAATCCCAGCAGAAATTCTCGGTAAGAGAGCTTCCGTCAGTTCGCGGACTGAGTTCGCGGACTGGGTTCGCGGACTTGGAAAAGCCAATTCCTCCGGTTTCTCTCAATCAACAAAGTTCGAAAACTTCGGATTAAGGAAAACATGGTTATGTAATTTAAACTCTCATTCTAATCATTGAGACATTCTCAGAGGACGTTATATAGCCGTTATTCACAGACCGTTTCACGTCAGAGCAATTCTCAAAGTAATTGAAACTTTTCATGACTTTCGTCACTAGGTGAAGAAAAACTTGATCAAAGCGAAACGCTTTACCAACACACAATTTCGAGAAAAATATAAGTAGTGAATACTCATTTCGAAATTGTCAAATGTGTATGATCCAGTCTATATAGCATACGACTTTTTGTCTCATAAGAAGTAGGAGATAGAATAGGTAGACTTTTGAGTGATAGATAAGTTCAAGTCTCCACATATTTTTTTGTTGATGAAGTTCCACGGATCCTTGTGTAGATCTTCGTCGTTTTATGATGAATCGCCATGAAGTCCTTAAGCTCAACTACACTTTTCTATCCTAGTCCGATACTTAGTTATAATAGACTAGATATCAAGACTCATAGTTTTGATCACTAACATTGACAAACATGCTTGATATAGCAATGCATGCGAGGTCGAACGAGCTATTCTCTAACAACTGCTATCACCTGCTGTCATGAAATCTCCAGTGCAAGGACGGCCATTAATACTCTACACGTCTTCCAGCGATGTCGTTATTGGAGTACTTCTTGCTCAAGAAGATGAAGAAGGTATCGAACATCCGATTTACTACTTCAGCCGTACGATGAAGGACGCTCAACTCCGATACCCAAAAGCCGAAAGAGCATGTCTAGCATTGGTGCATGCAATCCAGAAATTCAGGCATTATTTGCTATCCAACATACTCGTGCTCGTCTCCAAGGCTGACCCTATAAAGTTTCTACTATCAAAGCCAACCTTGATAGGGAGACCATCAAACTGGCTACTCCAAATGTCAGAGTTCTACATAGCTTGTGTACCACCTAAAGCAATCAAAGGACAAGCAGTTGCAGATTTGCTCGCTGCTTTTCCAGGGGAAGATACGACAATGTTACATGAAGATGTGCCCGACGAGTTTCCATAAGTTTTAGTCATCAAAGAAGAAACATGGCTTTTATACTTTGACGGATCCGCCACCCCTAGCAATGATACCGGAGGAGCGGGCCTAGTGCTAGTATCTCCATCTGGAGAAGTCTTCATACATTCATTCAAGCTGGGTTTTCATTGTATCAAAAATTCAACAGAATATGAAGCTTTCTTACTAGGCTTATCTTTGGCCAAGCAAGCAGGAGAAACACACCTTGAGATAAGGGGAGATTCAAAACTACTAGTCAATCAAATGAACGGAGCATACTCTCTCAAAGAAATCACGCTCGCCCCATTCAGAGTTGAAGCTCGGAGGATATTAACCCATTTTGCTGATGCAACGATCGTCCATAGTTGACGAACTAACAATAGGCATGCCGACTTCCTGGAAACTCTCGCCTCTAAGCTGCAAATCGAAGGAGCAGAGAAAACAATCACAGTACAGAGGCGTACTGTGTCATCTACCTAGCTTGCTCAAGTCGAAGAATTCAAGCAAACGATTGGCGAGCACCTATTATTCATGAATTGAGCAGTTCTCTTTCAGAAGGGAAAGTCAACCTCAAGGAATTAAACAATTACTTCTTACTTCACGGAGCGTTATACTATTGAAATCCTGATGGGTCCTTGTCACAATGTCTTGGAAACGACGAAGCGGACGAACAACTCAAACGCATAAATGAAGAAATCTGCGGACAGACGTTGGTGAAAGCTTCAAAGGATGGGATACTATTGTCCTTACATGGAGACTCAATCAAGAATCCTGCAAAGATCTTGTCCCAATTGTCAGACGCCTCCCCATCACTTAGCAGCTTTGACAGTCCATCACACTGGGGACTGGAGGGATCCTTACATAAAGTACCTACGAGACAATGAATTGCCATTGGAAAAGAAAAGAAACAATAAAACTCGTTCAGAGAGCTAAAAGATTTGTCTTTCTTGATGGAATCCTAAACCACAAAAGTTTTGGCTGGAATTTACTGAGATGCGTAGCTGAGCATGAAATCCAACAATTTTAAGAGAGATGCACGATAGAGAGCATCAGGGAAAAAGGAAATTATTTCTTCAGATTCATGGGAAATATTATTGGCCGACCATGGAAGACGATGCAGCTGCGCACATTCAGAGGTGTCATCAATGCCAAATCCATGGTAATCTCATCCACACTCCTTGTCTCCCATTGAATTATGTGAAAAGTCCATGGCCTTTCTGTAGCTGGGGACTGGATATCATCGGGAAGATCAATCCAGCATCTTCGAAGCAGCATGAATACATCATCACTGCAACTGAGTATTTTACTAAATGGGTTGAAGCCATTCCTCTCTGAAGCACCACTGGAGTCACGATTGCAGCCTTCATCAAAGAATACATAATATGTAGATTCGGTGTTCCCAAACACATCGTCACCGATAATGGAACTCCTTTTTCCAATAAGCACGTTAAATAACTGCTCGAGGAATACGGCATCAAACAAGTTTTCTCCACACCATACTATCCCCAAGGAAACGTACAAGCAGAAAGCACCAACAAAACTTTGATCCGAATTCTCAGCCGAACAATTCATGATAATCCGCGAACGTGGCATGAACAATTGTCTATGTCTTTATGGGCCTACCGGACCACACCAATAAGCTCGATCGAAACTTCACCATACTCTCTTGTCTATGGAGCCGACGCCATACTCCCAGCAGAAATCAATATTCCTTCAGTAAGGATTGCAACAGCCAGTGGAGTACAATGGGATGAAGCCGAAGTATCCGACTCAAGAATTGCTGAACTAGACATGCTTGAGTCGAGGAGAGCTAAGGTAGAAAAATACGTAAAAGCATACAAACAAAGGATCTCCAGATCTTATAACAAAATGGTAAGACCTCGAACATTCCAAGTATGAGATTTGGTACTAAAGACAGCAAAACACATTCAACAAGATTTGTCTGCTCCCAAGTTCTCTCTGAAATGGGAAGGACCATATGTAGTCATCAAGGCAGTATCCAGTGGATATTACAAGATCTTAGCTATTAATGGAGGAGTGGAAGGAAATATAATCAACGTCAAGTGGCTCAAAGCATATTATGTCTGATCCGTAGAAAACAATTACCTTTTCATCATTTCAAGCATTTTCAAAATGTAATTTATATTCCTCCAAAGAGCGTGCAAAATGCTCCTTTGTTCATTAAGCATTTCATAAATGAACAAAATTCCTTCATGCCATGATCAATTATTCTACCTAAAAGAAAAGCCTAAACCTATTCATAAAACAACAATCATAAATGCTCATCTAGAACACACCGTCCACTAATAGATAATTCTTACTAGACATCATCTTCAGCTTTTTTCGCAAGTTTTCATTCCTTATCCTTAGATCCTCAATTCCTTTATCAACTCTCGCTAATTCCAAAGCGAGTTCTCTCTCTTCTTCGATAATAGCAGTCGACGAGGAGATCATGTGAGAAACAACGACAGCCCTATCAATCTTGATAATTTCGATGCGACGACGAAGCCAGCCTACATTGAATTTCAAGATCTCACAATTCGATATCATATCGTTTCACCTGTAAATATCTTTATTCTTGACATCTCACAAGTTCTTCTTGTCCATCTCATCAATAATAGGAAACAAGCCAGCAACCATGGTCAAGAGAGTTGGAAGGAAACCCCTCTGTGCTTCTGTGGTGGCAATGTGTCCGTATTTTCTCCGGATTTTGGTATACAGAGGTGCATGACACTTGGGCACGATGGAACCACCAACAAGTTGATTATTTGGGCAAGTATTTTCCATGGGAATGTCAAATGGAGGCCCAGCAGTCGGGTATTCACGAAAAACCCCAACATCAGCGTCTACAATGTTGATCGAGTCGTCATCAACATGATCATCACCAATTGCTGCTACTGCCGGTTGAATTTTCTTCTTCCCGCCCTCTACAACATGAATATCGACCTGCGAATGCAACATTCAAGTTCAATAGACATTTGGATAAATATTATTCAAGAAGTTCTCTGTTAAGATGTAGTTGCAGGAAATCCTACACTACACCCCTCATATGATTTCATTATTACTCAACTCATTTTTTAGATTTACACTCTTAATTTTATTGATCAATCTTTGAATATTCTTACAAGAAAAGATGAAAGAATCAAGAATGACTTCTGCTCTAGACTTTCTCTCTCCTATTTACTTGTTTCTTACTCAAAAAATATCTCTCCCTTTCCTTTACAACTGAACGACTATTTATAGGAAAATACATAATGGATGACAGCTAATTTTTCCTTTATTTTCGGATAACACTTGCGACATTCTCGCAACCTTACAAATCTTAATCTCGCAAACTCTCTAATTTTCGCAGGATCCTTACATCTTTATCATGATTTTAGCTGACGTCGTTTATTATATCATTTCTGCGACGATGTTGTGTTGTGTTGTTGATAATTTCTCTGAGATATTATTGTTGCGAGATTATGATCCTACATCTTGCCTCTTCTCATATCTTTTCTGCGAAGTAGAGAATGATGTAACAAATGCCGCAACTGTTCCTCTCTTCATATTCTGCATTTATCACACGTATTCTTTCTTCCATCTGTTTCTTGACACGTCTTTTGTAACTGTTTCCTTTTAACAGCTTATATCTTTCCGTATTAATCGTGTTTATCTTCTCGAGGATAAATTCCCTCTATATATATATTCTTTCTCACTCTCTTTTTCTTTCTTTTTATTTTCTCTGCAACTTCATCGTTCTTCTGCAAATTTCGTTATTTCAACTTTTCTTCTTTCTTCTTCAATCTTTTTAAGTTCTTATTCATATTCATACTATTTCTTCTGCAGATCTTCATCGTTCATAATTTTCTTCGAAATAATCTCCCTGCTACTGTTTTTCATGGATTCATCAAGGTTAGTTTTCTTTTTTCTTCTTTATGGGTTTTGCTGAAATTGATCTTGTTTATTGCCTTATTTGATGTTGTTTATGTGATTCTCATACTCTTGTTATTTCAGCAAAAGCGCCTCCAATACTAAATTTACAGTTCAGAACCCTAATATTCCCAAATCGCAGCATAAGGTTGTTTCGCATAAAAGAAAGTCTGCGAATGAGAAGGTAGTAAGAAACACTATCCTTTTCTAATAACAATATTGTTGCCTCTGTTTCTTATCTGGATTGTAATTCGCAGGGTGATAAGGATGTCAATAAACCTCTCAAGAAATCTCGCCACCTTAAAACTGTTCCAACTTCCGTTCCATTCCACTTACTCATCTCTTCTAAATCTCCTACGACGTCTTCGCAAGATAAACCTTTATCTCCCATTCGCGAAAAAGCTGCCTCAGACTTCATTTCTTCAGCTGATCTTTCAATGATTGAAACCCCCCTTTTTGATCCTTCTATGAATGAAACTTCTTCTCTTCCTATTGAGAATGTTTCTCAACCTTATATCACTATCAGTTCTCCACCTGAGTCTCTTCCTCTTTCGAAAGAAACCATGGAAGGAATAGATATTGCTTTCAAAGTTTTATCTGAAGTCCTGGATGATGGAAAGAAGTCTTCTACTGATCTATCAAGTCTAATGTTTGCGAAATTCTGAGCAAGCATTTAGGTTCTGACAAAGCTGCTTCACAGACAGCTTTGGAAAAAGAGTGTAATGCTCTTCGTCTCGAAAATCAAAAGCTTCAGAATGTTTTGTTGGATCGTGACAATCTTCGCAAGAAAAATGATGAATTGAGAGGTATGATTTTCTTACCCATGTCTTCAATTTTCCTTTTTAATGGTTTTATCCTTCCCATATTTAATTATCCTTGAAATCCATTTTTCGCATGTTAAGCTTTAAACAAGAAACGAATAATGGAGAGATATCAATTTGAATCTGCTGTTGAAGAAGCCCGTGTTGATAAAGAAATTTTGATGGATCAATATAACCAATTATATAACCTCTATTCATATTATCTTGATCATATAAATAATCTTACCAAAGAAAATACCCAATTAGTTCAGAGGCAAGATTTATTAAGTAATGAAGTATCTCGCCTTTCTTATTCTTTAACTAAAGCTAATTTAGGGATGGAAACTTTATCAGATGAGAATAAAACCTTGTCTCAAGAAAAGCGAACTTATTTAAACAAGATGGCGATATCTTCGCAACAACTTAGCATTCTTCAGAAAGTATGTGATGACCAAGAGCAATCTCTTCGCTCTTTGAGAAATGAACTTAAAGAAGTAACAGAGTCATCCATCGCTGAAAGAGATACACTCATTCAAGGTAGAATAGCTTTAAGTGTAAAGGTGAATCAACTTAAAGACCAATATTCCAAGTTAGAAGAATTTTATTCTTCTCTTGCGAAGAAAAATGCTTTTCTTATTTCTAAAGAGAAAAATCTTTAGTCTCGACTTAAAGATTTAATTGGAGATAAATTTGATGACGCAATGGACCGTTGGGAGAATAGTTGTCTGTCCTTGATTCAACACCTTATTTCGCAAAAGGAAGGTAGTCATAATAGTTTGACTGCCTTAACTATCTTTTCTTTGTCATATCTTTCTGAATTCTCCATCTTAATGGAATTTTGTATTCTACCTTTCGCAGAGTCTGAGAAGAATCTTCATTCCTCCATTTCTGTTTTGGAGGCTAAATATGCCAAAATTCGCAAAGAAAATGCATTGCTTGTCTCTGCCCTTACTGGTTCTCGCGACCGAGCAGAAAGAAGACTTGATTATCTTGCTTATTTTAAGGATATTCAAGATAGGAATCATCAGAGAGCTCTTCTTCGTCAAGTTCATCTCCGGGCTGAAGTCCTTGTAAATGATATTTTATTTTCCAAGTCTCTTCCTCTTACATCAATTGAACCTTCAGAAGTAGATGATGATGAAGTTCCTCATCCTGCTAATAGCGATTATGATTATGAAAGTGGTGCATAGGACGATCTCTTGGGAGGTGAAGAAGAAATTCCTTCTAAAGAAGCATCTACTGGTGTTAATCAAAATGAGAAAGAAATCTCTCCTGAAGAAGTAATTGTTGGCGATAATCAAGGTGCTAGTCAAAGCGAAGATCTGAATCGAAATGAAGGAGAGGCTTGCGATAATGAGAACATTGGCGAAGAACGTCTGTTATCTCCTGTTACTGGAATTAACATTGAAGCTTGAGCTTCTTATCTAGTTTTATCTTCTTGAATTGTCTTATTTTTATCACTTTTGCGAATAACCAACTTTGGAATCAACTTTTCTTTTTAGTATTTTGTTGATGAGAAAGATAATGCTTCTTGTTTATTGATTCCCATACTTGCCTCTCATTATCTTTCTTGCAAAAAATAATATGTTACAAATACTTATAAATATTTTGTTTTATCATGTGGTCTTATTTTTCCTTCCTAATTAAAGGTCTTATTATGCCACCTCTTGTCATTGCGACAAAATCGCAGTACGTCCTTGCACTTTCATGCAAAAACCCATTGATCTTGCCTTATCTTTTTCTTTTGTATTATTGCCTCTTCAGGATTGTTGCACAAATATGACAAGCCTTAATACTCTTGCGAATAGAAAGCCTCATGACATTTGCGTCTTAAGACACTTATCAGCTCCCTAATGGAGGGTGCCGCCCTTATCTTCCCCCTGGTTTCCCCTTCAAGGAGGCGTACTTATACCATACAAGGTTAGCTCCTCCCTTCCAGTCTTAACAACAACCAGTTGTTTTCGCAGCCTCTTATCCCTTTTACCTATAGGGCTTATGGTTACGAGACTGCACCCTAAGTGGGGTTTTCTTCGGGCCGAGTGCAGTATAAGCCAATACTTGTCAAGAATGGAAAGGTACCCTTCAAACGCCCCTGGCACTCTTGACTCAACCGTGTACCTCGGCGCCTTGATCAGATTTGCACTCCTTGGGAGAGTCCTTATTACCTTAGTCTCCCAACCCAAGTCATATGCTTAAGATGAGAATCCAAGGTGCCTCTCCCGGATGGGCTTTATTGACCCAAAATCTCCATGACTCAGGTTCCGGTGGCGGTGTAGCCTTTCCCTGAGCCATGTAACAGGTACCCCCTAATATGACGTACTTTAGGTCTTACATTTGCCTCTTGCGAAATTTTATTCGCGAACTAGGGTGTACGCCATAAAGGTTCGCCCCTTTCTTTTATGTCATTGTTCTGTGATTATCTCTGCGAAAATTTCGCATATCATGATCTTGTTTTGATATGAATAATCTTGCAATTATTTTTTCAGAATCCATAACTTCTCAAAGCTTCTTACAGATAATATCTTTTTAAATACAACCTGTTCCATGGTCTGTCAAGTCTATGACCAACATCTCTGCCTTCTTGATCCATTAGTCTATAAGCTCCTGTTCCAACTATCTCCTTAATGATGTAAGGTTCATCCCATTTTTTCGCTAATTTTCCACCATTTTGTCGCTGATATATTGGTGTCTCTCGCAGAACTAAATCTCCTGGTTGGAATTCGCATACTTTTGACACGTTTATTATATTCTCGGGCTAATCTTCGATGATAATTCTCCATATGTTGTAAAGCTTTTTCTCTTCTCTCTTCTAATTCATCAAGTTTATTTAAGATCAAACCCGCACTAATATTTTTTTCCCATGCTTCTCTTTTTGTTGTTGGAATAACAACTTCTGTTGGTAACACCGCTTCAACTCCGTATGTTAAACAAAAAGGTGACATTCCAGTAGCTTCTCTTCTAGTTGTATTATAAGACCATACTGCATTATGTACTTGTTCGCACCATGCTCTGTGATGTCCTTCCAATTTCTTCTTTAATATATCTGCAATTGTTTTGTTTGTTGCTTCTACCTGCCCATTAGCTTGTGGATACAAAGGAGTAGACTTTCCACATTTTATCTTGAATGCATTAAGTAGCATTTCTATATTCTGTCCTTCAAATTGTTTCTCATTATCAGATACCAACTGCGCAGGAATTCCAAATCTGCAAATGATATTTTCGAATATGAATGTAAAGATATCTTTGTCGCGAATATGCTGTACTGCTTTCACTTCTGTCCATTTTGTGAAATAATCTGTTGCGACTATTAATATCTTCTTTGTCCAGAACCTGGTAAAAATGGTCCCACAATATCTAAGCCCCACTTTCCAAAAGGCCACACACTGGTTGAAGATGATAACGGTGCTCCAGGTGCATGTATTTTCTTTCCATGCCGCTGACAATCTTCGCAACCTTGATATTTGTTTTGCATCTTCGTGCATGTATGGCCAGTAATAGCCTTGCATTTTTGCTCTATGTGCCAAAGATCTTCCCCCGCTATGATTGCCAGCATCCCCACTATGTAACATTTTTAGCACTTTTTCTCCTTCCTCTCGTGTCAAACATCTGAGTGAGGTCCGTTAAAGGATTTTCGGTATAGCACCCATCTCTTAATTCATAATTCGTTGCGCGGCTTTTTAACTTGTGTGTTTCAATCTATTTCTTGGTGTTTCTCCTTTCGCCAAATATGCATGAAGTTCCATTCTCCAGTCTGCGATATTGTTCGTTTTTCTTCTTCTTCATTGTCTATTATCATCACATCCACTTCTTCTTCTTTATTGATTGATGTAGAAGTGTTTGTATTTTTATGCATCTCGCAGTTGGATCTGTCATCATGCTTGAGATGAAAGAAAAGCGTCTGCGAGTCTGTTATCCTTTCTTGAAATGTGCCTCCATTTTATTTTTGGGATTTTCGCTGACAATTCTTCAACGAGCTTCTTGTATTTCTTCAAGGATGGTTCATTTGTAGTATACTCTCCCTTTATTTGGCGAATAACTAGCTGCGAATCACTAGTGATCCTGGCATTTTCTAGTTTCATTTCTATTGCGAATTTTAAGGCATGTATCACAGCTTCATATTCCGTTTCATTATTAGTGGATGTGAATTCCAATCTGAATGAAAACCATCTTATTCCTTCTGGCGAAATTAAAACAATTCCAACTCCATTTCCTTCTCCATTTGATGATCCATCTACCAATATCTCCCATCTATTTGGTTCTGTTAATAAATCTTTTGGATCTCCGTGTTCTTCTTCTATATCCATCATTTCTTCTACGCTTCATCTTCTTCTAAAGGAAATTCTGCCAAGAAATCTGCAACAACTTGTGATTTTGGTGAAGAAAAATTTCATATTTAATATCAAAGTGGCCTACTTGTGCATTCCATCTCTCCACTCTTCCTGATCTTTTAGAATTCTTCATCACTGATTCAATTGGTACTTTTGTTAATACCTTTATCTTGTGCGCTTGAAAATATATGCGGAGCTTAAATGATGCATAAACTAATGCTAAGATTAATTTCTCAATCTTTGAGTAATTCTTCTCGGCACATTAAAAGTTTTGCTAATGTAATAGGGTTTCTCCACTCCTGCGTCTACTCGCAACACACACACTTAATGCATGTGACGTCGTCGCAAGATAGATCAATAATTCTTCTCCTGATTCTGCTTTTTGTAAAATAGTTGTATTCATAAGATGTTCTTTGATCCCTTGAAAAGATTTTTCACATTCATCAGTCCATTTAAATTTCGCACCCTTCTTGAGTATATCGAAAAAATATTTGCATTTGTCTGATGATCGCGAAATGAATCTCCCCAGCGAAGCTAGAAGCCCATTCAACTTTGTACATCTTTTATTGTTGCTGGTGTTGGCATGTCACGAACTGCTTGCACTTTTTCTGGATCAACCTGTATTCCTTCCTTTGATACAATGTAGCCTAAAAATTTCCCGATGCAACTCCAATAGTACACTTCTCAGGATTCAATTTAATGTTATACTGCCGCATTTGTTCAAAAATCTCCCTCAGGTCTTGTACATGGTCTTTAGCTTCTTTACTTTTTACTAACATGTCATCCACGTATACTTCTAATGTTTTGTGTATCCATTTTGCGAACACCTTCTCTACCATCCTTTGGTATGTCGCTCCCGCATTTCGCAAACCAAATGGCATTTTCGTGTAACAATATAAACCTCTAGGGGCGAAGAAAGCAGTATGTTCTTGATCTTCTTCAGCGAGAGGGATTTGATTATACCCTTTGTACCCATCTAAAGATGATACTCTATCGTTTCCCGCTGCGGATTCCACTATTTGAGGAATATCTGGTAACGGAAAACTATCTTTGGGGCAAGCTTTGTTTAAATCAGTGAAATCTATGCAAATCCTGATTCCTTTATTTTTCTTTGGGATAATGACCATATTCGCTATCCATTCTGGGTATTTAGCTTCTCTTATGATTCCCGCTTCAAGCATTTTATGTAGTTCTTCTTCTATTTGAGAATGGTAAGTTGTTGCAATTTTTCTTATTCTCTGTTTAAATGGTCTCACATTTTTTTTAATCTCCAACTTGTGGAATTCAATTGATGGATCTATTCCCGGTATCTCATCCATGCTTCCTGCGAAAACATCTTTATATTCTCGCAAAGGTTAACAGTTCTTTCTTCTTCTTCCACATCCATTTTGGTTCCAATTCTCAATATTAGAGGTTCTTCTATAGTCCCAACGTTATTTTTTTTTGTTGGTTTGCGGCAGTGTAACTGGGTTTAGGTTCTCCCATGGTGTTGGTTCTTTTATTGTTTCACAGGTCCTTCTCCTTCTCCGAAATTTCGCTGGGTATTCCTTTGCCTTCTTTTGCCCTTATCATATATACTCTAAATTCTTCTTCTTTCTTTGCTTCCTTTGCCAACTTTCTGCGAAATTGTTTCTTTTTTGCTTGTCCTTCATAATGCTTTACTTCAATTTGATGACATAATTTCGCATTGTCAACATCTCCTCTGATTTCCTATTCCATTTGGTGTGGGGAATTTAATACATTGATGCAACGTTGATACTACAACTTTTATCGCATGTATCCATGGTCTTCCTAACAACATATTATACGGTGATTCCATATCCACCACGCATAATGTTACGTTGTTCGATCTCTCCAAGTGGAATTCGTACCACTATTTCTCCTTTAGGTTTTGTTGTGGATTTTCCAAAGCCGTGAACAAAATATGTTGAACTGGACATTTCTTCATCTTTAAATCCCATTCCCCGGAATGCATGATAAAATATTATATCCACTGAACTTCCTGTATCGATTAAAGTTCTGTTCAATATCCATTCTCCCGTGGATTTTGTTGTGTCTCCTTCTTCTTTTCGCGTAATAGGCACTGTGTAACCAATGGAGATGTGTGGTTCAAATTTTCTTTTGGTATTTCTGCAGCCATGAATGTAATTTTTTGCTTTTCCCAATCTTTCAAGGGTGATGTCTTTTCTACCGCCATAACCTTCCTCCTTCAAAATTTCGTTTATGTATTCTTCCATTGATGTTTTCATGGAATTCATTAACCATCGTTTTTGTTATCATATTGCACTCCAATCTTTTGTCATCTTCATTAATTCTAATCATTTTTATTTTACTGATTCACTAATTTACTTAATCACTTACTTGATTTGAACAATCTCAACAACAATCTTTAACTTTCGATCTTCAATGTCCCTGTTTCTAGCGCCATTATGTAGTTGCAGGAAATCCTACACTACATCGCTCATATGATTTCATTATTACTCAACTCATTTTTAGATTTACACTCTTAATTTTATTGATCAATCTTTGAATATTCTTACAAGAAAAGATGAAAGAATCAAGAATGACTTCTGCTCTAGACTTTCTCTCTCCTATTTACTTGTTTCTTACTCAAAAAAGATCTCTCCCTTTCCTTTACAACTGAACGACTATTTATAGGGAAATACATAATGGATGACAGCTAACCCGTCCTTTATTTTAGGATAACACTTGCGACATTCTCGCAACCTTACAAATCTTAATCTCGCAAACTCTCTAATTTTCGCAGGATCCTTACATCTTTCTCATGATTTTAGCTGACGTCGTTTATTATATCATTTCTGCGACGCTGTTGTGTTGTGTTGTTGATAATTTCGCTGAGATATTATTGTTGCGAGATTCTGATCCCACATAAGACTTACAGGTTTATTGTGCGCTTGGGTCTTGAACTATGTGAGGAAGAAGAAGAACATTGGCCACCTTGGTTCATCTGCAACAAACACTTTCTTTAATCAGCCATCGACTGCATAAAAGAAAGAAATAAAAAACGAATACCACATACCAAATCGGATTTCTTGCCTCCCCACTTTAATGGAGACCCAGGAGGAGATGAATTGTTGTCCGACATGTTGATGAAGGTATGATAATCAAGATTTCTTCTATACAATGAAACTAACTCAGGAGTTGAGGAAATGTTTCTGTAAATGATAAACCCTAAATCTTGAAGATATATACAAGATACGGTGGATACTTATCTTCTGTGAATAGTCAATTCAGTTGCGAGTTTTACTGAAACCCTAAGTTTCAAACAAGATCAATACTGGAGACACAGGGAAAATAACGTACTGGAGACTGACAACGACCAAAGTTGGAAATGGTCAGAAAGACGCACAGATTTGTGTATGTTACATGTTTTCTCAGCCTATGCAACATATCCTAGTATTTTCGCAGATGGAAATCACCAGGGCGAACCGAAAGTGATCATGATGGATTTTGGCGCATGAACATTGGTCCATTTCATTTAGTTCAATCAGGAAGAATCAGCATTAATAAAAGGGATTCTCACTCAAAAAAGAAAATCCTAATTCTGAAGTGAAGCTGTTCAAATAATCAAAGAGATGCCTACTACGAAGATTAAGAAAAAACTTTCAAATGTTTAAACAAGATTATGAGCCAGGCTAATCGTCAGAGTCATCCGATTCGTCGTCATCGTTATCATCATCATCCTTTGATGAATCCTCTCTGGACTCTTTCTCGGAATCACTATCTGAATCATCAGGGAATTCTTCTTCGACATCGCCATCTATTGCATCCAAGAGGTCTTCTTCATCACATTCAGCTTGAAGATCAACCTTAACTTGTCGATAAATCTCCTTGTGCGGTGGATATGGCTTACTTTTGTGTTCTTTCAGATCCCATACAAGTTCCTCTTCTTCCTCTCCAGCATCTGAATCTGAGGTTACACCATAAGGACGGGATCAGAGTCTCTCCTCGGCTTCTAGTGTTTTCCGTTGAATTCTGCGTCTCTTTTCTCGATACTCAGCAAGTATCTCTTCCCTTTCTTTCCTCTTCAAGAGTTCATCGCGAGCAGCTTTCAGCTCATCGAAGGACATGCTATTTATTATCTTCTTAGCATGATCCATATTGGCACGTGCTTTGGACAAAGGAATCCTGGAATCCTCTTCAGAAGAGCTAGAAGAATAATCATTGCTGGAGGTCACCATTATCTGAAACCAGAAACACGGAATCATGGATATGCCAATATCAATTTCACAACGGAATGGTAATCCTCAACTCTTACCCGTTTATGATTTCGCTAGCAATAGCGATTGTTATACAAAAGTTAACACTTCAAAACTTGCTCGCTTCTTCGAAACCTACAAAAGAAGAGAAAAACTCAGGTTTTCATAAAATCATAAACACTTTTACTGTGTGAACATTAATCACCGAATTATGAAAACTAAACAACATTTCATCATAAATAATTGTTTATCTCTAAATACTATCCAAAATCAGGCTTTGACTTTTCAAAAAAAAAATATATATATTCATATATATACATAAAACGTGAATAATTAATGTAAAAAATAGGTTATTCACGTAAAAATGGGTTTTGTTATTTAATGTGAGCAAAAACTCACGTAAAAGAAAATATAATAACAAAATACATCTGTGAACAAGTCACGGTTTCAAAAAAAAAAATCTTTTCCTTCGTACAATCATCCGTCTTTAAAACGAGGGTTTATTTCGATTTTGTGAAAACTCACACCTTTTAAGATAAAATTTTGGTTCTCATGAAAGCTCATAAACAAAATTTTATCACTGGCCACAGGTCTATTTATAAAAAAAAAAATCTCTCCTAAGTCAGGGATTATTACTAATTTCTCAAACTAATGATCGAACGAATGTACGTTCCTAAAACAAGGGTTTTTTTCATAAAAATCACATCCAAAGTATGTACATACACATATTATTTTATGATGAACAAACAGCAAACTTTGAAAAAAAAATAAAAAAATTGTTGCGTACCTGGTCGGCGCCGGCCGGAAGTTGGCCGACGGTGGTTGCTCCGGTCGGACGGCGGTGACGCTCCGGAAAAATTTTCCTTCTCATGTTGTTGACGTGAAGGAGGTAAAAGAGATGAAGGTGGTCGGTTGTGTGAGGGAGAAATAAAAAAAAAGAGATCAATTCCCTTTTATATCAAATTTTATTTCCAAAACCTAATTTCACAAGGATTTCCTTATTGGACCCGGCCCGTGAATCCTAAATCGACCAAGGTCCCGTCATCAAATCAGCGGTTCTACATCAATTTATTCTCATTAGGCAATGTTCTATCATGCCACTGGGATCTTCCTTCAAGCCATGGTTCTCTCGCGCAATCGAAAAACCGGTAACATCTTATCTTACGACTAAGTTCAATTACTTGTTTCGTTCGTAACTGGAAAATCACCATCCAGTGCTGACTGAGGAACATGACTGTCCCTCACTAAGCAGGGGACTTAATGTAGATGGTGGATTTTCGACAAGGGGTAAAATCGTAAAACCATAATTATACGTGCTCCTGATCCAGCAATCAGATGAGTACTGAGGCTCATGTCTCTCATCGAAGCATGAAAGCTCATGCTACAAGAATCTCTGACTGAGAATACTGTCTCTCAGAGTGTATGTAGATATGTAGTCTCTCAGCTGAGGCAACGACATATCTCATGAACACTGAGAAATTTCAGTAATTACTTCTATATAGAATCGAAAGATTGGACGGCTCCTAGATAGCTTTCCTGCTAGTATAGAGCAATAACGTCTTCAGGATGTAACAACGTTTTCCCTGACTATATAAAAGAAATATGGCGCTTCAACAAGCTCATATCGCTCAATTCCTGAATAATTAATGCTCCTAGACGATCGTACTAGTATAGATCCATCAATTAATTATTCCTAAATCATTAGATTCGTTAACTGAATCCCTGGAAAATATTCTACGTTTTTCATAATATTTCGTTACTTCAATCCACAGTTCTTCCCAAGAGAATTCAATGGGTTAGTAATAAATATTCAACACACGGGCATCTGAGCAACTATCGAGTAAGCCCCGACTAAAATGGTGCAAGTGAACTCAGCAATAACACACTAACGAGCACCTAAATGCACGAACAAGCATTCCAAAATACGAAGGAACGATGAACCTATGCAAAATAAGAACAATATAATAAATGATAAAATATTAATCAAGGCGCTGGGGGACTGGGCCCACCGGCCGACCGATCGTGCCATGGCCAGTCCCACGCCCAATTCTATATTTTATTATTTTCCTTGATCTCATGAAAATCCCTTCATTTGAATAAATATCTTTCGTTTTAAGGAAACTCGTCAGTTTCATGGTGTTTCCTTCGTATCAAGGAAGTAATATAAAATTTGGAAAGGTATCGTGGGACCGTGGCTACTAGCCGGCCGACTATGCCCTAGTCGTGGCCGGTCCCACACCTCATGATTTCTCATTATTTTATTATTATATCATTAAAACTCCTTAATTTCATGATATTTCCTTCAAGTCATGAAAAATAATATAAAATTAGGGAAACTCGTGGGACAGGGTCCTAGCCGGAAAGTCCTACATGCCCTTTATTTTTTATTATTATTTTTTATGTTTCCTTCTTTCCATGAAATTCCTTGATTTCATGATATTTCCTTCAAATTATGAAAATTCCTTCAAATCATGAAATAATACATAAAATTAGGGAAAGCTCACGGGACCGGGCCCTAGCCGGCCGACCATGCCCAAGTCGGTCCCACACGCACTTATTTTATTATTATTATTATTATTTGTTTCCTTCATCTCTCGGAAACTCCTTCACTTCAAGGAAACTCCTTGATTTCATGATATTTCCCTAAAATCATGAAAAATAATATAAAATTAAGAAAAGTGCCATGGGATCGGGCTCTTTGGTCGGCCGGCCATGCCTTGGCCATAGCCGGTCCCACACTTCATGATTCCTTCATTTTATTATTATTATTATTTCCTTCATCTCATGAAGTTTCCTCAGTTTCAGCAAAATCCTTGATTTCTTCATATTTTCTCAAAATGTTGCTCAAACGCACATCAGAAAATATCAAAATTCTCAGGACTGAGACGCAGACGCTCTGGCGATGTGAGCATGTTACCTTGACCGACCAAGGTTGGCTCTTTGTCTTGCAAGAGGCCGGTCCCACATACTCTCATAATTTGACCTAATTTGGTCATATTAGGTTCAAACTCTTCCAAACAATTTTGGAATATCATAAAATGATCGTCAGTCGATCCCGTGACCAACCAGGGCCAGTTTTCATGACCCCTTGGTCGGTCCTTCATCTCTTCATAATTTATTAGGTTTTATCACCTAAGGTTCAGACGAACATTGTTTGAATAAATGATTAAACCAGCATTTAATATCTTTTCACCAACTGGTCTTCAAGAGACTTTGGTATTTTGTTCACTCGAGCATCTGGGCACTACATGGTCGATTCATCATCCCATGTAGCCGGTCCCTCCTTCACTCCATGGTTGATTTTCAATAAATCATCAATTGATCAGCAATTGATCAAAATTAAGGTTTCGAATCCAAGATCTGCAAAAAACATAATTCTGAGCAGATTCAAACACTAATAATTTTACGATGATCCCATGATCAACATTTCATTAATCATACTCGGTTCAGTTGCCAGTATCCTAAAATAATATTTTATTTGGTCATGCTACCAATAATTCATCAAATGGGCAACACTTGCTCAAATGAACAATATTTGCTCAGACTAAGGAATATTGGTTCAACTATCAATATTCAACGATCCATGAGCAATATTTTCTCACCTTAACTATCAAAATTTACTTGAGAATCATACCTCTATCTCAACAGACACGTTCATTTCATGAGTCTCTGAACATTTGCAAATCACGTTCGACTCAGGAATACAAGGACTCATCGTCCCATGAAGTCAGCAACTGACTAACTAAATACACGTCTTCCTTGCAGACTCCACAATCACGAGACATTAATCGTGTTACATGGGGGGATATTAACTAGGGTTTTGGTCTGGCGGTCTACGGCACGTGTGTTCATACACACGATGAGAATGTGAGCAAGTCGTGCAATCAGTTGAAGGAGTTAACAAAGTAGTGGGTAGAAAATCAACCAAGTCTGTGCACGATGAGAAATTGGTTTTAACACGATTTCCACTTCCCACACTTCATGGGATCAAGTTGTTTACAATTCTAGCAATATAAATAAGTCTCTGAATCATGATTGAAAAAAAGACAATCTTTTCGTCAAACAGACAACATGAGATTAACATCTCAACGTCTGAGCAATTACTATCAACAGAGAAAATTCAATCAATCAGAGCTTATCTTATTTGTTTATGCAGAATACACAACACACCTACAATCTTCGATCACCATTGATCTCACACATTTCTCAGCTTCCCTCATACAGATCGACCCATCCTCTCTTGTGACCGAATTGACTCTGGAATGACCATTGTCTTGGTTTAGGCCGGAGTCCTATAGATTGATTTCTCGAACTTAAAGCACTCCCTTCTTGCAGTGCATCTGTGTGAGGTTAAGCATTTCTCTCGGTTCAAGGAGTTTTCACCGTACGGTTGTCTCCTCAATTCCGTAAAAACCAGCAAATCGTTTTTCCCCATCTACAACATGCACGTCCAATATTAGTCTACAGGGAACAGCCTACACGCATGCAATGGTGTACTTGACGCATGACATATGTCCCCGTTTTTTTTTGTAAGATTTTATTGATAGAAAACTAAGACTCATTAAGAGCCTGAGTAACTGAACTAGTAGAGACATTTAATACAAAGGAATGGTTCCTCCTAATATTAGATTTATCTGCTAAGAGTTTTTGTTGAATACATGCCGGAGGATTGTGATCCCAATCTAATACTAAATGTAAAGTTTTCTGCAGCTGCATTTCCTGTCTTAGGTACAAAAAAAAAACCAAAAAAAATTGGATAGGATCTTGCCACTTTTTCCGCTTCTTCCAAAAGATTTTTGTTGTGCCAAAAGACTTCTGAGAAGTTGTCGTTGAGATACTTAAAAAGACTTTCACAGTCACCTTCTATTCTGAATTGCTTGATGTTCTTTTCCTTTGCTCAATATGCTGCTTGAAGAATACCTACAACATCCGCTTCTTGAGAATCTGAACTTGATGATGCTCATTCTCTTCCTCCTTCAAAACCACCAGCATCGTCCCTTATTTTTAGAGCAGGTCGAACTCGCAAGCGTTACTATCTCAAGATTGTTAGTCTACTTATAGTTATGTCTCGGATTAGGATCTAATGTGTAGTTGAGCTTTAGACTTCACGTCGTTCATCGATTGAAGAAGAGATCTACTAAGGAGAGCTTGGAGGAACTTCATCAACAAAAGGTATGTGGAGACTAAAACTTATCTATCACTCAAAAGCCTATTCTATTATATCTCCTAATGAGACTAAGTCATATAGCTATATAGACTTTTATATTATACACATTTGATATTTCGAACCGAGTTTATCTCGCTTATTTATTTCTCGAAATATGTGTTGGAATGTTTTTGCTTTAGCTACGGTCATCATATTCTTGACGAGTTTAGTTGGAAGCAATTTAATTGGTGGAAACTAAATATTAAGTCAAAAGATGATCATGTGGAAATTGCCTTGAAACATCTTACAAGATTTGTGTGAGACAATCATCTGATGTCGACTTGGAATGTTTCGTATTGATCATTCGATCACTTGGAAATTACTTGAAGATAATAGTTTGTGTGAGACAGCTATTGTCATCTTCTAAGGATGTTTCAATGATTGAAATGGGAGTTTAGAACAAAAACCTTTGTCTGGATACAACACAGTATGCGTACCTAGTATGCAAACTGTTTTGGTATGATTCAGGACCGGGAACCTTGTTTGCATACCTAGTATGCGAACGGTTTTAACTGTAAAATCTGAATGTTGATGGTGGATTTTAGTTCAGGGCTAAAATTATAAAACCAAATTTAATGCGCTGACATCCTGCAAAGGGTAAAGCCGTTTGATAAGTGATGAATACCTCTTCACTTTATTTATTTGAAGCAATTCAATAAATACACGAAATTTACCCAGAATGGTGCATGTAGCAATCCTCTCAATCATTTGCGTGAGGAATTCAGAGAGGAGAAGTGAGGATGCACTTGTCTGAGGATCAGTGAAAATTCAGATGAGATGGGAATCAAATCGATGGAGGTTTTGAATCTATAAATAGATGAGGCTCTTGCTGGTAACTGAGAGAACAGATCGAGAAGAAGTTCAGGGTTGAAATCAGATGAAGAAATTGAAGATATGGTGGTTGTATCTGAAAACCAGAGAAGTTATGGTTTGAATTGATACTCTGGGTTCGTGGGAAATAAAGAAATTGTTGAAGTTCAAGGGTTTTGACGGATTTCAGAGATGCAGATGATGATTTCTGAGAAGATTGAGCTGTTGAAGAATCAGAAGAATGGGTATTCGAGTTGAGTTGAATCTGTGATGTTCTGTGTTGATTGAAGAAGCTAGGAGCTGATTTGATCTGAGATTGACAGAAATTAGGGTTTGAAGTGTAGTTTCTGGTGATACTGAATCATGGTTCTCTGGCAGTTTTAATGAAATAGGTTTGCTGGATTGCAGGTGAGCATAGGGTTGTGAAGTGAACTGCAGATGGGGTTTCAAATGGTTGCAGTCAAGAACAAGATGAAGTACAGCTGCTACTGTTGCTGTTGTAGTTACTGAAGATGAGGGTTGAATTTAAAATGGATTTGGCAAATGGCAGCAGTATGACTCGAATGTGGTGATTTAAGGTTAGAATTTGATCTGAAATTGAAGAAGAGTAATGGGTTCTGCTCAGATTTAAGGTTTGATGCCAAGAAGAAAAGGATGATGTTTGTTGCAATATCAAGAAATTACAGCGGCAGTTCTGGGGCTGAGGTCTACACAGGGAGTTGTTTGAGTTGTCTGCCAAGCTATTTGTACAGGTGAACATGAGATTCGAGTTGCAGTTGCAGGTATGGAGGTGATGCTCAGATGGCAATAGAGAAAGAAGGAAGTTGTGTTGCTACTGACATGGAAGCTGTAACAAGCGAGGTTGAGTTGAGCATCTTGATTCGAAGCGATCGCAGAGAGATTGGTGTGTAGTTGCAATGAGAACAAGAGACGATTTACTATTGATCTACAGTAATAAGAATTTTGTAGAGATGTTGTAATGTCGGTGCTTGAAGTAAGAATGAAGTTGCAGTTTCAGGTGATGTTGGAGGAGAATGCTGGTGGTTGTAGTACTGGTGGTTGAGTTCAAAGAAGCAGTAAAGTTTTGATGTGGTTGGAGTTGTGAGAAATTCAATTTGAGATGAAACTGAGGTATTGCAGCTGCAATTGAGCATGAACTTAGATGTTACAAGCTACAGTGGTTGCAAGGAAGTAGAACTGGTGCAGCTACATATGCAGGACAAAGAAGATACAGGTGCTGATGTTGTCTAAAATCAGACATTGGGTTATCTGAGATGGAACTGAGATGAAGGAAGGCTATGGCATTGCAGGTGATGTTGATGGATCTAATGCACCTGAGACAAGAAATGCAGGAAGTGCAGTTGCAGTTGGTGGTGTTAACTGGTGTCTGCAGTGAAGGGAAGTATAAAAGAAGCTATGAGATTGCTCTGGGTCTGTAATGGAGTTGCGGGATAATGGATTTGATAGTATGGTCAGCTGAAGTCAGTTTTGAATTGAAACTTGAAGAATATATGTTTAGGATCGGATTACTGGGAAACTGCAATGACAGTTGGTTTGATTTGGAGAAACTGGAGCGGAAGTGAAGTGCTAGATACATGGAAGAACTGAAGCTGCAGATGTAACGAATGATCAGCCATCATGGCTGGATACACACTAGTGAAGCAAAATTTGGTCAGTGCAAATGGCCTAGGCCAAAGTGAATCAGACTGAGCCAGACCTGACTCATCTGATTAGCTAACTGACTCAATCTAATTCAAACACTGAGTTAACTCGATCGACTAGACCCTGACTCAGTAGCTTTGACTGGGTTGACTGATACTTTGACCGGTGACCGGGTGGACTTTGCCGGTCACCTGAGCACTTCTCCGGCTAACTCCCAGCCAGTTTCCGACGACTATTTTTGGGGTCAGAGTTTTCTATTGGATATTTTCACACATGAACTATATGGTCTTGTTGGATATATTGAACTTGGACTTGAGAGGATATGACCTAGTTTTGGAGATAAGAAATCTACAAAAGGAAAAAGTCTTCTACAACTTGGATTATGACGTATTTTTTTCTACTTGGAGCTTTGGAGGAGAGCGGCGATTATACTAGGGTTTGCTTTCATTTTTATGTTTCATCTTCTTCATTTTTATTATTGATTATGATTATGATGAACTCAAACGCTATGAGTAGCTAAACACATATTATTAGTTATGGGATAAAGTGGATTTCACAAATGATATTTGATTCAATGAATTAGTTTTGTCTCAACTTTATTGTTTATGATTAATGGTTTGTATTGTCATATGATTTGATTGTTGTTTAGTCGAGTCCGGAATCAATCCGATTTGCATTCATTTCTAAAGCTATATTAGGGTTTTCAATACGAAAAAGTTGTTTATCCCTGACTCTAAGTAGCATAATTGTGGGTAGTGCTTGTAGTGATATATCCTACTAGTCACAAATGAATCGTAACCTTGGTTAAATCGAATTAGTGCTTTTACACATTTGATTGCCTTGATTAGTCTTATTCCATAAAACTTAAAGCTTTTAGGGAGTTAAACTTAATTGTGCTTTTACACTTTAGGTTGCTTTCTAGGAAGAATTCACATATACATATTTTAATGTGGTTGTGATGAAATCAGGGAATTAGCGGGATATACTTGCGATCAAGATATCCTAGGCCTTTTAATAAATGAGAGATTAAAAATCCAATTCTAGTCATTGATGAAAATACATGTTTGTGAATGATACTATACCGTGACCAATATCTTCCTCTTATTGATTATTTTCATATTTTATTGCTTTCAATTTATTTTTATTGCATTGATAAACAAAATCCCCCCTTGGTTACTTAAGAATCTGAAAATTGCATAACAACAATTGCCTCTCCGTGGAAACAAACTCTTTCTTATCACATACTTCATTTATTTTAGTTAAGTAAGAAAGTGAAATTATTTTTGACGCATACGACTACGATCAATTACTGGTGTAGCCGCCTATTTGGAGAGGAGAGTAACCTAATTAGGAGAAATCTCTTACGACCGCTCAATTTAAAGTCTTCTTTGGGATTGAGAAGCTCTAGCGCGACCCGTTGGTGGGAAACTAGATAATTGCGGTTTATCTTTGTTTCCAATTGATTTGATTGACTACGGTGGTTGACATCTGATTGCACCTAGTTTCTTTATTCTTGAGAATCTTCTCTTTTGATATAAGATTCACTCAAACTAGTTCAGAGTTTCGACATGGATCTTTAGACTGTTGTTAGTTCTAAAGACGATCTTGTGATAATCCATTGTTAACAGACTCCGTTCTGTGTGTGATTGATCACAAGAGATTCCAGTGATTGTGTGCAGGTTTTTATTGAAGATTTGAAGACAAAGAAGATATTGAAGATCTGACTTGGGTTTTATAATCTTTGGTGTGCATAATAGTTGCTTCGGTAAAAGAGGATCCAATTAATAATCGGTTTATCCTTTTGGTAGATTGGATTGATTAATTAAGTAGATTGGCATCAACACGGTTCTTCGGATTAAAGGCGTTGTTGGCTTAATCTTAAACGATTACCTTTGGGTGATTGAACATAAGATAGATCTAAGGACTTGACGAAGGAGTATATGTTAAGATTACCTTGTTGTGTCATTTACTTTATATTTCCGCATTATAATTGATTTATTATAATTAAAGTAAATTACACAAACGTTAATTCCTATTTACTTGATAAGCAATCCTATTGTGTTTGGTTAAGTCCTAACCTTTGTATCAAGTAAACATACTTCGTTGTTGTATTTTCTCGATCTCGTATCCATAGACGAACACACGAAGTGTGAACCAATTAGTTGCATTTTCTCAACTCAGTCCATAGACAATCACTTTCGGAGAAAGGACTTATAGGAAGGAAAAGTTTTAGCTTGAGGTATATTTGGGTACCCTCGCCTATTCAATTGGTATCAGAGCGGGCAAACACGAAAAGATCTAACAATCTGTGTATGCTGCGATCCAACCTATAAGAATGACTCTAAAGGATGATTCAGTTAACGTAAGTCAAGATAATGAGAATAAGATCTCAAGGAAAACCAATAGAAATTGGTCTCGAAAGTCTTTTCGAAAAACAAAGAAAAAGTCTATGACTAGTACTTTGATTGCAGATCAGGTTTCTGATCATAAAAAGGTGATTTGGCACTCAAGAAACATGGTTTGGACTCGTGTCCATTTCATTGTAAAAAATCTTCTGAAAAGAGATTCGATTCACTTGTCTGCCCAAGTTCTGAATTTCGTAAAGTGATAGAAAGTTTTTCAAACATATTGAAAAAATTTCAGAAAAGGGTAAATCCATTGACAGTCTAGATGATGTCCTAGAACTTATCGTTCAAATGAATGTAAGAATATGTGAAGGAAAGCGAGAAACACTTAGTCTTCAAAATAATCTGGTAGATTATGAGGAACAAAAACTTGCTTTATGCAATGAAGTTCGTCAACAGACTAAAGAGTGTGAAATTCTTACTCAATCGCTGGAAAACTCACAAATAAGGAACAAGGTCCTTATTGAAAGTCTTCTTACTGTAACATGTCATGAGGTATATCTAAACAAGTGTTTAAAAAAAAATTCGATCAAGGAATGAAAACCTTAAGAGGACATATAGAACGTCTTGAACAAGAGACCTTAGCAAATTATCGACTGGAAGATCTAGACAAAACAGGTTCAAGTTCAAGGAACATTCCATCCTGGGCACAGAATGTAATCAAGGATACGAAGAAGAACATGATCATGTTAAAAAGAGAGAAAGATCTTCTCCTGTGGTATATGATGAGGATTATCCTCATCCCAGTGCGTAACCGCATTGGAATGTGCATCCTTACTTTTCCCAATCTTCGGATGTAAGGAAGCACATATACATGGGTAGATGGTATCCTACTAATATCTCTTATTCAATATAGAGAGATTACACAATATACCTTAAGGATATATTAATCATCTTTAAGTGTAGAAAGGTTGTCTTACAACAACTTGTGTAAAAAGGATAAGTTAGTATCTTCTGATACCTATTTTAGAGAAAATCTCTTTGGAGTATATTATGTTTCTATAATAGATTCAAATGCGAAAATATTTTCAAATCTTGTCAGAATTATTTATTTAAGGCTGATATCTATGTTTGGAATGTTTTAAAGGTATTCAAGTATTGTACTCAACGTGTCTGAGAACTTATACTAAAGGATGTATTCTCAAACCAGATCTCAAGCACAACTTCTGAAAGCCTCGAGTGGAATGGCTTCTAATGATAATACTCATCTTGATAATGCCTTCAAGAAATCTGGTTGTGTAAATACCGATAATGAAAAAGATGATATGACTCATCTCCTTGTCCAAAACAGTTTGGATGCTAAGGTTGATATTATCAATCTTCGACAAGTCCTCCTCAGTACCATCAAAACTCATCACAGATAGGAAGCATAACTAAGAATTGTTATCCGTAACCAAAGGAAACTGATTAAACTTGGAATCGGTAATAGGGAGTATGCTAGGAATATTAATCTAAAGGTTAATGCTTTAACCTGTGAACATAACCAAGGTACTGTGTGCAGAATCCGAGATATCAGTCGAGATGTTGTTGATGAAGATCCTGAAAAATTGGAGGAAATTGAAGATGATCTTTGAAAGGACCTGTCCGGAAGGTTACTAGAGATTAAGTTATTTGCTGTAATACTTAATCTAGTTTAATAGACATCAATTTTTGATTTCTTTCATTGATTGTATTGGTCTATTATGAATAAAACTGTTATGAATAAAACTATTATAAATAAAATTATTCGATTGGTAATTTTTCTAGTGATAGTTTTCGGTTTACATAGCCTGTGCTTAATTGCTTTTACCTTATTGCTATGTATTTTTATGGGATGTTTGATTTCGGTTTTATTACCTTAATATTCGATCTCATATATTGTGAACCCTCATGGTTTGGGTGACTTTTTGATTTAGAGGGATTAAGTTCTATCCCTAGTAGGTAGGCTTTATCAAAGGATTATGATGGTTTCTGGTAGAAACAATATGTGAAAAAGTCACAATATGTTGAATCGGTTTTGGTTTAGCATAAAAGCATATGTGTTTCGACGGTTTTCAACTTTTGCTTGCAATTGTTAATACCGGTTTTCAACCTTTCTCTGGTAAAGGTTGAGGTGTGTTGTTATTCTTTTGTTCACGCATAAGGATGCAACGTGGTAATATTTCAATATCAATTCTCCCTGGACGAAGATGCAATCATATTGGAGAAGTGGATGCGAAATTGGAGGTAACAATCTTGTTAGTTAATTGTTTTCCTATTTAAGAAAAGCCTGAGTTTATATTATATATATTTGTTGCTTTTGCTTAAAAAAAATTCGGTTCAATTGACATTTATTCCATGATGTGTGTGTGGATGTGTGTTTCAATTGGTTCCGGTTAAGAATAACTATTGTTATCTTGCTTTATTGTGTGGTATCAATTGTTTAGGCTTACAAAATTTCGGTACAATTGATTTGTATGTGTGATTCAATTGGTTCCGGTTAAGAAAAACTATTGTTATCTTGCTTTTGTATGGTATCAATTGTTTAGGCTTACAAAATTACGATGCAATTGCAGTTGTTTTAATGTCTATGTTTTTTAAATTGCTTCCGGTTGAGGTAAATAATTATGCAAGTTGATTTATTTTGGTTTGTATGAATTATTTATGGATAACGAAATAATATGTGAATGGGATGATTTGTTTAGTCCAATTTGATTCCGTATAAGATAAACTAAGTTAATTCTGATCTTAGTTAGACTTATCAAAGTGAGGTTTCGGTTATTCAAGTCTAATCGAATGCCTAAACAAGAAATGCTAGTTAACTAACCTAGTACTTGTCTTGTTTAAAATTGAAAGGTCTAAGTTAATGGATAATTAGAACCTGATGAGAAAAATGGAGTTTATCTTTATTTTGGTTTTATCGAATTAAGCGGTTGTTTTTGAACAATCGATTTAGCAAAGGGACTGATATGCTTAGTTGTTTTTGGTTTGCGAAACTAAATTGGAAAAATTGTTTCGGACAATTGTTTCCTTGGTAACATATCAAAATAAGACTACTTGTAGTTTCGGTTTAGATATTGGTTATCATAATATGATGTGTGGAACCCTCGTGCCTAACTCTACAGGTTTGCAAGTCTATTCTGAGATTTGTAAGATTCTTTTCGTGTTGTCCTTTATTTTTTCGTTTCTTTGTCATTTTTGTGATAAAAAGGGGGAGAAATATATGAAGTAAACAGGTGATGCTGGCATTGATATTTTATATTGATTGGCATCGCTAGGGAAAAGAACATTGGTACTTGAATGTTTTTATGTAACGAAAGAGTGAAAGCATGTCTGCAAAAAGGATCAATCAAATAAGATAAAGTAACAAGATGAATGAATGTAGGGAAAGGAGAAAAGTAACATACCATAGAGTTGATTATTAGCTTGCTGAAGACTAGAGATTTTATTCTTGTGCGAAGAAGAATCAATTTCTAGTTGTTTGTTCTTGCGAAGACCTTTGACTTCATCTTTCAGTTCCTCATTCTTTGTACGAAATTGGAGATTCTTCTTTTCAAGAATTTCGCGTCTCCTCTCCAGATCTGAGGCAACAGCGAAAGAAGCTTTTCCAGCCTGCGAGAAAATGTAAAAAGTATTAAAATAGAAAGAGATTTTGAGTTACAATAATGAAGAAGTAAAAAGACGAAAGCATACCAGACTATTAAGAGAATGCAGGAAGTTGGGAGTCACCGATCTAGAAACTCCGGGAAGAGAATTATCACCATACAATAAAGGAACATCACAAATCATAGCGAGAGCTTTGCAGGTATTAGCGAGTTGACTATCTCCCATTCCTTGCCAAGAATCAGAAAATATGCCAAAGAGCTTAGCCATAGAAGATTCAGATGGAGAATCTTCATTTGCAGCAAGATCATCATTATCCTCATCATCGTCATCACTCTCGGGGTTTTCATGAGAAGGAGTATTTAAAGGAGAGGAAGAACGGATTTTTCTCTTCTTTGAAGGAGAAGCAGTTGGTTTTTCGCTGCGAAGAGCACCTTTGCCTTTATCACCAGTCTTCGCACACTACACCATTTTTTCCGATTCGAAATGGTTTTTGAGCGTTACGAATCGGGGTTGTAACGGTTCCTGACCGTTACAAAAAGGGGTGCTACAATTTTTTCGCAACGGCCCACTAGCCGTTACGATTTTTTTTCTTAACGGCCCTTGTAACAGCTTAGAGCCGTTACTACGTGGCACCGTCGTAACATGATCAAGCCGTCACGAATTTATTTAGTAACAGGACGTTGTAACAAGTTAAAGCCGTTACGAATTTTTTTGTAACTGTAAACTATATCCGAAAATAAAGGACAGAATAGCTGTCATCCACTATGTATTTCCCTATAAATAGTTATTCAATTGTAAAGAAAAAGGAGAGATCTTTTTTGAGTAAGAAGCAAGTAGGAGAGAGAAAATTTAGAGCAGAGGTTATTTTTTATTCCTTTATCTTTTCTTGTAAGATTGTTTAAAGATTGATCAATAAAATTAAGATTGTTAATCCAAAAATGAGTTGAATGTTAATGAAATCTTATGAGGGGTGTAGTGTAGGATTTCCTGCAACTACAGAGACAAAAATTCCAGTTTCTGTTTTTGATGCTAATACCGTTATTGAAATGATGGTAGGAAGATCAAAATTTAATTTGGCAGGGGGGGGGGGGACTAATTAGACTCACTGAGTTGGTAACTGAGTTCAAATCAATGATATGTTCTTGGAGTTCTTTCTGAACTCTGTTTTTTTTTTTACCGAAAATTGGTTTCTAAATCTGAAATTTATGCAGATTGAATAAAATAAAAGGCTCAATCACTTAAATGGTGGTGTTCATATTGTATCTAGACTGTATTTAAGTCGAATTATCTTTTATTGATCCGTTGAACAGGATTTTGAAGGTTGAGAATTGATTTTTTATTTTATTTTTGATTGAAGAATACTCTGAAATTCATTGAATCAGATCAATTTAATGGAGTATTTGAATAGTTCTTAACTAGTAGTTTGCTTGACTGGTTGTTTTTGGAATAAATTTGTGATCAATTTGATCTTTAATGTGACGGTTAGTCTTAATTTTGAGAAATTGTGAATTATAGGAAACCAATTTCAAGTTTTTTGTACAAACTTTGTGACAGACAGACTACATTTTACCATCAAGAAGGCCTCCCTAAAGGTCGGCCAATAACAGAAATTAAAAAGAAAATAACCACTAAAAGCCCAATAAAATATCATGTATTACATAATTGCCATGAGGTGTACAACGTTAATATACGTTTCAAAACGTTGCGCAACTAATTACTTTTAAAGAAAAACAGAAAGAGTCAAATAATTACAAACAATGAGTTGGTAGCCTAGCAACAAGCTGGGCACCAAAATTACTTTTAATAAATCAAAATTATCTATTTTGCGCAACAGATTTTCTAATGCGCAACAAATATAAAAGTTACACTGTGTGCAATGTCTATATCCTTTGCACACCTCAGAAATCGAAGCGTTGCTAAATCCAGGATTTGGTGTAGTGACCGGATTGGTGTCTCATTTTTGAAAATTATGGTGTTCTGCATATGCCGAGACTTTCAAGTGATCACTCTCCGATACTTTTAAATACCTCAAGAAATATTCAAAGAAATCATCCTTTCTACAGATTTGAAGCTTATTTCTCATTCATACTTTCTTTAGGTAGTTTTTGGAAAACTGAAACATTAATCTTTTTGCTGATCTAGTATCTAAACTTAGTTCTCTGGGAACTTTTTTAAAGAATTTGAGCAAAGAAAAAATTGGTTGTATCAAAAATAGAATAAGAAGATTAAAGAAAAGATTGCTTCAGCAACAAAGTCTGCCTCCATCTCCGGTTTCTATCCAAAATGAGAAAATAATATCTGACTAGTTGAATGATTATATTCTAATGGAAGCCACTTATTGGAAGCAACGAATGAAGCATATCTGGTTACAAACTGGGTATCGAAATACAAAGCAATTCCATATATATGTGCAACAAAGAATAAAGAATGCTTCAAAAAAAAAATTCTTGTTTACAAAACTCTTCTCAAGAATGGTCACGAATCCAACAAATATTTCAGAGAAATTGGTTAATTTCTTTAAGTCTCTATTTCAAGAAGATTTCAACATCAGTGCTCCTTCAAATATGCAACGGTCTTCTTTTTCATTGGATCCAACAACACATACTTTTATATATATTATACCTACAGCTGATGAAATCTGGAATGTTGCCCGAAAAATGAAAGCTTATGGATCACCAGGGTCGGATGGATATCCGGTTTTGTTCTACAAGAAATCTGATCTGTCATTGGAGATGATACTACAAAATACATTCAGAAAATATTCATTTCAGGAGCTATACCAAGTAAAATAAACCATACTCATATATGTCTTATTCCAAAAGTTAAAAATCTTGTTCCGGCAGACGAATATAGACCTATTGCAATGTGTTATATAAGTTTGTGGCAAAAATTCTTGTTGTAAGACTAAGCCCGTTTCTGGGTTTATTTACATCTTGGTCTCAGAATGTTTTTTTGAAAAATAGGCAATATTGTGATAGCAAAATAAATTTTGTTATAGGGCCTATGCCCATGGATGTGCGGTCCATTAGACTACTAGGGTTTTCCATTCTACTTTCATAAATAGAACACTAAACTTATGTTTTGGGGTTCCTCTCTCTGGTTAATAAAATGTTCTTCTCTCTTTTGTCTCTTTCTTACTCCAAAACTTTATAAGCACGAGCTCTACCCTGCTAAAAGAATTTTTTTTCTTCTAATCATACGTTCTTAGTGCAATCTCGGAGATTCCATCTGACTACTTCCGTCGGTACCTCTGTTTCTTTTTTGGTTCTCTCCAATCAAACATCAGAAAAAGCTCCCTTGAATTTTGGTATTAATGTTTTTGTCCTTTTCTGGTTTTAGTCAATTGGAAAGGTAAACCTAAACCTATTTTTTTATTTCATTTCTTAAATTATGTTTGTGAATGTGACGAGATCTTCCAAAATTTGTCTACAATGAATGTCTAGTTGTCTGCTATGTTTGTACGTTAAAGCATACTCTATCACATGTCCTTGTCAGAAGAGTATAATCCCCATGCTTCTCTTTGTTTTATTTTCTTTTTCTTTTTCTTTCTTCCATCTATGTGCTTTGTCTCACATATTTGATTGAGTAGATTTTTGATCCATGAATACTAAATAAATTAATATGTAAATTTGAGTATTATATTAATATATATAAATATATGTCACATGCTATTTGTTTTTACCGTGTATAAAATATACGAAAGATCCATTAATCAAGCCCGCTAATCAAGCCCGTAAAGAAGATTCTAGAAATTTTCAGAAGTCTTGTTGCCCAAGTTGCTTGCATATCAAGTTTGCATCAGAATTAGGGTTACATAACACTATAAATATATGTATACTAAATCCTAAGAGGAGGGAATTTTAGGTTAGCTAACCCAAGGAAAATTATTGTATTCTACAATCAATAAACTATTTCTCTGTTCTCCGTGGATGTAGGCAACACTTGCCGAACCACGTTAAATTCTTGTGTCTCTTTATTTTTCTTCGATTTTTTTTCATAACCCTAAGTTATTTAATCATCATCAAATCAATCGTGTTTTGTGCCTAGAATTTATTTTGGGTACAAACATTGGCGCCGGCTAAGGGGATTCGTGAAAACAATCGTCTTTTACCATTGAGAAAAGCGCAGAACAAATATGCACGAATTCCATGCAAAAATCAGCAAAAAAAAATAGGGTTCTTCCGTAACCGTTGCAGCAGAAGCAATACCGTTGCAAAACAGTTGAACCAGCTATTGCGAAAGCAGTAGCAGAAGGGTTGCGAAATCCAGAGATACTGTAACAGATATATATGTTGCAGAAAGCATTATGACAGCCTAATCTTCATCCAACATTAGGTACAGCCTCGCATCCAACGATCTGGATCTGTCAGATTTACCAGATCATATCCGTACGATCTGTTCAACCTCCCATACAGCTTCAGATCCAGTGAATCAGATACGTCAGATTAAGAAGATCTAATCAATAGGCTGTCCAGCAGCGCATCAAGCTTTCGATGCATCGAACCGGTTCAGAGAGTTTCAGCTTATCAGATTGTGACAAATAAGAACTTCGTGTAAAGTCAGCAGACACCAGGTTTGCAATCCTGTGCCACGTCAGCGGCTAAGATACAGTCAGCTCCGCCACGTATGCAATAGGCAACAACCACGTCATCAAATAGCGACACGCCAGCACGTGCCAGACATATCAGCACTTGCTCGACACGCAAGAACGTACCCGTCATGTCAGCTGCATCAGTCCACTCATTGACTTCCATGTTAGCATTCGGATCCAGTCGGATAGTTCCTTGGTAGTTCAAGAAAAAGAATAAAAATATGTTCAGGAGGGAGGAATCGATCTGATGACCTGTAGGTTGCACCTTCCATCCTTCAACCATCTGTGCTGCCAATTCTTTTGTGCAACAAAACATGACTCAGTAATCTAAGCTGTTCAGCCCGCATATCATTCACATCTTGTTTCACCAATAACTTTTTCGTTTAAAGTCCGAATTGAGTGATTTTTGGCTCGTTTGAATCGTATTTCGATTTACTACAGCATGGAAGCAAAAATTTCTGTGCTCGAGAAACTTTTATGTGCACTTGGGGCAACAACATGATCGAGTTCGAGGATCGTGGATAGCGACATAATCGATTTCGAGGTTCGTGAGCAGCGACATGATCGAGTGCGAGATGAGGATTGCCTAGACCCTTCAATATTTAGCCTTGCATCACATCACAAGCACCTAAAGCCTCACCTTGCACGTGAGCACATAAGTCTTGCTCTTATCGCAATCATAAAATCTCGCCTTGCACGCGAGTATGAAATACTTGCACCTTGGCAAGCATAAAGTCTCGTCTCAACCACGAGCCCAATGCCCGATATTAGTACAAAGACTCGTACTCGACACAAGAAACATCCATCCTGCCCGAGCAGCGAGCATTTTAGCCTTGTTACGTAGTGAGCAAAAAAACCTTACCCCATGAAGCCCAATGAGGACGAATATGGACTTGGCAAGCTGTGTATTTAGGAAGGAAAATTTCAGGTAGGTATCACGTTTTTTAAGAATGGTAAACTAACATGAGCATATTTTGCAGGGAAAACCATGTCGGATATGTACAACAGTGTGCCATGATTCATTTGTGCATTTATGTACATACCTCCGTCGCATGTAGCCTTAATCTTCTTAACTTAAGACTCAAGCACGCACATTACATTTCACTCAAGACTCGACTAGATCTCGAGCATCACAAGTCCACCACGTGCCAAAAAGTCTCGCCTAGCACGTGAGCAAATTTTTTGCAGGTGATTACAGTTGGGGGCGTCTTTGTAATATCTCTACTCACGCTTGGGGGAGAGTTACGTCATCAACGGTCGACGCAGAAGGATAAAGGAATTTCTTAACCCCCAACAAGTTGGAGGTTAAGAGGGGGCAATGTTTGTACCGTGTATAAAATACACGAAAGACCCATTAGTCAAGCCCGCTAATCAAACCCGTAAAGAAGATTCTAGAAATTTCCAGAAGTCTTGTTGCCAAGTTGCTTGCATATCAAGTTTACATCAAAATTAAGGTTACATAACACTATAAATATATGTATTCTAAACCCTAATAGGAGGGAATTTTAGGTTAGCTAACCCAGGGAAAATTATTGTATCCTACAATCAATAAACTATTTCTCTGTTCTCCGTGGATGTAGGCAACACTTGCCGAACCACGTTAAATTCTTGTGTCTCTTTATTTTTCTTCGATTTGTTTCATAACCCTAATTTATTTAATCATCATCAAATCAATCGTGTTTTGTGCCTAGAATTTATTTTGGGTACAAACACTATTCTGTCAGATCTATGTATTTTGGTGTATTACCCTAGTCGATTTTGACCCATCCATGTACTTACCAACAAAATCTTCTTTGAATCAATGATATGTTATCATTTTATTATTGCTTATAATTTATGTGTCGAAATATTATATACAAATACGTGATTTTGATTGCAAATGTTTTAGTCTGATTGCAAATATTTTATTATATCCTATCTCTTGATTGATTATGACATGAATGTCTTCTTTCATATATGCTGTGTACAAATCTTAGTGCATGTTTCTTTGTTTTTCTTTCCTTTTTCCCTTTGTATGCATTAAATGACTTTATTGCTTTTGGAAATAAATAATGAAATAATTGATTTTATTTTTGGAGCTATGTAACGTATGGTCATATTCTTTTTATAACTGTTTATAACGTATGTCTTCATTTTCTTTTTGTCTCTTCTTTACTTTATTAAAGATTATTGCTATTATAATAATGATACTATTCTGTTTATATATATACTATATATATTTTATTCATCGTATGACTACGTTCCGTTGGTACTTCTATTTCTTTTTTGGTTCTCTCCGATCAAACATCAAAAGAAAGAGAAAGCTCCCTTGGATTTTTGTACTACTGTTTTTGTCCTTTTCTGCTTTTATCCAATTGGAAAGATGAGCAAGACAGAATATATCCGACAAGAGTTTGGACAGTTGGATATAGATGGACTTGAGTATCACCATTGGATGGCTGATGTGAAGATCTCTTTTGTAGCAAAAGAATTCACCTACACCCTCACACCCTCCGCTGACAAAGGTGTTTACCCAGCAAATAAAAAAGAAAAGGCTGAAGCCGTCTGATATTTGAAGGCACATATTGACCCTAATATCCTTTGGGGATACCAACACATAATGTGTCCTAAAGAACTGTGGGATGCACTAGCAAGCCGTTTTGGGAGCATTGAGGATTGCCTTCTCCCACAGTTGAATGAACAGTGGAATGACATCTGGTTTCTTGATTATGTGAAGGTAGGTGATTTCCAAAGAGATATGCTTAAACTACAAGCACACCTCAATTTCTGTGGGATATAACTTACAGATAAAGATATGATTCAAAAGACATTATATACTTTCCCTTTGTCATATGTTATTCTAGCCAACCAATACCGCATAGAAGTTGATAACAAGAGAATAACAACTTTCAGCAAGTTGATCAACTTATTGCGGGTGGCCGAAAGGCACAATGAAGTTCTACCAAACAACAATGCTAGAGCCCCCGGGAAGAAGAAAATTTCCGAGGCTAACTATGGAAAAGATAATAAGGTAAAACACCCCAAAGAAAAGAGGGTTGAAAATGTTGATTCATATTCTCATGCTCCATACTCACTTGGGGATAATACCCACGTGGAAGAGGACAAAGTGGCCATCGTGGAAGGGGCCATGGGCGTGGAGGCCATTCAAATACCTGGTCTAGAGATGTTACTTCTGGACCTAGTGGTAGGGGCAACATTGTTGGAAAAACACATAAGAACTCCATGTCTAAGAAGGTCGAGAATGACAATGCACCTTGTTACAGGTGTGGAATCTCCGGACATTGGTACCAGCAATGCAAAGCTAGTGCCAAAGTAGCAGCCGACTACAAAAAGTACCGGGAATCTATAGATCAAGAAGCTCATTCTGGGGAAGAACCTGATCATGCCCCAGATGTCAACTTGACCATTTCAGACTTCCAGGGAAACATGAACCATGCCCTTATGGAAACACATGACTTTGGTTGATTGTTACTTTTATTTATTTGGTTTTAGTTATCCTTTGAACCTAAAAACTTGCTTATTTTCTTGCTTTGTGGTTTAGCAGACTTTGGTTTAAATATTTCTTTTGATGACTTAAACTATGTTACGTATCCTTAAATTATCGTTTTTTTTTTGTTGATGGATCAGTGGTTTTTGTTTTTTATCGGTACTTATTATGCTTTGGATTTATTTTTTACTGTGATAATCTATTGCATGATTGAATTATGTGACCGAATTCTTTGAAGTACCATTTGCATGATTGAGTGCCTAGCTCATAGTGGCACCACACACACTATTTTAAGAAATAGGAAATTATTTGTTGACTTAATTCCTTATAAATCCTCTGTGACTACGATGATTGGATCATCACAAGTGAACATTGGGCGAGGTAATACTCAATTTTTTTGCCAAATGGCACAATGATTAAAGTCACAGAAGCTCTATATGCACCAAGATCTAACCGTACCTTGAGCTTCAAAGATATCCGTGCAAATGGTTATCACTTGGAAACTCACTGTAAAAATGGAATTGAATATATAAATATTATCTCTAATACATGTGGAAGAAAACACATTTTAGAGAAATTAATGAGTCACTCTAGTGGTTTGTACACTACTACTATTCATATTATCGAATCATATGTTGTTACCAACGGTGAACTGTTGAACAGTGACTTATACAAGCTTTGGCATGACCGCTTGGGGAACCCAGGTCGTGATATGATGATCCGTGCTTTAAAGAACTCACACGGACATCCTTTCTTTCGAGGGAAAAGTAAAATGAGACAAAAGATAGTTACAACGCAAAGTAACAACGTTTTCCAGTCACTGCCATCTAAAGAAACTGATGTACAACCTCTCTCTCATTCTACTTCATCTAATTTGTCAAAAGCACACCACTCATTTTGCAAAGCTTATTCTTTAGCAAAGACAGGAGCGAGACCATCCTATGCTAAAGATACAAAACAAAACATTTCATTTTTACAAAGAAGACAAGGTGATATTTGCGGACCTATACATCCAGAGTGCGGACGATTCAGGTATTTTATGGTTCTGGTAGATGCTTCGACCCGTTGGTCACATGCTGCATTATTGTCCACAAGAAATGCTGCCTTTGCAAAGCTCCTAACACAAATTATACGTTTGAGGGCTCACCATCCCGATTATCCAATCAAGTCTGATGGAGAATTTACGTCTAAAGGGTTCAATGATTTCTGCATGTCTATCGGAATTGACGTAGAGCACCCTGTACCCCACGTACACACTCAAAATGGTCTTGCAGAATCTACCATCAAAAGGTTATAGATGATAGCTAGGGCATTGGTTATGCGTTCCAACTGCCTATTACTTCCTGGGGGTACGCCATATTGCATGCAACATTACTTATTCGCTTTATACCCACTATTAGCCAACCATTTTCTGTGTACCAGTTGGTAACTGGATGTGAGCCTGATATTTCACGTTTACGCATTTTTGGTTGTGTTGTATACGTTCCTATTACGCTCCCAAAACATACTAAGATGGGTCCCCAAAGACGATTAAGTATTTATGTTGGATATGAATCCCCAACAATTATCCGCTATTTGGAACCTTTGACAGGGGATCTCTTTACCGCTAGATTTTCGGACTGTCACTTTGATGAGACAAACTTCCCATCGTTAGGGGGAGGTATGGAAAAGGATTTCATAAGGGAATGACAAGAATTGTCGTGGTGTATCTCCACTTTGTCTCATCTTGATCCCCGCACCTCACACTAGTGGAAAACAGAATTTCCGCGACCGTCAGGACAGGTCATACCTACGATTTATACGACTATTTTTAACCGTCTCTGATGGGGTCGTTGATAAAGCGTCTTTTTTTTGTACGACCCTTAGCAGTGGGTTTCAGAATAACGGCCGGTTTTAAGGGTTTCGTGGTACAGACCCTGAGCCGTGGGTCTCAGATTTAAATTATAATATAAAAAAAATATAGATTCAGATTTGTTAAAATGCCTGAATGGCTGAATCTGAAATGATCTGCCTACACCAAAGTCAAGTCAAATTAAATTAAAGTCAAGTCATAGTCAATTCAAATAGAACTCAAATTAAACTCAAATAGAACCCAAGCTGAAATTAAAATTTAAACTCAAACTTGAGAATTCCACATTCATTCATTCATTTCCATTGGGTTTAAAATTACACAAAAAAGATGAAATTCTGATTCAGAAGAATACATGTCCATCCTATCTAGCTAGTAAGTTCTAACAACAAGATTCTGAACTAGTAGACAATAATCTACCAACAACATGTTAAACAACAAAATTATATGTTCCTCCGATGACGATGAACTTAGCCAATACTTAATAAATGATATCAAGTAGATCATCCATGTGTTGTGTCACTGGTTCACATACGACAAGGATCGTCGTTCCTGCAAAGCAAATCAACAACAACACAATGACTTATCACTGGTTCACGTGTGAGGTAATTTTAGAGGTTAAACCTAGATCTAGGTCATTTAAACAGCAGTTGGCTCATCAGTAGCAGGTATACAATCATGCAACAAGAGTGAAAACATAAATGAAGAAAGCAGGGAAATTCAAGAAAAGAAAATGACAAAAAGGGAATTACTATTGTGTAATGCATTTGGTATGCAAATACTAATATCACAGGGGAATAATGTTCAAAATCGTATCAACAACCAACAGGTTATATATATAGTGGAATATAAGAGGTGCAGATTATAACCCAAGATTCGGCCTGCTATCTGAACCAAATAAGTAGCAAAATCAAATCACAAAGGAGGTTCAGGGTATGTTGTCAACTCACATGTGCGCAGGGGGGGCTACATGATTTCCACCAATGGAATTATAAGGTGTCGGGCAACAATAATCTTAATCCGCGTATGTCATCACAAACCAAACTGCAACAACAAGATGTTTAAGTCAGAAAAGGGTAACAATGTATAGTGGAAACAATCTTAATCCACCGTCAGCACGACCATTCAATCAAATACCAAGTCTAAATAATAAAATCATGATATCTTTTTCTAAGAGGAGCGAAATACGCAATAATGAGTTGACAGACTACTTAATATTGCAAGTTTCACAAATGGGGCGCATTATAGTATAATTTTATACCAATCCCAAATCGTAGCTAACAGAACACTCTAGTCTCCACAACTAATGCGCTAACCCAAGTTTATTATGCTTTCAAGTCTATCACACAATCAAGGGATTCACGAGAACATAAATACAGAGGTATATGAATGAACCGTGAGAAAGTCGAGAGGACTGATAAAAACCAAATAAATTGATAATCTAAAATTTAAAATTCAGAGAGACGAGCTATCCGTAATTATTTGGAAACCACTAATGTGACATGAAGTTACGCTAAAAATACCAACATGCCATGGATTTTACACTAAACTTAGAAAACTCTCTCAAGAAAATATAAGCTATGACATTCCTTAGAAAACTCTCTCACGAAAATATAATCTATGACATTCTATCTAGCATCACATGGTTAATGGTACATATATGTTGAGATTTCAAAGGGTTAGGGGAAAGTTCATAATCAATTTAGTAACTTAGCAACTGACTGCGTGGATAATAAACCTCAAGTGATTAGTGCAGTATATGAGAGAAAGAGAGAAATAAATAGGAAATGTAGTGGGTGCTCAGTCCTAAACATATGATAGATGTGTATAGTGGATCAGTTTGCATACACCCAACATATTAACGGACACACAACCATATGGAGTCATTTAGGTTGGATTTCATGAATAAACTTGCTAATTTTCCTCCAAAAAAAACTACCATAGGAACCAACATTCCCACTTAAAGTGAAATGAAAATGAGTGCATGTGTCAACAATCTAAAATTTAAAAGGTTTGACCCATTCTATTGATTATAAACTGTTTAAATTATTGTCAGTCTCAACATGCAAGTCAACATCCAAAAGTTTATTGAGAGAAGATAAAAGAAAGGAGACATGAAAAAGAAATATACATATTTCTTCAATATATTGCTCACTCTTGCTAGTACAACCAAACAAAGATGACGTTTAATGTCTCAAGTCATTAGAAAGATAATATAGTAAATTTCTATTCATCAACACCCCATTTTTACTTAGGAATTTTGTCAAACATGTTGTCGGCATGACTCTGTTGCCAAACACAATATCATAAGAACAGAAAAATCAAATCTACCAAAAAAAAAGAAGGAAATGTTTCTCAGTACATGAGACAAACTAGACGTCTGCAACTAACACAGGACCAAATATAAAATTTGTCGAAAGACTCAAAACTATTAATCCCTTGAATATGGAAGAATCAATGCTTTGAAATGAGTTTACAAGAGAAATGCAATTAATTGGACAGGGAAATGTTCGGAATCATTATCAACTAGAATCCATAAGTAATAGCACCTTCAACCAGTTCTTGCTAATCAAAACTGGGCCCTTAAGTATTTCAGTAACTGGTTTCTAATAACTTCATCAACAACAAATATATACCCTCATTGATCAAAGCAACAAATCGAGCAATGCATAACTCATAGAAATTAAAGTACAATAAACATAGGCATACAGGCAGATCATAGTATTTACCCTGGCTGCGTAGGGTTTTCCATCTTCAAAACCAAGCACACGTATCAAGTAGAAAAGCAAATTAACTATTAAAATCAAGCAAACCAAGCACTTTTTCATTTAACATTCTTGAAGCAAACCGAGCATTTTTCCATTAAGCATAGCATACCAGCAGATCATAGTATTTACCCTGGCTGTGTAGGGTCTTCTAGCTTCAAAACCAAGATCCTGCATCAAGTAGAAAAACAAATGAACTATTAAAATCAATAAAACCAAGCACTTTTCCATTCATTCTTGAATCAAAATTTTCCAATGAGATTCAAATTGAAATTAAAATTGAGATAAAAAAACTTACATGTTTCTGCCATAACCCCCAAAAGTTTAATTAGCGATTCAAAATTCAAACAATCCAGAGATCAATGAAAAACAACTAAACAGGGGACATCCAATCAGTGAGATAAAAACAATTTGGAATAAAACCTCCTAGTTAGGAATCCAATATCAGACCCATAACTCCAAACACTCAATGGACATTGAACGTAAAAAAATTCAAAAATAAATAAAATCTTTTACCAATTTTTTGTGTATAAAATCGAGGGAAAAGGAATACTTCAACTAGATATTGAATCCAACAAAGATCCTAACAACTAGATCTTCTGAGATTATAGCAAAATCACAAATCCTAGATTAGCAAAACAAGTAGAGTTGATAATCGAACCTTGATTCATCAAACCAAAATAAATCGAAAATTGTTGAGACTAATTAAGAAAAATGCCTAAATGGCTACCAATAAAAAGAAGAGACCTTGGATTAAATCACGAGAATACTCTGCATGAAAGGAACACAAAAAAATAACCTTATGAACAAACAAAAGGAACAAGAAACAATTGAAGAAAAATCAAACAGTAAACCCTAATTACTAGAAGAAATTTATAGAAACAAACCCCATGATTTAATCAAACTGGGAAATGGGTGTTTATTTTAATTTATAGAAACAAACCCAGGGTTTAAGAGCAATGATTTAATTGATTTCTTCTGGGTTTTTTTAAGTTTCGATTTGGTCGATGAAGAAGATGAATAAGAGACCGGGAGAGCAGATGATTTAATTGATTTTTTCTGGGTTTTCTTTTCAGTTTCGATTTGGTGGATGAAGAAGATGGCTAAGAGATCTAGAGAGATTTAATTGATTTCTTCTGGGTTCTTTTATCAGTTTGGTGGATGAAATGGATGAAGAAGATATGGATAAGACATAAGAAGCCGAGAAAACAGAAGAAGAAAAAGAGAAAGTGAGAGATTAAAAATGGGGAGAGAGAAAGAGGTATTTATATCCTCGGTCAAATAATAAAAATATTATCGCATCTCAATCGGTTTTTATGGGTCGTGGGATCGGTAGCAGATTTAGGGCAAAATAGTAACATTTCAGAGAAGGCTATTAATCATCTCCGAATTTTTCCGTGTTTTTATTATATCAGAGACCGCTATGTTCGGTCAAAGGTCCAACTACGGTCAATGAGGGTCTCAGATGTGAGTCCTAGAAACCCCATTTTCCACTATTGTCACAATGTGAAAGTGAAGTGCAAAGAATTATTGATCTTCAGAATGTGGCAAACTCAATGCCTGATGCATTCACTAATATTGCTAAAGTGAGGAGATCACGCATACCAGCTGCAAACGTGCCTGCAAGGTTAGAAATCCATAATATGGAAAAGGCAACTCATATAGAGGTGTCAAACCTACACTTGGTGGAAGTGTAGCTGAGGCCATGTCCCCCCAAAGGAAGAGGGGAAGACCACCTGGTTCGATGGATACTCACCCAAGGAAGAAAATAGTGAGTAAGGCACAACCCGATGCATTTATCATCAATACAGATAATCCCTCTCATGAAATTGTCTCTGATTACAGTTATGTCCATGAATCAATATTTGAGGATGCTCCGATGTTTGAAATGATTCCAGAGAACAAAGAAATCTCTATGGATTATGAGAGTGCATACATGTTAATGGAAAGATCCTCCACTCAGATTGATGATACATTTGCATACACCGTTGATCAAGAGATCATTGAGCACGATGACATCGAACCACGCTCTATTGCAAAATGTAAAAAAAGAGCAGACTGACCTAAATGGAAAGTTGCAATCCAGGAAGAATTAAATTCACTGGCAAAAAGACGGGTATTTGGTGCGGTAGTGCTAACTCCACTAGGTGTAAATCCCGTAGGACATAAATGGGTATTTGTCAAAAAGCGTAATGAGAAGAATGAAGTCTTGAGGTATAAGGATCGCCTTGTACCTCAAGGTTTCTCACAACGCCCTGGAATTGATAATGAGGCAACATACTCTCCCGTAATGGACGTCATAACGTTCCGCTACTTAGTTAGCTTGGTAGTTTCAGAAGGACTTGAAATGCAGCTTATGGATGTGGTTACAACATATCTCTATGGGGATCTAGATTCAGAGATATACATGAAAGTGCCTGATGGCCTTCCATTGCCCGAATCAAGTAACTCTAAACCACGGAGTGCGTTTTCGATTAAGTTGAAACGCTCGCTTTACAGATTAAAGAAATCCGGACGGATGTGGTATACCCGTCTAAGTGATTATGTGATTGGGAAGGGATATACAAATAATGAGTTATGCCCCTACGTATTTATAAAGAAAACGATTTCCGTATTTGCAATTATAGCTGTTTATGTTGATGATATGAACATAATAGGTACTTGAAATCTGAATTTGAGATGAAAGATCTTGGGAAAACTCGGTTTGTCTAGGACTTGAACTAGAACACCGAGCCTGTGGAATACTAATCCACCAGTCTGCATATGTCGATAAGATACTCAGGCAATTCAATTTGGACAAGGTGCATCCTTCTAGCACTCCCATGATTGGTCCAAGTTTAGATGTGCAAAAGGATCCATTTCTTCCAAAGGAACATGGCGAAGAGGTATTGGGAGCCGAAATTCCCTACCTAAGTGCAATAGGCGCATTATTGTACTTAGCGCAATGTACTCGACCTGATATATCATTCTCAGTGAACTTGTTAGTAGATATAGCTCAGCGCCAACGCAGCTTCATTGGAATGGTATAAAGAATGTATTCAGATACATTAAAGGAACCATTGACATGGGTCTATTTTATCCCTATGAGGACGAAAGAAGGATTTCTAAATCAACCCCTACACTGAAACCCCAAATAATGTTTTGGTTGGTTTTGCTGATGCTGGGTACCTCTCTGACCCACATAAAGCTCGATCCCAAACTGGTTATGTATTCACCATAAGGAACACAACGATATCCTGGAGATCGACCAAGCAAACTCTTGTAGCTACCTCCACGAACCACTCAGAGATCATTGCCCTACATGAAGCGGTTCGTGAGTATATATGGTTAAGGTATATCATTACACATATTCGAGGGACGAGTGGTTTGAATTCCACCACTGAAGAGCCAAGCATTTATGAAGATAATGCAACTTGTATCGAATAGATGAAGCAAAGATATATCAAGGGTGATAATACGAAACATGTTTCACCAAAGTTCTTTTACAATCAGCAACAACAATGTCTCTTAAACATACAAGTCAACAAAGTACCGTCTGATGAGAATGTGGCAGACTTATTTACTAAGTCACTTCCTAAGTCCTTATTCGAAAAGCACGTAAAGAGTATTGGACTAAGGAAATTGTCCGAACTCCATTAATTGCAATCAGGGGGACATGGCGACATCAGGGGGAGTATATAATGGTATGATGTCGACATCAGGGGGAGCGAGTGTCTGTTGAACTCTTTTTCCCTTCACCGAGTTTTATTTTGTCCCGATGGGTTTTGTTACTCGGCAAGGTTTTTAATGAGACAACAACAACACTAGGTTTATGACTCTCCGATTGAAATTATCTTTTTCCCATATGGTTTTTATATTTTAGGTTTTTCTGAAGAGAAGTGGCCAGCTTTATCAACACGTAGTACTCTTCCCTTCGTCAAGGTTTTGTCCCATTGGGTTTTCCTTGTCAAGGTTTTAACGAGGAAACACATTTGAAGTTCCGCATTTGAACCGCACAAGGGGGAGTGTTATAGGGCCTATGGCCCATGGATGTGCGGTCCATTAAACTACTAGGGTTTTCCCTTCTACTTGTATAAATAAAACACTAAGCCTATGTAATGGAGTTCCCCTCTCTGGTTAATAAAATGTTCTTCTCTCTTTTGTCTCTTTCTTACTCCAATTTTTTTTCCATTTTATGAATAAGTCTAAATCTAACAAAGGATTTTCTTTGCTTTAAAATTGGATATATCGAAGGCTTATGATAGAGTTTCTTGGTCTTTCTTGAGCTATATGCTTTCATCAAATGGGTATTCACTAATAGTCATTCTCATAATCTTATAATGAACTGTGTTACTTCTGCAACTTTTTCTATTCTCTTGGATGGTGCTCCATATGGGAATTTTGCGAGTAGTAGAGGTTTACGTCAAGAATGCCCTCTTTTACCCTCTTTGTTCATTATATATGTTCTCACGGATTAAAACAAATTAGTCTACAATTTGTACTTAATAGAGTTTTTGTGCCTGTATGAGACACCATAAAAGCAATGAGAACAAGGCTAAAAACTTACAATAGGAAATACCTTCTTAAATGCCTTAATTCTCAGTGTTAACCCAACATCATCTGTCTGTACAACGTGACCTGAAGTCCACGTCTTACTCTATTAAATATGGCTTTCATTCCATCGTCGTATTGGTATGATGGCTCACCGTTTCCACCAATCTAGATCGGCAAAGGAGGTAATTTAGGTGCTGAGCTTAGGAGTTGTACCACGTTGGCGAATGATCTCTCCTCACAGCCCTTGGGTAGCTAGGTCGACAACCTTGCCGCTTTTGTGTACATCATCTGTACTGATAGCAATGTGGTAATAATGAACGTAAATGTATTAAAATTTATAAGATGCTATCCAATAAGACGAAACAATAGTTCAACTGGCAAAAGTTGTTTACACTATTACCTACCTGTGCATATGCATTACCCAGTGACACCATAATTATAGGTTTAACTCAACAACTGTTTTCAGGGGGAACGGTTAAAAAATTTATTTAGTAAACAGAAAGAAACAGAAAAACAACCTTGGAAACCAAGCCATGCGAGTATAATCGAAAGTTAGCAGCTAATCAATATTCTAAGGAAAGGTGGCGTCTACAATGGACAAAGGACGGTTAGGATTATCCTAAAGCTGGACGGATGAGATCATGACCCATTATCACCAACATTAGCTCTGCAAGGTTAATCCGTATGTTTTGGCCCCGACTAAAACCGTAGGTCTCTCGACCGTGGCCCCTAACCATGTCTCTACCCAAATAACCCTAAGCATGACTCTGGCTAACTGTGCAGCCTAATTAGTTGGGTTATGCATTGTTGCGGCAGACCACCATATAGTTAATCTTATACGTGTTATTACAAAAACACCAGTAAGACCTTTTTGCTTACTAGAAGTTTGCATCAGTTGCTTCACCTGAAGTACTGAACAAAAAGAAATGTTTTGTTTTAAATTATGTTATTAACTTGGGCTTTCTATTTAAATCAATAACTAAATAAAACCTGGACTTTCAATGTGAAAAAGCGGGGGTCTAACAACACCACCCAGTATTTTGCTTAACAATCTGTATGGACTAACTCTGAAACACTTTCTAGAGAATCAACTAGACAGTCAGACTCAATCTAGGTAAAAGTATCTCAAGGAGTTAATATCTCTCTTGTTTTGATTTACTCAAGCTAATAGAAATCAGCGAGTCCTAATCAAACACAATGAACAACTTGGACGGTACCAAAAACCAATGTCCAAGGATCAATCAATGATAATCAACAACCAAAGGTTGGATTAATCTAATTGATGATCTAAACGCACAACATGTATTAACATAGACACCAGAAATTTTGTTAACTAGGAAACCGCAAATGCAGAAAAACCCCGGGACCTAGTCCAGATTGAATACACACTTGTTTGAGGGTGAAAACGGTTTCTGCTGATTTTGGTAATTTTGGGTGTGTGGGTGAGAAACGAATTTAAACCCTAAACAATGTACTGCAAGGGAGTACTTTAGATTCGAGAGATCAATCTGTACAAATCCGGCCTAAACCAAGAAATGGACGTTCCAGACTTGGTTCGGTCACAAAGTGAAGGAGAAGGGTTGGTTTTAGGGAGGGAAGCGAAGAAAGTGTTGAGACCAGAATAGTTGATTCTGGAAGAGTAGTTGTTTTCTACGACTTGTATCAGAAAGTAGGAAGCTAACAGATGGAAAGCTAGCAAAAGTTTTCTGAGTGTTGTGTGCTCCTGACCTGAACTTGTTGTTCGATGGAAATAGGTAATGCCTATTTATACAAGTCGAAGTGAAACGTACTCTGGTCTCATTAAGAAATAGGAAACGGGTGAGTAAATGGGAGGAGGTGGTAACCAGTAACGCCTGGAATTGATGTTCCATAAAAGAAAGCGTTTCACCATTACTCCCTGTATTTACTAACCGCCTCATCCTTATGACACTTTCTTATAACGGGCGTAGTGTACGCCGCACGCTGTAAACCGCAAAACCAATACCCAATGAGCATCCCCAAGTTTGTGACATGCGTTGATGTCTCGAGTGTTTTCATGGAAAACATGTAGCACGTTGTTGTTGTCTGGCAAGTTGAGCTTGGGAGACTTGCCGGCTCGGTGGTGACCTTTGATGGTCGATATTTTGCATCTAAAGAGGAAAGGTAGCCGTTGATTATTGCAACCCTTCGTTTGGTAGCCAGTGCCATGAAAGCATGATCAGTATGGCTTTAATATGGCCTAGTTTAGGCGCGGCCAAAAGTTAGGGTTTTGGATTTGTTTAGGCGCGACCAAACTAGGGCCAAAGGTTGCCATGCGTTAGCTGGTAACCTTGGACGGCTAAGATCTGCACCTTAGATGAAAAGGTGGTTGTTGATTGTTGCTGGCCTTCATTTTGGTAGCCGCATAGGGAAGGCCGGTATGGCGTGGCGCAACGAGGTGGTTGGCATGCCATTGGCACATGTGGCATGGCATGCCTTGGCGCGGTTTGGCGTGGCCAAAACTAGGGTTTGGGGCCAAAGGTTACCATGCGTTGTTTGGCAACCTTGGATGGCTAGGACTCGCATCTAGGATGGAAGGGTGGTCGTTGATCGTCGCACGCCAACATTTTTGGTAGCCGCATAGGGAAGGATGGCATGGTATGGCGCGGCAAGGTGGTTGGCATGCCATTGGCACATGTGGCATGGCATACCTTGGCACGATTTGGCGTGGCCAAAACTAGGGTTTTGGGCCAAAGGTTACCATGCGTTGTTTGGCGACCTTGGACGGCTAAGATTTGCATCTAGGATTGAAGGGTGGTCGTTGATCGTCGTGCGCCTTCGTTTTGGTAGCCGCATAGGGAAGGCCGACATGGTATGGCGCGACAAGGTGGTTGGCATGCCATTGGCACATGCGGCATGGCATGCCTTGGCGCGGTTTGCCGTTGCCAAAACTAGGGTTTTGGACCAAATGTTACCATGCGTTGTTTGGCGACCTTGGACGGCTAGGATTTACATCTAGGATTGAAGGGTGGTCGTTGATCGTTGCACGCCTTCGTTTTGGTAGCCGCATAGGGAAGGCCGGCATGGTGGGGCCAAGGAAAATGGTGCGGACAACTTGGCATAGTGGGGCCAAGGGTTTGGCACGGACGGCTTGGCATGGTGGGGCCAAGGCAAGGTGCGGTTGGCTTGGCATGGTGGGGCCAAGGCAAGGTGCAGTTGGCTTGGCACGGTGGGGACAAAGGTTTGGCATGCCATTGGCGCATGGTGCGGCTAGCATGGTTGGGGACAAGGAAAGGTGCGGTTGGCTTGGCGTGGTGGTGCCAAGGGTTTGGCATGCCATTGGCGCATGGTGCGGCTAGCATGGTTGGGGCCAAGGCAAGGTGCGGTTGGCTTGGCGTGGTAGGGCCAAGGGTTTCGCATGCCATTGGCGCATGGTGCGGCTAGCATGGTTGGGTCCAAGGCAAGGTGCGGTTGGCTTGGCGTGGTGGGGCTAAGGGTTTGGCATGCCATTGGCATATGGTGCGGCTAGCATAGTTGGCATGCCTTGGCGCGGTAGACGTGGCTGGCATGGTTTGCTATTGGCACAGTGGTGCGGCTGGCATGTTTGGCATGCCTTGGCGCGGAGATGTGGCTGGCATGGTTTTCCATCGGCACAGTGGTGCGACTGGCATGGTTGGCATGCCTTGGCGCAGAGATGTGGCTGGCATGGTTTTCCATTGGCACAGTGGTGCGGCTGGCATGTTTGGCATGCCTTGGCGCGGAGATGTGGCTGGCATGGTATGCCTTGGCGCGGAGATGTGGCTGGCATGGTTTGCCATTGGCACAGTGGTGCGACTGGCATGTTTGGCATGCCTCGGCGCGGAGATGCCCCTGTAGGGGAGAAAGAGAAAGAAGGGCGTCAAGTGGATAATGTGTACCATGTCGATCATGCCGATGAGAACGTAGATGTCAAATAGGAAATTATCCTGCAGACCAAAGGTTCAGGTCAGATTGTAAGAAGTGGGTGAGACGTTTTTGTATTTCTATGAGAAGATCTAGAGCACATACGGCTGGCATGGTTTGCCATTGGCACAGTGGTGCGGCTGGCATGGTTGGCATGCCTTGGTGCGGTAGCATGAGAATTAGGGTTTGGCATAGATGATGTCAGTCGATGTTAAGGGTTCTGCCGTGGAACATGACCCATAAAAAAAAAGGTACCCCGGTAATTCTTGCGTAGGCATGCTGATTGATTCAATAAATGTGCTAACTGTCATAGAGACGTCATGTCAGTTGTACAGTTTTACGATTTTAACCCTAAGCTAATAACCACCATCAACATTAAGTCCCCTGCTTAGCTCGGAACATGAGCATTTTTGCGAGGTAAGTATAAGATGGTGACGGGCAATGGGAAAAATCGAAACGTGCATTTCCGGTGCCATTATACAGGGTGAATTGAGGAGTGGAGTATCCTCTTGGAAGAGGAATTCTTTGTATTTCAGGTGGGTAAGGAGGTTGATTCTGATGCATCTCTATTTCATCATTCTTGATTCAATTCCGGAGAAGTTGCTCCAGAACCTCTCGTGCGACAAAATTGGATGGCTGACTTTTTCCAATGGGGTTCTGGCACGAATATCCTCGTTCGTGGAGAAGCGTTCTGCCGAGGTACTAGCGTCAGGGGTGTTGGAGGCGTTTCTAATCGGCTCAGGAGGGCGTGACTCACGCGGCAATCGCTCTGTCAGGGCTTTGAGAAAGACGATTACTTCTTTCCGTGTCGAAACCATATCCGTCTGGGCTCTAGCGAGAACCTCCTGTCGTTCCATCAAATCAGCGATGGTGATATAGGGTCGGCTTCCTCTGGTTCCTACGGTTTCTCGTCCCGTTGGTGGTGTAGTTAGAGTCTTAGTGGCGGTTGGAGGCGCCATGCTTGACAAAGCGTTAGGAGCGGTAGCGGCAGCTCTAGCCCTGGTGACTGGTGGCGTAACGCCTGAAGGAGCACTTTCAGTACTGCAAGGATTAGCAAGTTGCGCAGGGACATTAGAGGCGACAGCGGCTCTGGCCCTGGTGATCAGCGATGTTACACCTGAAGGAGTGCTTTCGGTGTTACTGGAGTCAGTAGGTGGCATAGTGATGCTGTTGGAAGTAGCGTTAACACCAGGGATAGATTCTGCGTTGGTGTTCTCGGCAGCTGATCCGGATATGAGTTCCACCCTGTTGGAGTTGGAGGTAAAAGGTGATATCGGAAATTTGGAAATTGATATTATAACCGAGAGATTGATCTCCCACTGTGGTCGCCACTTGTTTGAGGGTGAAAACGGTTTCTGCTGATTTTGGTAATTTCGGGTGTGTGGGTGAGAAACGAATTTAAACCCTAAACAATGTACTGCAAGGGAGTACTTTAGATTCGAGAGATCAATATGTATAAATCCAGCCTAAACCAAGAAATGGTCGTTCCAGACTTGCTTCGGTCACAAAGTGAAGTAGAAGGGTTGGTTTTGGGGAGGGAAGCGAAGAAAGTGTTGAGACCAGAATAGTTGATTGTGGAAGAGTAGTTGTTTTCTACGACTTGTATCAGAAAGTGGGAAGCTAACAGATGGAAAGCTAGAAAAGGTTTTCTGAGTGTTGTGTGCTCCTGACCTGAGCTTGTTGTTCGGTGGAAATAGGTAATGCCAATTTGTACAAGTCGAAGTGAAACGTACTCTGGTCTCATTAAGAAATGGAAAACGGGTAAGTAAATGGGAGGATGTGGTAACCGGTAACGCCTGGAATTGATGTTCCATAAAAGAAAGTGTTTCACCATTACTCCCTGTATTTACTAAATGCCTCATCCTTATGACACTTTCTTATAACGGGCGTAGTGTACGCCGCACGCAGTAAACCGCCAAACCAATACCCAATGAGCATCCCCCAGTTTGTGACATGCGTTGATGTCTCGAGTGTTTTCATGGAAAACATGTAACACGTTGTTGTTGTCTGGCAAGTTGAGCTTGGGAGACTTGTCGGCTCGGTGGTGACCTTCGACGGTCGAGATTTTGCATATTAAGAGGAAAGGTAGCCGTTGATTATTGCAACCCTTTGTTTGGTACCCGGTGGCATGAAATCATGATCAGTATGGATTTAATATGGCCTAGTTTAGGCGCGGCCAAAAGTTAGGGTTTAGGCTTTGTTTAGGAGCGACCAAACTAGGGACAAAGGTTGCCATGCGTTAGCTGGTAACCTTGGACGGCTAAGATCTGCACCTTAAATGAAAAGGTGGTTGTTGATTGTTGCTGGCCTTCGTTTTGGTAGCCGCATAGGGAAGGCCGGTTTGGCGTGACGCGGAGAGGTGGTTGGCATGCCATTGGCACATGTGGCATGGCATGCCTTAGCGCGGTTTGGCGTGGCCAAAACTAGGGTTTGGGGCCAAAGGTTACCATGCGTTGTTTGGAAACCTTGGATGGCTAGGATTCGCATCTAGGATGGAAGGGTGGCCGTTGATCGTCGCACGCCTTCATTTTTGGTAGCCGCATAGGGAAGGACGGCATGGTATGGCTGGGCAAGGTGGTTGGCATGCCATTGGCACATGTGGCATGGCATGCCTTGGCGCGATTTGGCGTGGCCAAAACTAGGGTTTTGGGACAAAGGTTACCATGCATTGTTTGGCGACCTTGGACAGCTAGGATTTTCATCTAGAATTGAAGGGTGGCCTTTGATCGTCGCACGCCTTCGTTTTGGTAGCCGCATAGGGAAGGCCGGCATGGTATGGCGCGGCAAGGTGGTTGGCATGCCATTGGCACATGTGGCATGGCATGCCTTGCACGATTTGGCGTGGCCAAAACTAGGGTTTTGGGCCAAAGGTTACCATGCGTTGTTTGGCGACCTTGGACGGCTAGGATTTGGATCTAGGATTGAAGGGTGGCCTTTTATCGTTGCACGCCTTCGTTTTGGTAGCCGCATAAGGAAGGCCGGCATGGTATGGCGCGACAAGGTGGTTGGCATGCCATTGGCACATGTAGCATGGTATGCCTTGGCGCGGTTTGGCGTGGCCAAAACTAGGGTTTTGGGCCAAAGGTTACCATGCGTTGTCTGGTGACATTGGACGGCTATGATTCGCATCTAGTAATGTCAGCATGGTGGGGCCAAGGCAGATGGCGCGGACGGCTTGGCATAGTGGGGCCAAGGGTTTGGCACAGACGGCTTGGCATGGTGGGGCCAAGGCAAGGTGCGATTGGCTTGGCATGGTGGGGCCCAGGCAGGGTGCGGTTTTCTTGGCACCGTGGGGCCAAGGGTTTGGCATGCTATTGGCGCATGGTGCGTCTAGCATGGTTGGGGCCAAGGCAAGGTGCGGTTGGCTTGGCGTGGTGGGGCCAAGGGTTTGACATGTCATTGGCGCATGGTGCGGCTAGCATGGTTGGGGCCAAGGCAAGGTGCGGTTGGCTTGGGGTGGTGGGGCCAAGGGTTTGGCATGCCATTGGCGCATGGTGCGGCTAGCATGGTTGGGGCCAAGGCAAGGTGCGGTTGGCTTGGCGTGGTGGGGCCAAGGGTTTGGCATGCCATTGGCGCATGGTGCGGCTAGCATGGTTGGCATGCCTTGGCGCGGTAGACGTGGCTGGCATGGTTTGCCATTGGCACAGTGGTGCGGCTCGCATGTTTGGCATGCCTTGGCGCGGAGATGTGGCTGGCATGGTTTTCCATCGGCATAGTGGTGCGGCTGGCATGGTTGGCATGCCTTGGCGCGGAGATGTGGCTGCCATGGTTTTCCATCGGCACAGTGGTGCGGCTGGCATGGTTGGCATGCCTTGGCGCGGAGATGTGGCTGACATGGTTTGCCATCGACACAGTGGTGCGGCTGGCATGGTTGGCATACCTTGGCGCGGAGATGTAGCTGGCATGGTTTGCCATTGGAACAGTGGTGCGGCTGGCATGTTTGGCATGCCTCAGCGTGGAGATGTGGCTGGCATGGTTTGCCATTGGCACAGTGGTGCGGATGGCATGGTCGGCATGCCTTGGCGCGGAGATGTTGTTGGGATGGTTTTCCACTGGCACAGTGGTGCGGCTGGCATGGTTGGCATGCCTTGGCGCGGTAACATGAGAATTAGGGTTTGGCATAGATGATGTCAGTCGATGTTAAGGGTTTTGCCGTGGAACATGACCGATAAAAAAAAAGGTACCCCGGTAATTCTTGCGTAGGCATGCTGATTGATTCAATAAATGTGCTAATGGTCATAGTGACGTCATGTCAGTTGTACAGTTTTACGATTTTAACCCTAAGCTAAAAACCACCATCAACAACACTGTATTAAGCCGCTACAGACACTAGCCTACTCCAAGCTAACTTCGGACTGGACTATAGTTGAACCCCAATCAGTCTCCTACTGATCCAAGGTACAGGTATACTCCCTATGCCTTTGATCCCGGCAGGATATTGCGCACTTGATTCCCTTAGCTGATCTCAGCCACAACTAAGAGTTGCTACGATCCAAAATCGCAGGCTTTAACAATAAACAAATCTGTCTCACACAGACAAGTCTATCAAAGGATCAATCTGTCTCCCACAGAGAAACCCTAAAGTTTTGTTCAGTCTTTTGATAATAATCAAGGTGAACATGAACCAATTGATAATCCGGTCTTATATTCCCGAAGAACAACCTAGATTAATCAATCACCTCACAACAATATTAATCGTATGGTAGCGAAACAATATGTTGTGGAATCACAAACAATGAGACGAAGGTGTTTGTGATTACTTTTTATATCTTGCATATCGGAGAAATCAAACAATCTCAAGCCAATCAATATGATTATACTGTTACGATAGAAGATGCAAGATCAGATCACACAACTACGATAAAAGTAGTATCGGTCTGGCTTCACAATCCCAATGAAGCCTTTAAGTCGTTAACCTGGTTTTAGAAGAAGAAATCCAAAGGTTAAAGGAGAATCGACTCTAGCACGCAAACTAGTAGCACACGTAAGGTGTGAGGATTAGTTTTGCAGAGTTGCTAGATGCCCCCTTATATAGCCTTTCAAATCAGGGTTTTTCCTTAGTTACAAAGCAATCAATATCCACCATTAGATGAAAACCTGATTTAGATTCAAGCTAATATTTCTCAACCGTTAGATCAAAAACTTAGCTTGTTAATACACAAATTACTGTGCGCTTCTAGGTTTGTTAACCGCACCCAAACGTGTACATTGTTGGTTCAACAATAGTTTACCAAAAGGTTAACCATATGAGCGTTTCATACCAACCATGTTCTTCTTCACCATAACAAGTTCAAATGACTCAAATGAACTAGTTAAGAGAGTTGTTCAATTGCAAGGAAATCTTATGTAACTACATAAGACACAATTAAAGCAAAGATGATTTGATTCACTCGAATCGGTTCATGAACTTTAATAGCCACGGTTTGCAAATGCATTCCTTAATTAGTCTTTTAAGATTAAGTTCAGAAATCATCTTTAGATATATAACCTTCTCGAGTTCGCAGACTAGGTTCGCAGACTTAAGACACCGGATAGATTTTACAAACTCCAGCAGAAATTCTCGGGTTTGAGAACTTCGCCGGTTCGCGGAATTGGCTCACGCAAGTAGTTTGTCAACTCCAGCAGAAATTCTCGGGTTTGAGAACTTCGGCAGTTCGCGGACTGAGTTCGCGTACTTGGCACTTGCCATACTTCCGGTTCTCTTGATCAACAAAGTTCGAAAACTTCGGTTCAAGGAATCCATTGGTTATGTAATCTAAACTCTCATTCCAATCATTGAAACATTCTTAGAGGACGTTATATATTTGTTACACTATTTCTCGTCAAAGTAATTTTCAAAGTGATTGAAACATATCATGACTTTCGTCACTAGGTAAAGATAAACTTGGTCGAAGCGAAAAGCTTACCAACACATATTTTGAGAGATAGATAGGCGAGGTATACTTGGCTCGAAATACCAAATGTGTATAATCTAGTTTATATATATAGCATACGACTTTTGTCTCCAAGAATAGGAGATGGAATAGATAGACTTTTGAGTGACAGATAAGTTCAAGTCTCCACATACCCTTTTGTCGAGAAGTTCCCCCGGTTCCTTGAGTAGATCTTCTACTTGTATGATGAATCTCCATGAAGTCCTTGAGCTCAACTACACTTGCTATCTTAGTTCGAGACTTAGCTATAAGAGACTAGAAATCAAGACTTATAGTTTTGATCACTAACATTGATAAACATGCTTGAGATACCAACGCATGCGAGTTTGACCGAGCAATGCTCTAACAATCTCCCCCTTTGTCATTTTAGTGACAATACTATCAATACATATGGAATACCAAAAAGATAATGAAACTTTAGTAGCTCCTATTCCACATGTCTAATCTTCAGCATTCCTCGAAATCTTCGTCATTTCCAAGTACTCCAATGATCCCAAAGGTTGTAAGTTTAGCACCATCGTTGTTGAAGATCCGTAGCTATAACAATGAGAAAGCATCGGTCTCGATCATTATTATACAGTGTCATAGTATTATTACATAGTGTCAAAGTCCAATTGTATCACAACTTCAAAAATTATACTATGGTGATATGTATCACTCCCCCTTAGTCAATACTCCATCTCACATGAAAACCACTCCCCCTTACACAATGATCCGAAAACCATATATATTTGTAGTGTGAACTACATATTAATTCTACCCCTTTTTGTCAATAAAATTGGCAAAGGTACAAGAACGAGATCATAATAAAATTTCCGCAAGAGACATTTCATGACTGGGGGAAAGAAACACACATCATATTATTTAGATGCAATCATATAGTCGAAGCTAACAACATTCATCAAGGAGTTTAAAGATACAAGATAACCCCTCTAAAATTCCACAGCCGCACACCCCTCAAAATATGACCATTAAGCACAAGTTCAAAATAACTCTCCCCCATTTCAAGAGAAAATAAGGATTTTTGTTGGACACCAAAACCATGAGAATGATTTTTATATCCAAAACTCAATCAAATTATTCATAAGAAAACCCATGAATAATTTAATCGGAATACATAATCAAATTAAACACAAAAGTGATCAATTTAGTTCATTGTGCTCAACATAAGTAAACTTATGGAGCAAAGACTAAGATAACCATACAAGAGAGTGATTGGATTAATCGTTCATATACTCAACACAAGAGAACTTGTGGAGTAATAACTAAATAACCAAGAAGATGATTAATTTAGTTCTAATTGCTCAACATAAAGTACCTCACGGAACAACCAACAAAGCTAAAAAAAATAATCAACTTGGTTGTATCGTGCTCAACATAAGATACATTACGGATCCTCACGGTAATACAAAAAGATGGATCAATGAAGATCTATACCGTGGAATACACAAGGATTCATTCTTTTGCACAAGCATATACAATAACAATAATCCTTGGATACAAAAGATTTTAACCTATCTTCCATCAAAGATTGACAATATAGGCTTAACTTTTATATATGTCAAAAGTCTATTCATCCTTAATTAATACATGAATACCGATTATGAACGACTTTACTTTTGACAAAATATGGGACAACATAGTTCACGGTTGTAAACACCAGTATCCCATAAAAAATTGCAATATAACAAATCATAAAGATTAAATACTGCGAAACATCATCCTCCAAATAGTTTTAGAATTTAAACCAAAAACCTAAAAACAAGAAGATGAAAATAATAGCTATGTGTAGTCACAATCATCGCTATTCAAAGCACTAGTTATTCTTCCAACTAAATCAAAAAGAAGACATACTAGGCAACAAAAATAAATCAACAAGCTAAAGGAAAATAGACTCCAGTACAATTTCCGAACACGAACTAAGATCATATGGACGGTTCAGGAACTTCACGAGTCAATGGTTTTTTGAGCTTGTGAACGACAGCATCCATTGCAACATCGGAGAGGTGATTCTCTTTGCGAAGATCATTGATGCATGTCTTTATGAGACCAAGGTCAGAAGTAACCTTTTCCAACTCAGTTTTCAAAGCATCAATATTTTTCAGAATAGCAACGAGCTCTTGCTTTGCTTCTCCAAAGTACTTAAGAAAGTCGTGAACAACTTCAACAGAAATCATATCATCATTTTCAGCATCCTCATGAACATAGGCAAAGTAACATGAAGCATTAGGATGATCTTCATCTACAAGAGTTATTTTCTTCTTAGACTCGACAACAACTTATTTGTCAAGGAATCCTCTTGCAAAACCACCATAGCAAGATGAAGGAGAAGACATACTTGATAACCCAGAAACCAACCTAGAGTATGCGTACGTGACTTTTGAAACTCAACAAGTCGTTATATAAGGGTATGTTAGAGAAGAGATTCTAGGGTTTTCTTAACAGTTGACTCGTGCCAGAACACGGGTATCCGTTCAAGTACAACATGACCCAGAAAAAAACTAGAGCCCAAAAATAAAAACACGTTTTTTTTTTTTTTTTTTTGAAACGGAGGAATTCCTAAAGAAAATGAGAAGTAACTATAGACCAAAACAATACTCTAAGCACAACAAGTCTGCAATCGTTTCGCTATGGACGATAAGCAGATAGCTCAACTGAACAGATGCGCATGCCAAAAGTATACCTGAATATCAACACATCTTACTCAACAAGGTTTTTTATGAGTAAGCTCTTTAAACCTTGTGATTAATTAGCACATGTATGAGCAATATTCTCATCAAAAGATTTGTGTTTGTGTCCAAGTTTCTTTTTCCTTCCGAGACGAGGAAATGATCTCTTGTTATGCGAGAAATTATCATAAAATTTACTGTCATCAAAATACGAGACAAAGTTTGAGTTCTTACTAGAAGAATTTTGGTTTGATGAGGCAGACAACCTGTTGACGAATTATTTATACCCTTCAATTATATTCTTCAAATTATCTATCATTTCATCAATTTTTCTTCTTTCATCTGAACTTTCTTTCTCAACATGAGCAATGCTATTTTCAGAGATCATTACACGATCTTCCTCTAGACGATGTTTATTCAGATGTCTGTTTTGTTCTCGAGTGTTTGAGGAACTCATTGAACTGACTTTCCTGGTAACATACACATGGTAGGTATGAAAACCAATTGGTTTAGACATACGAATGTCAGTTACACCTTTAAAAATCAAATATAAGGTGTGTTGAAGTTGAACCAAGGAGTTTTTCTTCAACGAGGTTCCATTTTGTTTCACCGAACTCTTTGTTTCACAGACAAGACATACTTTCTGATCATCAGAATGATTAGATAGTACAGCCTTAAAACCATCGTCAGAAGATTTCCTCCCTTCATTTGATGTGCAGCCTTTTGTGATTGATGATGACTTCAGGCACATTCGTTTTACAAGAAGGGGTTTCTGTTTTTGCTTCTGAGCATGAACCATCTTTTGTGTCATAAGTAATTGGTATATTAGATTGCTTTGATCATCCTTGAATAGAGAGTTTACTCAAGCGACGTTCAATTTCCAAGGCATCTTTTCTGAGACTAGCTTCAAGAGACGTACACGATGACAGAACATCAGAGTTTCCTTTGGATTTGCAATATCTTATTACACCAAGTAGAACATAGACATGATATTTTAACCGATTAAATCAATCAGCTTGGATTCTATCAAGGTTTAGAACCAATTGAATCTCTTCAGCTGTTTCCCGTTCAATTGAAGGGTTATCGGAAGAACACATGTCGGTGTTAGTCTGTCTCATCAGTGTGGAAGGTTTATCTATGTACAAGATAGTAGAACCTGATAGGTGTCTAAAACACCTAATTTTATATCTGGTATTTATGTTTTCTTTGCTATTGTCGTGTAAATTGGTATTTATGCTTTCTTTGCTATTGTCGTGTAAATTATGTATCTTATGATTGATTTTGAGTTTATTAGGTGTTTTGGAGTCATTGGCATAAAAGAGGAGAAATATAGGCTCAATTCACCACTCGGAGACTATGGGCGTGCACGGATTTGAAGCTAGCAGGACACAGGTTCAGTTGTGCTTAAAACAGGTATTGCTGGAGCACCAGCACAATTGGATCAGGGCAGCCACCTGCTAACCCATCCAATATACCCCCTAACCGAATTAGGTTGAGAGGAAAGTTTTCCACTTTTCTTTCTCATTTCTTCTGCGGCTTTGTCTGAAATTCAGAGACGTGGAAATGATGATTGCACCGTGAATTGGATCTGATGTCGTGAAGAAGATGGGTTCGATGGCTGATTTAAATGAAGGGATTGAAGAATTTCTGAAGCTGAGATGTATCAGAGAAGGTGGTTGATTTAGGGTTTGATTCAAATCCGAATCTATGTTGCAATTAATGATGCTCAAGCGGGTTTGATGGTCGATTGGAGAAGATGGGTTTGTTATAATTTACGAGGAATTCTGATTCAAAGAAACAGGAAAGATGAAATTCAAGATTTGATGTTGGTTGATCTGTAAAGAGATATGATGATTTCAAGGGTTTCTGTTGCTATGTATAAATGATGTTGTTGGGTTTGTGGAAGATGTTGGTGTTCTGAAATCAGGGAGAAAAAGAAGGGAGGTAAAGGCTTGAGGGACTGAAGTTGTGATGTTGGTTGTGGTTGTGCAACTAAAGTTACAGGAGAAACAAAGTGTTGGTGGTGGCTGTGCACAAGAAGATTGGACTGAATCTGGTCATGTAACTGAAGCAGATGTACCGGAAGTTGCAGGGAAGAAATGTTGATTCTGGTGGTACAAGTTGATACTGCATTTGAGAGACAATGTTGCTGCTGCTTCTGCTATTTTGAGCTGGAGTTGAAAGTGCTGGGTAGGAGTTGTCGCTGCGATGGAGAGTGTTCTTCAACTGTTGGTTCTGAGATGAAGAATGAGGTGAGATGCTGCTGAAGGATGTGCAGCTTCAATAGAATGCAGTTGAACCAAGAAGCATTGGTTTTGGCAGTAGCTTGTGCTGCTATTGAAGAATCATAAGCTAAGTGTGCGGTGTGCAAGAGTTGGCGATCCATGTGGAAGAAGAGGCGCAAATTTTGTTACTTTTGGGGAACAACGAAGCTTAAGAGCTCAATGAGCTGAGAAGATATACGAGGATGCTGAGTAACAAATTGGTTGTTTGTTGTGAGTAGAATGAGTATTGTCGTTCGATATGAGAACGGTTGAATGGTTGCGTTGCTAGTAGATGTATGTCTAGGACAAGTTTTATCTCAATGTAGAGTTGTTAGTGATACTACAGTTCAGATACAGTTGACAAGGGTGTGTGCTTGTAATCATCAGAATGTTGTTGCAGAATGAGTTACAGGGATTTGAAGCTGCAGAATAAAGTTAAAGCAGGATATTGCCATTGGTTGTAATGATTTTGATGCAATCTGAGGTGGTGCGGTGACTGGTGCATGATGTGTGAGTAATCAACGGAACTGGTGGTGATATGCATAGAAGCAATGATACAGTTGAGGCATTTCAGGCCGTCTGGTGGGTGTTTAGAGTGGCAGGAAATACTCAACGGAGAAAGTGACAACAACGAGGATGAAGTACTGGAGTATGTATGAGTTACAGGGAAGTGCGGCTGAATTATGGAAAGTATATGAAGGACTGCAAGCTAACTAGTGCTTGTAAAGATGCAAAAGGTCATGGAGCTTGGGGTTTTAACTGATGCAATTGATCTGAGATAAGAAAGAAAAGGGAATGAGCTGATGTTGTATGAATTTGAAATAGAACTGGTGGTATTCGAAATTTCAGATGAGGTGTCGTGTGTAGGTGAAATTGCAGGCATGAATTGAATGGTTGTGTGCAGAGGATTGGATTCGCAGGAATTTATTGTTGAAGCTGCAGTGGAACTAAAAGCAGGCCTGTGGCAGTTGGAGATGCAGAGCTAATACAAGAGTTGGAGGTGCAATGATTTGAGCCGGTTGTGTTGGTTGAAAGCTACATATGTTGCAGTATGGACTGAATTGTGCATGAGAGGTCTGAATGGATGAATGTATAAATGATTGTGAACGGTGCAGGGTTGTGAGATGCCTGAGCTTGATGCAAGAGAAGGACGGCAGACACTGGTAGTTATACAGTGGTCTAATGGTGAAGTTGTAGCAATGGGATAAGTGGTGGAGCTCAATTGGCTTGTCAGTTTTGTGAAACTGACAGGCATAGTAATGAACCTGAAGGGCTCAGTTAGCCTACGTTTTGGGCTTTTTAAGCAGAAACTACAGTTAGCCTACGTTTTGGTTAAGCTTTGGCCGAGACTTGAAAATTGGTCGACCAAGAGAAAAGATATAAAAGGGACCACTTTCTCTATTCTAGGATATGTAATCATATCTTATTCTACTAGTTTTATCCTAGGGTTTTGAACATGATAGTCTTATTTCTTCTTCTTGTTTATGAACTCCATGGATATGATTAGATAACTCTCTTTTGGTTAAGGAATAAGTTGGAGTTCCAATCATGATATTTATGCAATGAATTAGTTTTGTCTCCATATTTTGTTGATTATGGTTCACTTTTAATATTGTTATATGATTTGAATGCATATTAAGTTGAGTCGCGAATCGATTGAATTAGTTTTCATCTCTATTGCTAGATTAGGGTTATTATACGCAAAAGTGATAATTCCTGATTGCAAGTAGCATAATTGTGAGTATTGTTTGTAGTGATACATCCTAGTAGTCACAAGTGGATCATAACCTTTGTTAAAACGGATTAGTGCTTTTACACGTTCATTTGCATTGATTAGTCTTATTTCATAGAACTTAGTGCTTTTAGGGAGCTAAACTTAATTGTGCTTTTACACTTTAGGTTGCTTTCTAGGAAGAATTCACTTTCGCATCTTTTAATGTGTTTGTTGATGACTAGAGGAAATTAGCGGGATATTTTTGCGATCAAGGTATCCTAGGACTTTTGATAAAAGTTGAGATTAAATATCAATTCTAGTTATTGTTACAAATTCATGTTTGTGAATGAAAACTAATCCTTGACCAATATCTTCATCTTATTGATTTGCTTGTTTATTTCATTATTTGTTTTCAGTTTATTTTCCTTTACATAAAAATCATAAATCCCCCTTGTTTATATAGGAAACCGAAACAACTTGACAACCTAGATCCTCTCTGTGGGAACGATCCTTTCTTACCCTTGCTATATTTTATATTTTGAGTAGTGAGAAAGTAATTTATTTTTGACGCATACGACAGACATCAAATTTTGGCGCCGCTGCCGGGGAGGCAGCGGTTGTCACTTGATTTTGGTTTCTTATTTTCTTATCTTCTTCTTTTTAGTTTTGTTTTATTTTCTGGGTTTTAACCTTGTTTTGAGAATCGTGTTTCAGGTACTTATTTCTCATGGATGGAGCATATTGGAACAATGGATATGGTTTTCAACAATCTCAACAACATGACAATTACCAATTCCAAGGGTATAATCAAAACCAATTCATTGGTTATGACCATTATTCCATGGATCCTTATGGTTTTCCTCAACAACCTTATGGTGGGTTAGTGTGTGAACAACCACAAGGATGAGAGGATTCTTATGCTCGTGAACAAAAAGTCTCTGACTTTCTAGACAAAGTTTCCAACTTTTTACAAGAAGAGTTTCAAAAAGCTAAAGAGACTACATACGAGCAACTCCAAGAACTTCGTGAAGGTATTGCTAACTTACAAAGAGATATTGATCAATACAAAGAAGAAAGGTATGAAGAAGAACTTTGTTTTCAAAACAATAACTATTCTAATGTGCATGTGGTTTGTGATGAATATTTGATTGATGCTAATGTTGAAAAGGGCCAACCTTTGGGGTCTTTCGTTGATAATTATGTAGCTAACTCAACTCTTGATCTTAATAATGATCATTCACCTATTCAAAAGGATGAGTTTGAGGTTGGAAACACTAAATTCAGCGAAAACCAATCTTATGTTAGCTATGAAATTGACGATGATTATGAAGATATGTCGTTTGAAGCAACTCATGGTGACATTACCCAAAGGTGTACAATGGAATTCTGGGATCAAAATGAAGACGAAGAGGAATATGTTGACACTTGTGTAGATTACTCAAGCATTGATCTTAATAATGATCAAGAGCCTATTCAAAGGGTGGAGATTGAGGATGATGCATTTTTGAGTGTTCTTACAAAATTTCTTATAATAAAATTTGGAGCCGCAAAAGAGTATGTGCTTTACAACAAAGAGGAGTGTATTGATAATGAAACCGATATGACCAATATTGTGGAAGACTCAATTGATCTTGCAAAGAATTGTAATGATGATGTTTATGTCGAGACTTGGTTAAGGCAGAAATGGACGAAGAATGGTTGAAAGGTTTGATAGAGGACCATGATATAAAAGAGGTGAGTAATTCACTTGAGTTTTTCAAGGATGAAGAGGATTATGTGATACAAGAGATTGTGAAAGGTTTGTATAACCCTTTGCATGTTGTTTCTCCTCCTTTACCTCTTGTTGGTTTGAATGTATGTGCTTCAAGAATATTGTTGAATGACTTTGTTTCTCGATTTCCACCATTAGAAACATTTGATTCTCTTACTATGCAAGTTTGCAAAGAAGAAACCATAGAAGTTCCTGAATTTTATTTTCTTTACACACTTCCAAGTGTGGACAAGAATAAGTGTGGGGGAAACTTCTATTGGGCTATAGCTTCAATTTTGCTTTATTATACTAATGTTTGTGTGAAGTTACTATTTGCAAAACAGGTTACATGGAAGGATCCTCAACTTTTCAGATTATTGGTGTATGCGGAATTCGTCTTGCAAGTCGGGCTGACGACTTTAAACCAAGCGCTAAATGGGAGGCAACCCACTGGTTTTGTGTATTTATCTCTATATTTTTATTTTTCAAGTCTTTTATCTTTATTTTTCTTATTTTGGATATTTGCATATCAAAACTCCAACTTTTAGAGATTTTTGAACAATTTAGAATAAACACTAACCTTTCTAAGTAGATGGAATTTTTTCTTGACGATGAGGTATATATATTGGCTGAGTTGGGATTAGATGCCAACTAAATAGCTTGTTTAGTGTTTATCCTCTATTGTTCAGAAATAGCTATGAGTTGGAGTATGAGTTTTTATTATGCATTATATTGTGTATATATATCATGTTATGAATTTCCCATCTTAAATTTTACTTTGGATGACTAATGTAAAGTTTAAGTGTGGGGGAGTGTTTTCTCATATAGAGTTTTTAGCTTTGTTAGTTTTAGCTTTTGGATAAAAAAAAATAAATATATGTGCCTTTAGGATGACACTACCAATCTATGTGGATGAAACCGTTTTGGTTGCGGGAGTTGAGGAACCCATTAACTTCAAGGGACAGAATTATTCAAGTGTTAGAAATAATATGAAAGTTGTTACCATATCTCGGAATATCACCATATCACTTTCTGTTTTTACTTTTGCAAACTTTATGTTATATCTATGTGATTTGGCGGGTCACTAACATCGAATTGTTATTGCTGCTAGGATGAAATAGTGTGATTGAGTTACTACCAAAAAAAAAAAGACCGACCAATTGACCAAACAGAATAAAAATGACACTTGGATAAAGCAATATGTGTGTGTTCTCCCTGTCTCCGTCGCCTAAGCAAGCATGGAGTGCAGGATCCAAGGGAACTATCATGTAATCTGCCGACAAGAAACATGTGCTTGGATCCACAAGATCCAATCATGATGTCAATGAAAAAAAAGAGAAAAAATGGTTATGGTGCAATAAAATCGACTCCTGGTTCCCTTGTATTTTCCAGTGAGTCGATCTAAATTTAAGATTATTAACTGCTGGTTCCCTTGTATATGCCAGTGTGTTGATATTAGAATTCATACCAATAGCTCAATCCAATAGGATTCATAGGTTCATCATTGGCGGCGACCTTCAGACAGATATGGGAAACATCGATCACTTTAGTAAACATCGCAACCATCTATATATATTTCCACCTTCTTTATCTATTCATATGTGATTTTGGTTCGTTAGTTTCTGAGATTGTGGCTTGTTCGACTTTCTTAACAGAGCTTAATCTATATATATATTAATTTGGATTCATAACAAGGTACCTCCTCTTGCAACCATTTTGGATTCATTCATACATTTGTCACAGGTAGATGGAGTTGAAAATATAGGTTTTGTAGGTAGACCTCTTGTAAACCTTCACGAGATTAAAACTCGTCCACTAGGGACACCTAGAGGTTTAAAGGCCTGTTATTCATGCTAAGAGTAACCGTAACCTCGACGACACGGAGTTGTATGTATGTTTTAGAATTTATTTTGTTTGATTTGCTCGAGGACTAGCAAAGTCTAAGTGTGGGGGAATTTGATAGGTGTCTAAAACACCTAATTTTATATCTAGTATTTATGCTTTCTTTGCTATTGTCGTGTAAATTATGTATCTTATGATTGATTTTGAGTTTATTAGGTGTTTTGGAGTCATTGGCATAAAACAGGAGAAATATAGGCTCAATTCACCACTCGGAGACTATGGGCGTGCACGGATTTGAAGCTAGCAGGACACAGGTTCAGTTGTGCTTAAAACAAGGATTGCTGGAGCACCAGCACTATTGGATCAGGGAATCCACCGGCTAACCCATCCAATATACCCCCTAATCGAATTAGGTCGAGAAGAAAGTTTTCCACTTTTCTTTCTCATTTTCTTCTTCGGCTTTGTCTGAAATTCAGAGACGAGGGAAATGATGACTGCACCGTGAATTGGATCTTATGTCGTGAATAAGATGGGTTCGATGACTGATTTAAATGAAGGGATTGGAGAATTTCTGAAGCTGAGATGTATCAGGGAAGGTGGTTGATTTAGGGTTTGATTCAAATCCGAATCTATGTTGCAACTAATGATGCTCAAGCGGGTTTGATGGTCGATTGGAGAAGATGGGTTTGTTATAATTTACGAGGAATTCTGATTCAAAGAAACAGGAAAGATGAAATTCAAGATTTGATGTTGGTTGATCTGTAAAGAGATGTGATGAATTTCAAGGGTTTCTGTTGCTATGTATAAATGATGTTGTTGGGTTTGTGGAAGATGTTGGTGTTGTGTAATCAGGAAGAAGAAGAAGGGAGGTAAAGGCTTGAGGGACTGAAGTTGTGATGTTGGTTGTGGTTGTGCAACTGAAGTTACAGGAGCAGCAAAGTGTTGGTGGTGGCTGTGCACAAGAAGATTGAACTGAATCTGGTCATGTAACTGAAGAAGATGTACCGGAAGTTGCAGGGAAGAAATGTTGATTCTGGTGGTACAAGTTGATACTGCATTTGGGAGACAATGTTGCTGTTGCTTCTACCATTTTGAGTTGGAGTTGAAAGTGCTGGGTAGGAGTTGTCGCTGCGATGGAGAGTGTGCTTCAACTGTTGGTTCTGAGATGAAGAATGAGGTGAGATGCTGCCGAAGGATGTGAAGCTTCAATAGAATACATTTGAACCAAGAAGCATTGGTTTTGGCAGTAGCTTGTGCTGCTATTGAAGAATCAGAAGCTAAGTGTGCAGTGTGCAAGAGTTGGTGATCCATGTGGAAGAAGAGGCGCAAATGTTGTTACTTCTGGGGAACAATGAAGCTTAAGAGCTCAATGAGCTGAGAAGATATGCGAGGAAGCTGAGCAAGAAATTGGTTGTTTGTTGTGAGTAGAATGAGTATGGTCGTTCGATATGAGAACGGTTGAATGAATGTGTTGCTAGTAGATGTATGTCTAGGAAAGGTTTGAGCTCAATGTGGAGTTGTTAGTGATACTGCAGTTTAGATACAGTTGACAAGGGTGTGTGCTTGTAAGCATCAGAATGTTGTTGCAGAATGAGTTACAGGGATTTGAAGCTGCAGAATAAAGTTAAAGAAGGATATTGCCATTGGTTGTAATGATTTTGATGCAATCTGAGGTGGTGCGGTGACTGGTGCACGATGTGTGAGTAATCAACGGAACTGGTGGTGATATGCATAGAAGCAATGATACAGTTGAGGCATTGCAGGCCGTCTGGTGGGTGTTTAGAGTGGCAGGAAATACTCAACGGAGAAAGTGACAACAACGAGGCTGAAGTACTGGAGTATGTATGAGTTACAGGGAAGTGCGGCTGAATTGTGGAAAGTATATGAAGGTCTGCAATCTAACTAGTGCTTGTAAAGATGCAAAAGGTCATGGAGCTTGAGGTTTTAACTGATGCAATTGATCTGAGATAAGAAAGAAAAGGGAATGAGCTGTTGTTGTATGAATTTGAAATAGAACTGGTGGTATTCGAAATTTCAGATGAGGTGTCGTGTGTAGGTGAAATTGCAGGCATGAATTGAATGGTTGTGTGCAGAGTATTGCATTCGCAGGAATTTATTGTTGAAGCTGCAGTGGAACTAAAGCAGGCTTGTGTCAGTTGGAGCTGCAGAACTAATACAAGAGTTGGAGGTGCAATGATTTGAGCCGGTTGTGTTGGTTGAAAGCTACAGATGTTGCAGTATGGGCTGAATTGTGCATGAGAGGTCTGAATGGATGAATGTATAAATGATTGTGAACGGTGCAGGGTTGTAAGATGCCTGAGTTTGCAGTCGAGCTAGGACAACAATGCAAGAGAAGGACGGCAGACACTAGTAGTTATACAGTGGTCTAATGGTGAAGCTGTAGCAATGGGATGAGTGGTGGAGCTCAATTGGCTTGTCAGTTTTGTGAAACTGACAGGCATAGTAATGGACCTGAAGGGCTCAGAGTTGTGGGCTTGAATGTTTGGGCTTTTTAAGCAGAAACTATAGTTAGCCTACGTTTTGGTTAAGCTTTAGCCGAGACTTGGAAATTGGTCGACCAAGAGAAAAGATATAAAAGGGACCTCTTTCTTTATTCTAGGGGATCTAATCATATCTTCTTCTACTATTTTTATCCTAGGGTTTTGAACATGATAGTCTTATTTCTTCTTCTTGTTTATGAACTCCATGGATATGATTAGATAACTCTGTTTTGGTTAAGGAATAAGTTGGAGTTCCAATCATGATATTTATGCAATGAATTAATTTTGTCTCCATATTTTGTTGATTATGATTCACTTTTAATATTGTTATATGATTTGAATGCATGTTTAGTCGAGTCGCGAATCGATTGAATTAGTTTTAATCTCTATTGCTAGATTAGGGTTATTATACGCAAAAGTGATAATTCCTGATTGCAAGTATCATAATTGTGAGTATTGCTTGTAGTGATACATCCTAGTAGTCACAAGTGGATCATAACCTTTGTTAAAACGGATTAGTGCTTTTACACGTTCATTTGCATTGATTAGTCTTATTTCATAGAACTTAGTGCTTTTAGGGAGTTAAACTTAATTGTGCTTTTAGACTTTAGGTTGCTTTCTAGGAAGAATTCACTTTCGCATCTTTTAATGTGTTTGTTGATGACAAGAGGAAATTAGCGGGATATTCTTGCGATCAAGGTATCCTAGGACTTTTGATAAAAGTTGAGATTAAATATCAATTCTAGTTATTGTTACAAATTCATGTTTTTGAATGAAAACTAATCCTTGACAAATATCTTCATCTTATTGATTTGCTTGTTTATTTCATTATTTGTTTTTAGTTTATTTTCCTTTACATAAAAATCAAAAATCCCCCTTGTTTATATAGGAAACCGAAACAACTTCACAACCTAGATCCTCTCTGTGGGAACGATCCTTTCTTACCCTTGCTATATTTTATATTTTGAGTAGTGAGAAAGTAATTTATTTTTGACGCATACGACAGCGATCAGAAAACTTCTTTTTAAAATTAGATGAGATAGAACTCTTATTTCTGGTATCGCATTTATCAAATATAATATTCTTATCCATAGAGTCAAATCGCTACAAACACAGACTTGTGAGGTCTTGAACGTGTTTGCCTGCTATGATACCAATTGAAAAAGAGGGGGTCTAACAACACCACCCAATATTTCGCTTAGCAATCTGTATGGACTAACTCCGAAACACTTTCTAGAGAATCAACTAGACAGTCAGACTCAATCTAGGTAAAAGTATCTCAAGGAGTTAATATCTCTCTCTTGTTTTGATTAACTCAAGCTAATAGAAATCAGCAAGTCCTAATCAAACACAAGGAACAACTTGGATGGTACCAAAGACCAATGTCCAAGGATTAATCAATGATAATCAACAACCAAATGTTGGATTAATCTAATTGATGAAATAAACGCACAACCTGTATTATTTCAATTATAAAGATAAACAATATAATGCGGAAACTGAAATAACATAGACACCAGAAATTTTATTAACGAGGAAACCGCAAATGCAGAAAAACCCCGTGACCTAGTCCAGATTGAATACACACTGTATTAAGCCGCTACAGACACTATCCTACTCCAATCTAACTTCGGACTAGACTATAGTTAAACCCCAATCATTCACCCACTGATCCAAGGTACAGTTGTACTCCCTGTTAGAGCACTGCTCGGTTGAACCCACTAGCGTTGGTATTTCAAGTTAGTTGTCAATTTTAGTTGCCAAAATGCATTCTTGATTTAGCATACTAAAGATAGTTTCTGACTAGATTAGGTCTAAGAAGTTGAATCGAAGTTATCCTTAAAGGATGAAGATTTAAGATTTAAGACTACAAGAAGACATCAACAAGTACTTCATCAACAAAGGTATGTCATTGATTTCATTTGGATTCTTGTTCAATTCTACATTTCTAATCTATCAAGATAAACGCTCAATCTATGGAACAATTCCAATGATGGTAAATATACATTTATGTATATATACTTGAGGTTATTTGATTCATGACCTTGGAGACAACAACCTTTATCATTATAAAGAATCTCATGTTATAGTGAATGAGCTTATGAATCCAACGAGCCAAGAATCACTCAATTCCGAGTTATAACGATGAAGTTATGAGTGATTTATTAAAGTAACAATTATAAGTAGGGGTGCACATACCCTACCCATACCCGCCAATACTACCCTATACGCCAATATTTTAACCGTATCCTATCCTACCCACTATTTGGCGGGTAGGGTGACAGTTAAAATATTTCTTACCCGCCGTTAAATGGGTAGGGTGACGGGTAAAGCTCGAAATTATCCTACCCTACCCGCTTACCCGCCCTTAACTTCAGTTTGCTACAGGAAATTCTTTAGTGTTGGTGGAGAAGCTTGGTAAACTTGTTTCAATTTACATGGGGTAAGCTGATCTACCTTCTTAGTATTCTGATTGAACCAGTCCATACTTTTTGGTTAGATCTGATAATTTTTCATTTTGCTGGAATTTGAAGGGGGGCCTTTCCTGTAGAGCAAGGTGATTTGAACATGAACTGGAAGTATGTAAGTAAAAGATTGAGGGATTACAAGAGGTGCATTGTGCTTCCTATTGGAAGACTCTCTATGGGTCTTTGCAGGCATCGAGAAATTCTGTTCAAGGTAACATCTTTCTTCCACATTTATATTATATCTGCATTTAAAGACTGGAATTTGGATACGGAACTTGGTTTGCTCTTTGTCAGACTCCTTTGGTCAACCATATTTGGTAAATAAACCCAACTGCCTCTGTTGCTATCCTGGATTGTTCGTAGTAAATGCCCAATAAATTTTTGCACCACTTTGTCAACTGCACAACATAAAAATCACAAATCAAAAGCAAGTACAGAAAGTATTGAACAAGTTATGAGTATGCGGCGATGCAAAGAAAATTACAAACAAGGTATACCCTCCAAGGAGGTCAGCCACAGTGTTTATCTCACTTATGAAACTTAAAGCCTTAGCGAAATTTATCACACACGTGTAATTCCAAACTAGCAAAACTGTCTGAATGCAATCGAGCTACATGGAGAAACCTGCAACAGAACTGATACTTTAGTTGAAGCAGCATCCGAGGAGACCACTAAAAGCATTTTCATCTTTGACGTTACCTACTTAAACACACAACAATAAATTACCACCCATTAGGAAAAGAGATGTGATGATTCCATCAGGCTCCTATTCTTGCACCATTTTGCTCTTTCATATTTGTTACCTTACTATTTAAATCATTTGTGGTTATACTCAAAAGTAAAGCTGGTGTCACAATTACATAATTAGGTTATTTTTAAGGAAAAGAAATTGAAGTTTTCTTCCCATTTAGAGAATGTGTAACGGTTATACCCGCCACTCTATCCTACCCGACCCGCCAGAAAATGAGTCGGGTAGGATCTTACCCGTTTAATGGCGGGTGGGGTGGCGGGTAAAAATTTTCTTAACCGTCGGTAAACGGGTAGGGTGGCGGGTATAGGCCATATCCTACCCACCCTACCCGTTGTGCAGCCCTAATTATAAGTGTTGCTGTGATTGTTACGGTTCGTTAGTAGGAAACAATCCATGGGCTGTTTGCAACAGTTCACGGACTTGGGCCCAATTACGTGACTAAAAGACATTTTTGGTCAAATTAGTGATGTTTCCTTATCTAGGCAATATGGCTATTGGTCCAAACATTTTTGATTGTCGTATTAAAGTGTTTGTGATTCCTTCCTAATTTAATTTGTGATTTATTCACAAAATTACAATTTGCTAAATTAATTATTTATTTAATTATTTTGGCAAGAGTTGTAACTTAGGAAAGACTCCCTTATTTAGGAGAGTCTTGAAAAGGGGAAATAGCTTTTCTTAGCTTCCAAGATATTGTTCATTATAAATAAAGGGTTCGTGAGTTTACATGTTTTTCATCCATTTGGAAAATTGGCGTAAGCTCTGCAGGTTGTTTTCCACGTCTTCCGTTCTTCGGGAACGAGAGTGAGATAAAAGTCTTTGTATTGGAGATCACAAAGCAAAATTGGATTTAATCTTCGTGATTGATCATACAACTTGTAATCTAGGTTTTTCACCTCTTGTCTATTCTAAGGTTTTCTCTTCTGATATAAAACCATTCAAGACTTGTTGATCATAAACCCTAGGTTTTGATAGATTTCAGTTTCCGACTGTATACCAACACTTGTTAGTCGAAATCGGAGAGTAGAACGAAAAATTTCTTTTGAGGCATCTCGTAAAAATCCTTGAGAAGTTTTAAACAAGATATCTCTAGATTCATTCTAGTTGTTCTTGTTGTAGATTTATTATGGTTTTCTTAACTTGGAAATTGATCTTTGGAATCACCCAAGTTTACTTACGGAAATCAGGTTCACGGACTCCTTGTGTGTACACATACTGATTGTAAGTTAAAACCCTAATCTGCAAGTTTGTTTTGATATTACTTTTACCTAGTAATTGTTTTTAACAAAATAAACACAAGATTTCCAAAACCTTGATTTACATCTAAAGGGAAATCAAACCGGTGTTTTGTGCAAACAAAATATCGAACTGTATCAATCGTGGTGGTGTATCTTCTAAAGAGAACCTTGGGTCATGCTAGAAGATTTGTGTGAAGAATTTCTAAAGAGAATCGGTATTCTGCTAGGAGTTCTACAACTGCTGAAGAAGGTATTACATCTAAGTCTGAATAGGTAGTAGGAAATTGGTGTAACAGCTTATTATCAGTGTGTGTTTATTCTGGACTAGGTCCCGGGGTTTTTCTGCATTTACGGTTTCCTCGTTAACAAAATTCTGGTGTCTGTGTTATTTCTTTTCCGCATTATATTTTATTTATATAATAAAAATATCACATGTTGTACGTTAAGATCAATCAGTTCTTGTATCCGGCTTTAAGGTTGTTGAGTGAATTGATTGACACTTGAACATTGGTCTTTGGTACCGTTCAAGTTAATCCTCTTATATTCAATCGGGCTCGGAAATCCTTGTTTGCTGATTGCGGATTGAATCAAGAGATAGAGATATAAAACTCTTTGATATACTTTTTATAGATTGAGTCTAACTGTCTAGTTGATTCTCTTGAAAGTATATTGGAGTTTGTCTATTTAGATTTCCAAACGAAATATTGGATGGTGTTGTTAGTCCGCCCGTTTTTTCAATTGGTGTCAGAGCAGGCAAACACGCTATGACCTCATAAGTCTGTGTTTGTAGCAATCTGATTCTATGGACAGAGGTGGTATCTCTATAAACGTACCGCCAGTCTTCGATGGCATGAACTATTTATGGTAGAAAATTGCTATGCGTTCGTTCATTCAAGCGCGAGATTTTAAATCATGGGTTCGTATTGTTAATGGCTATGATCCTCCATCAGTTACAGTAGACGATGTAACTATTGAAAAGGATATTGGTGATTATGATGATCTTGAAATTCAAAGCAAAATTCTGAAGGATTAAATGTGATCATCCACGCCATTACCCCAGATCTTCAGCACCACGTTACTGCGTGTAATAAGTCTAAAGATGCTTGGGATATCTTACAAACCGTATTCGAAGGGAATGTCGCTGAGAAAGAAACAAGGCTTCAATATCTAGCTTCTGACTGGGAAAACCTTCGCATGTCTGATGATGAAACCTTTGATGAGTTTAACCAAAGACTTTCTCAAATAGTTAACTCCTATTTTTTTATTAAGAAGAACTATTCCAGAGAAAGATATTGTCTGTAAAATTTTCAGGTCTCTACCAGCAAGATACGAGTCTAAGAAACATGCCATTGAAGAAGCAAACGATATTTCTACACTCTTCAAAAATACTCTTGTTGGAAAGTTAAAGATCTTTGATAATGAACACGCAAGAAAAGAGGTGATTTCTCTTAAAGCTGAAACAATTCTGAATCCCTTAAGGATAAATCTGGTTCGCCAGATGCTAAGGATGTTACTCCACAACAATTTAGAAAACTATTGAGAGACAGGAAAAAGAGTTTTTCTAAAGTTACAACATCTCCTAATGATGATGTAAAATGCTATAACTGTCGTGGTTTCGGGCATCTTTCTTCAGTATGTCCTAGCTGGAGCCGTAGACAATCGGCATATGCAACAGATTTGCCTACTCTTGATGATGGACCTGAATATTATAATCCTCAAGAGCTCATAGGCGAGGTTGTATTAGCCTCTGGAAAAATTCTTTCGGATACTGATTCTGATTCTGACGAAAAAGTGTTCCATGTTGATCCAGTTGCTAATAATCTTCTTAAGGAATGTCATCAAAAACTCTTGGAAGCTGAAAGCACCATTTTCAGTGAGAAAGTTAAATATGACAGACTTCATAGTCGGAATAAAGACTTGCAAGACCAACTTGATTCTAGTGGTGCAAGAGATTATCTCAACGAAATACAAAAGCTTAAAGAAGAAATTGTCGAAAGTCGAGATCGGGAAATTATTCTTCACGCTAAGCTAGATAACTTTGGAGAACGTTGAGATGAACTTGTTATTGGATTCAGAAAGATAAGATCTCAAAGCTCAATGTGAGTCATCCAAGAATGATCTAGTTATTGCGCTTGAGAAGGTCAAAAGTTTGGAAGAAGAAAACTCAAGCTTAAAAGAGAGTTTGTCTAGAAATAGCAGCTCAGATAAATTAACCTCGATATTGGGAGCATGTAGAATTCATCGTGATACACGAGGATTGGGCTATGAAGGAATAGACGCTCTTAGTATTTTCAAAGAGGTAAACTTTGTCAAATCTAAATATTCTTCTCAACCAAAACCTTCCATGATTGACAAAAGTAAAGTATCTCTACCAACTACGAATGGCGAAAATAAGAAATCCTGCCAAGCTCCAAAGCAAGCATATACACATTCAGGTAATACTAAACATAACTTTTTCCATTATATTAAACATTGTTTTTATTGTGGAAAACCAGGTCACTTGCAAAGGAATTGTAGATTTCTTAAACGAGATAAAACCATATATGATTCTGTTAGGATGACAAGATATGATGTTCCAAACTGGAGAAAAACTGAGTCTCATAATATCAGTTCTTTCAGTATTCCCCCAAAGAAGTTTCACAATTATATTGGGGAGAAAAAGAAATATGTTGCTCCAAAAGCTGCTCAGAAATGGGTAACAAAGAAGACTAATAAAGCAACGAGTTCTATTAATAAGGATCTCTCAGACAAGAGTTCGACAATGGATAACATCTTAAAAAGGTATGGAACATTTATTAAAAGTTTCAAGGAAGTTTTTAAATTCCTAGAGTCCATGCATGATTTTGTTTCGAATACCTATAGTGAGCAAGATTTTGCTCACCTAAACACAACCTGATTGTGTTGAAAGTGCATCCTCGCCAAGAAGCCCTAATAAATGCGGTGAGGATTGCAAAAGAATTGGGGCGCACATATTAAGTTGGGAAATTTCTGAATATGTAGAATAATTTATTGTTTCGAGCTGAGTTTAACTCGCTTATATATTTCTCGAAACATGTGTTGGCAAGATTTCGATTTGATCAAGTTTATCTTTACCTAATGACGAAAGTCATAATGTTTCAATCACTTTGAAAATTTCTTTGACGAGAAATAGTGTAACAACTATATAACGTCCTCTAAGAGTGTTTCAATGGTTAGAATGAGAGTTTAGGTCAATATAACCAATGATGGATATAAGCATTGTGTGGAAACACATATGTGCATAAGTCCTATTCCTTAATCCGAAGTTTGCGAACTTTGTTGATTGAGAGAAACCGGAGGAATTGGCTTTTCCAAGTCCGCGAACTGACGGAAGTTCTTATTCCGAGAATTTCTGCTGGGATTCCAAATTCATTCGTGTAGTACAAGTTCGCGAACTGGCGGAAGTCTCTTTGCCGAGATTTTCTGCTGAGTTTGGAAACTCTGCCGGTTGCCTTAAGTCCGCGAACTTGTTTGCTAACTTGAGTGGGTTATGATCTAAAGATGTGCTCTGAACATGAAACTTAAATTACTAAGGAATGCAGTATGCAAATCGTGTCTATAAAGTTCATGAGACGATTCAATCGAATTGAATCATCTTTGTTTCAATTGTGTCTTGTGTAGTTATATAAGATCTCATAGAAATTGAACAACTCTCTAACTAGCTCATTTGAAGTCAATTGAACTAGTTATGGTGAAGAAGAATATGATTAATATGAAAGTGATCATATGGCTAGATACCACATGTATGAGTCTTAATTACCTAACTTGATTTGTGATTGAAATTCTTAAATATAACAGGTTAGAAGAAATTACCAAAGCCATGGATGTTGGTTTTTATTGTCAAAGAAACTTTTTCATACTTTTATGGTAACCATTCTTGGTGTAAATCCTTGTGGAAAAGTTTATTCTTCCTTCTAAGCATATCAATTCTTGTTTATACAAGTTTGTATCTTAGAAAAGATGATCACAATACTTGATCTTCATGATCACATATTGTGAATTGTTACCATGAGATAGTTATAAACTTTTTAATAACATGATCTCATGAGAGACTTTCAATGATTGGTTCTTAAATCATATCTCCTTGTAGTATTTCTAAGATCCATTATAAATCCTTCTTTCTGGAGTAAGGTCGTTCTTGTTGTTCTTTCGGGAATGACATCAAATGGGGGAGAGTTCTTTTGAACTTGTGCTTAATGGTAATATCTTGAGGGGTGTGCGGCTGTGGAATTTTATAGGGGTTATCTTGTATCTTAAAACTCCTCAATGAATGCATTTAGCTTCGGCTTTTTATTGCATCTAAATTAAGTTGGTAGGTATATTTTTCTTTTAGTCTATGAAACATCTCTTCTCGGAAATTTCATTAGGATCCCGTTCTTGTACCTTTGCCAATTTTATTGACAAAAAGGGGGAGAATTAATGTGTAATTCTACTACATATACATATGGTTTTCGGATCATTGCGTAAGGGGGAGTGGTTTCCATGTGAGATGGAGTATTGAATAAGGGGGAGTAATACATATCACCGTAGTATTATTGTCAAAGTTGTGATACAATGAAACTTTGATGATGTGTCATAATACTATGATGGATCTTCAACAAGTACAGGATGAACACATGAAGAGTTGAAGAACCAAGGAGATCAAGCTTGTCGTTTTTACTTTTAACAAGTACAAGCCATATGTAAGATGGTTTTGTCACTAAAATTGATAAAGGGGGAGATTGTTAGAGCACTGCTCGGTTGAACCCACTAGTGTTGGTATGTCAAGTTAGTTGTCAATTTTAGTTGTCAAATGCATTCTTGATTTAGCATACTAAAGATAGTTTCAGACTATATTAGGTCTAAGAAGTTGAATCGAAGCTATCCTTAAAGGATGAAGATTTAAGATTTAAGACTACAAGAAGACATCAACAAGTAATTCATCAACAAAGGTATGTGATTGATTTCATTTGGATTCTTGTTCAATTATACCTTTCTAATCTATCAAGATAAATGCTCACTCTATGGAACAATTCCAATGACGGTAAATGTACATTTATGTATATATACTTGAGGTTATTTGATTCATGACCTTGGAGACAATAACCTTTATCCTTATAAAGAATCTCATGTTATAGTGAATGAGCTTATGAATCCAACGATCCAAGAATCACTCAATTCCGAGTTATAACGATGAAGTTATGAGTGATTTATTAAAGTAACAATTATAAATGTTGTTGTGATTGTTACTGTAATGAAAAGATGAATGAGAGAACAAAGAGACGCGAAAATTTCGCAGAAATAAAAAGAGAAAGGGGCGAACCTTTATGTCGTACACCCTAGTTCACGAATACAATTTCGCAAGAGGCAAAAGTAAGACCTAAAGTACGTCATATAAGGGGGTACCTGTTGCATGGCTCAGGGAAAGGTTACACCGCCCCCGGAACCTGAGTCATGGAGATTTGGGGTCAATAAAGCCCATCCGGGAGAGGCACCTTGGATTCTCAGCTTAAACTTATGACTTAGGTTGGGCGACTAAGGTAATAAGGACTCTCCCAAAGAGTGCAGAATCTGATCAAGGCGCCGAGGTACACGGTTGAGTCAAGAGTGCCAGGGGCGTCTGGAGCGTACCTTGCAATTCTTGACAAGTCTTGGCTTATACTGCACTCGGACCGAAGAATACCCCACTTAGGGTGCAGTCTCGTAACCATAAGCCCTATAGGCAAAAGGGATAAGAGGCTGTGAAAACAACTGGTTGTTGTTAAGACCGGATGAGAGGAGCTAACCTTGTATGGTAGAAGTATGCCTCCTTGAAGGGGCAACCAGGGGGAGATAAGGGTGGTACCCTCCATTAGGGAGTTGATAAGTGTCTTAAGACGCAAATGTCATGAGTCTTTTTACTCGCAAGGGTATTAAGACTTGTCATATTTGTGCGACAATCCTGAAGAGTCAATAATACTAGAGAAAAATATAAGACTAGATCAATGGGTCATTACATGAAAGTGTGAAGACGTCATGCGATTTCGTCGCAAGACGGCAATGTCATGGGGCTTTATTTTCGCAAGAATATTTAGATCTATCATATTGTCGCAACAATCCTGAAGAGGCAATAATACAAAAGAAAAAGTTAAGGCAAGATCAATGGGTTTTTGCATGAAAGTGCAAAGACGTCCTGCGATTTTGTCGCAATGCCAAGAGGTGGCAAAATAAGACCTTTAACTAGGAAGGCAAAATAAGACCACATAAGAAAATGAGTAAGCAAGTCAGCTTGCGAGAATGATTATATGTAAGCAAACAAGCTTGTGAATGTGTATATGGAAATGAAATTGAGGCAGTGAGAATGACGCAGACTTGATATTATGATCATACTGTTATGAGATATTAATAGTGTAGGAAAAAGGAAAGATGAAACACAAGTAAGAACTTGTGAGGAACAATAACTACACAAAGAGGAATGCATACACTAAAGAAAAAGCCAGAGAAATGGAGAATGGAGGCAATTTAGAGCTACATCAATTTTAGACGGAAAAATGAGCTAAGTAACACAAACATTAACTATACATTGCAATAGATAAGCATTCTCATCATACAAGCATCATACTCGCATCATAAAAGCATTGCATAAGCATTTCATGGCATAAACATCGCATACACACTTCATAACATAATCATCACATAAGCATTATATTCGCATAACTACTTTACAAAACTGTACAGAATAATATTGCAGAACTTCGTAGTAATATCGCAGAATTTCGCAGAATTATTCAGGATTACTCAGAATTTCACAGGATTATTCAGAATTTCGCAAGATTACTCAGAACTTCGTAGAATGATTCAGAACTTCGCAGAATGATTCGAAATTTTGTAGAATGTGTCAGAATTTCGCAGAATGTGATTATTTCGAATGATATGATTATCTTGCTCAATTATTTCGCACAATTATAAGCAACTTGAAAAGATTATACTATCGCGTGAGCACAAAACATGAGACAAAGGCAAGATAAGAATGAAGAAACAATTCGCACATTCAACATTTTCTCAAGGATTCTACTCTCATAGATAAAGAACAGACGCAACTATGGATTACCAAGAAAACATTTTATGTTCTTTATCTTCTCGGCAAGAACCACCAAAAATGGAGTAATAATTTCGCATGAATAGAGGCAATGCTTATTATTCTCATTCAAGGACGGATACTTCTTATATATTTCGAGGACTGAATACTTCTTATACTTCTCAAAGGATACTTCATACTTCATACTTCTTATATATTTCGAGGATTAAGTACTTCTTATACTTCTCAAAGGATACTTCATACTTCTTATATATGTCGAGGATTGAGTACTTGTTATACTTATTCAAGGATACTTCATACTTCGCATACTTCAAGGGTTGATACTTCTTATTTACTTTGCAACGCTTCGGAACTTCACAAAAGAATATAGGCAAGTACGTACTTTTCAAGTCCAGTATTCTTTCGCTCGTTCATTCATCAACAAAGATCAAAGACTACTCCAACAACACGTATCTCTCTCCAACAACTACAACAATGGATTTTTTCCTGAAGATCGCTCTTCAAGAAATATTCAAGAAAAAATAGGCAAGATGTAGGATCAGAATTTCGCGACAGCGATACGCTCGCGAAATTCTTAACAACGCATTACAAAAATATCGCAGAGCACTTTGAGAAACGACACAATATGTGATATTATCTTAAACATAAGAAAAATGTAATAACTTTGCGAAGATTAGAAGATCTGCGAAATTAACATTTGTAAGCTTGCGATATCATCGCAAGACAGATCCGAAATCAGGGGAAATCTTAGCTGTATATCAGCTGTCATCCACTAAGTAGCATCCTATATAAAGAGAAAGGTAGGAGAGAGAAAAATAACTAGAATTATTATTATCTTCTTATTCTTCCCCAAAAACCAGAGAGAGAGAGCTCCAAATACTCATTAATGGAGTCTCAATTGTAATTCATATGTAATTCAACAATCATAGTGATGATCCCTAACCCCGTGGATGTAGATCATATTGATCGAACCACGTAAATCTTGTGTCTTATTTTCTATTTTCATTATCTTTATCTTTATTTTCATATCAAATAAGTTTAGATCTAGAAATTATAGTCATGATAATACAAGGGGTGTGTTGTGGGATTTCCTGCAACTACAGTTACAGTTCGTTTGTAGGAAACAATCTATGGGTTGTTTGCAACAGTTCACGGACTTGGGCCCAATTACGTGACTAAAAGGCATTTTTGGTCAAATTAGTGATGTTTCCTTATCTAGGCAAGATGGATATTGGTCCAAACATTTTTGATTGCCATATTAAAGTATTTGTAATTCCTTCCTAATTTAATTTTTGATTTATTCACAAAATTACAATTTGCTAAATTAATTATTTATTTAATTATTTTGGCAAGAGTTGTAACTTAGGAAAGACTCCCTTATGTAGGAGAGTCTTGAAAAATGGAAATAGCTTTGCTTAGCTTCCAAGATATTGTTCATTATAAATAAAGGGTTCGTGAGTTTACAAGTTTTTCATCCCTTTGGAAAATTGGCGTAAGCTCTGCAGGTTGTTTTCCATGTCTTCCGTTCTTCGTGAACGAGAGTGAGATAAAAGTCTTTGTATTGGGGATCACAAAGCCAAATTAGATTTAATCTTCATGATTGATCATACAACTTGTAATCTAGGTTTTTCACCTCTTGTCTATTCTAAGGTTTTCTCTTCTGATATAAAACCATTCAAGACGTGGTTATCATAAACCCTAGGTTTTGATAGATTTCATTTTCCGATCGTATACCAACACTTGTTAGTCGAAATCGGAGGCTACAAAGAAAAAATTCTTTTGAGGCATCTCGTAAAAATCCTTGAGAAGTTTTAAACAAGATATCTCTAGATTCATTCTAGTTGTTCTTGTTGTAGATTTATTATGGTTTTCTTAACTTGGAAATTGATCTTTGGAATCACCCAAGTTTACTTACGAAAATCAGGTTCATGGACTCCTTGTGTATACGCATAGTGATTGTAAGTTAAAACCCTAATCTGCAAGTTTGTTTTGATATTACTTTTACCTAGTAATTGTTTTTATCAAAATAAACACAAGATTTCCAAAACCTTGATTTACATCTAAAGGGAAATCAAACCGGTGTTTTGTGCAAACAAAATATCGAATCATATCAATCGTGGTAGTTTATCTTGTAAAGAGAACCTTGGGTTCTGCTAGAAGATTTGTGTGAAGAATTTCTAAAGAGAATCGGTATTCTGCTAGGAGTTCTGCAAGTGCTGAAGAAGGTATTACATCTAAGTCTGAATAGGTAGTAGGAAATTGGTGTAACAGCTTATTATCAGTGTGTGTTTATTCTAGACTAGGTCTCGGGGTTTTTCTGCATTTACGGTTTCCTCGTTAACAAAATTCTGGTGTCTGTGTTATTTCTTTTCCGCATTATATTTTATTTATATAATAGAAATATCACAGGTTGTACGTTAAGGTCAATCAATTCTTGTATCCGGCCTTAGGGTTGTTGAGTGAATTGATTGACACTTGAACATTGGTCTTTGGTACCGTTCAAGTTAATCCTCTTATATTCAATTGGGCTTGCAAATCCTTGTTTGCTGATTGTGGATTGAATCAAGAGATAGAGATATAAAACTCTTTGATATACTTTTTATAGATTGAGTCTAACTATCTAGTTGATTCTCTTGAAAGTATATTGGAGTTTGTCTATTCAGATTGCCAAACGAAATATTGGGTGGTGTTGTTAGACCCCCGCTTTTTCACTCCCTACGCCTCTAATCCCAACAGGATACTGCGCACTTGATTCCCTTAGCTGATCTAACCCACAACTAAGAGTTGCTACGACCCAAAATCGCAGGCTTTAACAATAAACAAATCTATCTCACACATACAAGTTTATCAAAGGATCAATCTATCTCCTGCAGAAAAACCCTCAAGTTTTTGTTCCGTCTTTTGATAATAATCAAGGTGAACATGAACCAATTGATAATCCGGTCTTATATTCTCGAAGAACAGCCTATATTAATCAATCACCTCACAACAATCTTAATCGTATGGTAGCGAAACAAGATGTTGCAGAATCACAAACAATGAGACGAAGGTGTTTGTGATTACTTTTTATATCTTTCCTATCGGAGAAATCAAACAATCTCAAGCCAATCAATATGATTGTACTGTTACAATAGAAGATGCAAGATCAGATCACACAACTATGATAAAAGTAGTATCGGTTTGGCTTCACAATCCCAATGAAGTCTTTAAGTCGTTAACCTAGTTTTAGAAGAAGAAACCCAAAGGTTAAAGGAGAATCGATTCTAGCACGCAAACTAGTAGCACACGCAAGGTGTGGGGATTAGTTTTGCAGAGTTGCTAGATGTCCCCTTATATAGCCTTTCAAATCAGGGTTTTGTCTTAGTTACAAAGCAATCAATATCCACCGTTAGATGAAAACCTGATTTAGATTCAAGCTAATATTTCTCAACCGTTAGAGCGAAAACTTAGCTTGTTATACACAAATGATTGTACGCTTATAGGTTTGTTAACCGCAGCCGAACGTGTACATTGTTGGTTCAACAATAGCTTACCAAAAGGTTAACCATATGAGCGTTTCATACCAACCATGTTCTTCTTCACCATAACTAGTTCAAATGACTCAAATGAACTAGTTAAGAGAGTTGTTCAATTGCAAGGAAATCTTATGTAACTACACAAGACACAATTGAAGCAAATGAACTAGTTAATAGCCACGGTTTGGAAATGCATTCCTTAATATTTTAAGATTAAGTTCAGAAATCATCTTTAGATATATAACCTTCTCAAGTTCGCAGACTAGGTTCGCGGACTTAAGACACCGGATAGAGTTTACAAACTCCAGCAGAAATTCTCGGGTTTGAGAACTTCGCCGGTTTGCGTACTGGGTTCGCGGACTTGGCTCACGCAAGTAGTTTGTCAACTCCAGCAGAAATTCTCGGGTTTGAGAATTTCGGCAGTTCGCGGAATTGGCACTTGCCATACTTCCGGTTCTCTTGACCAACAAAGTTCGAAAACTTAGGTTCAAGGAATCCATTGGATATGTAATTTAAACTCTCATTCCAATCATTGAAACATTCTTAGAGGACGTTATATAGTTGTTACACTATTTCTCGTCAAAGCAATTTTCAAAGTGATTGAAACATATCATGACTTTCGTCACTAGGTAAAGATAAAGTTGGTCGAAGCGAAAAGCTTACCAACACATATTTCGAGATATTGATAGGCGAGGTATACTCGGCTCGAAATACCAAATGTGTATAATCTAGTCTATATATATAGCGTACGACTTTTGTCTCAAAGAGTAGGAGATAGAATAGATAGACTTTTGAGTGACAGATAAGTTCAAGTCTCCACATACCTTTTTGTCGAGAATTTCCACCAGTTCCTTGAGTAGATATTCTACTTGTATGATGAATCGCCATGAAGTACTTGAGCTCAACTACACTTACTATCCTAGTCCGAGACTTAGCTATAAGAGACTAGAAATGAATACTTATAGTTTTGATCACTAACATTGGAAAACATGCTTGAGATAACAACGCATGTGAGTTTGACCGATCAGTGCTCTAACACAATGTTTTTGATAGGTGGACCTGTGATTTGTTGTTTCTTTCAGTATCGGCACTATATTTGTAAGTTGAGATTATTCTTTTTCTTCTTCTTCTTTCCTGTCAATAAATTTTTGGAAACTTTAAGTTTTATGAAATGTGTAGGTTTCACAAAGGCAATATCAAGTAGAATCAATTTTAAGTTTTTAAGAAATTTTATAAATCTTACTGAATCTGAATGGTTAATGTTTGTACCATGATAAAATTACCATATATTGGGCCAGAATATTTTCTGGGCCACCATTCAGCTGTCAGCTACGCCTGCCATCCAACCAACCGACGCAGCTCACCAGCCGGCCCATTGCTACATAAAGTCAACGATCAAAATCAACAGTTTCCAACCAAGTTTCCAAGTCGTGCTCCCAGCCAGTCCTCGGCCATGTCCCCGGCGATGTTTCCCGGACATGTCCCCTGACGATGCTCCCTGTCCATGTCCCCGACCATGCTCCCCGGCTAAGTCCGCCGGCCATGTTTCCCATCCTTGTGCACAGGCGAAATCCTCCATCCAGATTGCCAGCAGTGCTGCCAGCCAGTTTCCATCCAGATCGCCAGCAGTACTGCCAACTAGTTTCCATCCTTGTTGCTAGTCATGTTGTCATCCAGTATCCATTCATGTCGCCGACCATCCAGTCTCCAACCATGTCTCCAGTCAAGCCAGTCTGCCAGCAGGTCATACCATTCAAAGCTTGACGGTCGTAGTCAACAGCAGAAATGTGGCATGTAGGGCAGATTAATGCCAGGAAGTATGCAGGGAAGATTAATGCCAGGAGCCATGTAGGTAAAGTCAATAGGCATGCAAGGAAGATTAATACAGTTTATTCCAGGAGGCATGCAGGGAAAGACCATTTATGCTTACCTCGCGATGAGGGTAAGAGCTAATTCGCCACTGTATAAATAAGGGGAATTATAACCCTACAGGGAGAGGCTAGGCTAGCTAAGACAGAAAAAATCCATTGTAATTCTGACATCAATAAAACATCACTCTCAAGGAGATTCATCCGTGGACGTAGGCAAAATTCGCTGAACCACGTTAAATTCGTGTGTCTGTCATTCTTGATTATTTCTTGTTATTAACCCTGTTTTCATCAACAACACCAGTTTAATCGTGTTCTGTGCCTGAAAATATTTCTGGGTACAAACATTGGCGCCGACTAAGGGGATTACGAGAAAAAGAATCGTGTTCTCCCGTTGAGAAAATTATTACAAAAAGCTTCAAAACCGTGTTCTTGAGAAAGCAGTTTGAACGCCGTCAAAAACCACTGCTACATTCCAGTTGATCAAAACTGTTGCAGCCCAGTTTGATCGCAACTACTGTAGTCCAGTCGATCGCAGCTGTTGCAGACCAGATAATCACAGTTACTGCAGTCCAGTTGATCGCAACTGCTACAACCCAGATTCGCAGTTCGAGATTTATTGAAGCTATTACCTTATGAAACCAATGAAACTACATCACCACAAATTCTAATGAAACTTTTTCCAGGACGCTCGGTCCGCAGGAAAAGATGGAGTGAAAATACTATTAAAACTGTTGTAGGATGTTCGATCCGCAGCATGTTAAAATCAAAGTTCGAAGAATTTGTCCACATATTCGAGTTGAAGCATGTCAAAATCACCATTGTTATTTTTGCAGGGTTGTCTAAATACCTACATCATTAGGCGCTTGCAAACCCTAGAGAAAACCTCCAAAAAGCGTCACAAAAGGTTCCAGAAAGAATCACAAAAATATATCATAAAAGTCGCGGGAAAAAAGAAACAGTATCAGGAAACCTGTTGCAACAAGGTTCAGAGGAAAGACAACATTTCAGAATTCTGTTGCAAACTGTTTTAGAGAAATGATAACAGATCCGAAAACTGTGGCAAAAACCCGGCGACCAACCCTGGCGGTCGTGGTCGGCGGCATACCCCGTGGCCAATCCAGGCGATCTCGTTCACCTACTTCAGCAGTTCTGCTCACCCACTTTAACAGAGGTTTGTTCACTCACGTCAAGTTTCTTCACGCACAACGGAGGTTTTGTTCACCCTCATCAGAGGTTTCAATCACCCTTGTTATGTTTCTGCCACCCACTTCATCTGCTACATCAACAGTCTCTCAATCCACGTTAGCAGCTTGTCCCAGTCATTAGTTACACGTCAGCATCGGCAGTGTCACGTCATCAACGATACCCCAACCACTGGCTGCCACGTTAGCACCGAAGTGCCACGTATGCACTGTGACCAACCGTTTACAACCACATCGGCAAAGGAGTGCCGCGTCAGCACTGAAATGCCACGTAATCAGTGAAATGCCACGTCAGAAGGTGCAAACATCGTCAAAAGATTCTATTACCGTTGGAATATTCCGTTAACATCTAACGCCTTATCCATCAACAAATCTGTTCGTTCATTCATAACGCTGATAGATGGCTGTTACGTTACCGTCCACAATGTCAACATGACATCATAGGATTGCGTCACGATGAAGTCACCTATTCCTGTCATCTCCTCCGGCGCAGAATCTTCTCTAGCGACGACCAGGTCCGGGGGCCAAAGCCGGCGGCAAGTCCCGGTGGCCATGTCCGGCGGCACACCCTAGCGGTCATTGCCGGCGTCCAAGTCCGGCGGTAGTGGAGGAGTCCCTGTGCTTCGCGGCTTAAACAACATTTGTAGCCCTTGAATTTTTCCACCCCGCCACTATACACAGAAGGATGTTTGCACCCCACCTAGCTGGGATGAGCCGACTCAGCCAGCTGAGTTGTTAGCCGAGCCAAGCCAACCCAATGACTCGATGGATTTTTCTTCCCAATGCTAATTAGCCTCGCGGATTTATATGCCCCGCTTGGGCTTGAGCATAATATATTTCTTGGGCTTGGTCTTCAATTTTGCTTCCTTGATATCTTCTTCATCCCACGTCCGAATTTAGTGATTTTTGGTTCGTTGCGATAGCGTGTTAATTTCCAACATCATGAGGACGGAATTTCAATTTTTGGAGAAAATTTAATTTTTAGAATTTAAAATGGCAACATCGAAAATCACCAAACGAATGCTACACTCCAGTTGATCAAACTGTTGTAGTCCAGTTTCTCAACAACCGCTGCAGTGCAGTTGACCGCAACTGCTGCGGTCCAGTTTTACTCACAACAGTTATAGTCCAGCTGATCACAGCTACTTATATCCAGTTCCACGACAACTTTCTGCAGTCCAGTTTTGATTCAACTGGCATAACCACTGTTACAGAGCCGAGATGCTCGAACCGTCTTCTTCAGCATGACATCGTATCTCACATAATAACACTTTTAATACGGTGAGTATACAATTTCAATATTTTCGAATCTTTTTATCAAATCATGCATACTTTTGTTCAAGTGAGACATCTACAATGTGGCGAGAATTTTCGCATGCAAAGCATGTGGAGATGCACACATTTCCATTTTGTGCGCATCTGAAATAGTGGGATTGGCCCCCTGCGCGGATTCCAGATAGCAGACACCTCCAACTTCATTTCATGCGTAAGCAAGATGCAGCAAGGTTGTGCACCCTTGTGCGAGCATTGAGCAACATGGAAATTACTATCTTCTGAGGGCGAGTTGCATATCACTTCAACGTGGATTACCATCACTTGGGGGCAAGATATGTAACACATCATGGTCTAAAGTAACCTTTTTGGGGCGAGATACGTCACACTCCATACGCTTTGGGGCGAGTTACGTAGCACTTAAATGTGATGCGAAATTCAGCCGCTGATAATCAAAACAAAGGGTAACCCGAACTTCTTAATCCTCTAACGAGTTACTAGATTAAGAGGGGGCGAGCATATACCTTAATATTTTGATGAAATTATCGCAAACACAAAGATTAATAACTGCTACAGTCCAGTTGATCGAACTGATGTTGTACAGTTCCTAAGCAACTGCTGCACTCAGTTGGATACAACTGATGCAGTCCAGTTTTGCTCGCAACTGTTGCACTCAGTTGGACAGAACTGATGCGGTCCAGCTTAGCTAGCAACTGATGCACTCAGTTGGACGGAACTGATGCAGTCCAGTTTTACTCGCAACTCTTATAGTCTAGTTGATCGAACTGTTATAACCCAGTACCACGGCAACTACTGCAATCTAATTGATCGTATCTACTGCAGTCCAGCTCATCGCAGCTACTGCAGTGCATCTTAGATCGCATCTGCTGCAATCCATCTAATTACAGCTCCTGGAGTGCAGATTTGCTCATTAATGTTGCAGTCCAGCTGATCGAAGCTGCTCCATTTCCATCTTTTCTCGTCGCTGATGCAGTCTAGCGGATCGAAGCTGTTATAGTTCAGCTTAGTTCGCAGCTCATGTAGTCTAGCTGATCGCAGCTGCTGCAGTGCAGTTACACTCGTATCTCATGCAGTCCAGCTGATCGCAGCTGCTGCAGTTTAGTTTCACTCGTATCTCATGCAGTCCAGCTGAACGCAACTACTGCGTTCCATCTTTTCTCGAAGCTGTTGCAATCCAGTTTTGCACATTACTGCTGAAGGACATCTTTATATGGTTGTCGCCTTTTCGCTAATAGTTCTAAATCTCATCCTAGAGTTGATAACAGTTCAGTACTAACCGCTACCCAGTCTGGCAGAAATTACTATCAGTTAGAAAATACAAGTTTCGCTTACAACAACACCCGAAACAGGTTCCAGTTGAGTGGCTTCAAATATAGCTCGTCTTTTCCAGCAACTGTTACCAGTCTAGTTCTACGCAACTGCCACAGTTCAGTTTTTCATCAACAGCTATAAGTCACTTTCAACACCATTCTGCTCTAGTATCACGCTTCCGTTGCAGACCAGTTTATCCTTCAGTCCAGTTTTTGCATACAACAATGGTTCATACTCAATTGTAGCTCGCCGATCTTCCAGTCACAATAGCCTCACTTGGGGGCATCTTGATTATGATTTCCGCAAACAGCAAGGGAAGGTTGCCAATCACTTCAGCAACAATAATCCACACTTGGGGGCGAATTTTGTCATTGAACAAGGAAAACAAAATTTTATTAACCCCCAACAAGTTGGAGGTTAAGAGGGGGTGATTTTTGTACCATGATAAAATTACCATATATTGGGCCAGAATATTGTCTGGGCCACCATTCAGTCGTCAGCCAAGCCTGCCATACAACCAAACGACGCAGCTCACCAGCCGGACCATTGTTACATAAAGTCAACGACTGGTCAACCGACAAAGTCAACGATCAAAATCAACCTTCGGTCAACAGTTTCCAACCAAGTTGCCAACTTGTGCTCCCATCCAGTCCTCGGTCATTTCCCCGGCGATGTTGACCGGCCATTCCCCCGGTGATGCTTCCCGGCCATGTCCCCCGGCGATGCTCCCCAGCAATGTCCCCTGGCCATGCTCCTCGGCCAAATCCGCCGACCATGTTGCCCAGCCTTGTGCACAGGCGAGGTCCTCCATCTAGATTGCGAGCAGTGCTGCCAGCCAGTTTCCATCCAGATCGCCAGCAGTGCTGCCAATTAGTTTCCAACCTTGTTGCTAGTCGTGCTGTCAGCCAGTCGCCAACCATCCAGTCTCTAACCATGTCTCCATCCAAGCCAGTCTGCCAGCGGGTCATACCATTCAAAGCTTGATAGTCGTAGTTAACAACATAAAGGAGGCATGCAGGGCAGATTAATGACAGGAGGCATGCATGGAAGATTAATTCCAGGATCCATGCAGGGAAAGTCAATAGGCATGCAAGGAAGACTAATACAAATTATTCCAGGAGGCATGCAGGGAAAGTTAAGACCATTTATGCTTACCTCACAATGAGGGTAAGAGTTAATTCACCACTGTATAAATAAGGGGAATTATAACCCTAAAGGGAGAGGCTAGACTAGCTAAGACAGAAAAAATCCATTGTAATTCTGACATCAATAAAAATCACTCTCAGGGAGATTCATCCGTGGACGTTGGCGAAATTCGCCGAACCACGCTAAATTCGTGTGTATGTTATTCTTGATTATTTCCTGTTATTAACCCTATTTACATCAACAACACCAGTTTAATCGTGTTTTGTGTCTGGAAATATTTCTGGGTACAAACAGTTAAGCTTAAACCATTCATCTGAGAGATTTATGAGGTGATTAAGTAAATCTAAGACCAATGTAATTTCTACTGATATATTTCATATTTGTGTTCATTTTAGGAATTGTTTAAGGTATGGGTAATCCTTTGCAAGAGATATGTAATATCTACTGATATATACTGAGCCAGTATTCGGAAGTTTCGGTTACAGATCATGTTTCCCACGTTCAACTTGCAAGCGACCACAACTGTCACCAGCAATGTTTCAACTACTGCCATTCACACGTGTTATGAGATATATAGACTGAAGCAGTTCTCATACTACTTCGTCCGACATCAGTCATTTAGTTTGCACTTCCATCGTAGATGGTCATTGCAAATGCAGTTGTGAACACAAAAGTAACCATGATATCTTCGTTTCCACAAACAATAATCGCAAAGGTATTAAAATCATTGAAATAACCGAGATACGTATAAAAAAACATAGGAAAGATATGGGGGAGACTCTGAGCCTTCAGGCTCGTCCTTGTCTCACATCATAGAAGAGTCTATGATGGGTTAAACGATGCATATGGTACAAATAATTAAACTACGATTGCGGAATGTAAATGAGACGATGATTTACGTGGTTCAACACTAAGGCCTACGTCCACGGGGGTCGGTTTTCACTATGTATTATATGGGATTACAACGAATAGTCGAATGACTTTAGATGGGGGACGATGCTAAAAGGATCATAGATGAAACTCATACTTACACTTTACAATTTTCTCTCTCCTGAACTATATCTCTCTCCTAAAATTGGTCGACCCCCTCTCTCTTAGTGGAGTTGGGTATTTATAGGCCTCTTGTGCAGGACCCTCTTCTCTGAGACAGCTGTCCTTTATCATCTTGGTTAGTGTGCTGGCCCGATGCCATGTTCGTCCTGTCCCGATGCCTTCTAACGACATTGTGTAACGACGATGGTGTATGTTCCCCTCCTCCACAGGATTTTCGACACGTACCCTATGTATATGGCATTTAAGACGGGCGGTTGAGACAGTCTGCACACTTAAAACAACTGTTGGTAGGTTTCAGCTAGACGTCCTCCTATTCGTCCGATTTGGATCATCATTGGGATGGTAAAAAACAACTCTATAATTCTTCTATGGTACTTCGCGGCGATCTTATCATCAGGTACTCCTTGTTTTTCCAACCATCGTATCCGAAAGATGATAACCACGTGGCAGATGATAATGATGCATGCCCCTTGGGTGTTGCGACGTGGCCTCGTCACTTCGATGCTCTTCCATCTTATGGCATACATGTGCCTCCTTCTTTACACGTGCCCAATTTCTGATTATGTGTATATAATCTTCCCCTTTTCTTCTGAGTTTGAAATCGGTCAAAGTTTGAAGAAAGTGTCTTTAATTCTCGCAATAACTTCCTCTAGATTTTAGGGCACGTTTCCCACTCTTGATAGTTATTTCTTCTTGATTTTCGGAGCGGTTATCCTCATCTATTGCGGTTATAAATAGGGAAGAGAGTGCAAGTGTAATAAATTTTATTCTTCCTTCATTCTCTTGTCAGTTCTTTTCTTTTCTTCTTCCTCTCTGAAAGTCTTAACTCTTTCCTCTTTTGTTCTTTTGCTCTTAATTTTTACTGATACTTGTTTCTTCAGAGACTTCCCCAAATATGGTCTGACAAGATCTTTCTTGGTAGAATTGTGTAGCTGGATCGTCCACAGAAAACTCCTGTTGTTGTTGTTAGTTGTTCGTTGATCATCTTCATCTTCTGATATCACCATTGTAACAGGTTTGAAGAGCTTGCCCCTACTACGTCTGTGTTTTGACCGAATTTATTTCTTTTGTTACCGTTTCTTGGTTTTGTGATGAAGAACATGATATACGAAAGTATATATACTTGCCCCTGTTCTTTATCACAAAATCTGGAACCTATTTATTGATCGTCATGATGTTGTTCTTGATACTGTGACAGTTTTCTTGATAAAAAAGGATAATCAGGGTTTTGTTTTTGACCCTTGTTTTTTGCTGTTGCCCCTTCTAGGTAGTCATGGAGGATAATGATCGTAGAGGTATCCCTTATATAACTCCTCCTTCGACCCCTTATAGATATCCACAACATAGAAGCCCTGATATATCTCCTCCTAAGGAACCTCTCCAGCCTTCACAACCTCCTCTTCGTTCAAAAAATACTTCATCTTATACTCAAAAAGGTGGGGACCAAGCCAGAGGTTCTCGTTATCCCGTTGGCCGGTCATCCGGCAAGCCCTCTTCACAGCGCTCAGAACCGCTGGCGGTCCAGCCACTTCGATCGATAGCCCCACCCAAAACTTCGTCTTCTCAAAAATCTGGAGTTCCATCAAACGCCCCTTCATCGAAGAAAGATACAGATCTCTCTGAAAAACCAACGTCTAAGAGAAAATCTGATGATATGAGTCCCCCGAAGAAGTCATCGGGGCCAGCTATGTCTTTTGATGCTGCTCCTTATGGACGGGCTGCTCCAGCTTTGAAAAAGAAGAAAAAGGCTTCCTTCAAGCATATTAACCTTGGGGATTTTAAAGCGAAGCATGGCCTTGAGCATTTCGAGGTTCGTTTTTATAATCAAGATGATGATCTGACTTATGATATAATTACCAAATACAAGTATGATTCCCATCATCTGTTAACAACCGTTGGCGCCTTCGAAGCGGGTTTGATGCTTCCTCTATACAAGTCGGGAGATTCATTTTACTATGATGTTTTGGCGCACCTTGAGGGTTCTACTTCTCATACTCATTGCCGCTCAGTGGTTCAATTGAGTGGAAATTACCTTCGAACCCTTCGAGAAGCTTACCTTCGAAGTAAAGGTAAAATGTTGATGACGTGCTATGAGCCTAATCCCGAAGAGTGGAGCTGGTATACCCCGAAGAATTTTAATGCTTCCTTTGGAGATTACGTCAACAGTAGAAACTGGAAGCCTTGGAGCATAGGTCTTCATACGATGGCTGCTCCTCGTGGAGAGATTCTCCTTTTGAGCGAGGTGAGTGATACCAAGTTGCGCTTCGTCCCTGGTACTGAGAATAGTGTCAAGCTAGAGCTCTTCCCCAGCAAAGAGCGTCTTCGTCGTGACCACGATTACAAGAGGCATGATACGCCCCTTGAAGTTATTGGTCCTTGGGCTCATGGATGGAATCCTGGAGAACATGGATGGCATCCTACTGCTCAAAGTAAGGTCCGTGATGGTGCCCCCGCTCTTTATGCTGATTTTTTCCCATGGGCATTGAATTTTGCTGGCATGAACTTCAACTATCATATTGAAGCTGCTGACCCCGATCAGGAGAGTTCCGATCACGTTCTTCTTTCGAAAAGCTCGAAAAATGCTGCTACTGTTAAGGTATGATTTTATTTCTACTTTGTTATATAATAATTTTCCCTTAGAATTAAAGACTTGACGTTGATTTTCTTATAGGCTTCGAAGAAGAAGAAAATTAGTCCGCTGAAATCGTCAACTGTGGAGGTTGGAGACTCAGGAATTCTCAAAGTTACCAGTCCGGTGGGTGATGAGGATGATGTTGACGAAGAATATGATGAAGAGACCGATGACGAAGAACGCATCGAGACCACTCCTCCTGTCGAAGAAGACACCGAAGAAGAGGCTGTTCTTGGGAGGAATAAGGATAATACAATGGATGATCCTGAAGTTACTCCTCCTCATCGTTTGGATGAAGGTGCTGGTCTCATTCTTCGGTCCCTGGATCGATGAACATTTCGGAGCAAAACCCCGAGTTCTCCTTCGGCAGGATTTACTCATCCAGTGATCAGGTGGACCTTGGTGCCGCGCTAGGAATGGCTTCGGAGTTTAGGTTATTGTCCCCTAACGATGACTGGGACGTAACCTCCGAAGACGATGGTGAAAAGGCAGCCAACGAAGAGAAAATTTCTGATGGAGAAGATGCTGACATTCGTGCTGCTAAAGAGGAAAAGGGAAAAGGGACTGTCTCTGGTGGAGATGCCACTGGGGATAAGGAACGAAGTGGGCCGCATGATGAAAGGGAAGTTGGTGAGGGAGACGCTGATGGTTTTTCGTCTTAGAACTTTGTGGCTGCTGTGAAGGGTGGAGGGGACGATGATACCTTTCAATGGTTGAAGAAGATGGTCCTCATGAACGTACCTCATGCATCCCCAGAGATGCCCGGGGAGAGACCCTCTGATGCCTCTACCCGTAGACAGATGCTTTTGTCATCCCAGGAACGTGTTACCGAAGTTTTGGAACAGGATATGGGTGCTACTGCTTCAACTCTGCTGGCCAATCCTCCCACTTCTATCTCTGATATGATGGTCATAGCTGATGGCTTTCAATATGGTTTTCCTCAGCAATGCTTTCTTGAGTTAATGAGTTCGTATTTGTTGACTATGGATTAACCGTGCTTTGTTCTTTCTTGCTGACCCGTTCGTTCTTTGTTGTCGTAGTTGGTGAAGAGTGAGTATTACAATCATACTCTGTACCAGTTCTTTAAGGCTAAAGCACTGAATATGGAGGCTAAACTTCGTCAGAAGGACGATGAACTTGAGTCTGCACAAGGGGCTATAGGAGTCAAAGATAAAGAGATTCAGGAGTTGAAAGAAAAATTGAAGGAGAAAGAGCAAGCTGGCGCTGCTGAAGATCACCTTCGTCGGGAAGTAGCTTCCTTTCGTGTAGATTTGTAGAAGGCGCGTGCTGAAGCTTCGTCTTCCAGAGGTTCGTTTATTCTTCTCGTATCCTTCACTTATCTTCAAGTGTTCTTTCTGATTTAGCTGACCCTGTCTTCAGCGGGCGATGCCAGAGAGAACTGATATGGCTTCGAGGTGAAAGGAATCGCCAAGCTTCTCGGATTAAATAACTGGTTGCGAAAATCATAAAGGAGGCATACAAGTGGAATGATCGCGCCGCTCAGCATAATAAGATGTTGGTGGATGTGCATAAGCAGACAGATTATATGATATCATTGCAGAATTCTCTGTCTGCTGCTCGTAGTCAGTATGAGGGTGCAATGGAATGGACACACCACTCCCTTCATGAGGCTAGAAATGATATTTCTCGAATGGAGGCGAAGGTGACGGATTTGGAAGTGGAGCTTCGTCAAGCCCGATCATCTCATGGTCCTGACGTATACAACCTTTTCCAACTCAGTTTTCACCTTATCAAGACCTTTAAGAGTATCAACAAGCTGCAGTTTTGTTTCCCCAAAGTACTTAATAAAGTCATGAACAACTTCAGCAGAGATCATATCATTCTTTTCAGCATCTTCATAAAAATACGCAAAGAAGCATGAGGCATTGGGATGATCTTCAACTACAAGAGTTCTCTTCTTCTTGGAATAAACCTCAAAACCTTTGTCAAGGAATCCTTTTCCAAAACCACCATAGCAAGAAGAGGAGGAAAACATTCTCAAAACTCCAAAGCTACCCGAAGTACACGAATGTGACTTGTAACCCTAAGAGGTTGGGTATTTATCCTTGGGGACAACAATTTTAGGGTTTCAAATAAACTTTTGACTCGGGCCAGAATGAAATCCGTTCGAGTACAATGAAAACCCAAGAAATAAAGTCCTTTAAACAATTTGACAACAGGACAAAAAAAAAACAAGTTTTAAGACAGTATGCAACAACTTCTTTTGACTTAACCAATACTTGATCTTAGCGGATCTGTCAACACAAGTTTAGCCATGGACGATAAGAAAACAACTTAACTTAACAGTGCAAGCAGCAAGTATACCTGTTATTAACACAACTTACTCAGCAGGATTTTATATGAGTAAGCTCTCGAACCTTGTGATTAATTAGCACAAGTACGAGCCACAGGCTCATTACGAGGTTTATGTCTTTGGTTAAGTCTGTTTTTCTTCTTAGTCTTAGAGAGGAATCCTGTATGACATGAGAAATTATCATAAAATTTATTGTCATCAAAATAAGAGACATAGTTAGACTCCTTACCAGAAGCTTCTTGACATGAGGAAGGGGATATTCTGTCGACAAGCTCTTTGTACCTCACAATTATCTCCTTAATATCGTTTCTTATCTCATCGAGTTTCCTTTCTTCTGGGATGACTTTCTCAACAGGAACATTGTTGCATTTAGAGACACGGTGTTGAACATCCTTCGAACGATGTTTATTCAGCCATCTATTCTTCCTTTGAACAATGGAGGAAATCACTGTACTGACTTTCCTGGTAGCATACACAGGATAGGTACGAAAGCCAATAGGCTCAATCATACATATGTCAGTCACACCTTTGAGAATCAAATCTAGGGTGTGTTGTAGTTGAACTAAGGAATCTTTATTCAACTTAGAGTTTCTCTTTTGTTTAACAGAACTTTTGGTCTTACAAACAAGACAAACCTTTTGATCAGAAGATTTATCTCTTTTACAGAATGTCCCGAGTTTGGTGGAGACACCTGAATTTACTTCTGAAGGAAAAACATCAGAAGTTGTTGATATATTAGATTTCTTTGAAAAACCTTGAACATAGAGTTTATTTAAACGGCGTTCAATATCCAAGGCATATTTTTTGAGGCTGCTCTCAAGGGATTGATTATCAGCGTCGTCATGGACTTTGCAATATTTTACACTACCAAGAAGATTATTGACATGGAGTTTTAACTACTTCATTCTAATAGCTTGAATTCTAATCAGATTTAGAATCAATCTACTCTCTTCAGATGTATCCCATTCATTAGAAGAACTGACCTATTTTGAGAGAAGAACAGAAGCATCCATGCCATATTTTGTCTCTCTCGTTGAACCATCAGGTTTCTCTATATTCGAGATGAAATAGCTATTCTCTTTAATAGACTTAGACGAGAGAGAATCATTGTTACTGGTGATGCGTTTATCAGAGACTTTATGGTTCATATAGTCAGATCGCTACAAACACAGTCTGATGAGGTCTTTAACGTGTTTACCTGCTCTGATACCAATTGAAAAAGCGGGGGTCTAACAACACCACCCAATATTTCGCTTAGCAATCTGTATGGACTAACTCCGAAATACTTTGCTAGAGAATCAACTAGACAGTCAGACTCAATCTAGATAAAAAGTATCTCAAGGAGTTATTATCTCAATCTCTCGATTTGATCTTTACTCAAGCAAATAGAAATATGCGAGTCTTTATCAAAGAGAGATAACTTGGACGGTACCAAAGACCAATGTCCAAGGATCAATCAATGTCAATCAACAACCAAAGGTTGTATTTCCAATTGATGATCACGAATGCACAACCAGTATTATTTCTATTATATAAAATATAATGCGGAAAAGAAATAACATAGACACCAGAAATTTTGTTAACGAGGAAACCGCAAATATAGAAAAACCACGGGACCTAGTCCAGATTGAATACACATTGTATTAAGCCGCTACAGACACTAGCCTACTGCAAATTAACTTCGGACTGATCTATAGTTGAACCCCTACCAATCTCCCACTTATACAATTGAAGCTACAGGTTATTGGAGTGTGGAAGGTGTTAGTTGGATTAGGGGCTTTACCTCAAATTTTTACTTTTACACCAAATGTTATGATGCGACCATTCTGGCACTTGAAATCAAAGTTATCAAGCAATTGACAACAATTCTCAGGGTACAACAAAGCTTGAACTGAGGCACTGCATATACAAGTTTCAGTCGAGGTTTGGTTTTCTTAACTCCATCTGTTAGCAATAGAGCTCTACCAAAAAAGTCTTCAAACAACTTTGACAAAATTTTGAAGTTTCCTAGTTCAAATATATTTGAAAGAGAGGGATTCGATTTAAGACTAATGTGGGGTTTATGGTACCAACCTCAAAGGGACTACAGTTGGATAGAGTTTATATTTGTGGTGTTGGTGCAAGTTACTCTCACAAGTACTACAACTAAGAGCGCATACCAAGCTGGTCAGTGGTTTACCAGGCTTGGCTTTATGATGTTTATGGGCATTTCAAGGGAAACTAGTGGTCATTGTGTCACATTATTACTACTGGCTACTGCACACCACAGGGAATGTCATGTACCTTCAACGGAGAGGAGTAGCACCTTAGTTCTTATCCTTGGAGGACAAGGATGTTTTGAAGGAGTGGGGAATGTCATGCACCTGTAATGGAGAGGATTTCCCCCTATCGTGTGGAGTGCCAATGTGTATTATTATTAGTTGCAGTTAGTAGTAGTTAGCATGTGATAGGGTGTCTTTATCATTTGTAAGGAATAGTTTTGATGTACCCAGATGGGCTGCTTATGGTCTTTAGATTTGGTAGATAAGCCTAGTTATACAAGGCGGCTTTGTATCTACAGTTAATAAATCAATGAATGAATGAATATCCATATCTTAGGATGTGTTCTCTGAACCAGATTCTTATTTTTCTTCTTCTTCTATAATTCGTTTCATTTCTTCTTCAATCCCCTCTATTCTTACATGTCTATCTCTGATTCTTCTATGTTTCTTGTTTAATTCCCGGATCTTGATAACAATTGTACTGAGAACAGTACTGCTTGCACCCAAAAATATTTCCAGGCACTAAACATGATGATTTTGATGATTGATGTGTAATTGGGTTAAGTTTCTAATGAAGAAAAATAAAGAAGACAGATTTAACGTGGTTCGGCGATTGATGCATACATCCACGGATGAAATCCCCTTAGCGAGAGATATTTTATTGATAAGAATTACAATGTTTTTCTCTGATTCTGAAAACCTCCCCCCTTTACTTCTACCAGGGTGTCCTGTTGTAGTAATTCGATTGCGGTAAATAAGGATTCGATGCTCGGACTTGAAAAGATTTTCAAAGCAAAAATAAATACAAAATTGTCACAGGATCAAGAGACACTAGGACTCAGGATTCCACCATAATCATTCATATAATTAATATATTTATTTCCAAAACAATTATAGCTCACATAAAAATAGGGACTCTAATTCTTGCCAAGGTAGATTTTTAGAAGATTAACTGTAAATCTAAAGCATGGCATATCAAAAGTACTAAGACCAAGCATAAACCATCAAAAGAAATGACAATCAATTAAGAAAAAATCATAAAACATTTAATAAAAATGCAAGAAGTCATAAAAGAATTAAATATAATTTTTATATGTGTAAAATATGGCTTCCTCCATCATCCCAGTATTGGGGTTTAGCTATTCATATCAATCACACACTCAAAATATTAATTCAAAGTTCAAAGTGTGATTAAAAGAGTCAAAAGTTATAAAATAGTGGTTCTGAGACTCACAAAACACGTCCAACAGAAACGATAGAAGATAACTGCAGCTAACTGCGACACTTCGCTGATGCTGTTGACGCTGCTGAAAATAAGTCTGCCCTGGAGACTCTGTTCTTCGTGTTCTTGAAGCTTTTTAATGGCAGCAGCAGCAGCAGGTGAACATTGCTGTTTTTCCTTCTTCTTCGCTCCTCCTGGCTCTGGCTCGACCCCAAACTCTTCATCCCCCTTCTCTGACATAAAACCAACTATTTATAGGCTTTAAATCCCCTTGAAAATCGATCAAACCCCTTGGAAATCTCCATTATTCTTTACGGGTTGTTTGAAGAATAATCTTCTTCTTGTTGCGTTACAGGATGTTTATAGCTATTCTCTCGTCTCAAATATATTATAGGACTTTTACCCAACTGTTTTGATGTATATCCCACGCAAGATATCCCATAAATCTCTCAAACTAATCTCAAACCCTAAACAGAAACCGTGTGCACTGTCTTGACTTTGTGTGGATTTTCTGACTTATCCAGCCCAATTAGATGGGTCTAATCGCTTCTAACAGGTCCCTTATGTCTTGTAGAGTCCGTGGGTACCAAATTTGCCCATTGAATCGCCTCCTAGGTCGCTCAAATCCTTGATCCAAAACTGTTGACGCTGCTGCCTTTTTTTCCGCCAAAATCCAGTTTTGAAACTTTGAAGATGACCTCCCCCTATCCAGTTCCGGTGTCCCTTTGTAATTAGGTTACCCCTTATCCAAAGTGAGAGTCCGTATAGTAATTTTCTCCCACGAGCGCAAAAACCACTTTTTAGCCAATTTCGCCGCAAAAGCTTATTTCTCCAAAAACACCTACAAAGACATAAAATAACCAAATAAGTACAAAATCGAGCACTAACAATATAAACAATTGGGACAAATTAGACACATAAATGCGTCTATCAAATACCCCCAAACTTATTATTTGCTAGTCCTCGAGCAAATCTAATCTAAAATAAAATGACTACACTTAGCATGTGCAGTAAGCCGTTAAACCACTAGGTGGCCCTAGTGGCGGAGTGTTTTCTCCGGGGGTTTACCAGAGGTGTACCCACAAAACCTTAATACTCCAGAGCTTAGCTATCTACGCAGAACCTTGGAAGGCACTAAAGAATCTCCTTGGTTGGCATACTTATTGACTACAGGAAGAAGTACCCTGATGCGAAATTCCAATTGCTGTACACGAGTTTGCACTCAAGCATACTAAAATTCATATAAAGTGACAGAGCTCTACTCAGATAGTTGCACTATGGACATCATATTCGGAGTCTAAACTAATCACATGGATAGATCAAGAAGATGGATATAGAAAACATAGATGGTTTTGATGTTTACTAAGTGAACGACGTTTCCCATATCTGTCTGAAGGCCTCCGCCAAAATGAACCTATCCTAATGGATTGAGATACTAGTCTGACTAATATCAACACACTGGCATATACAAGGGTACCAGTGGTCGATAACCTAACTCTAGGTCAACACAACTGGCATATACAAGGGTACCAGTGGTCGACTTTATTGAATTTATTCCTTTTGGTCAAATGGTCTGGTCTCAATTTTTTTTTTTTTTTTTTTTTTTTTTTTTTTTTTTACTTTTTGGTAATCCATTTTTTTTTTTCATCTTTTTTTTTATCTCTTTTTCTTTTTCAACTTTTTTTTTTTTTTCATGGTATCTCAATCACTCTAATTCACCCTAGCATTGGTAACAACTTGAATCGTGGGCCCCACCTATCACTTAGAGAAACATAGTTTAAAAACAAAATAAAATAAAAAGAAGTGAAAAGGACTCAACGAGATATGGTGAAACTATCATGTTATTTCTAACACCTGAGCTCTGTGCTTTTATGAATAGACTCTTTAGATGTTTCCATCTAATCAGATTGGTTCCTCAAACTCCTACAATCAAAATGCTTCCATCCACTTAGATTGTTAGTGCATCCTAATAGATAAATTTCTAGCTCTGGAGTTTATTTATTCATACTGCAACTAAAAGTTTCTCCCATACCCCCAAACTTAAACCTAACATTGTCCTCAATGTTCTAAAGATGAAATTAAAAGCATGAACAAGGAGAAACTGTTACCATTTGAAGTGAAAGAGTTACGGAAGGATATTACCTGGTTGCATGAGATTGGGTTACCTCCCAAGAAGTGCTAAGTTTAAAGTCTTCAGCCAGACTAAGAAAAGTTTAGTCAACTCGAACCGTATAACAGTAGCCGGAATAACTGTGGGTCTTTAACACCAAAAAGAGCTGACAAAAGGAAACTGCAGTGAACCAAGAAAATGTACAAGACTAGCATGCCCTTACCTAGTTTCCTGATTAAGATATCTATATCTAATTGTGGTTCAGGTTCTATAAAAGGGTCTAAATATATTTCTTTAGGCTGCAACTCCTCAAAATTGAGATCCGAATTATTAGGTCCTAGAGTCTGTAAATACTTAAATAAGAACTTAGAAGCACAAAATAATAACCTAAATAATTGAGGATCCTCTAAGTCAATCAGGTTTGACTTACATAATTGACCACAGTGAGAGTAGTGGTCATTCTTAAGAAAATGTGTCGATTCTAATATCCTAAAGTAATTAGGTTTAGTCTCAGAACTTAATAATTGACACATTTGAAATTTATACGTTCCCACAATTTTTGAAAAATATTTGGTGGGAAAACAAAGTCGATCTTAGTATCATAGCCTGGTCTAACCTCATCAACCAGAGGATGGGTTTCTAACAACTGAACTTCCTTATGGACATCACTAGGTTCAGGAAAACGAGTATGAAAGTAATCTTGTAAAATGGTTGAGGCATTGATGTCAAGTCCTAAGTGTGGGGACTTTCTGAGAGTTAAAGGTAAGGCACTAGGGAAGTGATAATCACCCCCAAACTTAGAGTTTTCAGTTTCTCTAGATAGACCTCTAATTATTTCTTGAATTTCCGTATCTTCAGAGTCCTTAAAATATTCAAGAGATTCTTCTAAGTTATTATCAGGTAGTGCATCTTTACTCATCTCTACGGGTCTATCTTCTTCTTCCAAGACTATTGTTTCTAAGTCGCTAGACTCTAAAACAGTATTTTCGAAATGAACCCGTTCCTCTAAACCACTATCGGCTTCGTAATCAAAAGGAAAAACTACATCGTCTAAAACGGTGGTATCCCTAATCAAATCCTCGTCCTTTTGAATAGGTGAATAATCATAAAAATTATTTGGATTTGAAGTAGAAATAATATAATCACTATAAAGCTCAATTGGATTACTAGATTCCTGATTACTATGCCTACATATTTCAGATTCTTCATCACTACTATCCTCATCATCATAATAGTACGAAGATGATTGAACCTTATCTAAATAAGTAGTGTTACCAATTATAACCTCGTTATCTTGATTATGTGAAAAAGTATCTTCATTCTCAAGGGTATTATTGGATACACTATATTGGCAATTCAAGTTATTTCGAGCAATACTTTCGTTCGTCTCTAACTCAAGTCTACGTGTCGACTCAGCTATCCTCTCAAGGGTCTCTTCCAAAGAAAGTTCCCTTAGTGTAGGATCTAAGTTTTGAGTTAATCTATTGAGGATATCTTCTACAGATTCAGTTGTTGTTGCAGTTCTTTCGTCCATAACTACATTATTCACCTCATCTAATTTATACGTCGATTCAGCTAACTGACGTGATGACTTAGCTAAATTCCTGAGAGTCTCTTCTAGAGAAGGAATAGGAACTGAAGGATCATAATAAGGACTACTTTTCAAAAGTTTGATTGTATCCTCTAAAGACGAAGAACTAGTATTATAATCTTCTTGCTCGTATGACTGATGCGCGTGCGGATAGTAATTGGGCTCACCATGGTATGAACCATAACCTTGAAAAGGTTGGCGTCCCCAGTCACTATTCTCACTATGGTCATAATACTGATGATGTCCATATTCAAATTCAGGTCGATATTCATTGTATTGGCTTCTATCATACCAGTTCGACATTCTTAATTGCAGGGGAATTCTACGCAATCACAAACAAGTCCGACTCGACCAAATCAAACCTATAGAATCTAGCAAACAAAAAGCATGATGGCTCCACTTAGATTGTTTTCTAGACCAGCTTCTATTCCTTCGAAAAGGAATTCGTTACAATTTGAGCACACCCCTCTGGAATCAATCCGAGCTAATGTAAGTTGAATCGAGGCGAGGGAAGCTCAGTGGAGCTTTGATACCCAAGGCCTCACCGCTATCACAAGGCGGCGCAGTCACGCATTCAACTCACAGAAACCATCATGAACTTTGAAATGTGCTTAAAGAGCAACCAATATTTTTCGAACGAGTTTCCTATTAAGCTCGTTACCCTATTGGTCTCGTTCTATTCAAAATTTTAGGCTTAGGTTCGCGTTTGGTTTCGTTTTCCTAAGGCGGGCAAGAAGGAAACGGTGATGAAATCCGAGTCCTTATCTTGATTTGGCCAGGCCTTGCCCTTTACTAGGAAATAAAACAGTCCAATTCGTCCTCAATCAATGAATCACCTTAAGGAATACAGTAACTCGCTTACAGATTCGCGAGTGTTTCGATGGACTTACCTCCCGTACCAGACGGGCGATGAACCGTTGTCGTCGACTCGGGCCACGACTCCTATGCGTGTGCGAACCCGAGGGGCCGAGACGATATCGTAATCGTCGTCCTTCCCTGCAAACAGTTTGTATTTAAGGATACCCTTCCGTAGGGTTTAAAATAAAAATAATGTCCAAAGTCCAGAATAAAGTCCAAATAAAAAGTCCAAAATTACAAAAATTATGAAAAAAAAGCCTATTTACAAATTCTAAAAAAATAAATAAAAACTATATACAAAAAAAAAAATAATATAATAAAAATAATTAAATCCTAAAAAAATTATGTCTTTTTTCTCTTCTCTTTTATCTTTTAGCTTTAAGCTTTTTGTTCCCAAGTCCTTAGTATTCCACTTCGAACCTGTAAATCAAAGACACAAAAAGAAACGTAAAAAGGAACAAATAATAATAAAAAAAAATAAACCTAAAAACAAATCATATACAAGTCCGCGTCGGCGGCGCCATCAATTTTTGGCGCCGCCGACGCGGATTTGTGTTTAGGTAGCATTTTTTTTAGATTTTTTTTTTATTATTATTCTTGTTCTTCTTTACGTTTTTGGTTTTTTTTTTTTGTTTCCTTGCAGATTTTTGAAGTTGGAGCGAGAGATAAATTTTCCAAAGCTTGTGGTGATTTACTTAAAGTTTGGGAGCGAAAAGCAAAGCTAAAGGAGCGAAAGAAGAAGATTTTCTTTATTTTGTAAAAGAGATAAAAAAAAAAGAGAGACATTTTTATTTTTGTAATTTTTTTTTAATTAGACTTTCTTTTCTTTTTCTTTTTTTTTTTATGGACTTTGGACATTAATTTTGGGACATTTTATTTTATTTTTTATTTTTTAAACCCTACGGAAGGGTATCCTTAAATATAAACTGTTTGCAGGGAAGGACGACGATTACGATATCGTCTCGGCCCCTCGGGTTCGCACACGGCATAGGAGTCGTGGCCCGAGTCGACTTCAGCGGTTCTTCGCCCGTCTGGTACGGGAGGTAAAATTCTAAACACCCGCGAATCTCCTGCAAGCGGGTTACTGGACTCCTTAAGGTGAATATATGCTGAGGACTTGAATATGGACTGTTTTTAAATTCCTAGTAAAGGGCAAGGACTGGACCATATAAGATAGGGGTTCGGATTTCATCACCGCTCCCTTCTTGCCCGTCTTAGGAAAACGAAACCTAAAGCGAACCTAAGCCTAAAATTTGGACTAGAAAGAGACCTATAGGGTATCGAGCTTAACAGGACAATCATTCGAAAAATATTGGTTACTCTTTTAAGCACACCTTGAAGTTCTTGACGGTTACTGCGAGTTGAATGCGTGACTGCGCCGCATTGGATCGGTGAGGTTTTGGGTATCAAAGCTCCACTGAGCTTCCCTCGCCTCGATTCAACTTGCTTTAACTCGGATTGATTCCAGACGGGTTTGCTTAAATTGTAACGAATTCTCTTTCGAAAGATTAGAAGCTGGTCTAGAAACAATCTAAGTGGAGCCATCATGCTTGTTGTTTGCTAGAAATCTTTAGGTTTGCTGTGGTAAAGTCGAGTCAGCCTGCTTGTGTTTGCTAGAACCTTCCTGTTAGGATTTTTATTTTTTTTGAATTCTTTTTAGTGTATGCCCGATTTTGTTAGGGCTTGGAAAAGAGATACTCTAGGTCGATTGATTAGCGAAAAACCTAGTAGTTCTTCTGATTTAAGCAGGGAGCTCGAAGATTCTTCTTTTGAGAGCCCTGTTTTTGGAAACTTCTGTTTTGAGAATCTGTCTCTTTGTGAGGATAGTACCCCTAGTACTTCTGTTGTGCCAGCGATGGCAACTTGAAAGATTACATGTTCCCAACTAGGACCAACCGAGCTTCATGCATTAAATTGCCAGCCACTACGGCTAATTTCGAGATAAAACCTAGTATTCTTCAAATGATCCCTATATTCTTAGGAAAAGATGATGAGAACCCTTATTTTCATATTAGGGACTTTGAGGAAATCTGTGGGACAATTAGGATAAAGGACCTTACCGATGAAGTCTTGAAACTTAAGATGTTTCCCTTTTCCTTGAGAGATAAAGCCAAGACCTGGCTTAATAACCTACCGTCTGAATCCATAGAAACATGGCAGGAACTTATCGCTGCCTTCTATATGAAATTCTACCCTAAGCATAAAACTGCAGCTGTTAGGCAGAAAATTAGTGCTAGTGTGCAACAAGAGGGAGAGTCTCTTATAGGTTTTTAGAGCGATTCAATGATCTCCTATCTCAGTGTCCTCACCATGGATTTGATAATATGAAACTTGTACAGATTATTTATGATGGTTTAGACTATTCGACCAAAGCCATGGTTGAGTCTATGTGCGCTGGTGAGTTCACTAGTAAAAATGCTGATGATGCTTTTACCTTCTTAGGAGCTATCGCTGAAAAATCCCAACAGTGGGAATCTTGTGTTGAACCCCCTAAAAGACTCTTGGTCAATAGAAGTAGCACCAATATGGTAGATACGAGTTTTGCGTCAGATGCTAAGTTTGCTGCTTTATCCAGAAGGTTAGAAGCTTTAGAAATGGGTCAGTCTAAAAATAGGTCCCTTGTTGAACCTAATAGAGCCTCTCAAGTCTCTAGTTGTGGAATAGAGCCCGATAATTCATTTTGGGAAGGTCAAGTTAGTGAAGAACAAGCCCATGCTGTCTATAACAACTCTAGGTTTGAGAACCGTCAGAAGTTTGACCCATACTCAGAAACCTACAACCCTGGTTGGAGAAACCATCCTAATTTCTCTTGGTCTAAGGGCCAGAGTCAAGGCCAGTCTAGCAATCTCAGCCTCCCCCAGGTTTTGGTTTTAAGAATCTTCAGGTCAAACCCAGTTTCAGAACACTTCCGAGAAAAAGATCTCTACCTTAGAGGAACTCTCACTATGTTAGCAAATAACCATGAAATGCTATCAAAGAACCACATGAGCTTTCAACAAGAAACTAGGCAAGAGTTGAAGAATAATTCCCAGAGTCTTGCCAAATTAGAACTTCAAGTAGGACAAATAGCTAAGTTTATAAGTGAGAGAGAAATGGAAGGTTCCCTAGTCATACTGATCCTAACCCTAGAGGAGAGAAATCGTACAATCATGTGAATGCTGTCACAACCCTAAGAAGTGGAAAGAAAGTTGACAACAAGGTCGCCATGCCTGATAGTGAACATGCTGTAGTTCACCCTGCTGAGCCAGAAAATGAGGAGACTGATAGAGTCTCCAAAGAGACCAATGAGGGTCCTGTTGAGCCTCACTTTGTTCCCAGAGCCCCGTTTCCCCAGCTGCTAGTTCCGACTAAGAGGGAGTCCAACTTTAATGATATATTGGAGGTTTTTAAGCAGGTTAATATCAACCTTCCATTATTAGATGCAATTAGGCAGATTCCCTCTTATGCCAAGTTCCTTAAGGACTTGTGTACGCGAAAGCGTAAGCTCAGTGTCCAGAAGAAAGCCTTCATAGCTAGTCATGTGAGTTCTATTATTCAGAATACCACTACTCCTAAGTATAAAGACCCAGGGTCCCCTACCATTTCTTGTACAATAGGTAAGTACCGTGTTGAGAAAGCGTTGCTTGACTTAGGAGCCAGTGTGAACTTACTGCCATACCATGTGTACCTTAAGCTAGGACTTGGTGAGATGAAACCTACCCAGATAACACTCCAGTTAGCTGATAGGTCCGTTAAAATCCCTCGTGGTGTGATCGAGGATGTTCTTATTGAGGTCGACAAGTTTATTTATCCAGTGGATTTCGTGGTCCTAGATACCCAACCTGTCCCCGACCCAGAGAACCAAATACCTGTGATTTTAGGTCGCCCATTCTTAGCTACGTCTAATGCGATCATAAACTGTCGAAATGGTATCATGAATCTTTCTTTTGGTAATATGACTATTGAGCTGAATATTTTTAATGTAAACAAGCTACATTCTGAGCTAGATAGCACATGTATTGAAGAGGTGAACATGATAGGAACCTTAGTTCAGGAGTCATTACCAAACATCGTATCGGAAAATACATTGGAGAGTTGTTTATCCCATTTTAGCCTGGATTTCGACGATAATAGTAACATTGAACAAGTTAATGCTCTGTTGGATTCTGTTCCTATGTTAGATATTGATATATGGAAAAATAGGTTCGAACCATTACTAGCTTCTGAGTCTATCTTAATACCTTATTTAAAAGAGCCTCCTGAGTTGGAGTCTAATTATACATTTTTAGGCCCACCCGAGTTTTCCCTGTGATTATAGCTTCCGATTTGGATAGTGATCAGGAAAGTAGGCCAGAGACCGTGCTTCAAGAAAATAAGGAAGCCTTAGAGTGGACCATAGAAGATATGAAGCAAGCTGAGGATGAACCACCTGATTATGACTTAGAGAAAGCAATTGACCTTTTTCAAGAACCCGATGGTCTAGAAATTAGGAACATTGTGACTAGTCATTGTAGAGGCACCCAAAATTCTAAGTTTGGGGGTAGAGAACTAGAAGAATCTCTTGAGTATTTTAAGGACTGGGAAGATCCGGAAATTCAAGCAATAATGAGAGGTTTGTGTGAGAGTAGTGAAAACCCTAAGTTTGGGGCTAGTAATGATTCTTGTGATCGTCAATTATCCCCATTAGAAGTCCCTAACTTGGGACTCGAGCCTAGTGAGGTATTCCATGAGTCTATTCAGACTCCACAACCCGATCCTCCTGATAATGTCCAGGAAAAAATCCATATATTAGAGACCGTTTTTCGGATGATGAAGCTGTTTGCCGAGACACTCATATGAAGCCCAAGTGGCACTCCAGATAAATCCAGTTGTCTTGCGAGAAACTTTAGATCAGGTTGTGCTCTTCTGCTCATTTTTCTGATCTTGACCATTTGTCTCCTATTAGTGGCAGTTCTATTTGGTCTTATGGACCCACAATTGTTTCGACTATTGGTATACGACTTTGGAAGGTGAAAATTCTTTTTGAGGTATTTGATGTCTAGCTAATGACTATAAATTTAGCATTTACTGGGAGGCTCCCGCGTTCATGTGATACGGTAATATCCTTCCTTATTTCTTTTCCCTCCAGTGGTAATAGTTTCTCCTTGTTCATGCTTTTAATTTCATCTTTAGAACATTGAGGACAATGTAAGATTTAAGTTTGGGGGTGGGGAAGAAGAAGAAGAAGAAGAAAGAAACACTTTTTGTCACCTTTTTGCAATAAATAAACTCCAGAGCCTAGAAATTTATGCCTATTGAGGATTGCACTAACTAATCTAAGTGGATGGAAGCATTTTGATTGTAGGAGTTTGAGGAACCAATCTGATTAGATGGAAACATCTAAAGAGTCTATTCATAAAAGCACAGAGCTCAGGTGTTAGAAATAACATGATAGTTTCACCATATCTCGTTGAGTCCTTTTCACTTCTTTTTTTTTTTTTTTTTAAACTATGTTTCTCTAAGTGATAGGTGGGGCCCACGATTCAAGTTGTTACCAATGCTAGGGTGAATTAGAGTGATTGAGATACCATGAAAAAAAAAAAAAAAAAAAGAGTTGAAAAAGAAAAAGAGATGAAAAAAAGGATGAAAAAAAAAATGGTAGTTACCAAAAAGAAAAAAAAAAAAAAAAAAAAAAAAAAAAAAAAAAAAAAAAAAAAAGAAAAAAAATTGAGACCAGACCATTTGACCAAAAGGAATAAATTCAATAAAGTCGACCACTGGTACCCTTGTATATGCCAGTTGTGTTGACCTAGAGTTAGGTTATCGACCACTGGTACCCTTGTATATGCCAGTGTGTTGATATTAGTCAGACTAGTATCTCAATCCATTAGGATAGGTTCATTTTGGCGGAGGCCTTCAGACAGATATGGGAAACGCCGTTCACTTAGTAAACATCAAAACCATCTATGTTTTCTATATCCATCTTCTTGATCTATCCATGTGATTAGTTTGACTCCGAATATGATGTCCATAGTGCAACTATCTGAGTAGAGCTCTGTCACTTTATATGAATTTTAGTATGCTTGAGTGCAAACTCGTGTACAGCAATTGGAATTTCGCATCAGGGTACTTCTTCCTGTAGTCAATAAGTATGTCAACCAAGGAGATTCTTTAGTGCCTTCCAAGGTTCTGCGTAGATAGCTAAGGTCTGGAGTACAGGTTTTGTGGGTAACCTCTGGTAACCCACCCGAGACTATAACTCGGCCACTAGGGCCACCTAGGGGTTTAAAGGCTTATTGCATACGCTAAATGCAATCGACGATGCCTGCGACAGTGAGTTAGGATTTTATTTTGTAGTTTTGATTTGCTCGAGGACTAGCAAATAATAAGTTTGGGGGTATTTGATAGACGCATTTATGTGTCTAAATAGCTCATTTGTATATATTGTTAGTACTCGATATTGTACTTATTTGGTTATTTTATGTATTTGTAGGTGTTTTTGGAAAATAATCTTGCGGCGAATTTGGCTAAAAATGTGGTATCTGGACCTCCGTTGATAACGTACCGGAAGCGCCTCAGAAGTGTACCGGAAGTATCCCAGAAATACCCCGGAGGAACCCCGAAAAAAAGTGCGGAAAATGCCTCAGAGGACACTTGCTATACGGACCCTTGATTTTGGATAAGGGTAACCTAATTACTAAGGGGTGACCTATTTCCAGGCAGCTGCTAAAGGGAGAACAGCACAGGATAAGGGCACCCACCTTCTTCACGTTTTGAATTAAAAAAATGGCGGGAAAATGCATGCAGCGTCTGGCAGATTTGAAGATCGAATTTTGGACGTGATTTTAGGAGATTCAATTGCTGTATTTGGTACGTATGGACTATGCATGACTAATCAGGCCTGATACAATCAATTGGACCCAACCAATTGGGCTGGAATGGCCGGGAGAAGTAATCAAAGTTCAACAGGACACGTACTTTCTGTTCAAGTTTCAAAGATTTGTGAGAGATATTTGGGAGAGTTTGACGCTGGAAATTAATGTATTTAGTCTTGTTCACGTCTTAAGAAGAGTTTGGTACCTATTTATAGCTAACAGACGCGTACAAACACTGAAGAGGTGATTATTCTCTCAACAGCGCCGAGAAGAAAAAGAAAAAAAAAAGTCGGATTCAGTAGAGATTTTTGGGGATTAAAAGACTATATAAGAGTTGGTTCAAGTCATAGAAAAGTTTAGAAACCTTTAGGAGAGAGTTTAGAGTCGATGAGAGCCTAGGAGAAGCAATATAGAGGAGACAACGCTGCTGCTGCTGCTGCCATTAAAGCTTCTGAAGAACACGAAGAACAGACTCGCAGAGTCAGTCGTTCTTCAGCAGACTTATTTTCATACCACTGTCGTTGTTCACAGCAGTAGATAGTTATCGTTTACAGCAGTCTTAAATTACCATACTCTTTTGTAACAGTGGCGCTGTAACACCACTACAGCGTTGCAAATTCCTTTTTCATCTTATATTCATCAATAAGAACACCTATTTTAGCCATGAATTATCTTGTGAGTGTGTTTTGGGATGAGGAGCTAAACCCATTAGCCAAGGCGACGGAGGAAGCCATTGGTCCTTATTTATGGTATAATTCGAACTTATTATTTATTTGCAATATTATTACATGATTATTTGCATGGAATTTAATTGAAAAATTGATTTTTATTGAATAATTGTGATTCATTTTGATGGAGCATGCTTAGTTTAAGACTCTTGATGTTTCATGCTTGGTGTTTACATTTATTACTTCAAAAATCTACAAAAGGCATATATTAGAATCACTCTAAAAGAAAAATTGCATGAATATTAATTATTATTAATTTATCATAATGGGGTCAAGTGGGATGGTGGAATCCAAGTCTTGGTGTTTTTCTCTAAAGGTTTGAACTATTTTATTTATTTGTGTGTTTAATTTAAATCTAAAAAAATTGTTTTCTTCACAAGTCTGAAAAGACCCCTTTCTACCTACTACTACAATCACTATTTGATAAACCATCAAATTTTTGACATTTTGTTGTAGTAATTCGATTTCGGTAAATACGGATCGATGCTCGGACTTGAATAGATTTAAAAACAAAAATATATACACAATTGTCACAAGATCAAGAGGAACCAGGACTCAGGATTCCAATGTTTCATATTCAAGTGGCTTAGAAAATAATCCTAGGCGATTATAGCTCAAAATAAAACAAGTGTTAACTCTATCTTTGCCAAATTAGATTCCATAAATATTACTTGTATATTATAAGCATGGCACATCAAGAATCCTAGGACTAAGCATGTTCCATCAAACAAAATCACAAGTAAATTAGTTGAAATCATAAATCAATTAAAATCGGTTGCAAAAGGTGAATTAAGAATTATTTTAAATAACCACATGGCTGAAAAACAGCTTCCTCTCATCATCCCAGTATGGGGTTTAGCTACTCATAATAATCATGTTCTCAAAATACATACTTGATGCTCAAAATATGATTAAAAGAGTAAAAAATATAAAACAGTGAAACTACGACCCTCTTTAAGCGTCCAGAGAAGAACGATAAAACACCACTGCTGTAAATAACGATACCTCAGTGCTGCTGTTGACGCTGTTGTTTTAAGACCCACAGATGCTAGTTGTTGTCACTGTTGATAAACGACTGTCCTTGCAGGTGTGTTCTTCGTGTTCTTCGAGCTTTGTTAATGGCAGCAGCAGCAGCAGGTACAATTCCTGCAACTTCTCCTGCGCCTCTCTTCTGGCCTCCCAATCGACCCCTAACTCTTGATAAACCTCTCTGTGACTCGTCTCAATCTTTATATACTCCACAGCTCCATAAATCTCGAGAAATCTTTTTCTTTTTTCCTCCCTGCCAAGTTACGGTTTTTCTTTTCTACACGGCTGCTGACCCTTTCCAAACTCTCCGTACGCGGCTGTTGGTTGTAAAACTCCCTAAGATAGAGCAGCAATCCAATACAAGATATTCTGGCCACGTAACTTCTATAGCTAAAATCAAACAGAACCCGTAATGACTCACGGCTCTGTTTTGCTCCACACGATCAATTCTGGTCCTTCAAATCACCCCTTTTAGCTCTATAAGTCCATAGAATAAGCCCAACATTTCCAGCCCTTTAATCTCCTTAAAACTACCCAAACAATTATATCGAAAATCTTCCAGGCGTGAGAACTAGTTTCCCGCCAAATTTTACGTTTCAAATGTTGAAGATGGGTTACCCCCTAACCAGTCCTGGTGTCCCTTTAGCAGCTGCCTGGAAATGGGTCACCCCTTAGTAATTAGGTTACCCCTTATCCAAAATCAAGGGTCTGTATAGCAAGTGTCCTCTGAGGCATTTTCCGCACTTTTTTCGGGGTTCCTCCGGGGTATTTCTGGGATACTTCCGGTACACTTCTGAGGCGCTTCCGGTACGTTATCAACGGAGGTCCAGATACCACATTTTTAGCCAAATTCGCCGCAAGAGATTATTTTCCAAAAACACCTACAAATACATAAAATAACCAAATAAGTACAATATCGAGTACTAACAATATATACAAATGAGCTATATTAGACACATAAATGCGTCTATCATGTCCCAATTTATACATCTAAATAATTAATTTCGAGATAAACTTAAATGGCATTAATCTCCTTGCATGCCTCCTGGAATTAACTGTGCATGAAACTGTCTATATGCCTCCTTGAATTAACTCTGCATGAAACTTCCTGCATGCCTCCCTGATTCAATTCTGCATGAAACTTCCTGCATGCCTCCATGTTTAATTCTGTATGAAACTGTAACTGTCAGACTTTGAATGGTATGACCTGCTGACAGACATGACTGGAGACTAGATGGAGGCTGGCTGGAAATTGGTTGGCAGCATGGATGGATGTTGTCTGGTAGAAAAACTGACAGCATGGGTAGAGACGGGATGACACTGCGGCATTGGCCTCCGGCATAGGCCCCCGACATTGACCTCCATTGCTGGCCTCCGGCATTGGCCGCCGGCATAGTTCCTAGAAGCGCGACTGACAACTTGACTTTGATAGTTGACTGACAGTTGACTTTCACCATTGACCTAGCATTGACTTCATGGAGCCCTGGACTTGCTGGTAGCTACTTCAGTGGGTAGACTGGTGGCAGCTGAATAGTGTCCCAGGCAACATTCTGGCCCAATATGTGGTATTTTTACTCATGGTACAAACATCGCCCCCTCTTAACCTCCAACTTTTTGGGGTGGGTAAAGAATTTTTTTTCCCTTAGTCAGTGATGAAGTTCGCCCCCAGAGTGTGGATTATTGATGCTGAGGTGATTGGCAAACTTCCCTTGTTATTTGCAGAAATCACAATCAAGACGCCCCCAAGTAAGGCTATTGTGACTGGGAGATCAGCGGGCAACAATTGAGCATGAACGTTGTTGTATGCAAAAAACTGGACTGAAGGCTGAACTAGTATGCAACGAAAGCGTGATACTGGAGCGGAGTGGTGTTGAAAGTGAGTGAGATGTATTGTTGATCTAAACTGAACTGTGGTAGTTGCGTTAGAACTAGACTATTAACAGTTGTTTAGAAAAGATGAGCTATATTTGAAGTCACTCAGCTGGAATTGTAGGAGATGTTGTTGTAAACGAAACTTGAATTTGCAGATTGTTAGTAATTTCCGACCAAAATAGGTAGTAGTAGAGCTGTTGGCATTAAACTGTTGTCAATTACGGACTGAGCGCGGGGTAGCTGCGAGCGAAAGGATGTGAACCTTTAGTAATTGAGGTGGTAACAAACTTTGTGTGTTGTTAGACCTCCAATGGTCTTGGTTGTGCTACTGGATATGATAACGATCTTTATATATCGTCAATAATTATATGAATCAGGATAGTCAGCGAGCAGCGATGTTTTGTAGACTAGATTGCAATAGTTGTTGTGGAACTAGATTGCAATGATTGCGGTAAACTGGACTGCGAAGGTCACAAGAAAATGTCCTCTGTAGTAATAAGCAAAACTGGGTAGTAACAGCTTTGAGCAAAGCTGGTCTGCAGCAGCTGCGATCAGGCTGGATTGCAGAGAGCGAACAGAGCTGGGACTGCAGCAATCTTCGATCGCTGGACTGCAACATCAACGAGCAAAGCTGCACTGCAGCAGCTGCGATCAGCTGGACTGCAACAACAACGAGAGAAAAGCTGCATTGCAGCAGCTGCGATCAGTGGAATGCAGCAAGCAACGAGCAAAGCTACATTGCAGAAGCTGCGAACATAGTTGGATGCTGCAAGTAGCTTCGATCAGCTGAACTGCAGCAGCGACGAGCAAAGTGCACTACAACAGCTGCGATCAGCTGGACTACATGAGCTGTGAACATAGCTGGACTGCAGTAGCTTCGATCAGCTGAACTGCAGCAGCGACGAGAAAAAGTTGCACTTGCATCACCTGCGATCAGCTGGATGCAGGGAGTAGCGAATATAACTGGACTGCAGTAGCTTCGATCAGCTGAACTGCAGCAGTTGCTGAGGATCTGGATTAAAAAAGTTCGATAAACCTGAGTGTAACAATTACAAATAAAACCAGACTGCATCAGTTGCGTCCAACTGAGTACAGAATTGATGAGCAAAACTGGACTGCATCTATTGTGTCCAACTGAGTGCATCAGTTGCTTTTGAACTGAACTACATCAGTTCGATCAACTTAACTGTAGTAGTTATTAATGTCACTTTTGTTTCGATTTCCAGCAGCTGAATTTCACTTTGTATTCAGGTGCCATGTAACTCGCTCCCAAGCGTGCGGAGTGTTACACAGCTCGCCCAAAAAAGTTACTTTAGACCATGAGGCGTTACATATCTCGCCCCCATGTGATGGTCACCCACGTTGAAGTGATATGAAACTCTCCCTCAGAAGATAGTAATTGTCATGCTTCTTAATGCTCGCACAAGGGTGCACTTCCTTGCTGTATCTTGCTCGCGCAAGGAATGAAGTTGAAGGTGTTTGCTATCTGAAATTCGCGCAGGGGGGAAATCCCACTATTGCAGATGCGCGCATAATTGAAATGTGTGCATCTCCTTGTGAGAAAATGCTCGCCACATTATAGGTGTCCCCTTGAACAAAAGTGTGAATGATTATATGAAATGATGCAAAAATATTTAATTGTGTTCGTACCTTATGAGATGTGGTATTGCGACTCTGTGTATATGTGGAAGTTAGGATGTCCATTGTCTATATTGTTGTTTCTCAGTGGTGATAATTATCGAACAGTGTGTTACCTAAAACATTTCAGACAACAACTCTTCCGAACTGTTAATTCAATTGATTTGTTCGTGATCGATCTTGCTGCTAATGAAATTTCGAGGGAAAAATTGCGACGATATTGTTCTTGTGAATGGGGGGTAACTTCATGACGACGTCAAGCTTTAGAAGATGGTTCGAGCATCTCGGGTCTGTAACAACGGCCTCTTCTGGTGCAGTTGGCTTAGCATCTCGACTTGGCTCGATTTAGCCACTAGATTTTCTGTCAGACTGGATTTCACCAGTTGATGAAAATTGGACTGTTGCAGTTATATACTTGAACCGGACTGCAGCTGTTACTGCAGAACTGGACTACAACAGTTATGACTAGAACTGGACTGCAACAGTTACGATCAACTAGACTGCAGCATTACTGAGGATAAATGGACTACAGTAGTTCGATCAACTGAACTATAGCAGTTTTAACTAGCACCGAACATGTGACTCGACGCAACAGCGTTCACGAACATTGAATATGATATGTAGTTTTCACTTGATAGTGATCGGCGACCATGTGTGATGTCGCCGAACGAAACCTCAATTTTTTTTTTTTCAAACTCAAGATTTTTCACCTCCTGGTTTTAAGGAATTGAAAGACGATTCCAACGAGCCAAAAATCACTCGATTCGGACTTAAAACGAAGAAGTTATTGCCGAAACAAGATTTTCTCTTTGCGTGCGTTAGTAGCTGACGTGGTACAGCTGACTGGAAAAATTCTGACATGGCAGCCACCAATTGGAAAAATTGCTGACGTGGCGTGCTGACTGGAAAATTGACTGACATGGCATACTGATGTGGCATGATGACATGGCATGCTGGATTGTTGCTGACGTGGCAGTCACTGACTGGATCAAGGCTACTGACGTGGCAAGGGCTGATTAGCCCGAACTGCTGACGTGGCATGATGACTGGACATGGCTGTCGCTTACTGGGCAGCCACTGATGACGTGGAACATAAGTGCTGACGTGGCAGATAATGGTTGGTCGTCAGTGCTGACATGTCGCCGTATTGGTGACGTGACCATCCCGTGTTGGCCGTTGATGCTGACACTGTGTGATGACGTGGCATCCGTGTGGTGACATGTCGTCGTGCAGTGACGTGGCCTGTAGTGCTGACGTGTCAGACAATGGTTGGTCGTTGATGCAGATAACGTGGGTGAAAATTACCTAGACGTGGGTGATGATAGACTGAAGTAGGTGAAAGTAACCTCTAAAGTGGGTGATAGTAACTTAATGTGGGTGAACGGAGTAACTAACAAGGGTGAAGAAACTGGATGTGGGTGAAGATGACCGTTGACGTGGGTGAGTAACACCTGTTGGCCGCTGGGCTTGGACGCCGGTAATTGCCTCCGGGTTTGAGAACTTTTCGCAACGCTTTTCCTAAAGTGTGATCTTTAGTCTTAAATTTTCCGCCACACCTTTGGGAACTGTTATCTTTTCTCTCTGATTTTTTGCAACAGTTTCGGGATCTGTGGTCTATTCTTTTCGAACTTCTTGCAACAGTTTTCGACTGTGATCTTTTCTTCGAACATTTTGCAACAGTTTTCTGAACTGTTATCTTTTCTCGTCTGCAACAATATTCTCCTTGAACATTTAGCAACGATTCATCGGGCACTGTGGCCGTTTTCCATGGACTTTCCTGTCAATGTTTTGCTACACTTGCTTTTCTTGGAAGTCTTCTCTAGGATTTTTAAGCGCCTAAAGATGTGGATAACTTGACAACCTTGCGATCATGACAGTAGTGATTTTGACCTACTACAAACTCGAACATGTAGATATTGCGTTATTTGGGAAGCTAGTTTTCCGAACTTTGGACTTGACATGCTGCGGATCGAACATCCAATCAACAATTTTAATGATCCTTGTGGCGTTCCAATCCTCGTGGCTTATGAAGGTGATAGTTTTTGCATACTTTGAACAACGAATCTTGACGATCCTTGGTGGAAGTTGCAACGAACTTTCGACCCTATCATGTTGCGGACCGAACATCCTGCAACAATTTTGACGATGTTTTTACGCCATCTTTTACCATGGACTGAACGTCCTAGGGGCGGTTTCATCGGTCTTAATAGTGATGCAGTTTCAGTGGTTTCCGAATATAATAGTTTTACAGATCCCGATCTGTGAATTTGGATTGCAGCAGTTACGATCAACTGGATTGCAGTAACTGTGATTATATGGTCTGCAGCAGCTGTGATCAGCTGGACTGCAGTAGTTGCAATTAAACTGGACTGCAGCAGTTATGATCAATATGGACTGCAGCAGTGATTTTTGACGGCATCCAAACTGCTTTTTTGACGGATACGATATTGAAACATTCTGTACTACTTTTCTCAACGGTAAAACACGATTCATTTTCTTGTACTTCCCTTAGTCGGCGTCAATTTTTGTACCCAGAAATATTTCCAGGCACCAAACACGATGGTTTTGATGATTGATGTGTAATTGGGTTAAGTTTCTAATTAAGAAAAATAAAGAAGACAGATTTAACGTGGTTCGGCGATTGATGCCTACATCCACGGATGAAATCCCCTTAGGGAGAGATATTTTATTGATAAGAATTACAGTGTTTTTCTCTGATTTTGAAAACCTCCCCCCTTTACTTCTACCAGGGTGTCCCAATTTATACAGCTGAATAATTAATTTCGAGATAAACTTAAATGGCATTAATCTCCCTGCATGCCTCCTGAAATTAAATGTGAAATTGTATGCATACCTCCTTGAGTTAACTCTGCATGAAATTGCATGCATGCCTCCCTGATTCAATTCTGCATGAAACTGCCTGCATGCCTCCATGTTTAATTCTGTATGAAACCGTAACTGTCATACTTTGAATGGTATGACATGCTGGTAGACATGACTGGGGACTGGATGGAGGCTGGCTGGAAATTGGTTGGCATCATGGATGGATGCTATCTAGCAGCACAACTGAGAGCATGGGTAGAGACTGGATGGCAGTGCGACATTGGCCGCCGGCGTAGTTCCTAGAAGCGCGACTGGCAACTTGACTTCGATAGTTGACTGACGGTTGACTTTGACCATTGAACTAGCATTGAATTCATGGAGCCCTGGACTTGCTGATAGCTACTTCAGTGGGTAGGCTGGTGGCAGCTGAATATTGGCTCAGGTAACATTCTGGCCCAATATGTGGTATTTTTACTCATGGTACAAACAAGTACATAAACCACCTAATAGTAGATCACTCAAGGTGTAATAATTCGGTAGAATGATTTAAGCTTTATAAATTTAGAGGTTGATCCTACTAGTTAGACTTTTGATCAAGGTACACCTTGTAGTGTTGTTTATACACACAATCGCTCCACAAAATCCCTATGTAAAGTCTCATGTTCTCTAGTTAAATGTGTATAAGTTGTTCGACAATTACTTATCTCCTAACTCAATGCAAGCATTATATTAAATCAGTAAATCAATTCAGTTGGACACCTAAACAATCTATCAATCAATCATCAACATTCATAATCGTATAAACAAGCGATAATCATATGAAGCACATCAAAATAAATTAATATGACAACTCAAATCATATTTAGAACTTAGAATTCATCCTCAATCAATTGGTATTTAGCTACTCATGGATGTAGTAGCATCCGTGATATACATATAATATAAGTGAAGAGATATCATTACAAATGATGAGAACCGCACCAAAACTCTAGATATTGCTCCGTTATGATGTTCCGCCTCTCCAAGACTTGCAAAGTTGTGTTAAATATCCCTTTTTAATGATGTAGAAATCTTCTTATATAGTACTCATGAGATCTAGGTATTAGAATCCTTTTGGGAACATGTTACCTTGATTTAAAAGTCAAAAACGTGTCTTGGAAGTGGCCTCGGTCGAGCTACAATCGGTAGTCTCATTACTCCTCTTTCTACCGACTGTTGGGGTCCAAAAATATGAGTTTCCTGATGCCAAAAACGTCCATATCGGTAGTCACAACACCCTCCTTATCTTCCGATTATGAGAGCTCAAAATATGACTTTTCATGTGTCCAAAACTTGCTATAATCGGTAGACTCGATTCCCCTATTATCTATGTTAGAGCATTGCTCAATTGAACTCATAAATTTTGCTATATGAAGTTTTTTGTCAAATTTAGTTCTCAAACCTATATCTTGATTTGTAGTCTACAATTAGTTAAGTCTCGGTCTAGGATAGTGGAGTTGAGAAACGAACCAGTCATCATTTGCGTTATATCATTTGAAGTCGAAGATCAACTGAAGATTTTGGAGAACTTCATCAACAAAAGGTAAGTGAAGATTGAACCACCTATTTCTCAAGTTATATTCGTTGTTCTATCTTTGAGACGATTGTCGCATAACTAATTAGACTAGCTTGCATAGACAAGAATTTCGAGTCGAGAAAATATAATGACTAAGCTTAATGAACATTTTTTCATACATGATCAAATTCGGTGGAGAATAATTTATTATTAGGAACCAAATCATGATTCAAGTTTATCATTCGAAAATAGCCTGGAATAGTGATATGTGTCATTTATATTATTCAGGAATGTTTCGAATCGATTTAAAGAAATATAAAACTACTATATTCATAATACAAGACAGTGTTGTCAATCTTACAAACTGAGAAAACTGTTTTATGTATGAAGTTGTTATTACATTTATTCGTACACGTAGCGAAGTATATATATATATCGTCTTTCAGATTTATGTGATATACATACTCGTATGTACATCATCGAAAAATTTATTTGTTTCGTGATCCAGATAGGTATGTATATTCATATACAAATCACTGTGGAATTGTGGTAAGGGAACCGGGTTAAAATAACCAAACCGGTATGCGAGCCAAAACAGTTATATGTTCTAGAACCAGTTTAGTACTCAAATTGGTACGCAAGCTGAATGTTTTGTGAACTCCGGAACCGGCATAGCTCTTGAGTTTACAAACCGGTACGTGAACTAAAAATTTCTGTAGACTCTGGAACTTTGAGTTGGTTCAAAGTTTTCAAACCGGTACGTGAAGTGAAAAGTTATATAGAGTCCGGAACTCGGTAATTGTATAAGTTTGCAAACTGGTTTATGAACTGAGAAGTTCTGTAGACTCCAGAACTCGGTTGTTTCATATAAGTTTGCAAACCGATCCGCGTACTGTGACTCAGCTGATTCACAAACTATTTAAGTACTTGTACTTTGTACATTTACAAACTATGTCGATTATGAATCAATTGCGATTAAATTATTTCTATGAAGTAATTTGCATTTGATCAATTATCTAATTAACACTAGACACATTTGATCACATGATTGTGACTCAATATTAATGTCTTAGTGAACATGAAAATGAGTGTTAAGCTTTTAAGTTCAAATCGTCTAGTTATGGCTAACCATGTTTATACATAGTCTTTATACACTGTTCGGTTACAGTTCACCTAAACATAGTGTATATCTTGTATATGTGAATAAGATTCAAAGCTTTCATCTATCGCTGAATATTGTTTGCTTGGTTCCAAAGCTATCTTAGCTTAAACCTAGAGCAACCTAGGCTTTGAAGTCTATATAAGGGGAACTCTTGGAAACATGGATCTTTGAATCCTGACACTACTTTTTGGTGTGCCATAGTTGTATCTAGAGTCGTACTCTCAAGAAATCCTTTTAGGGTTAGCAACTGCAAAGACTTCATTGGGATTCGTGAAGGCATGTCCAGTTATCTTTTTTCATGATAACTTGAGTATCCTGATCTTGATTGTTTGTAGAGCCTTGATCCATCAATCAAGATAGATAGTAATAAACAAAGTCTCTTCGTCTCATACTTTATTGATTCCGCAAGTTTTATGCTTGTGAGGTGAATAATAATCTAGGTTGCACTTCGGGTTGCATAAGTCCGGATTTTGAGGATAACCAGACTTTTGTCTAAGTTTCTATCGGTTTCTATCACCTGGATCTATCGTTTGATCTGATCTTCTGTTTAGATCATAAATCAGGAAATCAATAATAGGCTTAATCCTTGGGAGGCAGATTTGGTTTGAAATCTTCAATTGAGTTGAAGAAACTCTTAGTTGGTGTGAGACCGTCTAAGGAAATCGATTGCGTGGAGTCCTGCTGGGATTCAAGAGGCGTAAGGAGCCTGACTCTACCTGAATCAGTGGGACACTGAGTTCGGTCTCAACTACATTTCAGACCGAAGTTAACTGGTATGAGGCTAGTGTATGTAGCGACTTAATACAATTTGATGTTCAATATGGACTAGGTCTCGGGGTGTTTCTTCATTTGCCGTTTCCTCGTTAACAAAATTTCCGGTGTCTATGTTATTTCTTTTTCCGCATTATATTCTTTATTTTTATAATTGAAATACAACAGGTTGTGCGTTAATCAATCACAATAGCTAGGTCTAACCTTGTTAGTTGGATAAGACTTGATTGATTCTTGGACATTGGTCTTTGGTACCGTCCAAGAACTCTCTTTGTAGTTAGGTTCACAGATTCAATTCTGTAAACGTTCTAACAACAAGAGGGAGAGAGATATAAATCTAGGCACTTTCCTTGATTGAGTTTTTACTCTCGGAGTTGTGTTGAGTTTGTCCATACAGATTACCTAAGAAAAAGTGGTGTATTTTGGTACCCCGGGAGTTTCCAGTTGGTATCAGAGCAGGAAAACACGTTAAGACCTGATAAGTCCGTGTTTGAAGCAGTCTGACTACACAGACAGAGACGGAACCTCTACAGATGCACACTAGAATTCATTAGAGATTCTTCAGGATCTGTTCTCCTCAAGACTTAGTGTCTCACTGATAGGTGTTTAAAAACACTTCTCTAAGTATCGATTGATTATGCTTTCTTAGTTAGTTTTCTTGTGCAATTGTATTATTAGCTATCTTTTATATATTATGGGAATTTTGGAGCTTATTCCCAAAAAGAACAAAAAATCGTCCAATTGACTAAAAAATAGGTAGAATTATTATTGCATGGGAAACCACTACCGGCAGTTGTGTGGGCGTTAAGAAGCAACTACCTGAAATCCATTATGAATTACCGGAGGCAGTCAAGGAAGGCAGTCATTTGATTCTAAACGGGTTTACTATATGCACCCGCTCAAGTCACTCAGGGGCACCATCCTCTTTGCCTTAATCTAACACCAGAGAAACTAGGTCGAGTCCGGACTGGTTTCCTACACAATTTAGTTTTCTATACATTTACACTGAGCCGAGGATGACGCCGATGCATGGGTGTTGGCTAGGGCTGTTCATGGTCGGTTTTGGTTCGGTTTCTAACCAAACCAAAACCGAAACCAATATTATTGGTTTCTAAAAATCTAAACCAAACCAATCCATTAACCATTGGTTCGGTTTCCAAATGGTTCCAGTTGGTTTCGGTTTGTCCCAGTGGTTTTTGGTTAACCAATAATTATGTCAAACCAAAAAAAAATACACAAATTTACAGATAAAAAAATCGTAGTTGCCAATAGTATTGGTTTACACAAATATACAGACAAAAAAAAATCAAGAATAGTTAAAGCTTACTCTAATTCTAGAGATCAAACGAAGATATATAATATATCTTAATTTAGATATTGACAAATAAAAAAGAAGGAAGACGGGAAGAAAAAACTCGAGTAGCAACAGCTGTAGTTGGGGGTGGAGAAGGGAGGCGACTGAGAGAAGGAGAAAGAGGGAGAGTATCATAATGAAATATTAGATTTAGGGTTTTTATTTATCCTCTAAATTAATGGGTAGAATCTAATACTTTTAAGTCGACGGTAGAAATTAAGTTTAAAAATTAATCGGTTCCCCAATAGTTTTTGGTTCAGTTTTCAGGTCAAACCAAAACCAAACCAGTAATGTCGGCTTTTCAACATTTTTTACCAAACTAATCCAAATCTAAATGGTTTGGTTCGGTTTCTTATTTATTGGTCTGGTTCGGTCGGTTTCCAACGGTTAACCGACACCATGTTCAGCCCTAGTGTTGGCCGTTAGCAGCGAAGAAAGGAGGAAGTTGTGTGGTTTGGCAGTGACGAGAAGTTGAGTTGTGAACCAGATGAGAGCGAGAAATAATCAGTTGAACTCGGGGTGTTGCTGCCAGTATGATGAAGGCAGTAGTGCAGTCGATGTCCAGAACAGATGGGGATAACACTGCAATTTCAGAGTTGGAGTTTGAGAAGATAGAAAAGGGAATAATGGTGTTGGCTGCTGTACCGGTGATTGAGTGATGGATGTAGATGATGGAGTTCAAGGAACAAGTCAGGGACGATACAAAGAATGGAAAGTGAAGCTGTGAGAAAACACAGGTGAACTCGGTACAAAACAGAGGTCGCTTCCATTCATGGAAGTGATGGAAAAATATCACCAGTGCTGCTGGGATGATGCATACTCGAATTTGAATGGCTTAGTGAGGTGATCACGCTGAATAAGAAGAGAAGCTGATGGTGATGCTCATGAGTATAACTAGCCCGTAACGATGAAGAACATTGATGTAGCTTGGGAATGATTGCTAATGACGTATACGGCTGCTGACAGTGGGTTGCCGAGACTGTTGCCGTTGGTTGATGGCAGCAACGATGGAGCTAAGATATTGATCATGTTTGGTTTGCTGCGGAGTAATGGTGATGACGGGATGACGCAGTGAGAAGTGGTCGCTGTCATTGAGAGATGAAAGGTAGAGCTCGAGTCTGCTGCCATTAATGGAGCTGCTAACGTTGATCGATGATGCTGGGAGTATTTTGGTGATGTTTCCGTCACTAGAGACGAGAAGGAACTCAACAGAAAAGAAGGAGAAGTCTGTAAAGGATCTTGGCAGAGATGGAGGTGTTGCTGGTTGTCGATGGAGTTGCGGTCTGTTGGGTCGAGTCTGAGATGGAAGTGATGAAGACGAGAATGGTTTGAGTACGAGTCCGAGTGAGAGAAGAAACGAGATTATCTTGTTTAGGAAGGTAGGGTGGTCTACCAAACCGTAGGAAATATCAGTTAAACATACGGAGTGGTTTTACAAACGTACGAAATCTTGATTGTGAAGGGGCAACACCCCGTAGATTCTGCAACCGGGACATAATGTAAGTATATCCGCATTAATGGTCGAGAATTCGTAATCCCATTAACACGGTGATTACTGTCCATCTGGTCAAAAAACAAAAACAATCGCAACGCGGGTAGCGTCAAGTATTTTTGCTTGCCGTAGTGCAAGTTGTGTGAGTCTCGGACAGGCCGGCGCAAAACTTATGTTCGACTCTTAGAAGATATTCTCTAGTCGACCCGGTACTTGCTACTGGAAAAGATTTTGGATTTGGATTTGGAATGGGCTGCTGGACTTCTCAGTTTTTTGGATTTGGATTTGGAATGGGCTGCTGGACTTCTCAGTTTTCTGTGAGCGCACTTGGATGTTAAGAGAAATATAGTGCACGACCATCCTTGGACGTGATTGTGCTAGGGATTATTGGAGATATTTGGCAACCCTTTGGCATGGGGTGTGATGCACGGGACACGATTCTTAAGGAGGCGCACTTTCCTATCTTAACTAGGTTTCCTGGTTTCTTCAAGAAGAGGCTACAAAAACTCTCTCTATATAGAGAAGGTTAGATACAATTTGGGATATTTTTTACTACCGGTTTTCTCCCCCTCATGAGGGAGAACTATCTCTTTTCTATATTGTTTTGATTGTTAGGGATGAATTCAAAGTTCTAATTGTGAAGCTCAATTATTACAAGTTCATTTCGAGTTTAAAGTTAATCATTGTGGATTGTTTTTACTATATTGAAGATTTATGATTGATTCTTAGATTAATTTGGAGGCGCAACTAGATTAATCTATTAATCATTCTAATGCTAGTAGAGATTTGAACGATCCGTAATTCACAAACCCTGAAGCATTTGATTGAGTTACACCTTGTAAGCGAACCTCAAGGCGGCTGCCACATCCTGTTAAACAGCAGAAAATATTTGGTTAATATGGAAGTATCCACAAAATAGAAAATACACGTGCAAGGAAATAAAATACAAGTAATATTCTTGTCATAAAACTTACTTGAAGCTGTCCAGTTGAGAGAAAGAAGTCTTTCAGGAACTCATGTTTATAACACCTTCAAAATGAGCATTATACTGTCATGAACCGTAAAACACATGTCCCGAGCAAAAGAAGCTTAACTCAAACAATTCTGGCTAAATATGAGGCCAAGGAAAAGAAAAGCAAATGCAGCGTCATATAAGTAACCAAAAAGGTACCGCGCATATGTGATGAATAGATCCCGAGCCAGAGGTCTTGCCTGTATCGTTCCAAAAAACCCCAGCGGTGGACTCTGCATGCACAAGGAGGAAAAGACAATAACACAAACAAACAAAAGTACTCTTAAAACTAGCCATGCTTGAATCCTCGGCTGATAAAACCTACAGCAGCAGAAGAAAGTATATGCCGAGAGCCCGAAAGTACTACCTTCTGCCAGATGTGGAAGAGGGAAAGATAAACAAGGTCAGCATCACCACTCTCAGTAGCCTTCATCAAAGCTGTATCTTCCTCTCCTATGCTTAACAAAAGAGGAACCTGTCAACATCATTATTTTTGTTAGTATTTTTCCAAGAATCTGCAGCATGCTTCTTTAACTACTTTTAATCTTTTATCGTCTCATTAAATCTTATGACACAAAAGACACCTGTTTGGAGGAACGTGGTTCATGTTCGACAAGCATTGCAGCTAACTTCCGACGGCCACTTTTATCTGCTTGAGAGGCAACTGCAGCATATGATATGCCTTTGCACAATTTCAACTGAAAATTGAAGTTGTTTTAGAAGACAAATGATATGGAAGAAAAGAGACAGAACTGAAAAAAGAAATTGTAAAAAACAAAATCAAGGAAAGAAGATGTACGTAATGCACACCTTATCAAGCAACATTTCAAGAAGAGCAGCATCATGAATAGCCGGCGAAGCTGTTATTTTTGCACACGCCCAGTGCATTATAACCACCTCCTAATCAGCAAATAATTTCATGGGTGTAAAGCAAGTAATCATATCTTCTCGGCTAATTAAGACAACATAGACCAACACCGGACACTGGGAATTTAAGAGCCGAAAGAAAGAACAAAATAATAAAAAATAAATAAATAAATCCTACGTGGTGACTTGAGTTTCTTAACTATTTTGTTCCTTTCACAAAACTGTCTCCCGAAAGTTTTGGAAGTTGTTTTAGTGTTTAATTTTAAAGTTATTAGGTTAAAACTTATTTATCTCTTTCTAGAAACCCAACAGCTGCAACCCCTATATATAAGCTTACAGCAATTGCTACACCTATATCCACCCCAATTGAATCGGGAAAAAGAAATGATATTTTCCTAATATTTCACCATCATCAATTATATCCTTCATCCTGCATGCATATCTAACTAAGACAGACGCACTGGTCACACTCCTAATCTCAGACTCTTGAAAGGTTTATTTTGTCCCTGCTACAAAAGTATCTTCCCCTAGATTTTCTTTCAAATTGACATTTTCGTTCAATCCAGCAGAAAAATTAGAAATCTAAGTAGATAAGGCTATTGTGACTCCAAGAAAATAAAAATATTTTTTTTCTACAAAATCAGGGAAGCGAATTGGATCTTGTAAAACTAAAGATGGAATTTTATCCTGTAAAAAATGGGTCCTATTTTCCCTTCAAAATCAATCACAACACATGATTAAAGATGAAGCTGGTCACAATTCCTTCCAGATTAGCCACATCAAACCATATGCACAAGCATCGTCAAGTACAATACAAATGGTGAATCCTTCTAGATTACAGACAAAAATATTTTGTAACACTGTCCAGGAGTGTCCTATTAGAGCTCTGGGCTTACTTGTACCATTCACTTTGGGCATAATTCTTGGTAGCCAGGAATCAAAAGGAGGTGGAAATCGTTAAATATCTAAAGAGTCCTAAGTTTAGGAGCGTGACGGAAGCGTCCGCTTCTATTGATATGCGTGTGCATGATTCACTTGATGAAAGTGAAAGAAATTTAGAAAGTAAAAAGAGAATTGTGTTTCTGATAAAATTGATGAACATGTACGTTGCTCAGTGCTTATATAGAGGTTTCAGTTCGATACTTCCGATGAAAGTTTGCAACTCTGTGGATTTCAGAGAGAGATAAACAGGTAGCAAATAAACTCACCATTTTGTTTTCGATAGAAATAAAATACTAAAATCAACTTTCAATATTAATAAAAATAAAATTTAAATACTGAAAACAACTTCCAATAATTGTAGTTAATGTAGGCATTTTATTTTATTTTATTTGGGGGAAAGGGTGTTTCCATTTTTTAGGAGTGCGGTTCTCACTTGTTTGGAGTGCAGCTCTCAACAAGGTTCTCATTGAGAAACACAGAGTTGTCAAGGTAGGGTCCCGCATATCTGGCGTAACTGTGAAAGGTTCATGTGGAACAGTTGTCCTTTCTAGCCAGAATCCTCAAGACCTTCTAATTAGTGGCTTGAAACTTTTCCTTCACCAACAACTCTTTCGATAGATAAAACAAACATCTAAGTGGAGCTCAGTCTTATGTGTAACACGTCATTAATATGTCGAAAGAAACATTGGTAAACTTATAGATGGGTTTTAAGATACAGACGCAGGCCTGATTAAAGAAGTTTAAAACTGCACATGTCACCAATTCTAGGATCTAAGCCTTGGTTCGAAATATATCCTGTGCCAGTTTAACAAAAAAGGTAATTAAGAAACAATTACTATTTCTCCTAGGCAGACTAGGCTAATGCTTCAAAGGAACCACTAGAATAATTTCTGAAAGGATCCCAGGTTATGATTAAAAGACAAACGAGGAGAGTATAATAGCTCATACTTATCAAACAAATAGAAGGTAGCTTACCGGGCTCAAGCCAATGTAATCTGATATACGCAGTGCCAAAAGGTGTTGGTGAGCATTAATCAGACGACCAATTAGAACTGGCGCAGTTAGTAACTGCAGGAAGAGTGAGAATATTTGCTATAGTTAAACACCACAGGATCTAAAACAATTCTAGCAGCTAAATTAATTAAGGGTTGGCGACCTTGTATTGCTGAATACTAAGAGGAACACCAATCTCATAGTTGCGCACAGCATTTAGCACCCGTAATGTTTTACACATTTCTTGAAACCGATCACGTTGAACATGGCTGTAAAATCCAACAAGAACCCAGTACACGGTCAGATAAAAAAAATATTACCAACATAGAAGGAACTAACATAGTGCAACCAGATTATCCATGCAGGCCATTTTTTCACTTTCAATACCCTACGTACATGGACAGATACACAAAATATTTCCTCTTCCTTTCATTTGATAATCTTTTTTATCAGAAACCCAAAGATTCCTCCCCCTCATTCAACCCGCAACTACAAAACAGTTTTGAGGTTTTGGGCACCACTGAATCCATGGTTCAAGGATACATTATGCTATTCACAGACTAGACAGTTTAAGCACATTCATTCAACTAAATAAAAAAATGTGAAACAAGAAAATACCACACGAACTATCAAATAGGGCATTACATAGAATATGTTCACAAACTGTATACTGATTTCAGAAAAACAATTTTTTTGGAGTAAAATCTATGAGTTCCGTGCTTCTGAAGAACAGACAGACTCTTTAATCCTGAAGTTAGTTCTGATCATTTGCCTGCAAGGTGTGAAGTGATAGCTTTTGTAAGGAAGAGCCAAGAAGAATTTTATCTACTTCGGATCTTCCTCAAAAGCAGTTACAAAGCTGTTGAATATGACTATAAAATAGGGTCAATGTTGACAAGTAAAAATACCGAACGTTCTGGCCATATAGAATTTCTCACGTAAGATACTGAGAGAATCTCTTAATATCGAACTTTAGCACGCTGAAACTTTTTCTCATCAGCTCAATTTTATGGTTTTCACAGCTTCAGAATTTATCCATAGAATGAAAAGTTTTTCACACAAATCCCAGTTTACTGGTAAAGCTGTTATTTTTACTGCAGTGTACATTAGTAGTTCCACATAAGAATGTCTTTATTGGTCAGACGGTAATACATAGTAATGTTTTACTCACAACAAGATATTTTTTTCAATTGAAGAACTGAAGCTTCCTTTAGTTGTCAAACTAACAGTCTCAATGTCTGACTATGAAAAACACCAGAATAGACCTTTGAAAACCAACCTGCAAAAGGATTGACCATAGCTGGCAGCCCTAAGTAGAGTTCGTTGCCGTGACACATCAAACTCATGACCCGCCGCGTCAATACAAGCTTCAACAGCTTCAGGAAGGTTGGAGCGAATTGATCTCAAATTATCATCCGCCTGTCAAGAAGATGGTAATATTTAGTAGTAATTCTTTTAAAAATCCTAAACTCAAACAAAAACCCGCATTCTTCATCGATCAATTTGAGTCAAAGCACGAGACATGTTGACTTTAGTACAAGCAAGAATCACCCTGATCAAAAACCATAAAGGCTATTTGTTTCATTCGTGTGACAAGCATACCTTGGCACTTCGCCTGTCAAAAAGATCCAACGCATCGTACAATAAGGCCGGAGGTTTTGTGCTCGCTATGCTAAAGATAGACACGGTGGATTCAGGGACTAATTGTAAGAATTCCATGCTGGTATTTGAAAGTACCCTCACTCCATCACACTCCGGAATAAGAATGATGGGATCATCATATAGATATCGAACTGGATCACCAAATGGACCTACCACCAAAAGCATTTCATCCCAGTAGAGAAGTACACTATGCATTCCACACCAAGCTAACTGCTCAGGAGGTAAGGCTGACTGCAAAAACATGATATTGAAAATCAGCATGATACAATGGATAATGTGTTTATAATATGAGTGGGAACTATTCAAATGAACAAAAAGAATGTAACTGCTCAAACAGAAAAGGTTTAAAATATTTTCTGATGCTCATCAGAAAATTGAGAAAAGAAGCAACCCGATATTTATCCCAACTGTTCCATTTTCACTACAAGGTGCTAAAATCAGGTTATGGAGTATGGCGGTCGCATTAACTCATTGAATCTTCAATGACTCATAATTTTACATTTTTGTTTCCTTAAATACTACAAAAGCCATGTGATAATTCTACTGATATGAGTGTGTCTGTGTCAGACAATGCAACAAATGAGCTACAAGGCCATCCGCACACCTATTTACTTGTCCCAGTAATAGTGAGCTCTATCTTATATATCCAATTTCTTTTGTTGGATCCAGACAAATTTTAGATACATGTGAGTAATTAACTTTTAACTATCTGTCATGTTCAGACTGGGTAAGTACAAGCACATAAAGTCACAAACAACATATATACTCTCCGCATCTAGATAATAATTAGAGCTTGGTTCAAGAATCACCTTCAAGTTAAGAAAACACAATAAGTTTCTATCTTTGCTTTCCCTAGTTTTTTACATACTTAGAATCAGACCTTTAGTTTGGTTATGCCCTAGGACGTCATCATGTTGTCAACTAAGCATATGATGTGATTGTCAAGTGAAAGTTATTTTAGACAGAACAAATGAATCTAATGAGAAAATAAGTTTCTTCTACCCAAATTTTCTGAGTATTTGCGAACTCAGCAACAATTAATACAAGTTGTAAACAAAATCGAATACTTGCCTCACATTCATACTTGAATATCTCTTTATAATCCGTAGTGGAAGTAACCAGAAGCCGGCCATCATGAGTAAATGATGCAAGGAACTTCCCGTTTTGAGTCAAGACCATTTTCTGTAAAGGTCCAATTCCCTCTCCAACCTTCTGAATACCATCTTCATCAACAACTAAAATATAATCGTTCACTCCTAAAAGCACTTCAACATTCCCAGACATTGTATGCTGTGGTTCAATGACAGCAATACAGAGTGGATAATCTTCTAAAAGAGGATCCTCAAGTTTACAAGGATTAGGGTTTTTGAAATCAGATATACAAAAAATCTGATAGCCTTCAGTTAAACAAACCATGCCATTACCCCAAAACACACATTCAACAACATTCTGTTCTAAGAATTCACTTCCTAATGATATATTAGGCTCTTGAATCTCACCGTGAATATTATACCTATAAACAGTTCCATCCTGAAAAACACAAACTAAAGTTTGATCATCAGTCCATGACATACCAATTAAACGACCACCAGGACGATCCCATCTAGTTGATGAAAGAAGAATTCCAGCTGAATTGTAAATGTTTAATTTTCTTAAAGCAGATTCAGCAAGAAGTTGAACAATTTTAGCATCATCACGAATAACAGCGATTGGACCACCAAAAGGAGCACAAGCAATTTTGTTACGAGAAAGATCTACTTGCCATTGCATTGAATAGATCTCTGGTTTTCGATAATAGCTTTCGTGTTGAAGTTGCCATTCCGCAGCTACTGAAACACCAGCCATTTTGGATTGAATTTTTTAGGGTTTCAGTTAACAATGAATCTACTGGGAATTTTTCTTCTTCTTGGAATTCATGCATCAATTCACCACCATTACTTGTAGGAGATGGGATTTTGGTTTGGTTTTGCAGAAAAATGTTTACAAGACGAAAAACGAATTTGCTAATCTGCGCGTTGTACGGTGCGCAGACTTTTGAGGGGACGGAAATTATTCTTAAAGCAGGCCCCATACAGGTCACAGGTGTGTTTGTTTCCCTTGGCTAGGGCTATATTATTAGCCAAGACCATGGGTACGTTTGGGACGGAGGGAGTCGAGGATGAAGTTCGATAAGAGTGGAGTTCAAATCTTGGGGTGTTTGGCACCGATGGAATTGGAATTCTACGGAGTTGAAACTCCATCTTTTAGGTTTAGTCACAGCTGAAAAACATTGCTAAAAGTGGTGATTATAGATAGCGTTCGGTAGTTTCGTTGGATGTGATATAGAATCAATACAGGGAACACCAAATGGTTTGGCGTCCCAAAAATTCTAGAAATGTCAGATGGGTAGTGTTGATACATGAAAAATATTAGCCTTTAGTCGGGCTAGTGTGTCCTCAAAAGGGAGACAAACCCAACATGAAACATGGGGACTTGGGGACTAAAGCCCAAGTCGACCAAGAAAGTGTCTATTAGATGGAAAGGACAATGAAGGAATTAATAGGAAATAAGAAGGTTTTATTAGAGGAGGAATGACATTAGTAGTAATTAAAGAAGTTTATGACATATGACATGATGTCATAAAAGGAAGGGGCTTTTGGAAAGTCTATATAAAGAAGGACAAGGTACAATGGAAAAACAACTCTCTCTCTCTCTTACTATTCTTGGTAAAGTGAGGTCATTTGGCTAGCTAGAACGGGTAGAACCTCAAACCTAAAATCACCTCTCAACATTTGGCGACCACACCCGGAGGCTCTTGCCTAGCTAACCATGACACACGTAGGAGGCGTTAACCTTGGTACGGTAGAGAATCAAGTAACCAACCGAACCATCAATTAGGAGGAAGTAGCAATAGAGGATGACAGCGAGGAAGAAACACCGATCCAAGGCGTTATCAAACGACCGACAGGATATGGGTCCCAAAACAGAGAGGCGACGACAACACAAGGAAAGAACACGCAAGTAACCCAACCGCCAAAACACATACCATCAACCCTGCAAAACATGCAAGAGGAACTAGAAGAGCGCTCACGTATGAGGCAGGAGCTTGAAGAGTAGATCGCACAAGCAGTAATAGCAGGACAAGGCACTCTTGGAGGAAAGACGAAGGGCGAAGAGTACAAAGACGACGAGACAATGGCGATGTCACAAAAAGAAATAGTGAAGTACTAGGAGAAAAATTATCATGTGGTGAAACAAGACAATCACTGCCGCGTAAGTAGCCCATACCCGATGGATATCCGGAAATACCAATACCCCGAAGAGTAGACATCTCCAAAATTCAAGACATATGACGGACAAGGAAACGCCCGAGAACAACTTAGCCGATTCCTATCAGCAATGAATGATAGGGCTTCCAATGGAAAATTATGCCTAAGAGAATTCCCCAAATCGCTCACAGGCACGGCATTCACTTGGTATGATAACCTAAAGGCATAAAGTATAGATTCCTGGCCAACCATGTCCACGCAATTCCTTCGGAAATTCTACTCATCTAAGAGGAAAATCACGGTGATAGATCTAAGAAAGAATGGATAGCGGATGGGGGAAGAAATAGGAAAATATATCTTACGGTTCCGGCGCCTGTCACTAGACTATCATGAAGAAATCAATGAAGAGACACTCGTTGAAATTGTATACAGGGAATGATCCCAGCCTTTAAGGGGAATTTGATCAACTTCAGATTCCAGAACTTTGTCGAGCTAGAGGAAGCAGCTGAAAGGATTGCCGACTGTGTAGAAGAAATACACATGGACTCTGCTTGGTGCCATACAGTCAATACCGCATCCGAGGAATCGCGCAACGTAAGACCCAACACTAACATAGAAAGGAGAGGTCAATTCCGAACTGACGGAAGGGGCCAAGGAAGGACGGTGGGATTAGGCGTGATTTTAACCCACCACCTCCTCTCCTTTACAGTAAAGAGCGCGCGGTCGAATTGCTTAATCAGTGGGTCACCAGAGGAGAAGTCCAGCTCCTCCCGACGGTAGTAGACGTCAACAAGATGGATCAGAACTTTGTCAGGTACTAACACTATCATCGAAGATTAGGACACCCAACTGAAGAGTGACTCGCTATAAGAAGTATATTTGAACGTAAGCGTGCCTCTGGAGAACTCGGTCTAGCCAAGCAAACAATCGAGCATGACCCTTTCCCTCGCCATTGATGTGAAAGAGAGGAGAAGGGGGAGAGTGTGAGTGGTAACACAGAAATTGTAAACAACCTCTTTTTGTGGTAAGGACAATTTCCCCTATCAACAACGAGTAGAAATCTATAAAAGGTCGCAGGTTAGCCAAGGGCGCCCGATCGATTGATAAATCTACAAAAGGTCTCAGGTTATCCAAGGGCGCCTGATTGGCTGACAAATCTATAAAAGGTCTCAGGTTAGCCAAGGGCGCCTGATCAACTGACAGATCTACAAAAAGTCTCAGGTCAGCCAAGGGCGCCTGATTGACTGACAAATTTACAAAAGGTCTCAGGTCAGCCAAAGGCGCCTGATTGACTGAAGAATCTACAAAAGGTCGCAGGTTATCCAAGGGCTTCTGATCGACTGACAAATCTACAAAAGGTCTCAGGTCATCCAAGGGCCTGATTTACTGACAAATCTACAAAAGGTCTCAGGTCAGCCAAGGGAGCCTGATCGACTGACAAATCTACAAAAGGTCTTAGGTCAGCCAAGGGCGCCTGATCGACTGAAAAATCTACAAAAGGTTTTAGGTTAGCCAAGGGCGCCTGATCGACTGCAAAATCTACAAAAGGTCTCAGGTCATCCAAGGGAGCCTGATTGACTTAAAAATTTACAAAAAGTCATGGGACATCCAAAGGCGCCTGATTGACTGACAAATATACAAAAGGTCTCAGGGAAGCCAAGGGCGCCTGATTGACTGACAAATCTACAAAAGATCTCAGGTCATCCAAGGGCACCTGATTGACTGATAAATCTACAAAAGGTCGCGGGATAGCCAAAGGCGCCTGATTGACTAACAAATATATAAAAGGTCTCAGGACATCCAAGGGCGCATGGTTGACTGACAAGTCTACAAAAAGTTTCAGGTCAGCCAAGGGCACCTGATTGACTGAAAAACCTACAAAAGGTCTCGGGTCATCCAAGAGCGCCTAGTTGACTTACAAATCCACAAGAATCTCAGTAAAGTCAAAGGTACCTGCACGACAGAGTGGGCGCGTTTTACTAACGCATACCCTACCCAACACACTTTCGAAATAAAAGGGGGGGGGGGGGAAGTAGGCGCATTTTACTAATGCATGTTTTTCCCATGGCTTCCCTCTGATAAAAGAGGGAGGGGAGTAGCCGCCCAGCAAACGGCATACGTAAAAAAAATGAGAAAAAAAAAAGAGAAAGAGGAAGGAGGAGGAGGAAAACACTCGCCCAACCTCACACACCACCCAATAATAAGAAAGGAGAATTATAAACAGCCAAAGCAATTAATCAAGGATAATAAAATACCAATAACATAAACAATTAATCAAACACCACAAAATATCCCACAATCCAAAAACAAACAAACAAACACAGCACCTGAAAGACAAGTTCAACAAAGGAAAATCAAGGTAAAACCAACACAAGGACGAAGCGCTTCAAGCAAATTAGATCCTATCAAACTCTTAGCGTTTCTTTTTAAACTCAGCGTGAACTGTTGCTTCTGCGGTGTCAGCCCGTAACACCTCGTCATTAGCCACTCCAACATCAGCAAGTAACAGATTCAACACCACCTTCTTGTTAGAAGTTGTCTCTGAGCACTTCTTCATCTCCCCCTCTAACTGAGAAATTTGACTCGTAAGCCGACCAGGAGGGTCATTACGTCCCTTCACCTGTGCTAGCAGCTTCTCCAACCACGCTATCGGGAACTTAACACTAAGAGCAGATTGCACGGCAGTTTTCCAGCCACATAACATCGTTGCATCAACAGGATCATCCTCTACGCGCGTAAGACGGTCCGCAACTTCCAAAAGATTCCTAGTCATATAGCACACGATGTGAATATCCAGAAGACCCTCCTTCGCCATATGACCACCACCACGCTCGGCGATGTCCCATAAGCGGCAGCAAAAACAATTAGAATCCAGAAGCCATGGACGAGGGTGTGGGTAGCAGGGTCTACCCCAGCCTCGGTGGCGCTTACCACCAAAGGAAAACGAAATCACGCGTCTGCAGATGATTGTCTTATTTTTACTCATGCTAATTTAACCAATGTGAATAATCTCTTACAGGTAATGTTACAATCTGGTCAAGTCATTAATTTTGAAAAATATTCCATTTTATTCAGCAATAATATGGACCCTGATGTGGAATAAAAGATGCGGACAAAAAAGAAAAGTACTTAGGATCTCCTCTTATTATTGGCAGATCTAAAGTACAATATTTTGATGAGGTTGCAACTGCGCTAGTTGGCAAGGTAGTACACTATATCTAGCAGGCAGAATAACGATTGTGAAGGTTGTTCTCAATTCAGTTCCTATGTACCAAATGAGTACTTTCAATATGCCAACAAAACTTATAAAGAAATTATATTCCATGCAAATGCAGTTGTGGTGGGGTCATAAAACTAAAAAAGGGGCAAATCTCATTGCATGTCAGAATTTGTGCATTCCAAAGATCTTGGAGATTTGGATTTCAGATATTTAAAGTTGTTGAATCATGCTCTGTTCACCAAGTAGCTTGGAGAATTTGTTTACAATCAAATCTTCTATATGGGCAAATTCTTAAAGCTAGATACTTCAAAAATGAAGAGTTCATTAGTATTAATTCTGAAAAAAGTAATACTTCTTGAGTGTGGAGAGAAATTGAAGTGGGTCTATCTATTATTCAAGAAAAATACTCCATGAAAGTGAATAATGGGTAGAAAACCAGAATCTAGATCGATAGCTGGATAATTAATCTGAATTTAGAGCTTGAAACTTTAGATACTTCATATTTGAATTATATATTTGTTAGTGAGTTCATTATTTCTAATACTTCTTCTTGGAGTGTTAGTCTTCTTAGTACTTTGTTTACCACTGAAGTTGTTGATAACATGCAGAGAATGCAAATTACTCATCATGAAGAAGATATCATCAGATGGAGGCTAGCTAAAAATGGTATCTTCACTATCAAGAGTGTTTACAGAAAACTGGTGGGGAGAAGAGTGCTTCATCAAGCTGCTCTTAACATTATTCCCGAAGAAATATGGAAATCCTTATGGTATATGAAGCTCCCTCACAGGATTAAGTTATTTACAAGGAAGTATCTCACTACGAGGCAAAGGCTCTCTCAATTCAACAGAACTATGGAAACTCATTGCAGTATATGTAATCATAAAGATGAATCTTTGTATCATCTATTGATCAACTGCAATCATGCAAGATCAATGTGGAAATTAATAAAAATTAATATTGATCAAGCTGCGAACAATTGTAAATCAATTGTTGAGTGGATCATCTATTGGTTCGGTAGTGACGTTATAACTGGTATAGTTGAACAAAATACTTGGAGGATTACTCTCATTGTTGGTGTTGATGGTGGTTTTTAGTTTAGGGCGAAAACTGTAAAAGTATGTCTAGCTGACCCGGTGTCAGAAATAGTAGACCTTGATATGTCTATATTCTGCAAGGAGTCTGAAGAATATATTAAAATCTGATGAGTGTCTATGCCGCTCTTCGTATTGTATTGAAACTCAAGCTCCTAGATGAATTGTTTACTATCCATGAAAGTGCTTATTCGGAAGCACGTTGCGCTGCTCTCTGAGAATAAAATTAGTGATTTTGTACCAACGCACATAAATTATCAAATTTGATTAATTTTGTGACAGCTCGCAAAATTCAATTTTTAACCTAATTTTACCAATTTACAAAAATTAGGTTTTTGCGGCCTGCGCAATATCTCAAATCCTATTGGCCGAGACCAAACCTAAATTTTAAGCTAGGAGATTGATCCACCATGGACTCGTAGGAGCAAAATCCTACCAAAAGTCAAAAAACAAGAAATAAAGAGGATTTGCGGCGGGTAAAGGCAGCAGCAAAAGGGACGCAGCGGCGCCACTTCGCTGGCCGGTTCGCCCTAGATGGCGGCGTCGTACCATCGGTCGGCCATTCCCATATTGTTGCCTGTCGTCCCCCTCTTTCCCATCGACCAATCAAATCGCTCTAAATGCGCAGCCTACACTTTTAATTAAAGTTGGAAGTTGACTGGTCGACACGCCTAATTCCTTTAGGAATCGAATTTAGGCTGCCCATGTCAGTCTTAAAACAATCACGACCGCACGAATTGGCCGGCCAATTTAACAAGCTTGGCCTCCTCCCAGCGTGACCAAACAAGTTCCATGGTGTTCACCGGCGGGCCCACTACTATTCCACTAGTACAAACTTTCGCATTGGCCACACTTAATAACCGTGTCCATAGGCTTTGGCCATGGATTTTTTTCACTCCAGAAATGTGGCATCAGATGCCGTAACAACTGGGTACCTCTATGGATACATATATTTCGAGTGACTATTGCCTATGATTCACCATGGCCATAATCCTCTAATCGTGTCTACATGTACCCATTCTTTCTTTTTTTTGATAATTAAACATTTTCCCTATTTCCGCGGCCATAAGATCCCTTTAGACACACTGTTTGATTTGAGCATGGCTATAGTGTACCTTAACGCCACATGAATTTCAAATTCAATATGGCTGTAGTTTAACTTAACGCCACATGGATTTCATTTTAATGATGGCTTTTCTTATCAATTAGACACGTAAAATTTGTTTTATCATGACCAACTCATCCGTTATAGTCACACTAAATTTGTAACACCATGGTGATAAACTTCTTAAAGACAAATATTTTTAATCGTGGCTATTGTTTACCTTTAGGACACGAGAAATCAGTTAAACCATGACGATAGATTCCTTATAGACATAGTATATGGTATCGACGTGGCTATAACTTTCCCTAAAGCCACACGAATTATTGAAACCGTGGTCATTGCTATCATTTAGACACAAATTCATCTTAACATGGCAAATTAAGGACTTATAGTCACGGATAACATTTAGCTTCCTGGCGATACATTCACTATTATATACCCAGAAAGCATAAATTCACTATTATACCCAGAAACCAAAATGAAAAGAGAATATTTAAATAAATATATTGCTAGAAAGTTTCACTTTATTAATGGCATAACACCAAAACTTTACAGTATACATATCAAAAAGAAACGAGACTAAAACGAAGACTCGAACCCGCCAATTCAAATATAAAAACACTGAATTAGAATACATTAAACCACGGGACCAACATATGAAATAATCTTTTGCGGCAGTGTGAGAATCAACGTTGAAGCTGGCACCTTCACTATCAACGTAGGGCATTGACTACGGTGCTCAGAAAAGCATCAATCCATCCTAACTATCAAACATACGACCAACGCGTTCCTTCAATAACCTCAAGATTATCAGAAATCACAATCGAACAATCAGCTGCAAACTCTGTCTCTCAGGGATGTACTTCAATTACAAACATTACAACATTTATATCCCTATTGAAGCTAGGCCATACTGATAGCCCGCAATTCAAATGAGTATACAGTAGTCATCGTTGCAAAGCCATCACACCTTTGGTAATTCCTGTGTTCCAGAAAGCAGTAAGTTTTAAGATACGCCTAAATCAGAACTAGAGGTGCTTTGACAATTGAAGAACAAATATGACTTACCCTCATATCACACATGATGCACATGGTCCCTCAAGCAACCAACATAGCATTCCTTCTCGCAAATGGAACAAAATATGACTGTAAAAGCAAATATTAAAACTGAAACGGACTCCGAAGACTATTTTTACCGTTCTATCTGTTCTAAGGTGCACTCTAGTACTGGATGAGCATGTTTGTTGGTTAATGCTCTGCTAAGAAACTTTAATTAGACAATCAGTTGAGCCTTTTGGTTGCATAGTTAGGCTACAAGCCACTCTTGCAACTGCATTTCTTGCACTCCTGCAGTTGTTGAAAGATGCTACAGCCAAGACCTACAAAAATCAAACATATGAGCCATCAATCAGTCAGTTTCCAACTCTATGAGAAACTAAAAATTAGGGAATGGTTGTGAATTGCAACAATAAAAAAAGGAGGAATAGCAACAACAACAAGTACTTTAAGAAAATTGAGATCACCGTAAAAATTTAACCTTGATTATGGTTATAAGTGTGCTTCCAGTGGGAAAGCTATTCCTATACCGTTAAATGTGCCAACAAAAAATATTCGGATCAGCAAAAATATTTATGCAGTGTGGATTCAAAAACCCAATTCTCAACATTTATTGCTTTCAATCCAAACAAGTGTGACAGCTATCAGAGCTCAACAGGCAAGACAGAAAATGCAATTTGTTTCCTTCCTTGTGGGGTGTCATTATCGAGTTCAGCTCCATGAGACGACAATGACCCTTTTCTGCAAACACCACCAAAGAACTGCTTGGACTATGTTTCCTTATGCTCAATTTTTCCTGGACAAAGAAAAACATTAAGGATTTAGATGATATCATAAACAACTGCTAGAGAAAAACATGTGTGGTGTGTGGAATTGACTTACTAGCCGACCAAGCTTCAAACTCTTTCGATGTGTGCACCACCAGCCAATAGTCATTGTACATTTGAATATATTTCATTCGCTTGAACATATGTTTATGGAATTGCTACAGAAAAAAAAAATACAGCCAAAACAGTAATTCAGAGAAATAGTTATGAACAGTTGTACTCCTACGCCTCTGATCCCAGCAGGACACTGCGTACTTGATTCCCTTAGCTACTCTCACCCACAACTAAGAGTTGCTGCAACCCAAAATCACAGACTTGATAATAAACAAATCTGTCTCAAACAGAAAAGTCTATCAAAAGGATAAATCTGTCTCCCACAGATAAACCCTAGGTTTTGTTCCGTATTTAGATATAAAATCAAGGTAACAGGAACCAATTGATAATCCGATCTTATATTCCCGAATAACATCCTAGATTAATCAATCACCTCTCTACAATCCTTCTTGACTACACAAGCGGATTGTCGAGGAATCACAAACAGTGAGACGAAGATGTTTGTGACTTCTTTATCTTGCCTATCGGAGAACTCTCACGATCTCAAGCCAATCAATCGATTGTACTCGTACGATAGAATATGCAAGATCATATCACACAACTACGATAAAAGTAGTATCGGTCTGGCTTCACAATCCCAATGAAGTCTTTAAGTCGTTAACCGAGTTTAGAGAAGAAACTCAAGAGTTAATGGAGATCGACTCTAGCGAGCGCACTAGTATCACACAGATGTGTGGAGATTAAGTTTTGCTCTAGCTAGATGTCTCCTAAATATAGCCTTTCAAATCAGGGTTTTGCCTTAGGTACAAAGCAAAATCTATCCACCGTCATATGAAAACCTGATTTAGATTCAATCCAATATCTCTCAACCGTTAGATCGAAAGACATAGTTTGTTACACACACTTGGGTACACGTTTACTGGGTTTGAGAAAACCATGCCCAAACGAGTACACGTATGTTGGTTCAACATGATAACCAAAAAGGTCAACCATATGAGCATCTCATATTAATCATGTTCTTCTTCACCATAACTAGTTCAATTGACTCAAATGAACTAGTTAATAGTTGTTCAATTGCTATGAGATCTTACGTAACTACACAAAACACAATTGAAACAAAGATGATTCGATTCGATTAGAATCGGCTCATGAACATTATAGGCACGGTTTTCATAAAGCATTCCTTAATAATTAATGTTTCATGTTCAGAGCACATCTTTAGATCATAACCTCTTAAGCTCACAAACAAGTTCGCGGACTTAAGTTAATCGGTTGAGTTTTCCAAACTCAGCATAAATTCTCGGTTCGAGAACTTCCGCCTGTTCGCGGACTTAACACATAAACGAGTTTTGGAAATCCCAGCAGAAATTCTCGGTCGAGAACTTCCGTCAGTTCGCGGACTTGGCAAGCCAATTCCACAATCCTACCGATTTCTCTTGATCAACAAAGTTCGAAAACTTCGGTTCAAGGAATACATGGTTATATAATATAAACTCTCATTTCAATCATTGAAACATTCTCAGAGGGGGATATTCAGTCGTGAAGAACAACAAACCTTTCTCGTCAGAGCAGTTTCCAAAGTGATTGAAACTTTCATGACTTTCGTCACTAGGTGAAGATAAACCTGATCAAAGCGAAACGCTTTACCAACACATGATTTCGAGTAAAAGATTAGCAATGAATACTCAGCTCGAAATATCAAGTGTATATGATCTAGTCTATATAGCATACGACTTTTGTCTCATGGGAAGTAGGAGAAGAATAGATACACTTTCGAGTGATTGATAAGTTCAAGTCTTCACATACCTTTTTGTTGATGAAGTTCCACGGTTCCTTGGTGTAGATCTTCGTCGTTGTCGTTGAATCACCATGAAGTCCTTGATCACAACAACACTTTTCCTATCCTAGTCCGAGACTTAGCTAATAGGCTAGAAATCAAGACTTTATAGTTTTGATCACTAACATTGACAAACATGCTTGATATAGCAACGCATGCGAGGTTGACTGAGCTATGCTCTAACAACTATGCACAATACTCACATGGAGGTAGAACGAAACTTGTTTTGGTAGAACTGTTAAACCCATGATTGTGATTGAATTTTGGTTTGATCAATCACATAGTTCTTGAAAGTCAGAAGAACCAATTCTAAACTTATTTGGAAGTGTGACAAATCAGTTTCAAGGTTGTAAGTGTGAAAGAGAACTTACAAAGTTAAGATGTCGACAAACTTTGAACACGTGCTGTGAATGTTTATTTCTTTAATTGTTCAAAGATATTCCTTGAAGGCTAAGGGAAGAGAATCCCAGGATCGAAACATAAGTAAGTTAAGAATCTTTTAATTAAGGTTATTAATTTCATTTTGTAGGGAAATTCCAGAATTAGTAATGTGCATTTACTAATTAGATTTTCCGAGAGATTTCGATCGTTATTTGTGGACAGAGCATTTCCAGGAATTATGAAAACCAAATCTGTGCTTTAATGAGTATCTTGAGAATATTTTCGGTTTTGGAAATTCCTTGGTGTCCGAACTTCCTTGTCTATAAATACTTGAAGTTTTCCTTTCTAGCAAACTAATCCTTCGTAAAAACAGACTTCCTCTTTTGTTGTTGTTACTGGTATAGCCGCCTATTCGGAGAGGAGAGTACCCTAATTAGGCAAAATCTCTTACAACCACTCAGTTTAAAGTCTTCTTTGGGATTGAGAAGCTCTAGCGTGTATCGTTGGTGGGAAACTAGATAATTGCGGTTTATCTTTTGTTTTCGATTGATTTCATTGACTAACGGTGGTTGAAATTTGATTGCACCTAGCTTGTTTATTCTTGAGAATCTTCTCTTCTGATATAAGATTCACTCAAACTAGTTCAGAGTTTCGACAGGGATCTTTAGACTGTTGTTAGTTCTAAAGACGATCTTATGATAATCCATTGTTAACAGACTCCGTTTTGTGCGTGATTGACCACAAGAGATTCAAGTGATTGTGTGCAGGGTTTTATTGAACATTTATGAAGATTTGAAGACAAAGAAGATATTGAAGATCTGACTTGGGTTTTATAATCTTTGGTGTGCACAATACTTGTTTCGGTAAAAGAGGATCCAATTAATAATCGGTTTATCCTTGTGGTAGATTGGATTGATTAATTGAGTAGATCGGCATCAACACGATTCTTCGGATTAAAGGTGTTGTTGGCTTAATCTTAAACGATTACTTCGGTAATTGAACATAAGATAGATCTAAGGACCTGACGAAGGAGTTGATGTTAAGATAAACGGAAGAGACTTTGTCCGACTCATATCACTTGGTTGAATAGAGTTGATACCAAACAGATTTGTTGTTCCTTTACTGTTTGGAATACAAACCAAAGGAATTGTTCCAAGTACGTGACTTATTCATAAGTCGGAGGCGTGGGAATACAGACGGAACTAGGTGAACTATAGGGTTAGTTACTTGGTCTCAACTATACGAAGTTAGGTGTAATTTTGTATAGCGGCTTAATCCTGAGAGTATTCAATTCTGGACAAGGTCCCGGGGTTTTTCTGCATTTGGGGTTTCCTCGCTAACAAAATCTTGCTGTGTCATTTACTTTTATTTTCCGCATTATAATTGTTTTATTATAATTAAAGTAAATTACACAAACGTTAATTCCTATTTACTTGATAAGCAATCCTATTGTGTTTGGTTAAGTCCGAACCTTTGTATAAAGTAAACATACTTCGTGGTTGTATTGTCTCGATCTCGTATCCATAGACGATCACACGAAGTGTGAACCGATTAGTTGTATTGTCTCGACTCAGTCCATAGACGATGACTTTCGGAGAAAGGACTTATAGGTAGGAAAACTTTTAGCTTGAGGTATATTTGGGTACCCTCGCCTTTTCAATTGGTATTAGAGCAGGCAAACACGAAAAGATCTAAAATCTGTGTTTGATGCGACCCAACCTATAAGAATTGAATCTAATGTCTGATTCAATTAACGTTGAGCAAGAATATGATATACTTCTTATAGAAAGTTTGTTTTCAAAAACTGATAAACAGCTCTGTATTGTAAGTTCACTAGTAAAACACAACAATATTAATCATGATGTGTTAATTGGAAAACAAACTGATGTGGCAAAGAAGTCGGTTTCAGATGACCATAATGAGATCAAGTTTTTCAGAAGGGAAAATTAGGCTAAGGCCCAACCCATGGATAACCCATAATATGAGGCCCTTAAATAAAAGAAATTTAAAATCTAGACCCCGAGTTATTAAAAGACATCCATGCCCTTTTATATATTGTCAAACCCAAAATTAAATAAAATTTAAATTTAAGCCCAAAACTATTAAATCTAGGCCCAAAATTATTAAAGTATAGTGTGAATGTGTAAACAGAAGTTACAAATGCATATGCCATGTGTATCCAGAAGTTACACATCCTTATGACATGTGTAATGCAAAGTTACATATCAAAAAATGGACATAAAAAAGAACGCATAAAAAAGTACATGTATTACTTTAATATTCATTTATAATAATTTCTTAGCATGTGTAATTAGAAGTTACACACGCAACTATCTAGTGTAATTGAGAGTTACATATGCATTTATCTAGTGTAATTGAGAGTTACACATGCGTCTGACTTGTGTGTTTAGCGTCAACTCCAGTTCCAGCGAGACCTAAAATATAACGACAAGCAATTAGTTTTTATAAGATTAAATGAAAAACAATGTATATTCAATTTCACATACATATGAGTAGTGAAACTAGTAGTTACCCATGCAACTGACTAGTGTAACTAGGAGTTACACATCCATACTGGAATTCAGCACACGAACCAATAAAGGCAAGAACATTAGCATGATTACCAAGTGTATAATGTTCAAACCACTGATTTATGCGGTAAAGCTATGAGTTAAAGGTTCAACATTTCCGGGAAAGCGAAGAATAGGAAACTAAATATAGACTGAGGCATGCTGGACTAACCTTGCAGTAGTATCAAGCGCAATTTCAGTGCTGGCATTCACCTATCCACCATTCTTTTCCAACTGTGACGATTGTTGTAGAAGAAGAGTATTGTTGATTGTTGTAAAAACCTAATTACACTCTGCAATTCCATCACCACCAGTTAAAATGACACCCCCAATTATTTCTCCACTACTCGCACTACCTCCATCTCCAATACCACCAGCAGCAACACTCTGCAATTCATAATAGAAAACAATAAAAATACATGAGCAATCAAACAATCAAAGCGAAATATACTTTTCATTGAACTCTACAAACACTGAAAAGTTATATTCACACAGAAACTTCAGAGTAACTGAGAGTTACACATGCATATAACATGTGTAATTAGGAGATACACATGCATCTGACTTGTGTAACTTTCAGTTACACATGCATATGACTAGCGTAACTAGGAGTTACACATGCATATGGCATATGTCATTTATCATGAACTTGAAAACCTAAGTTACCTAAAGCACAATGTTACATTTTTTGGCTCAATCAAAAGCAAAATACACTAAGAAAGGGTAACTGAGTATGAAAAAGATGGATAAAGTTAATTTGTCCAAGTGTGTCATGTATTCATAATAAACGTGCCAAAAAACTGATGTATTTATAGGAAGATAACACATACAAAAATGAAGTTACCCGGCGCTCAGCAATTTCCCCTCTAACCAGTGAAATAAATTCCAAAAAGAGCTAATGGAATCAGCAGTCTGTCAGAAATGCAGTTTCAGTCATTAGTTAGAGAAACATAATATGCTAACAATGAATGGACTGTAATGTGAATGATGGACCAACTAAATACGTTCATTATAGTATGTGTAAGTAGGAGTTACACATGCTTCTGTCTAGTGTAATCAGAAGTTACACATGCATCTGCCATGTGTAACTAAGAATTACACTTGCATAGAACGTGTAATTAGGAGATAAAGATAAGTATCTACAAGTTAACCTAGATGAAACAATTTCAAAACCAGATTGTACTGGTTAATTATCAAAATATCATATAAGTAGATACATATTCTGTAATTTTGTATCCAATACAGGTAAACAATTTCACTATATATTTTGTTAGTTATAATTCATAGCAAGAAAAGATAGAAGCTACCTGACGCTCAGCAAGTTCTCCCTAACCAGTGAAATTAAATCGAAATATGATCGAATCAACAATATGCCATGAGAAATATCATTCGAAACAGATTAAGTGAAAATGATTTATGTGAAACCATTCCAGACCTATATCCTCACCTATACATCCATATACTACCTTTCTCTGTCTGATAAGCAAGAAGGATTACCTGATAAGGGTGTTCACTTTCTCTGTCTGGATGTTGTACATCTTCTTGAAAGCATCCTTGATTATCTTCTTGTCAGCATGGATATCAACAATGAATACCAGGGTGTTGTTGTCTTCAATATTCTTCATTGCGGACTCTGTGGTGAGTGTGTATTTCAGGATCTGGTAATGGTCAAGCTTGTTCCTTGGTGGTGCACTAATACGTGGGTACTTTGGGTTCCTTGCCTTCTGCAACACTTTGCAATTCCACCACCAAAAATTAATATGACACCTCCAGTTATTTCTCCATCACTCACACCGCACCCTCCAGTAGTACCACCACCCGCACCACCATCGGCTACAACTTTCACCATCACAAAGCTATGAACTGGCAAGTAAAGCACAATGAATAACTATCGATTAGATAAACGTTTCATATCATACGATCATTCACATATTATATGCACATTTCAGAATGAAAAGAATGCCACCTTAATGTAAAGAATGCAACATTTTCAATCAGTAACAACCATTACTATATGCAAGTAAAATGTATGTAACTAGAAGTTGCACATTCAATCAGTATGTGTAAGTAAAAGTTACACATCTAATTAGCATGTGTAACTAGAAATTACACATATATTTAGCTTGTGTAATTAGAAGTTGCACATCCACTTAGCTTGTGTAACTAGAAGGTACGCAACAATTATCCTATCTATCAATGCGTAATGACAATAGAGATCCCAACAACCAAGGGTGGTGCATAAATCAAACAAAACAAAAGTGACTACAACCAACCTGATGAGGATTTCGGTCTTTGATGGATTGCTCTTTGAATTTCAGCTTGCCTGAATATTCACTATTTCCTTGTATACGCATTGTACCATAGTGGTCACAGTAGAGCTTCCCCAGTACAAGGTTGTAAATGGATGTTGTAACCTGATTGTAAAGAATCCACCACTCAGCTCAGGAGGAAATAAGTTTGGTTATTTACCTCATGTTTCTTTTCATACATTATTCCACTGAAAAACTTCTCCATCATCAAACTCAAGAGTAAAAACACCGACAGGATCGAGTTGAATTGAATGTCCCCAAAATTTGCTTTTTAAGTTACTATCTCCCCGAAATTTCCACCCATTACCCAATGGCATGCAACAACCATGTGATGATGGCTAACCTGCTTTAACAGAGATGAATCAGTAAATAAATGGTGCTTGAAAGGGCTTAAGTAATAACAGAAGGTAATGAACAAACAATGAAATTCTAAACAAAAAATAGAGTACAGAATCTAAGTCCCTGGTGCTTAATGGGTGCATTCAACAGTAATAAGCTAAAATGATCATTTCACAGTTCACACTATGATGTTCAGAATAATTTTACACATTTGCAGTTTAAGTTATCCGGAACTATTAATCATGCCCTCATCATAGTACTTAGATATGAGAAAAAAAAAATCAAGAAATTCAGAGTTCAGATGTTCCATTTAATCATACATCAGTGACTGCATTCGTTTCATGCATGACTTCGTATTCGTAGAGTAGTGCATTATTCCAAGCACGAGAACCTCTACATCCTTATAACAATGCCGACACTGTGCAATTCCACTACCACCACTTAAACTGATGCCTCAACTTATTTCTCCACCACTCATACTATCTACAGCTCCAATACCACCACCAGCACCACCACAAGCTCAAAATCCTTCTCTAAATCCTGCACCTCCACTAAATTCGAAAATTGTTAGCAAATTTCTAAAAAATTAATTAAACTTAGTAAGGCTAACATATTCATAGTTTAGAAAGATGATACTTAGGCTCTCCAAGCTAAGTCCACCAACAATAGGCTATCTTGTCACAGTTTTCAGGCAGAAGGCCTAGGTTTCTCCCTGGAAAGGTTGAACTTGGCAAGCAAAGATGGTCCAGGAAGCAACCAAGGGTCCAAACTTCCAATAAGGTTCTTGGGGATGACACTGTCAGGGTGGAGCTCGTCTCGTTGCAAATGGCATCAGCCATTTTTAACCCGGCACAACATAATTGTAACTCTCAACACCGGTGTATATTAAAGATGAAACTGTTGTAATCAATATACTCACATTTGGATCAACCATAACCTTCTCCAAGCTAGTTTCCTTATACGTAAACAAAAAACCAACCAAATGCAGACTATAAATTTTAACAAACCTTGTCAATCATTGTGTTCAAAATCATAAATTTCAACAAACCAAATGCAAAGTCTATGAGAAATGAATAACGACATATTATTGCTTCAATTGATTATAGCCTCTTCTCATGTCAACAACCTAACTTAGCTTTAAAGAGCACCCTATGGAAAATAGCCTATTGTTTGCTTACTACTGTCAAATGAATTTCACCTATGAACCAAAATACCTATATCATAAACAAATATAAATTTCAGATAAGTCTTAGCTAACAACACAACTAAAAGAAAAGTCTTAGCGAAAATATAAACACCAATTTCAGATATAAATTTCAATTTTAGCATATAGAGAGAGCTTTATATATGAATTGAATTGTTTCGTTTCTACTTACAGTTACAGTAGAGGGGATAATCCATAAAGAAGTAAAAATTTGAGAGCGTGGAATCATGAACATGTGTTGGTGCAGTTGATTGATTTTTCTCTAATTAGGGGATTTAGGATTCCAATTTCTCCCATGTCTCTTCATTTCAATTCCCTCGTTGTTTCTCCTTTTTGTAGTTTCAGGATTTTTCAATCGAATTGTTCACCAAACGAACCCTAAATTTCACAAAATACTCTTTCAGATAAACTATGATGATAAACACACCACAAAATCTATCAGATTCTTAGATGATAAACACGATAACACCTACTAATAATCTGAACTGAGAATCATTTCAAAGATTCGTAACACCAAAAAATTGAAATCAAGCCTAAAATTAGATCGAAATTCAGAGAAAACTTACTTTCTGAATAATATTACACATGTAGTCAATCAATTGAACCACATAACCTCTACGAATATCGCCATTACACACTTTCTCATTCAACTAAGTTGCTAACACATCATATTGAGTCGAAACCGAGTCAGAAACAAGTAATCGAAGCCGATCTTGTGATTTACCAGAAGATTTTCTATCTAAATACTCGAACTACAGGTTTTAAGTTTGAATCGCCTCTAAGAATAGCAGAAATCTCATTATGAGTGAATTTCACAGACATTTTCACTGAATTTTTATGGGTTTTGGATAACGAATCTGAATGAATCTGAGCTTAGAATGATGATAAATCGATGAATAATTTCGAAATATGAGATTATGGAGACGAAATTGATGAAAAAAATGAAGATCGTTATATTTTGGAGACGACGAAGAAGTTTTCTAGGGTTTTTCGCCGGAGCTGAAAGAGAATGAAAGGAGAAGAGAGAGAAAAAGAATAGATAAATGAAAATATCTACTGGGATTCCTCTTGTATATATAGTAAAGGGTAGTGTTGTCATTATTAAAATTCGTAATAATTAATTATGGGCCAGATCTGAAGAAAATTTGATATTTTGGGCCTAGTAATAACATTTTCTTAAAGTATGGAGTTGATAGTGAAGGATCCATTTTGTGGGGCTTCTATATATTGAACCCATATAGTAGGGGGGTTATAGTATTTTTTACTTTTCAGAAAGCTTGCTGAAAATATAATCTAAAGAATAATACCTATTATCCATCTGCCGAAAAGATCGTTAGAGATTTCTTGATTCATGAAGGTGCTGAATCTAAAGGTCTTGAATCTTCTCAAGCCAAAGGAGTTATATTAGTTAAAACAAGAATATGTGATTCTAACCTGCAGAATCTCTTGACTAATATACAACATTGTGATTCCAATTGTCATATCTCTCACAAGAATCATGATGGATGGATTTCTAGGGATAATCTTTTGACTAGTATCCAGTCAAAATCAATGGTCATCAATGGTGACAATGATTATCTCTCAGACAGTTGTAGTAATCAACTCTTACACACAAAAGGGAATGATTTCAGATCATGTTGTTTTGTAGTTGATCAACTGTCTAAGATTGGATCCAGGAAACAATCTCATCAAATGATGATGTCATATTCCAAAAAATTCCTGGGTCGATACAAGAGTTCTGCTTATCGCATGACTCAAAAAACTTCATGTCACAATTATGATCATCAAGATGATTATTCTGTTAAATAAGATCACTCCTGCTATGACACAGTGAAAGAAGTTTATTCTTGGAAGAATCCCAAAAGGATCGATATTCAGAAATATTATGATGGATCTTGTTCCACAAATTCTGAGCTATCATTAGCTCACACCAACAACTGATGTTGGCCTATAGAATTTCCCTTGATGTGCTCGGTCCAAATAAAAGGGGAAATTCTTAAAAAGAGCACAAGAATTTGAAAAACATATAATAGATTTCTGAATATTTAAAGTATTTTTTTTATACTTTGAGTATCTTTCTATCCTTGGGAAGTCCTTGACCAAAGTTTTTGGAAAATTCTTCATGACCTTTTGGTCATACTGGTTCGGAAATACTCGTGTTGTTTCCAACAGTATATTTCGCAAATAATATACCACAATTAGGTATTTCATTCTTGGGAATCAAGTCTAAATTATTATATAAACCATCTTTTGGACCGATACTCTTCTATGTTGTGTCTGCGGTCAAAGATGGGTGAAAACACTATTGATATTGAATCTCAACTACGAAAACTTGAAACCTTTCCTGTTGAATTCAACTGTTACTTCTCAGAAGAACATAAAAAGAGTCATATTTCTCTTGAGCTTATGTTTGCGTTAGTGGGAGATTTTGAAGTTACTCGTGAATTTTTGGAAACTGCAGTAGTGAATGAAAAACTACTTGAATCAAACCTCTTGAAGTCGATTGTGGAATTGAATCTTCTGAAGCAAAGACTCAATCACCTGAAAGAAAAGAGAAGTTCCAAGAATCAAAACACCGAAGAATCTTCGGTAAATAATTAGAAGTCTTCCAAGTAATTAAGTGATTTGGTGTAATACTTAATCTAGTACAATAGACATCAATTTTTGATTTCTTTTATTGATTGTATTGGTCTATTATGAATAAAATTATTTGATTGGTAATTTTTCTTGTGATAGTTTTTGGTTTACATAGCCTGTGCTTAATTTCTTTTACCTTATTGCTATGTATGTTTATGGGATGTTTGATTTCGGTTTTACTACCTTAATATTCGATCTCATATATTGTGAACCCTTATGGTTTGGGTGACTTTTTTATTTAGCAGGATTAAGTTCTAGCCCATGTTGGTAGGCTTTATCAAAGGATCATGAGGGGTTCTGATAGAAACAATATGTGAAAAAGTCACAATATGTTGAATCGGTTTTGGTTTAGCGTAAAAGAATATGTGTTTCGACGGTTTTCAACTTTTGCTTGCAATTGTTAAAACCAGTTTTCAACCTTTCTCTGGTAAAGGTTGAGGTTTGTTGTTATTTTTTTTGTTTATGCATAAGGATGATAACGTGGTGATATTTCGATATCAATTCTCCCTGGACGAAGATGCAATCATATTGGAGAAGTGGATGCGAAATTTGAGGTAACAATCTTGTTAGTTAATTGTTTTCTTGTTTAAGAAACGCCTGAGTTTATATTATATATATTTGTTTCTTTTGCTTAACAAAATTTCGGTTGAATTGATGTTTATTCCATGATGTGTGTGTGGATGTGTAATTCAATTGGTTCCGGTTAAGAAAAACTATTGTTATCTTGCTTTATTATGTGGTATCAATTGTTTAGGCTTACAAAAATTACGGTACAATTGATGTGTGCGTGTGATTCAATTGGTTCTGGTTAACAAAAACTATTGTTATCTTGCTTTTGTATGGTACCAATTGTCTAGGCTTACAAAATTACGGTGCAATTGCGGTGCTTTTAATGTCTATGTTGTTTCAATTGCTTTCGGTTGAGGTGAATAATTATGCAAGTTGATTTATTTTGGTTTGTATGAGTTATTTATGGCTTAAAGAAATAAATTGTGTACGGGATGAGTTTTTTAGTCCAATTCGATTCCGGATAAGAGAAACTAAGTTAATTCTGATCTTAGTTAGACTTATCGAAGTGAGGTTTCGGCTATTCAAGTCTAATCGAATTCCTTAACAAGAAATGCTAGTTAACTAACCTAGTACTTGTCTTGTTTAAAATTTAAAGGTCTAAGTTTATGGATAATTAGAAACTGATGAGAAAAATGGAGTTTATCTTTATTTAGGTCTTATCGAATTAAGCGGTTGTTTTTGAACAATCAGTTTAGCAAAGGGACTAAGGTTCTTAGTTATTTTTGGTTTGCCAAACTAAATTGGAAAAATTGTTTCGGATAATTGTTTCCTTGATAACATATCAAAATAAGAATACTTGTATTTTCGGTTTTGATATTGGTTATCAGAACATGATGTGTCGAACCCTCGTGCCCAACTCTACAGGTTTGCAAGTCTATTCTGAGATTTGTAAGATTCTTTTCGTGTTGTCCTTTATTTTTTCGTTTCTTTGTCATTTTTGTGGCAAAAAGGGGGAGAAATATATGGAGTAAACAGGTGATTCTGGCATTGATTTTATATTGATTGGCATCGCTAGGGAAAAGAACATTGGTACTTGAATATTTATCTAACAAAAGAGTGAAAGCACAAACTAATGGGGAGTAACATGTCATATAAATTGGTATAACAAATACGTTCGGTTTAACAAAGCTAATACACTTTTTCTTTGTTATTATAATGTCAACAACGGCATTTTCAAGGATTGAATGTAAGCAGTTTTACTGTGCTGTTGAATCGGGAGTCAAGCAGATTGTAATGAATTCTTGTAATTTGTTTATCCATATGATGTAAGAGTTTTGTCACTAAAATTGACAAAGGGGGAGATTGTTAGATCATTTCTCGGTTGAACCCACCAATCGTTGGTATGTCAAGTTTGGTTGTCATATTTTAGTGAATCAAAACTCATGTTAAGAGTCGCTTGATTATGTACTAGAGTCAACTTCGTATAAGTTAGCTTGAAAGTATTAGGATATGAGACATTACAAGTATTGCGAAGACTTGAAGATGTGAAGAAGCAAGGAGCTACAACGACAACAATCATTGTTCCACTTGAGGTTAGTGATATTTGACTTGAACTGTTTGATTCCCTAACGTATCTTTCAAGTCGTGCATAATGAAAACATAATTGCGAAGCATATTTGAACTCTAGATATACATAGTATTAAGGAATACAATACGAGGTTTATTTCTTAACCATTAAACTTTGTAGATAATACATAGCCATAATCATTTGAATGCTATTGTGATTATGTATGGGTATGAGGTGAGGATTTCATCCTAGGGAACAATGTTTACATGTATTCTAAAGAAGTAAGTTCATAAACTTGTTTGTGGACCGAAAAGGAAATTGTCAGGTGTTATTGGTTTTGTTATTCATTGCATATCTTATGAACAACCAATATGTGTGATAGAGTATAAGCGCTCACAACTTGTTGTGTTCTTGGTAGAACTATTCACAAAGGCCTGACTTATGTATTGGTATAACTTTTATTAGTAAAACCGATCTTAAGTAATCACCTGTGGTATGATCGGGTTTGTGTGTCTGACCAATTTTGGGAGAGGGGAACCGATCCTAGTAAGGGGTGCAGTACATCACAAGGGGAACATATCCTTGTATGTGGTGCAACAAAGGTTTATAGCAGAAAGGGGAACCGATCCTATGGACATGTGCAACACATATAAGTTAGATACCATATATATGTGGGGAACCGATCCTAATACCTAGTCAACCGAATTTTGGAAAGCTAGTGTGACTATGCGCAGTGCTCACATGGAGGTAGAACCGAAATTTGTTTTGGTAGAACCGTTAAACCCATGATTGTGATTGAATGTTGGTTTGATCAATCACATAGTTCTTGAAAGTCAGATGAACCAATTTTAAACTTGTTTGGAAGTGTGGAAAATCGGTTTCAAGGTTGTAAGTGTGAAAGAGAACTTACAAAGTTAAGATATCGACAAACTTTGAACACGTGATGTCAATGTTTATTTCTTTAATTGTTCAAAGATATTCCTCAACGGCTAAGGGAAGAGAATCCCAGGATCGAAACATAAGTAAGTTAAGAATATTTTAATTAAGGTTATTAATTTCATTTTCTAGGGAAATTCCAGAATTAGTAATGTGCATTTACTACTTAGATTTTCCGAGAGATTTCGATCGTTATTTTTGGATAGAGCATTTCCAGGAATTATGAAAACCAAATATGTGCTTTAATGGGTATCTTGAGAATATTTTCGGTTTTGGAAATTCCTTGGTGTCCAAACTTCCTTGTCTATAAATACTTGAAGTTTGCCTTTCTAGCAAACTAATCCTTCGTAAAAACAGACTTCCTCTTTTGTTATTGTTACTGGTATAGCCGCCTATTCGGAGAGGAGAGTAACCTAATTAGGCGAAATCTCTTACGACCGCTCAGTTTAAAGTCTTCTTTGGGATTGAGAAGCTCTAGCATGTACCGTTGGTGGGAAACTAGATAATTGCGGTTTATCTTTTGTTTTCGATTGATTTCATTGACTAACTGTGGTTGAAATTTGATTGCACCTAGTTTGTTTATTCTTGAGAATCTTCTCTTCTGATATAAGATTCACTCAAACTAGTTCAGAGTTTCGACAGGGATCTTTAGACTGTTGTTAGTTCTAAAGACGATCTTATGATAATCCATTGTTAACAGACTCCGTTTTGTGCGTGATTGTTCACAAGAGATTCAAGTGATTGTGTGCAGGTTTTTATTGAATATTTAAGAAGATTTGAAGACAAAGAAGATATTGAAGATCTGACTTGGGTTTTATAACCTTTGGTGTGCACAATACTTGTTTCGGTAAAAGAGGATCCAATTAATAATCGGTTTATCCTTGTGGCAGATTGGATTGATTAATTGAGTAGATCGGCATCAACACGATTCTTAGGATTAAAGGTGTTGTTGGCTTAATCTTAAACGACTACTTCTGTAGGATCAGAATCTCGCAACAACGACGTGCTTGCGAAATTACTAGCAATACATCACGAAGACATCGCAGTATGATTTCAGAAATGACATAACAGATGACATCAGCTTAAACGTGAGAAAATATGATGATCGTGCGAAATTTAGGATGTTTGCGAAATTAACATTTGTAAGTTTGCGAAAATACCGCAAGCCAGATCCGAAATTAGGGGAAATGTTAGCTGTACCCCACCATATATGAGTTGTTATCCATTATGTAAATACTTATATAAAGAGAAAGGCAAGAGAGAGAAAGAAGAATAATCAAAAAGAAAAAGGAGAAAGACACTTTAGGGAGGACACATTTGTAGAGAGAGAAAGAGCAGAATTTGTATTATTATCTTCTTCTTCCTTCTTCAACCAAGAGCTCCAAATACTCATTAATGGAGTCTCAATTGTAATCCATATGTAATTACAAACAATCATAGTGAAGATCCCTAACCCCGTGGATGTAGATCACATTGATCGAACCACGTAAATTTTGTGTCTTATTTTCTATTCACTACACCAAATCAGAAATTTTGTTACACAAATAAGTGTGACATCTGATTTATTATCACACTTATTAGTGTCATAAATATGGTGCTTTTCTTTTGTTACACATTAGAGGTCACACTAATAAGTGTGACTTTAATTAATTAAAATCACACTAAAAAGTATGTCAATTATCTGACACATATAAGTGTAACAATTTAAGCAGTAATTACCAAAAAAAAAAATTATTTTTGTTTTCCCACCCTGTTTTCGATTCATACACCCACTTTCCCCAACCCACCCTATTGTTAGATGTGCATAATCCAAAAAAAATGGTAGCCAAAAATTTTAATAGATGATAGAAATTAAATTAATAAAAAGAAATATGTTTCAACATCCACTGGATACCCCCAATACACTCTTAAAACACTAAACAATAGAAACTAACAGTACTGATCTGTAACAAGGTACACAATGTTTAATTTGTAGATTGCAGACGCTTCTTATGCCATATTATCCAACCACCAGCAAAATAAGAAGATAGCTTATAGAAGTCATCACCTTGAGGAGGGTCCCAAATTGGTGCATAATCATCGTAGACACGTTCTATGCAAACTTTACTCTCGTTCTTTTGGACAATTCTGTGGTGACAGACTTCACCTTCCAAACCGGTTACCACATATCCAGCTGCACTATTTTTCCATTCCTGTCCAACAAATTCACACCCTGATATGAAGACTCTTCATAACCAGAATTGTCGAAAGGTTGTGGCTCTGACATGGGATCTAAATTCCTGGTAAAAGCATGATTTTCTGGAGTGAAGTCAGGAGGGAACTCAGAGTTAGGGTTACAAGAATCATCCAAGATTGTTTCTTCGCTTGTCGGATGGTCACTGGATATATTTTGTGCCATGACCTGTAATGCAATAGTACACAATCAACGTAAAGTCATAAATACTTCAACAAGAAAAATATAAAGTCGTCATATATAATGTGTATTATCATTAACCATTTCTTAGAATCCTAAAAGTTAACCTGATTACAAATACTGAGAAAAGGCTAACCAGTAATCATGGGTAAGTTAGCTTTTAGGATCATACAACACAGATCAAAAACAAAAAACAAAACAGAGGATGAACTAAATTGTGCCAAATGTTAATGGAAAAATAAGAAAAGATTTCTAGTCAAAGTAGCCAAGATGTTACATGGGAGAGACTACCAACCTATAAAAATTGTATGCCATTCCATTTGAACTTTCAGTTTCACACGCACCAACATCACAATTTTCATTGATTGTACTAAAACAAGCCCTATGAGAGTTACAAGGTTGCAATTATTGAAGTACTTCACTGATTGTACTAAAACAAGCCCTATGAGAGTTACAAGGTTGCAATTATTGAAGTACAAATTTGATATGGAAGTATACGGTTGCAATAATTGAAGTACAAATTTGCCTAACACGTTGATCTTAGACAGTGATATAAAAGATAAGGCAACAATGAAAACCAAAGAAACAGGGTTACTATCATAAATTGCAAGAGTTGGGTTTACCTTTTTCAATCCGACGACAGCGGAGTTGCAATTGTTAACTGTAGAATCGCGAAGAGAAGCAGTCAGGAATGCTTGTTTAGCACGCTTCGCAGAAACACTGGAGGAAAAGCCACATAAAGACCTTTTACCCTTATCTGGGCCAAAGACATCAACTAAACCATCAGAACCAAAATCATATGAGCAGTCAGTTCCTCCCTTTTTTCGCTTCTCATAGGCAGCTTTGACTTGTTCCTGCACAATATGTGTTACCCAGTATCAGTTAGGAAAGTTCAAGTAAAAGTTTGACATGCTTTAATTCTTGATATACCTACATATTTTTCAACTGCTGATGGATGAACAGTTCCATCGCGTTTTTCATGACTGACCCTTCATCCAAGCGTATTCGCGATCCTCTGTAACCATCCCATCCTCTTCTGCCTACTCATTTGAATCCATATTTGTTGTATAACCATAAAAAAATATAATTTCAAAACAACTAATATAATTGAGGAGTGTATACAACATACACGGAGATGACATTTCTTCGCATAGGTACGCCTCCCAAGAGTATGAGGGATTGTGCATTTCTTTTTGTTCTCTGATTTCTTTTTATGGCTTTCTTTGACTCCTTCTTTGAACTCATTCTCAACGAAAGCGGTCCAATTACTTGGAGTAACCCCCATCAGAATGTTTGCTAGAATATCCTCTTTGCTTTTCCACGCATTTGGATCCAAACCATCTTGAATAGCTGCTTCAATTTGTGCTTTACCTCTGGCTATCTTGAAATAATTCTGTCGAAGCTGGTATTTGAATGTTCTGAACTTCTGTGAAAAGGTTACTTCGAGGTTCGGGTTCTACAACTAAAGATTCTAACTGACCTGCCTCGTCATTACTAATGTCATCATCTGGCATTTCATGCACTCCAAATGCAACATCAACCAATCTTCTCATTTCAGGCACACCTTCCTCCCTGTTTGGTTCGCTGATGTTTTCCTCTTGGACTGAACCTACTGTGCTTCTATTACTTGATTTCTCGCCATGAAAAGCCCACATACGGTACCTCTTGTTTATACCCTTCTCTAACAGATGTTGCCGAACTTTTTCAATTTCCAGATTATTTCTATTTCGGCACTTATTACAAGGGCAGGCACATATCGACTTCGAGTAACCATATCTTACAGCAAAACTAATAAAGTATCTAACCCCATCTCGATAAACTTTACTAAAAATATCACTTTCATCCATCCAATCTTTTGGAATTACATCTGACATTCTACAATCCATTAAAAAAAACTAGGTAACTATACATAACAATGTCATGGGTACAGAACAAAAGAAACGGGGATTGTGCTTAATAGTAAAGACACTATTCTCATGGATCTGCATTAAAAACTATACTATATATCTTTTCAAGTCTAATACTTAAGTAATAGCCATGAGATTACATTTTTCGAAACATTTTGCATAGAGTCCTAGATATTCATTTGCATAGAGTCCTAGTACAAAATGGTCAAGTAGGTAAAAATTCATCCAATACAAAACATGAACACACTATTCTCATGGATCTAATCTCCCAACAAACAGTTCTAATATGTATAAATTATATCTTATACATTACATTTAAACATATTTGAGCTATAGAAATGCATAAAAGACTTAAAATTTGAACATTACATTTTCTACAGATCCACAAAAAACCAAACTTTTCCTAAGACCTAAGAAATTGTAAGCAACCACATTGTTCACATATGAAAAAATCACAGCAATGAATCAAACCCAGCGTTTGCATAACAAGAAAACCACAAGAACTCTTGCACAAACAAGTTAACTAATTGACTAAGTATCATATAAATCTTTACCAAAAAGTGAAAGGAAGAAAATTAACACAGGAATCATATTGTTATTTAATACGAACCTGATGTGATTGCAAATGAATCTTTTAAATCGTACTAATTGTTTCTTTCAATCTGAAAATAGAAATTAGGGAAAACATCAGTTACAAAGGCAGAAGACCAGAGAATAGAAACGATCATTAATAAACGGAGATAGCAAACATTAACTGTCCTTTAGTTATGATTTCTCTTTTAATCTAAAAAGGGATCTGTAATAACAAGTAGTTGGTGAACTAAGACTAAAACCAATTTAAAAGACATCTCTATAAACATTTCATGGTAAAAAAGAGCCGCCTGAATTGGGTATCATCTCTAAAAACATTTCATGGTAAAAAAGAGCCGCCTGAATTGGTTATACTAATGGGTTCATGGATTTTTCCAGTTATGGACTTGGTAAACATTTTGGTATGCTATTGTACGTAAGGAGAAGTGACAAAATACTGTGTCCAAAATCATGCTTAATGGCTTCAACTTTGGCCAGGGGGATAAAAAAAAGATTATCGCAACTACAAGTGAAACTCAGTTCGACTATGAGTCAATCGAAAGCACTAGATACTAAAACTTAAATTCAATATTGAACAAGTTGAAAAAAATTATACACACCAATCACATAAACTATTAAACAAATCATAAATAGTTAATTTGTTTCTTGTTAGTCGTGAAGAAATTCAATATTCAATTACCCTCATTTCATATTCTTTTTTTCATCTATCATTAGTAAGCAGTCGATCACTAGTAGCCTCCCATGCTTGTCATGAAGGAAAAAGAATTGCTCTTTTGAGTTTCAAATAACTACTCAAAGACCCTGTGAATTGCCCGTGTTCACGGTATGAGAATGTGTGTGAATTCCTCGATGTTATCTCCTCACACAGGATTTACTCTAGTTAGGTTAAGAAGTGAGTACCTGGACTTCAGGGCTATCTTGCAACAAAGCAAAAGCTTGGAAAGCTTGATTTGGCTGTGAATGAAACCCCACTGTTCTTTCACCAGGTGTTAAATATATCCTAAGCAGACAAGTGAAATAAAAGTTAAAACAATTCAGAAACAAACTAAACTCCAGTGTAACAACTTCCAGTACTTATAAACAAGATGTGAAGCCAGCAACAATTATTTGGCCGCATATATGGAAAGCTGGGTGTAAAGCAACAGCCTATAAAAAACTCATCACAACAACAATACACCTCATTCAAACAGTATGACATCCAATGTTGTATAAACAACACCCCATACTAAAACCATATTAAAATAGAACTGCAGGATGTAAATGAAATCCGTTTCCGTCGACAGTGCCTGCTTTAATCTCTGTGGATGCTGCATTTTACCCTAAAACTACAATTGAAGGTTATGGTATAATATAAATTGTTTATCATGCAGGACACAGTAACAGACACAGGCACACAGTAGGCTGAAGCTCATGCTATCCTGTAGAATTTCGTGAAGGATACAGTTTTAACTCTCCATTCTCTCAAGTGGGAAAAACTTCCCACTAGCATCCTTGTTACAATGTGATGAAGGGTAAAAACTTCCCCTAGTTTCACTTCGAGGGGAAGTTGAACTTTTGAAGCAAGAAACACAATACAACTTAACCAAGCTATCCCCCCCAATTAGAGGTTAGTAGTATGAATCTCAGCCCAAACCCTTTCTAACATATCATCTTTATAAGAGAGTTTTGCTTAACAAATCTATTTTCCTCCAATTTACAAACTCTCCAGATTACAATCTCCAGACCTATCTGATAACGGCATCGCAGGGTTATATTCCTTTTTCCATTTACAATCTAAAACATCTAAAATTCCTTAATTTGCCTAAAAATACTTTTAAAGGACACATTCCAAAGTCAATCATCAAGATACACAAACTATCTTAGATATTTTTCATTAGCATCAAACAATCTAACAAGAACATGGTTGCAATCTAAACATGGTAGAAGAGTTTAGATTGCAACTCTCTAACTTCTATGTCTAGCCCATGAAAGCGATATCCTAGAATTGCAATGTACAAAAATGTAACCCAAGACAAGTTACAGGACCTGAGATCATCGAAAGGCTGCCTAGTTTACAGGGAATCTTAATCTCAAGTGGTCAGGATGTCATTTGATTAACAGTCTCAGTAACAGGTGGATAAAAAACACTGTCAACTACTTCCTATATAAGATCACCACACTACCAAATAAACAGAAGTGGTCAGGATGTCATTTGATTCAAATTGTTCATTTAAAAACAAACCACAATAATGAATCAAACCCAGAGTGTTTGCATAACAATAAAACATATTCACACAACAAGTTAACAAATCGACTATATAATAGAAATCATCACCAAACTGACCAGATCTGATTGCAAATTAATCCTTGAAATACACCAACTGTTTTTTTCAACCTGAAAATAGAAATTAGGGCAAACATCGATTAACAATAATAATCTATAGAAACCCTAACAACAATTTTTATCTTCGATTAAACGAAATCCAAATCGTGTTAATAACTTATCTGAAAAATCAGAGTAGAATAGTAACAGAAACTCATGATTTGATGAAGAACAAAAGAGCAGTAAAAATCTTCCATTAGAAACTGGTTAGGCTTAACGAAATCAAAAGATTTTTTAGGGGAATTTTTTTCTTAAAGTAAAGAAATCTCAGATGTAGAGCTTTTTCTTTTTGTTCCTCCGTAGATTATTACGGATATTACGAAGTACTGATGGATCTCTCTCAGAAAAAAAAAAACAAAAGAAAAAAGTACTGATGGAGATTACGAAGTACTGAAAAATAATTGAAGGAGTGAGAGACTTACCTTGATTGAAGACGATACTACTTTTTACTATTTTTTGATGTTTTTTTTCCCTTCAGTTTTTTAATACAGTATATAATAATAACCGTGCATAGATATCGGAGTAATATCTTTGAGGGAGGGAAAATATGATATTCCAAGTTTTTTTTTTTTTGGCGGTAGTTATATTTTTTTGGCGGTAATTATTTGGCTGGTGCGGGAAAACTATTTCCACTTATTTTTATTTTATTTTAATATTTTTCAAATGTTTTTTACTGGGATGGATAATTTGTCACACCATTAAGTATCACAAAATTATTTAAAAATAAAATATAATTATGAAAAGATATATTATTACACTTTTTAAAGATGTGACACCTATTTGTGTAACAACATCTGTCACACAAATTAGTGTTACAATTCAATGTTACAAATTACTCCATTTGGTGTAGTGATTTTCATTATCTTTATCTTTATTTTCATATCAAATAAGTTTAGATCTAGAAATCATAATCATGATAATACAAGGGGTGTGTTGTAGGATTTCCTGCAACTACAACTTCGGTAATTGAACATAAGATAGATCTAAGGACCTGACGAAGGAGTTTATGTTAAGATACACGGAAGAGCCTTTGTCCGACTCATATCACTTGGTTGAATAGAGTTGATACCAAACACATTTGTTGTTCCTTTACTATTTGGAATATAAACCAAAGGAATTGTTCCAAGTACGTGACTTATTCATAAGTCGGAGGCGTGGGAATACAGACGGAACTAGGTGAAATATACGGTTAGTTACTTGGTCTCAACTATACGAAGTTAGGTGTAATTTTGTGTAGCGGCTTAATCCTGAGAGTATTCAATTCTGGACAAGGTCCCGGGGTTTTTCTGCATTTGCGGTTTCTTCGTTAACAAAATCTTGTTGTGTCATTTACTTTTATTTTCCGCATTATATTTGTTTTATTATAATTAAAGTAAATTACACAAACGTTAATTCCTATTTACTTGATAAGCAATCCTATTGTGTTTGGTTAAGTCTGAACCTTTGTATCAAGTAAACATACTTCGTGGTTGTATTGTCTCGATCTCGTATCCATAGACGATCACACGAAGTGTGAACCGATTAGTTGTATTGTCTCGACTCATTCCATAGACAATCACTTTCGGAGAAAGGACTTATAGGTAGGAAAAATTTTAGCTTGAGGTATATTTGGGTACCCTCGCCTTTTCAAGTGATAATTGTCATTTTTATTTATTCAGAAATGTTTCGAATTGATTTAGAGAAATATATAACTACTATATTCGGAATACAAGACAGTGTTATCAGTCTTACAAACTGAGAAAACTATTATATGTCTGAAGTCTTATTACATGTATTCATACACGTAGCAGAGTAGCTATATATCGACTTTCAAATTTGCGTGATATGCATATTCGTATGTAGATCATGGGAGAATCTATTTGTTTCGTGATCTGGATAGGTATGTATATTCGTATACAAATAATTGTGGAACTGTGGTAAGGGAACCGGGTTAAACTAATCAAACCGGTATGCGAACCAAGATAGTTATGTGTTATAAATACAGTTTAGAACCCAAACCGGTACGCAAACTGAATGTTCTGTGAAGTCCGGAACCATCAAAGGTCTAAGAGTTTGCAAACCGGTACATGAACTAAAAAGTTTTGTCGACTCCAGAACTTTGAGTTAGGTCAAAGTTTGCAAACCGGTACGTGAAATGAAAAGTTCTGTAAGAGTCCAGAACTTGGTAATTACATAAGTGTGCAAACCGGTTTATGAACTGAAAAGTTCTGTTGACTCCGAAACTCGATAATTTCATAAGAGTTTGGAAACCGTTCCGCGTACTGTGACTCAGCCGATTCAAGAATGGTTCAAGTAATTGTACCTTGTACATTTACAAACTGTGTCGATCATGATTCAATTTCAATTCAATTATTTTTGTGAAGTAATTTGCATTTGATATTTTCTCTAATTAACACTAGACTCAATAAATCACATGATTGTGACTCAATCTTAATGTTTTAGTGAAGATGAAAATGAGTGTTAAGCTTTTAAGTTCAAATCGGCTAGTTTCGGGTAACCATGTTGAACATAGTCTTTATACACGGTTAGACTACGGTTACCTAACCATAGTGTATATCTTGTATATGTGATTAAGATTCAAAGATTTCATCTAACAGTGGATATCGTTTGCTTGGTTCCATAGCTATCTTAGATTAAACCTAAATGTTAGAGCATTGCTCGGTCGAACTCGCATGTGTTGCTATCTCAAGCATGTTTGTCAATGTTAGTGATCAAAATTATAAGTCTTGATTTCTAGCCTACGTATCTAAAGGTCTCGGACTAGGATAAAAGTGTATTTGAGATCAAGACTCCATGGAAATCATCATACAAGACGAATGACTACTCAAGGAACTGGTGGATCTTCATCGACTAAAAGGTATGTGGAGACTTGAACTTATCTGTCACTCAAAGGTCTATCTATTCTATCTCCTACTCTTGAGACAAAAGTCGTATTGATATATAGACTTTCATTATACACATTTGCTATTTTGAGCCGAGTATAAATCGCCTATCTATTTCTCGAAATATCTGTTGGTAAGATTTCGTTTTAGCCAAATTCATCTTTACCTAGTGACGAAAGTCATGTTATGGTTCAATCACTTTGGAAATTGCTCTGACGAAAAATGGTATGTGAATAACGGCTATATAACGTCCTCTGAGAATGTTTCAATGATTGAAATGAGAGTTTAGATTACATAACCATTGGTAGGATATAAGCATTGTTGTGGAAACACATATATGTATAAGTCCTTATTCCTTGAACAAAAGTTTGCAAACTTTGTTGATCAAGAGAAACGGAATGTGACGTGAGCCAAGTCCGCGAACTCAGTCCGCGAACCGGCGTAAGTTCTCGACCCGAAAATTTCTACTGGAGTTTGTGAACTCCTTCCGTGAGCTTAAGTCTGCGAACTTGAGCAGGTTATATCTAAACCGGTTGTTCTTGAACTCATGTTTATATAAACTAAGGAATGCTTTTGCAAACCATGGTTATAAAGTTCATGAATCGATTCGAGTGAATCAAACCTTTTTTGCTTCGATTGTATCTTGTGTAGTTACATAAGATCTAAGCAATTGAACAATTCTCTAACTAGTTCATTTGAGTCATTTGGACTAGTTATGGTGAAGAAGAATATGATGGATATGAAAGTGATCATATGGCTAACCATTGGTTAACTATTGTTGAACCAACAAACATTAATGTTTGGGAACGGTTCGTAAACCCAAAATTACACATTTCATTTGTGTGTAACAAGCTAAGTTTTCGATCTAACGGTTGAGAAATATTAGCTTGAATCTAATTAGGTTTTCATCCAACGGTGAATATTGAATGCTTTGTTACCAAGCTAAGATTGATCGCAAATCCTGATTTGGAAGACTATATAAGGGAGAACTCTAGCAACTGGGAAACCTAATCCCCACACCTTACGTGTGATACTAGTTGCATAGCTAGAGTCGATTCTCCTTTAACCTTTGGTTTCTTCTTCTAAACCAGGTTATCGACTTAAAGACTTCATTGGGATTGTGAAGCGATACCGATACTACTTTTCTTGTAGTTGTGTGATTTGATCTTGTTGTTTCTATTGTTACGAGTACGATTGTAATAATTGGCTCGAGATTTATATCTCTGATACACAAGATAAAAAAGTAATCACAAACACTTCGTCTCATCGTTTGTGATTCCACAATATCTTTTTTTGCTGCGTCGATTAAGATTATTGTGAGGTGATCAATAATACTAGGTTGTTCTTCGGGAATATAAGACCGGTTTATTGATTGGTTCCTGTTCACCTTAATTTATCAAAAGACGGAACAAAACTCATAGGTATATTCGTGGGAGACGGATTTATCTATTATCGTAGACTTTTCTGTGTGATACAGATTTTTTTATTAAAGTCTTCGACTTTGGGTCGTAGCAACTCTTAGTTGTGGGTGAGATCAGCTAAGAGAATCAAGTACTTAGCATCCTGCTGGGATCAGAGGCGTAGGAGCATATTTGTACCTTGTATCAGTGTAAGATTGATTGGCGTTCAACTACAATCCAGACTGAAGTTAATTTGGAGTAGGCTAGTGTCTGTAGCGGATTAATACAGTGTGTGTTCAATCTGGACTAGGTCCCGGGGTTTTTATGCATTTGCGGTTTCCTCGTCAACAAAATTCTGGTGTCTGTGTTATTTCTTTTCCGCGTTATATTTTGTTATATAATTGAAATATCACAGGTTGTGCGTTGTTCAATCAATTGGAATATCCGACCTTTTGGTTGTTGATTTAAATTGATTGACACTTGGATATTGGTCTTTTGGTACCATCCAAGTTATCTCTCTAGTATTTGGTAATGACTCGCAGATTTCTATTTGCTCGAGTATATATCAAATCGGGAGATTGAGATATGAGCTCTTTGATATACTTTTATCTAGATTGAGTTTGACTGTCTAGTTGATTCTCTAGAAAGTATATTGGAGTTTGTCCATACAGATTGCTAAGCGAAATATTGGGTGTGGTTGTTGTACCTCCGCTTTTTCAACTGGTATCAGAGCAAGCAAACACGTTCAAGACCTCACAAGTCTGTGTTTGTAAGCGATCTGACTCTATGGACAGAAAAGTCTCTAGAAACGCTTCACCAGAATTAAAAACCAATCGTAGAAAAAGTTCTAATAAACTGGTTATTCTCCAGAAAAAGTTGGATGAACAAATCCGGATCAACTCTGATCTCATAGCAGAAATCGCAATGCTTAAGGATTTGAAATATGTTAAAATCCCTTTAATGGAATTGAATAACTCCAGTTGCTTCTCTCTGAAGAACAGTCATAACTCATGTAATAAACAACGTTCACATGTTGTCAAAACTGATATGACTCAGAACTATTCTGACGATTCCAAAAGTGTTGGCCCATGTTTGTTTTGTGATTCCTCTGATCACTTTCAACATACTTGTATGTCCTTCCAAAAGAGACTGAAAGTTGCAAGTAATCTTCACACGAAAACTAAACAACTTAGTGCTTCTCTAAAAGGACGTACAAAACTATCAGGAAACCCTAAACAGGAAAGTACTAATAGTATGGGAGAGTTTTCTTTAAAATCATCATCACCCTTTCAATGGTTTCTTGACAGTGGATGTAGCAAACATGTGACAAGTGATTTCACATGGTTTATTTATTCTGACGACTATGAAGAAGGACCAGTAACTTTCGAAGATGGGAGTTGTTTTACATTAGCAAGAAAGGGACGATCAAATTGCCTGGCGTACCTGAAATCCATGATGTGGTATAAGTAAAAAGTATGACTACAAATCTTCTTTCTATTAGTCAAATTTGTGACAAAGGCCATCGATTTGTCTTCAATGCAAATGGATGTAACATTGTAGAAAACACTGGGAAAGTAATTTTTCAAGGAACTCGTGGTAAAAACAATTGTTATCTTCTTGATACTCAGTTTAGCAATTGTTGCAATTTGACTAAGGTGGAATCGCCACATCTTTGGGATGAGCGTTTTGGTCACATCAACTATCGTCTTCTAACTAAGATCATTAACAAAGAACTTGTTAGAGGCGTTCCCAAAATCAATACAAAGATTGAAGGTGTATGTGGTTCCTGTCAAAAGGGTAAACAAACTAAAGTTCACCATAAATCATCTCGATATATTCTCACTAAAACTCCACTTGATTTAATTCATATGGATCTCTTCAGACCAATTCAACAACCCACGGTTGCTGGTAAGAAGTATGCTTTAGTTATGGTAGATGATTACACCAAATTCACTTGGATTGCATTTCTGTCTCATAAAAATGATTTGTTAAAAGAATCCATAACGAACAAGGTCGCAAACTAAAGAAAATTAGGAGCAACCGTGGAACTGAATTCAAGGAAACTAAGGTGTTTGAATTTTGTGAAGAACTGGGGATCATTCAACAATATTCACCACCCATTACTCCTCAAGCTAATAGAGTTGCAGAAAGAAAGAATAGGAACATTCAGTAAATGGCAAGGGTAATGCTCCATAATAAAAACTTGCCTCTAAGGTTTTGGGGAGAAGCTGTTTTTACGGCATGTTATTTGAGTAACCGTGTTTACTTATGGTCCAAAACCCTAAACACTCCTTATGAGTTGTGGTATGGAAGAAAACCCAACCTGCACTATCTTAGAGTGTTCGGAAGTAAATGCTAGATTCTAAAAGATTGAGAACAGAGAGGGAAATTCGATGCCAAAAGTGATGAAGGTATCTTTCTTGGCTATGCTTCAGATAGCCGTGGTTTTCGAGTGTTTAATCTCAGATTTCATGTCATGATGGAATCTGCTAATGTTATCATCGATGATATTAGTGATTTTCATCATGATAATCCTCCTGCTGAATTGCCTCCAACCGAGACAATTGAGAAAGTCAAAAAAATACCAGAATCAGTTGAAGTTATCCCAACTGTTGATGATCCTGATATTTCTAGTGACGAGGAGAAGAGCACTGATCAGGCTACTCATGACGAACAAGAACATGTCCCTCCAGGAAACCTCTAGGTTCAAAGGAATCATGATCCCAACAATATTATGGGGGGAAGAGATTCTACAACTAAGACTAGAGGGAAACTTCAAATCATGTGCAATTTTGGTTGTTATCTGTCACAAGTAGAACCAAGAAATATTGATGAAGATCTGAACGATCCCTTTTGGGTGAATGCAATGCATGAAGAGTTAAATAAATTTATAAGACAAGACATATGGGAACTCGTACCTTGTCCCTCCAATATTAATATTATTGGAACTAAATGGATATTCAAGAACAAGTCTGATGAATTTGGCATAATTATCAGAAATAAAACCAGACTTGTCGCTCAAGGATATTCACAAATTGAACGTATCGACTTTAACGAAACCTTTGCTCATGTGGCACTCCTTGAGTCCATTAGACTTTTATTAGCTCATGCTTGTTTTTCAAGGTTAATCTTTTCCAAATGGATATAAAATCCGCGTTCCTAAACGGAATTCTAAAGGAGAAGTCTATGTTGCTCAACCTAAAGGATTCGAAAACCTTGATTTCCGAGATCATGTTCTTAAGATCAAAAAGGCATTATATGGGTTAAAACAAGCACTTAGATCCTGGTTTGAAAAACTTACCACTTCTCTTATTAGAAAAGGTTTTTCAAGAGGTGGAGCTGATAAAACTTTGTTTACCAGATGGAGTGGGAAAGATGTTGTCATTGCTCAAGTCTATGTAAATGATATCATCTATGGTTCAACTTCAGAGAAGCTTGCAAAGGATTTTCAAGTTTCACTTGCTAAAGAGTTTGAAATTAGCAATATTGGTGAATTAAAGTTCTTTTTAGGATTACATATTCAACAACATAAGGATGGAATCTACTTATCTCAAGAAAAATATGCAAGGGATCTTGTTACAAGATTCGGTCTAGATAAGTCAAGTCCGAAACTGACACCTATGACGACTACTGGTAAACTACACATAAATGAGAAAGGAGTAAAAGTAGATCAAAAATTATATCGATCTATTATTGCTAGCCTTTTGTATCTTACATCCACTAGACCTGATATTTGTTTTGGTGTTGGTTGTTGTGCTAGATGTCAGGCTAATCCAAAGGAGTCTCATTTTGCAGCTGCAAAGAGGATCATACAATATGTCAATCACACTGTCGGGTATGGTCTATCTTACACTTTTGATACTAACACTGACCTTTCTGCTTATTCAGATGCTGATTTGACAGGATGTGTAGAAGACAGAAAAAGTACATCAGGGGGTTTCTACTATGTAGGACTGAATTTTGTGGCTTGGCATAGCAAGAAACAGAATTCACAATCCCTGTCTACATGTGAAGCAGAATATATTGTTGCTGGCTCATGTTGCACTCAACTCCTATGGATGAAACAAATGCTAGCTAATTATGGAATTGATACTGGAATAATGAAGATCTTCTGTGATAACTCTAGTGCGATTCGAATCACTGAGAATCCCGTTGAGCACTCAAGAACAAAGCACATTGATATAAGGTACCATTTTATTCGAGATCACTATGAAAATGGTATTAAGTGTGGGATTTGTGCCTTCCGAACAACAATTGACTGATATTCTCACCAAACCATTAGACACTGCTACTTTTCAACACTTACGACAGTTTATTGGTGTTGTTTTGGTTCATTAATTGTTTCTATGACTCTTGCCTCTGTGCTTATCTCTATCTTTTGGGCAATTGAGTTTGAAACTACAATAAGTGTCTTCAAGTCTGTATTTGTTTCCGTAGGATTGATTTTTCTGTCAGAGTTCTTTGTGTGTTGTGTCCAAAGAAATCCTTCTTTTTTTTTCGAAATTAAGGTCGCTCTTGTTGTTCTTTCGGGAATGACATTTAATAAGGGAGAGTTCATTTTGAACTTGCGCTTAATTGCCAAATCTTTGTGGGGAGTGCGGCTGTGGAATATTATAGGGGTTATCTTGTATCTTTATAAACTCCTTGATGAATGCATTTAGCTTCGGATTTATGATTGCATCTAAAGAACATTTTGATATTTTTACTTTCTTTTGGTCAAGAAATGTCTCTTTCGGAAATTTCATTAGGATCCCGTTCTTGTACCTTTGCCAATTTTATTGACAAAAAGGGGGAGAATTAATATGTAGTTCACACTACAAATACATATGGTTTTCGGATCATTATGTAAGGGGGAGTGGTTTCCATGTGAGATGGAGTGTTGACTAAGGGGGAGTGATACATATCACCATAGTATTGTTGTTGAAGTTGTGATACAGTTGAACTTTGACATTGTGTAATGATACTATGACACTGTATAACAATGATTGAGAACTATTGTTTTCTTGTTGTTATAGCTACGGATTTTCAACAACGATTATGCTAAACTTACAACCTTTGGGATCATTGGAGTACTTGGAAGTGACGAAGATTTCGAGTAATGTTGAAGATTATACATGTGGAATAGGAGCTATAAAAGTTAATTTACTTAGTTTTGTATTCCATATGTATTAATAGTTTTGCCACTAATATTGACGAAGGGGAGATTGTTAGAGCATTGCTCGGTCGAACTCGCATGCATTGCTATCTCAAGCATGTTTGTCAACGTTAGTGATCAAAACTATAAGCCTTGATTTCTAGCCTACATATCTAAAGGTCTCGGACTAGGATTAAAAGTGTAGTTGAGATCAAGACTCCATTGAAATCATCATACAAGACGAATGACTACTCAAGGAACTGGTGGATCGTCATCGACTAAAAGGTATCTATTCTATCAAAAGTCGTATTGATATATAGACTTTCATTATACACATTTGCTATTTCGAGCCGAGTATAACTCGCCTATCTATTTCTCGAAATATGTGTTAGTAAGCTTTCCCTTTAGCCAAATTCATCTTTACCTAATGACGAAAGTCATGTTATGTTTCAATCACTTTGGAAATTGCTCTGACGAAAATGGTCTGTGAATAACGGTTATATAACGTCCTCTGAGAATGTGTCAATGATTGAAATGAGAGTTTAGATTACATAACCATTGGTAGGATATAAGCATTATTGTGGAAACACATATATGTATAAGTCCTTATTCCTTGAACCAAAGTTTGCGAACTTTGTTGACCAAGAGAAACGGAATGTGGCGTGAGCCAAGTCCGCGAACCGGCGTAAGTTCTCGACCAGAGTATTTATTCTGGAGTTTGTGAACTCCTTCCGTGAGATTAAGTCCGCGAACTTGAGCAGGTTATATACAACCGGTTGTTCTTAAACTCATGTTTATATAAACTAAGGAATGCTTTTTCAAACCATGGCTATAAAGTTCATGAACCGATTCGAGTGAATCAAATCGTTTTTGCTTCGATTGTGTCTTGTGTAGTTGCATAATATCTAAGCAATTGAACAACTCTCTAACTAGTTCATTTGAGTCATTTGGACTAGTTATGGTGAAGAAGAATATGGTGGATATGAAAGTGATCATATGGTTAATCATTGGTTAACTATTGTTGAACCAACAAATGTTAATGTTTGGGAACGGTTCGTAAACTCAAAACTGGACATTTCATTTGTGTGTAACAAGCTAAGTTTTCGATCTAACAGTTGAGAAATATTAGATTGAATCTAATCAGGTTTTCATCCAACGGTAAATATTGAATACTTTGTTACCAAGCTAACATTGATTGCAAACCCTGATTTGAAAGACTATATAAGGGAGAACTCTAGAAACTGGGAAACCTAATCCCCACACCTTACTGATACTAGTTGCATAGATAGAGTCGATTTTCCTTTAACCTTTGGTTTCTTCTTCTAAACCAGGTTAACGACTTAAAGACTTCACTGGGATTGTGAAGCCAGACCGATACTACTTTTCTTGTAGTTGTGTGATCTGATCTTGCTGTTTCTATCGTTACGAGTACGATTGTAATAATTGTATCGATATTTATATCTCCTATAGGAAAGATAGAAAAGTAATCACAAACACTTCGTCTCGTCGTTTGTGATTCCACAATATCTTTTTTCGATGCGTCGATTAAGATTATTGTAAGGTGATCAATAATACTAGGTTGTTCTTCGGGAATATAAGACCGGTTTATTGATTGGTTCATGTTCACCTTGATTTATCAAAAGACGGAACAAAACTCGTAGGTATATTCGTAAGAGACGGATTTATCTATTACGGTAGACTTTTCTGTGTGATACAGATTTGTTTACTAAATTCTCCGACTTTGGGTCGTAGCAACTCTTAGTTGTGGGTGATATCAGCTAAGAGAATCAAGTACGTAGCATCCTGCTGGGATCAGAGGTGTAGGAGCATAACTATACCTTGGATCAGTGTGAGATTGGTTGGGGTTCAACTACAGTCCAGACCGAAGTTAATTTGGAGTAGGCTAGTGTCTTTAGCGGCTCAATACAGTGTGTGTTTAATCTGGACTAGATCCCGAGGTTTTTCTGCATTTGCGATTTCCTCGTTAAAAAAATTCTGGTGTGATATTTCTTTTCCGCATTATATTTTGTTATATAATTGAAATATCACAGGTTGTGCGTTGTTCAATCAATTAGAATATCCGACCTTTTGGTTGTTGATTTAAATTGATTGACACTTGGATATTGGTCTTCGGTACCATCCAAGTTATCTCTCTAGTATTTGATAAAGACTCGCAGATTTCTATTTGCTCGAGTATATATCAAATCGAGAGATTGAGATATAAACTCTTTGATATACTTTTATCTAGATTGAGTCTGACTGTCTAGTTGATTCTCTAGAAAGTATATTGGAGTTTGTCCATACAGATTGATAAGAGAAATATTGGGTGTGGTTGTTGTACCCCCGCTTTTGTCACTAAAACAACCTAGGTTTTGAAGTCTATAATAGGGGAACTCTTTGCAACTTGGATCTTTTAATCCTGACACTACTTTTTGGTGTGTCCTAGTTGTATCTAGAGTCGTCATCTCCAGAATCCCTTTTAGGGTTTAGCGACTATAAAGACTTTACAGGGATTCGTGAAGCTAGGTACAATTATCTTTTATCTTGATAACTTGAGTATCCGATCTTGATTGTTTCTAGAGCTTGCTCCAACGATCAAGATAGATAGTAATCAATAGAGTCTCTTCGTCTCTTACTTTGTTGATTCCACAAGTTTTATACTTGTGAGGTGAATAATAATCTAGGTTGCACTTAGGGTTGCATAATTCCGGATTTTGAGGATAGCCAGACTTTTGTATGAGTTGCTATCGATTTCCATCACCTGGATCTGTCATTCGATTTGATCATCCGTTTAGATCCTAAATCAGGAAATCAAATATAGGCTTAATCGGTGGGAGGCAGATTTGGTTTAAAGTCTTCAATTGAGGTTGAAACAACTCTTAGTTGTGGGTGACATCATCTAAGGGAGTCAAGTGCGCAGAGTCTTGCAAGATTCAAGAGGTGTAAGAAAGGCAACTGTACCTTAATCGGTGGATTTCCTTTTACGGATCAAGTACATTCCAGACCGAAGTTAATTGGTAGTAGGCTAGTTTCTGTAGCGGTTTAATACAATGTGGTGTTCAATCTGGACTAGGTCCCGGGGTTTTTCTGCATTTTCGGTTTTCTCGTTAACAAAACTTATGGTATTTGTGTTATTTCTTTTTCCGCATTATATTTTTTATCTTTATAATTGAAATATCACAGGTTGTGCGTTTGATCAATCACAGTTCCTAGGTCCAACCTTGTTAGTTGGGTAAGACTTGATTGATACTTGAACGTTGGTCTTTCGTGCCTTTCAAGTACTCTTTGTGTTGAGTAGGTTCATGGACTTGTTTTTGTTAACGTTCTAATCTCGAGAGAGAGAGAGAGAGATATGTAACTCTAGGCACTTTCCTTGATTGAGTTTTTACTCTCAGAGTTGTGTTGAGTTTGTTCTTACAGATTGCCTAAGAAAAAGTTGGTGGTGTATCTTGGTACCCCCTGCGTTTTCAGTTGGTATCAGAGCAGGAAAAGAAGTTAAGACATAATAAGTCTGTGTTTTAAGCGGTATGATTATATTGACAGAGACGAAATCTTTATAGACGTACATCAGAATTCCTTAGCGATTCTCCAAAGTCTGTTTTCCTCAAGACTTAGTGTCTCACAGGATGCTCTTGACTCTCCCAAGATTTCAAAAACCTTGACTGATTATGAAGAATCGACATGAAAAACCAAAGAGTCCTCTGCAATTGTTAAAAACAAGAAACGACATGTTAAGAGTAAAAAACTTCGCTGCCTTAAAAGATTGCTAAACAGTCTGTTTAAGGAATGCAACATAAGAGGGTCTGTGGACGAAGATCTCTTATGGCTTTTGAAAAAACATTTGAGTTCTTAGAATACATTGCAGTGATCATAAGTAAGGATGTACCTATTTGTGTTTCTGTCTCTGAAAAAACTTGTTATCAGTGTGAGAAACCTGGGAATATCAGAAAAACTTGCACTCTTGCTACAGTTTTGATTATCTCAGATATTATTGGTATATCATCTCTTGATCACCATGAGGATGAGGAAACTAAACCAAAAGACTATCACGTCAGGCTGGGCTGTGAGCAGGTTGCTCATCCAAACTCTGATTAGCAAAATACTGGCTTTGCCCCATCATGTATTTGGAGATAGGGATAGTTGTTCTAAAGGTTTGTTTCTGTTTTTTTATGTTCCGTATTATTTCTATTTAATGTTTGAACTCAGGATCATAAATGTGATCCCTGGTAAAAGAAGAATATTGTAATAAATTATGACTATAACATCTCATGTTGTTGAGATGGCTCCAACACTACGGTGTCGTAAGATCATTATACATTATGAGTCTTCTAATTCTGTGATTGTCAATCTGATATTTTGTGCTCTGAATTTTTTTCATTAAGCAAAGAATAAGAATAATCATCTTATAAAATCTGATAATTTTATTAATTTTTCAGATTGACCCGGAAATCTATGATTGTATCCTCTAATGGAATATTTTTTAAAAAAAAATTACAAAAAATTATTTTATTGAAGTTCCACACCCGAACCCAGCCAAGCCCACTAAGGCTTTATTAAAGGAGTACGCGTACTCCATACTTCATCTTCTTCTGTGGTGAGTTCACGAATGGGATTTGAAATTGAGGTTAGGGTTTCCGAACCGGTGTGATGTCTTCATAATCCAATTCACAATCTTTGGGTCTTTCTATTTGATTACAAGAAAGTGCATCAAGAAGGAGCAAATCAAGCAATCATCTTCAAAAGGAGCTATTCAAGTAAGATCAAATCTTCTCTATTTGTGTTTTTATGGCAAGAACAAAATGAGTTAGTAAAAAACCCAAACTTAAGAAAATTCCTGAAGAACCAAGGATCGGTTTTATTAACACATATTATAATGAGACTTTTGAAAGAATTGAAACTAGCGAAGTTGTTCTAGAAAAGAAATTAGACGAAGGGTATGCTAAAACGAAAGATCTTGCCCGTTTTAATGAATATGATTTAGGAGACATATTTAGTGGACTTGGGAGAGGTTTTGATCTCCTTACTAGGATGTTTTATGCGAACATGTATGATGTTAATCTCGATTACATGAGGTTTAAATCAATGATTGGGGAAGGAAAGATTGTTGTTAATAGAGATTTTATCTCGGAACTCACAAATATTCTGCTTGGTGATTTTCAACTGCCAAGATCTAAAGAAGAAAAACCATCCCTTAGGCTAATCCCTATGGGCTAGATTGAACTACTAGATTGGCCAAAAAGTGTTGCAAATCAAGGAAAAAGTGTGGGAAAAAAGTTAACATTACTTCTGGATACTTCTCTCTCCTAACAACTGCTCGTAGTTCAACTAGCAGCGAGATTGAAACGCTGAATCATTCAGCGCTGAAAAAGTGACATAAACGCTGAACCATTCAGCGGTGGATAAATGTTTTTGGTAGAGAAAGAAAGTGAGACGTATTTGAGAAGGAAAAAGTGGAGAGAGAGGGGGAAAAGAGGGAGAGAAAGAGGGAAAATGTGGAGAGAGAGAGGAAAAAGGTGGAGAGAGAAATGGTAATGATTAGTATAAAATCATGTGGCGCTGTTTGGTTCAGCGTTCAGCGCTGTTTTATTCAGCGTTTCGCTGCTAGATTAGAAATATCATAGGACTTAGGAGGTTGCCCTAACTGACGTGGATGACCAATCTAGCTGCTAGATATCTAGTCCATAGAAATTAGCCTTAAACACATATAATATGGGAGGTTTTAGTATTTTTCACTTAGCATATTGATGTATACCACAGATCTGGTAGGGGTTGCAACTTGCAAGCTAAAACTCACACTTAAGGGAGATTACACAAATAGCAAACCATGTCAACAAATTTGGCCTCGATCTTAACTTTTTTTGGCATGGGATAGTACCGAAAGTTACTTGGGCTCCTTCTGAACGAAAATCCAGACTCATATTCTGATATTCATTACCGTGTGAAATATCACGTGCCGTTTCCGCACGAGGCATTCTCTAGTAATCTGTACGTGTCAATTGTTGCTTGGTCAAGGATATTTTTGTAAAACCTTTATCACCCTAAATCCTAACAGAGACAATCAGTTCTCTTCTCTGCCTCTTCTTCTCTCAAATCTGCTTGACAAAAGAGATACTACGAAGGAATTATTTCAATATAAGAGATTGATCAATTAAGAGATACCATGAAGGAATTATCAGTGACGAGATATTGTGATGGAAGGGTATTTGTGGTTTTACATTTTTTCCATGGCAATTTCCAGATCACACCGTCAGCTCTGGTGAAAGCAACCAACTTGGAGGTTCAGAGGTATTTCTAGCCCAATAATCTTCTGTTTGATCAAATGAGTATTGTTTCTTTTGTATTTAATAATCATCTTCTTCTCCATTAGTTCTTCTTCATTTCATTCTCTGTAAAAAAAACTGAAGTTCGTTAATGAATTTTGTTTGTAAATCTGTTGAATGGGTTTCTCATTAATTTTCCTTTTGAATTTCACGAAATTTGTGAAATTTCAATTTTTTGTGCATTCGTTTGATGATTCGGTGGATGATTAGATGAACTTTGAACTGATAATATGTTTTTTTGATTGTAGTTGGAAGAAGTTTGTGAATAATTGATTACCTCTAGATGAACCTCAATTTCATGAAATTAAAATCAACTTTTTCTTTTGTACAAACTGCGGGACTGACAAACACTTCATCTTCTCGCCACATAGAAGGTCTCTGTCGGCCAAAAATTTATAGAGGAAAAGCCTGGGCCGTCCGAGCCAGGAATAAACAGCTAGATAGCCACATAGTTTGTTTTTGTTTAGCTATTAATTTGTAGTGTTGTGATTCTACGCTAATTTGTATATCAGGAAACTCCTAAAAGGTCTACGATTTGATAATTGCTGTATTGCAGGTACTTCTGGTGTTGCAAGTTTCTGAAAGTTACCAGGAAACTCCTAAAGACCTTTTTAAAAAGGCCAGGAAATTCTAATAATGGCAAGAATCCTGGTCACGCTCTATAAATTACCTGTAAGTAATATATCTTCCTCCTCTAACATACCATGAAAGACAGGTCGTAAATTATTTACAAAAGAGAAACCTCGATGTATTTGTATTATTTATTTCTGAAAGAGCAATTGACCTTATCCTTGTGATTTGGGAAAAAACTCTTGTGTATATATTGACTTTGAACACAAGCTTAAGAGGTATATAAGGCAGAAGGAGAAAGATGAAGACTAGTGGTTTCCCTTCTCTTACTCCTTGTATGTCAAACTTTCCTCCTCTTGTTAGTCATACCAGGAGCAGTAAATCTCATCATCCTATAGTTGATGATGAATTGTCAATTTCTGAGATATTGAGCAGACTCCCTGTTGAATCGCTCATGAGGTTCAAGCTTGTTTGCAAACGTTGGCGATCTCTGATTCAAAAAGATGACCACTTCATTGATCTACACCATACATGGTCACAAACACGTAAAAGTCTTCTCATCTGTCCGCCAACAATGTATACATATAGAAAAAAATGTTATTTATTAGCGGAGCTACTAATACCGGATGAAGGTAGTGGGGGAGGAGTAACGGTTCACAAGAAAATACCTGATGTAGATCGCCCAAATGCGTCTCTTCTTCGACCTCTCAATGGTTTGTTTTGTTTCGTAGACGGTGAAGGAGCAGCTGTCTGTGTACAGAATCCTAGCACCAGAGAATCGACACCTTGGATTAAGTCAATAATTAAACAACAACATGAAGATGAAGGTAAGGTAATAGAACTAATAGATGAACATGGTAATCTTGTGAAGTATGATGTAGCATATAGGAATTATGATTGGAAATTTGGATTCGATCCTGCCACCAAGGAACACAAAGTGATCTTCCTTTGGGTTAAACGATTATCCAACTGGCGACTTGGCAGAAGGGAAGAATGGTTTTGTGAGGTTTTGACGGTAAGGCAGAATTCATGGAGAACGATCGATGCGGTCCCTCCAGTCTCACCCCTTTCTCTTGCGTGTTCCCTATCTACTTACGCAAACGGTTCCATATGTTGGCTGCATTATGGGCCTCGTGAAGATGAAGACCCATCGATTGTTGAATTTAGTGTTGGTAATGAAATGTTTAGAGTAATACCCCTCCCTAAGTTTATCATGAGTGACATTCGTGTTCCTTATGAGGATGGTAATACTGTAACGGAAGTCAATGGCCATCTAGTTCTGTTAGCTAAAAAGGTACGCAGGTCTGACAACACCTCTGATTGGATAAAGAACGATGACTCTTCGATGAAGATGTGTATATTATATAATAATGACCAATTAGTCCAGAGAAAGAAGGATACTGGTTGTGGTTCGTTTACCTGTAGCGCTGTTGATGACAACAGTAATTGCTATTGGCTGGAGGATTCCTTCTTAATGCCGCCTCTTGATTGGAAACAGGAAAGCTTTGATTGTATTTTACCAATTCCAGGGACAGACCTGATGATTGTGAAATCATCTGATGCTTGCTTCTTCTACTTTTATAATTGGAAGAAGAAGAGTTTCAGTAACAAGTTCCGGATAAATGGGCTCAACTTGTTCGTGAATGAGAAAGCCTGCGAAACACCAATTGAGGAATTGAAATGTTGGATCGTCGAAGAAAGTTTTTTGCGTGTAAACTAGTAAGTTGCACTCTCCATGGGCACAAATTACAAGCAAAGTACAACAAGGCTACCAATATTACACTGGAGGACCTGCTTCCCGAATAACGGACCACTTTCAATGCCTGAGTATTTCAGACATGCCTGAGTTACTGTTAATTGTGTCAGTTTTGCTTTCTTAGTATTTATATGTTAGGGACCAAGTTGTTCTAGGGGACCAAGTTCAGAAGTTTGAGTTTAATCAAGAATTTCATTCCCTGTGTGTATGCTTCATCTCTTTGAGGGTGAATTTCATTCCCTATATCTTTCTTATTTATTTATTTTCTGTCCTTTTCTTTTCCTAATGAAATTTTTTTGAGGCCTTAAAATTGTATGATCAGAGGATTCCCAGTTCAGATAGTTTCACTGATGATCATAATGACATCCAAATGGGTTAGATTCAAAGGTTGTTAGAGTCCTCTTTATGCTATAACTGTTTTCTTTGTATCTAACTGATCCTAATTTATTGGGGCGTCAAGATGGAGATTTTATTGTTGTGTAGATTTTGTATTGTTCTGTTCATAGATTCATACAAGGTATAAAATATGAGTATCTCATGCCGTTGCTTAATTTGTGTTAAACAATTAGTTTTAAAGAGAAAAATAATACTTGACCGTTATTGGTTGATACCCTTGATCTTCTGTGTACTACTAGTGTCCTTTTACTCGAGACTCGGTGCATATATAAATATTTTTATTTCTCAACTGTGAAAAGAGAGATAGTAGCATGCAAATATTGGTTTGAGACTTGAGTACTCATCTTGCGTTGTTACTATTGAATTCAATTAAGCTAATTCAACTTGGATGTGGAGTCAGCTGGGTTCCTTGGCCGCTAAAGGTAAGTGGATAATATTCTTGGTAATTTTACATTTTTATGAATATTATGTGGAATCTCTACGATGGCTGGTTTAGTGAAAGAGCCATTACAAGTTAGTGGGAATTAATGCTTCCTATACTCTTCCTTGTATTCCTCTATCAATTTGCATTTCTAGTTGGTGCAAATAATACAGAAATGTTCAATGAGGTTGTTTCCACATATGGTCCCGACGTTGATTTCCACTTATATGATCATGTGAATATTTGTGGAGTTGGAATGACACAGAACCCCCCAACTTTTATTGAACTTGGTAGGATTTGTGTTTTGAATTTTAGACTGCGAACATGAAGCGTTTGTTGAAATGGTTAAATGAAAATCTAATTAGCATTAGACATTCTCGCATTGCATTTTGTAAATGTTGTCATGGAGGTCGTGCAAAAGCATGTACAGTATGAGACACTATAGTATCTGTAAAATTTGTGCAATAAGGAAGCAATAAAAGCTCTCAGTTCACTTTGTGCTCATATCATGGGTTAGCTAGTTCTATTTAGTTAGTAGTTAAGTAGTAGCCTAATTTAGTTGAATTAATACAACAGTAGTGGATATATATTGAGAAGATTTTGGTAATAAGAGTTTCCGTTAAGAGTGAGATTCAGTTAGAAATGCTATCATGACTCTTTAATGGGCGGTTCAATGTTGCTACTGAAAAGGAGCACCTAAGACATATAATTGGTAAGACCACGTGCGCACCTTGATCTGTATTAGGAAATAATATATGAGAGTCTATATTTAGGAGATATGCACATTAAGTTGTGAGAGTTATATTAGGAAAGTGTCTATGTTTAGAGTTTGATCTTAGTTAGGAAAGTACCTTGAGTGGTCGTCAAGTTTGTGAACAATATAAATAGGCTGTTAAGCCATAAGAATTATACACCGAATTATTATCAATGTAGTCTTTTATGCTTCCGCGTTTATGCTCTCCTCTCTCTTGCTCGATCCTTGACATGGTATCAGAGCGAGGTGAGAGGAAGAGAGAGGAGAAGAATAAAGAGTTAGAGAAGTTCTATTGTTTTTCGTTTTAGGGTAAAAAAAAAAAAAAAAAAAAGGTTGCTGCCTTTCGTAGTTGAGTTTTTTCCTGAACGAGAAGGCTGCAAAAGAAGACTTGTTAAAGTCGTGTTGGTGTACGTAATTGAGCCGAAGAGATGCATCTCAGATGGTGAAACAGGGACCGAAAATAGCTTGCAGATACAACAAGTTATGAAGGGGCGATGCTGGCTGCTGTTATTTGAAGATTAATTGGACAAAAGTTTGGTCCGAGAAAAAAAAAAACGTGAAGTTTCAACTGAGAAGAACTCCAACGAGATGGTGAGTTGTTGCGAAGGATTGATTAAGGGCTTGTGAGAAAAAAAAAAAGTGCTAAGATGTTGATGCTTGGTGATAGTCCTGCAATATTGAGCAGGAAAGATATGATGGCTTGCTGCTGCCATTGTCGTAAGAACAGAGATGAGTAGCTTTAGCCGAGAAAACAGAGTTTGGAAGGTGTTGATATGGATTAGGAAACAGCAAGAAGACGGTATTGCTGTGATGATAAGAAGAAGATGTTGGAGCTCGAGAAGTCGTGGTGATAACGAGGGTTCTATAGAAGAAAGACCTATGTTGCTGCTCCAAGACCTGGTGCAAGCTTTATCCGTGTGAGTCTACACGGAGGGACGAATCGAGAGTTTCAAAAGAAAAAAAAAAAGTTAGGGTTCTAACGTGAATCGAAGTTAATAAGGAAACATGGGTTGATTGAACTATTTTTAGAAGTCAACATAAAAAGGAAGTTCGGTACGTGAGATTCAAACTCGTGAAGGAGCTTGGCAGTGAATGGCTGATGAAGGTTCGCTGTAATCGGCCATGGAGTTGGTACTCATTAGACGAGATATAGAAGTTCGAGTAGCAAAACAGGGAAGCTTGAGTTCAAGTTTGGACAAAGAAGCAGTTGGTTGATTCTGCTGATGATACAGAAGCGTGACTGCATAATTCTCACAGTTGGACAGAAGTGTTACTGGGAAATAGTAACAGAATGGGTGTTACAAATATTAGTGTTACAGTTGCAGAAGAACTGTTGCTGTCGAACTGTTACAGAAGTGTTACAGATTGTGAGTAAGTGTGACAATGGTGATATAACAGTAAAGAAGTGTGATAGTTTCTGTTAGAGGTGTTGCAGAAAGCTGTTCAACATGTTGGAAGAAGTGAAGTGTGGTTGAAGAGTTTGTGGCAGAAACTTAGAGATCCTACAAAGTGTGGCAGACTTTGTAAAGACGACAAGATTGTGAGTGAAGTGTGGTTGAAGAGTTTGTGGCAGAAACTTAGAGATCCTACAAAGTGTGGCAGACTTTGTAAAGACGACAAGATTGTGAGAGAATCTTGAAGAACAAAGAAGTGTGAAGGTTTCGCGAGAAGTGCGTGACTGGAACAAGAGAGAAGAAGAAACAACATTCATGTTGTGAAAAAAAAAAAAAAAAAAAACCAATCACCAAGAGGTGATGAGAAAAAGAACAACAATAGTAGGTTAAAATCCTATGAGTTGTCGAGAGAGTACAAAAAGTATTCTATCGAAGAAACCAAGAAAACAAGAGTACAAGAAGTATTCTTCCGAAGATGGGACCGAAATGTCCTTAAACTACGAAGAGGGGACCGTAATGTCCTTAAACTTCCAAAGATAGGACCGAAATGTCCTTAAACTACGAATATGGGACCGTAATGTCCCTAAACTTCTGAAGAGGACCGAATTGTCCCTAAACTACGAAGAGGACTGAAATGTCCCTAAACTACGAAGAGGACCAAAAGATGTCCTTAAACTAAGAAGATGGAACCGAAATGTTCTAAAACTACGAAGATGGGACCGCAATGTCCTTAAACTACGAAGAGAGGACCGAAACGTCCTTAAACTACGAAGATGGAACCGAAATGTTCTAAAACTACGAAGATGGGACCGCAATGTCCTTAAACTTGCATTGGGACCGAAATGTCCTTAAACTACGAAGAAGACCGAAATGTCCTTAAACTACGAAGATGGGACCGTAATGTCCTTAAACTACGAAGGGGACCGAAATGTCCTTAAACTACGAAGGGGACCGAAATGTCCTTAAACTGCAAAGAGGGGACCGTAATGTCCTTAAACTACGAAGGGGACCGAAATGTCCTTAAACTACGAAGAGGACCGAAATGTCCTTAAACTATGATCTGAAGATTTTTTTCCCGCAAAAGCGTTGGAAGAAAAAAAAAAAAAAAAAACGAAGTTAAATTTCTTTGGTCCAAGATGGGCATTCGTGATCTACATGCTCCATCTTGAGGGAGGGTATTAGGAAATAATATATGAGAGTCTATATTTAGGAGATATGCACATCAAGTTGTGAGAGTTATATTAGGAAAGTGTCTATGTTTAGAGTTTGATCTTAGTTAGGAAAGTACCTTGAGTGGTCGTCAAGTTTGTGAACAATATAAATAGGTTGTTAAGCCATAAGAATTATACACCGAATTATTATCAATGTAGTCTTTTATGCTTCCGCGTTTATGTTCTCCTCTCTCTTGCTCGATCCTTAACAATCTGTTTTAGCATTTCATAAGATGGTCCAGATGGATAACTTATCTGTAATTTTAGTTTTGCTCGCCATTGAACTCAATTAGCTATATTCTTTTTATTAGGATGCGATAATCAGGGTAATTAGTAGTCAAAATAGTGAAATACTGCCTTCTTAAAGTTTATGAAGATATATGTAAAAATGAAGAATAAGTATCTCACTTAATGTTTAGAACTGGGATTTCGATCCATTCTGGTCGATACGGGGTGGAATCATTAGTTAAGAAATTATTTTACGATAAAAAAATATACTTACAGATCACGCTGATATGCTTATGTTCCTAACTAGTACAATGTCTCATCGCTCATTTTGTGGTGCTTAATATTTAGGGAACGTGGGAATTTTCATCGGCTTTGTCTGAGTTACGAAAAATGAATTACATCTCTTAATTTTATTTTTGTTGTTGGCCTAGTAAATATTGCTAGTAGCTTATATCCAGCTCTGGTCTGTGGAGCTATGGTCCTGTTTTTGTCTTGACGTCATTTAAATTTTATATAGATCTTGTGACTTGAATCCTTGTTAAAACTGGCTTGATTCTTGGTTGAATTAATTTCCTACATGCTACGAATGCCACGACATAGATATACGTGAAGGTGTACGTGGAAAGCTCAATTTCTAGATTAACCATCACATGAATTGAATCCTATTATTCATGCAAATGATTAACTTTGTTTATGTATGTATACGCATTAGATTTGCAGTCGTGAGTATGCCAGCCCTATAATTGAAACTAATGAAACAGACGGATAATGTGCTTTTCTTGAACTTGGGTTGTATGTTTTGGCGTATTTATGAATTTTAATATTAGTGTTAAAGCTATTTATAGTGTCTTTGTTTAGTTACGGTGCCAAAACATATTTGTACACCTTGGTGTATATGCCCGTATGCTATAATTCTGGGAAGCTTGGTTGTGAAATGTGAATGCTTTTGACGAACTACGGTCGTGTTTGATCCCTTCGAGCAACGGAGAGGATACGTAGGCAGCGCTATGCAGTTCAGCACAATTCTACATGGTTGTTCATATCATCTGAAAGTGTTGGTTGCTGTTTTAGCAGTCCATACCATCTGTTCGGAGATGATTGCAACCTTGACATCGGCAACTGCCGTATAAATTATTGGAATTGGAAACTGGCCTTCTTCCATTTTTTGTAACTGACCATTGTTAGAATGGACAACCGGCCGTATAAATTATTGGAGTTGGCAACTGGCCATTGTTAGAATCGGCAACTGGCCGCGTATAATTTATTAGGGTTGGCAACTGGCCATCTCCCATTTTTGGCAACTGGCCATTGTTAGAATCGGCAACTGGCCACATATAAATTATTGAGGTTGGCAACTGGACATCTCCCATTTTTGGCAACTGGCCTTTGTTAAAATCGGCAACTGGTCGCGTATAAATTATTGGGGTTGGAAACTGACCATCTCCCATTTTTGACAACTGGCCATATTAATTATTAGAATTGACAACTAGCCATATAACTAATTAGAGTTGGCAACTAGTCGTCTCCCATTTTTGGCAACTGGCCATCCTTCACTATTGGCAACTAGCCAATGGTGTCTAGTATCTGAGCTATTGTTTCCTCATAACGACGGAATCTTATTTGTAGGTATCTATGATTGTTGAAGTATAAAAGTGTGTGTGCTTGAAGACTTTGAAAAATTTGCAGGTCCGATTCCTCGATTTTCTGATCCGTCACAGGGAGACATCGTGTTTTGAAATTAAAGAAGACGACTCTTTTTTTTCCATGTTAGCGGTTTATCTTTGGTTACCGTTTATTAATTTTTCATTGATTCTGTATCTATGATCGACTTTTTTGTTTGTTTGTTTGTCTATTGATCTTTTGGTTACTGTTTTTAATTTGATTTTTTTTATCGGGTTCTTATTTTCCATTTTTATGATTAATTTGATTTTTCTTACTATTTTAGATTAATTTGTTTTCTAGGCTTTATATTTTGATAGATTTGTGATCTATTTTTGTTTATTTTTTATATTAGGCTTAATTTGAAGATTAGAGAAATGATTTTGGTAGATTTTTCTAGATCTAATTGTTTTTGTTTTGTGATATAAGACCTAATTGTTTCTGCCTTTTTGTGTTTTTTGGGTTCAATTTGAAGAACAATTTTGTGAGTAGATTTCATATGATTTCAATCTTGTTTTGTGATTTAGAATCAATTATTTTGACTGGAAGATCTTGAATTACATTTTGAACTGTGTAAACGACAAACACTAAGAAGAATATGAACAATTTTTTATTTATTTTACTGTATTATAAAAGCACAATTCTTACGTAGTGCTTAATTTGGCTAGATTGAATATTCGATCATGAATTGTTCTGGTAACGTATTTAGCTAGTTTGGATCATTTAACAGTCACTATATACATGAACCTAATTTTTTACTGTATAATTAAACTCCTTGTTCTACATTTTATTCATAACTTTGTAGGTCAGCGGACAGTGATTATGCCGTTTGGAACGGGAGTTCTTGAACTTCTTTGTCATAGAGATACGTTACTGTTATCAGTTTTATAGAGGATTCATTATGGATTCATTGTAGCCTTCCGAAACGTTATGGATCCTCTTTTAGGGCAACTCTGATGGTATAGTCAATTCGTTCGACTTTTTTTTTTGTTTTTTGAGAAGAGGCAAGCCTCAAAATATATATTGGTAATGTCGATTTTGGGAAATCGAAAACGTTACAGAAAATTTTCAAGATCATACAAAAATCATTCAATTTGTAGAGTCTCCACCAATTCTTGCCTATCAATATCCTTTCAGACCTAAGAATAGTTTCATAGGACCTTCTCTCTCGTAACGGAGAGGACCAAACATCTAGGACCAAAGTGATGTTGAAAACAAAACCAATATGTGTAAAAGCACAAGGCAATAACTGGATCAAATCCAACCCAATGGTCATCAGAACATGCGATTACCATGAATTGGAGTTTTTTAAATTTAGATTTCCTAATACAATCAAGGTACCAGTGACCCAACTAGTAGTAGCAGTGACCATAAAAGTAACCAAAATGTCTCAAGTAACGGTGGTAATCTGAATTGGTCTTTAAGTGTCTGTAACAGAACAAATCGGGTTGACTCGGCTTTGGAGATATGGTAACATTCGTAGTAATCGACGAACTTGATGATCTTGAATGAGTAGATGTTGTCTTGGTTTTCGTTACTATGCCTAAAACAAATAAACCTAAAATTTGAGGATTAGCATCCAAAAGGATCCCACGCTCACAAATTACAGGGACTAAAAGAGGAAATTTGAAAATTAGCATAAACCTAGGTCTAAAATCCGAAAACAGACTGGATCTAAACCTTAATAGTTCAATAAAATAAGCTAGAGACTCTAATTCACTTAAACTTAAAACGATATTACAACCTAAAATAGGATCAATATCTCAATGAGGAAAAAAATAAAAAATAAAAAAACTGCAAACCTTAGTTGGAGGAGATGTCGAAGTTAGCCCTGATGTTATTGTTGCTTCCATTTTCTCGCATATTTGCTCCGAAGAAGAAAATGATATGTCCCGAGTTATTTTTTGTGATCGATCACAACCCATAATTGCTCCAACAGATACAAATACTAGCAGAAATGATAAAAAAAACGATCAATAAACCACGACCAAAAGTACATCCGAAATGATAACTAAAATTAAATTAACGAAGCATAGAAGAAATATCAAAGAAAGCAGAGCGATTGGTAGTGATTAATCTGCTCAGGTCAGCTCAGGCAGTTGGTGTTTTCGTTGAGAGAATAGTTTCGGAGAGAGGAAAGTTTAACTCTTGTTTTTACTGCCTTGTGTTAACCAATTTGTTCGATATGGTTATGGTTATTATGTATAAGTCGGGTAGCGAAGTCTTTGCCATGGGGAGCTTAAAATTGATTGCTTTGTTAATTGGCATATTTTAGGAGGTCTTCTAAATGGTGACTGTTATAATTTGTCTGACACACTTTTATGGTCCTTAAAACTGAGTTTCAAAAAAAAAATGATCAATTCAGTTCCTTCGAATTTTTTGCATTAGACAAATCTTAATTATTGTTTCTCTCACAAATTGAAGAAATGTCGAAACATACCATCTACTCCCTCCGTCAATATTATAAAGGTGGAGTTTAGAAATTTTGTAGTCCCATTAGATAGACAAAGTTGTAATTCCAAGGATGATTTTTCCACATACACCCTTATTATGATGCGGTATCATACAATTCAGTTAAATGTAAGGAGGAGATATATATATATATATATATATATTAGTATTTGTATTGGGACAAGGTGAGGGTGAATTAGGAAAGTAGGAAAAAAATTGTGAATACCAAGTTTTTTCTTGTTCCAAGAGAATACTCATTCTCCTCTCCGCTTTTATATGTGGGACAGAGTTAGTATGGTCAAAGAATTCCAAGATTGAGATTTAAAAATAAAATAAAATATATATATATATATTGAATTTTGAATTTTGAATTTTGAATTTTTTCGAATCGATCGATTTTACGTCGTTTTTCTTCGAAATACTTACAAGAATAGTTTATGTTCATTATATTATATTCAAATTGAAACTAATCTTGATAAATTTTATCCAAAGGAAAAATTTTGAGTTCAAAATTTACCCAGAAAAACACGTCACGCGCGGGTCAGAATCGGGCGAAAAATAAAGGCCCCATGAGTCAGTTTGCAACATTTTCAAAATTTTCAAACGGTGTGACCTACTTTGGCGTTGCTACTTATGGGGAATTATTATAGCTGTTGTAGATTAGTGACGGTTCTAACCATAGTGATATCCCCTACAGAAAAATATATATGTTACAAAGTTTTGTGGCCATCTTGGTCGGCCAAAACTGTTGTAGCAGTAATCTAGTAATTTATATTCCAACAGATATAGCCAATTGTTACTTTTGAATCAAAATGAAGGTTCTGTTGTTTTTTTTTTTGACACGATCAGCGCGGGAATTGAACCTGCAACATATAGGTTGAGAGTCCAATCCTTGGCTAACTGGGCTAATGCCAGTTGGTTGCAACTTAATGAATCTTAATCAGGAATTATATGAAGAGTTTATATCTCTTTCTATCACAATCAATATGTAAACATAGACAAGTTCGTGAACCTGATTATACCGTGAGAGTACTTGGACGATTCCAAAGATCAATATCCAAGATCAATCAAGTTGTATTCAACAATTACGATGGACGTATCTACTTTCATTGATTTATGTACAACCAGTGATATTTGAATTACAAAGATAAACAATATAATGCGGAAAAAGAAATAACACAGACACCAGAAATTTTGATAACGAGGAAACCATAAATGCAGAAAAACCTCGGGACGTTGTCCATATTTGAACACCAAACTGTATTAAGCCGCTACAGACTCTAGCATACTATCAAAACTTTGGACTGGATGTAGTTCAGACCGAAGCTACCGTCACAACGATTCAGTTACAATCGCGCTCCTTACACCTCTTGAATCTCGCAAGACTCTGCGTAATTGATTCCCTTAGCGGACGTCCTATACAACCTAAGAGTTGCTTCAACTCAATTGAAGACTTTAAACCAATCTGCCTCCCACATATAAGCCTATATGTGAATTCCATTTTTATCAAAGATCAAAGTGAGGTAGGAAATCGTTTGCAATAGACAAAGTCTAGCAAACCAAAAAATCCGGTACTTACGACTCTAAAGAGCATCCTAGATTATTATTCATTTCACAAGTAAAACCTACTTCGATTTCAACAAAGAATCATTATAGAGGAATACTTGTGGAATCACAAAGTTTGAGACGAAGAAACTTTGTGATTTCTATCTATCTCTCCTGATCGGAATGAGACTCGACAATCAGTAGCAAGATCAGGATACATGAACTATCAAGATAAAGATAGTTGGACCTGGATTCACGAATCCCTAAGTGAAGTCTTTTTAGTCGCTAAAACTAAAATTTTTTGAAAGAGATGACGACTCTAGTTTACAACTAGGACACACAAGAATAGTGTCGGGGATTCAAAAATCCCAGTTGCTTGATGTTCTCCTTATATAGACTTTCAAGATCAAGCTTGCTTTAGATTTAATCTAAGGTAGTTTTGGAAACAAGCAATCAATATCCACTGTTAGATGAATAACTTGAATTGAGATTATGCACTCCAGTTAGGATGAACCATATCCGAACCGTGTACAAAGACTTGTTCATGAAAGGTTAGCCGAAACTAGTTAGACGAACTATAAGCTTAACCATTTTCATATAACACTTTAAAAATTTAATCTTGAGTCACAACCATAGGTTATAATGTTACCAAATATGTCTTAGATGTGTTTTTAAAGAGTTGTTCAAGTGCCGATGATCTCATAGAAATAATTCAGATGCATTTGAAAATGTTCGACAGGGTAAGTACGTGTATCTGGTACGTGTACTTACTTCCAGTTCATGAGTTATTTTGTCATGGTACGTGTACCGGGTTTGTATGCCCTTAAGACAAAACGAGTTTAGGAATCCAAAGAACTTTTCAGTATGCATACTAGGTATGTGTACCATCATGAGTTCACAAGCAACATAACTTTTTGGGTTTGCATACTGGTTTGTGTACCAAAGGTCATTGTCGAACTATAGCTACGCCTATACACGTATCAGGCACATGTACTGCGCCTCCGGACCTATAATAGTTTGCGCCAGTATGTAAGCTGGTACGTGAAAAGTCATGTATCCAGATTTACAATAGTTCTATATCTCTCTAATAATCAATTTTAAACATTCCCGAATAACATCAATGACACATATCACTATTCCAGGCCATTTTCAAATGATAATCTTGAATCATAATTTAGGTCATACACAATAAATTGTTCTTAACCAAATTCATCAAGTATGAACAAATGTTCTTTAGCTTAGTCAACATATTTCGAGAATAATTAACAAGATAAATTAGACTCGAAATTTTTGTTATGCATGTAAAGTCCAATTTAGACATGCGACATTGTCTCATAGATACGAAGGTGAAAACTTGAGTAATAGGTGGTTTAGTCTTCACTTTCCTTTTGTTGATGAAGTTCTCCAAAAGCTTCGGTTGATCTTCTCCTTCAAACAGTAGAATGCAGTGATGTCTGGTACTCAACTACACACTTTTATCCTAACCCGAGACTTGACTAACTGTAGACTAGAAATCAAGATATAGTTTTGATCAACTAAATTTGACAACAATCTTGACATTGCAACACTTGTAAGTTCGACCGAGCAATGCTCTAACAGACAACACTACAATTATTTAAGTCGCCATACGCAGAATATTATGGTGGATGACCTCTATGTTAAAGAGGAGAAAACATTTAATAGAATGATACACTTGTAAAGTGTCCATGATAGTAGTATTATCTGGACACTGTGTCGAAGGTACCATAATTGGAGAAATTGTATTATGTGAGCAATCCATTATTAACCAGTTGTATTTCCTGGAAACTTGAACACAGTAATAGAACAATGCAATAGCAAACTACAAATTGCCAAATATTAGAATTTTCCAAATGTAAATACATATAAACTAAATTGTGATGCTTCTTGGACATCTGCTAAGTCTAATGCAGGTTTTGGTTTTATTATGCGTAAATGGACAAGAACCTTCCAAGGAGCAAAAATAGGAAGTTGCGGGACATCCTCAGATAAAGAAGCAACGGATATAACTCTGCTACAGAAAACAATATAGGCCACCACAAACAATCTACAAAATCTGGTCATTGAATGAGACAATCAGGCAACTATCAAGTACTTACAAGGAGAAGAATCATCAACCAGCTGTCAATGTGCAACAATATTAGAAAAAGTTAAGAAGATGACAAAACAACTAGTATCTTTTTTTGGTTTCCAGTTTGTGGATCGAAAGGGAAACAAAGCAGCATATCTTTTGGAAAAGAAAGGAAGAAATGAAGCCATCATGGTTTCCTGGTTTCATGATGCACCTATGTTTTTAATTCCTACAATAACCTTTGACACTGTTAAAGCTTATGATATATCCTACCCACCCCATTTAGTAACAACTAAGAAAAACTAAAGTGTTGCCGTATTTTTAACTGTTTGAATCCAATTTCAATCACGTTCGTTAGATTTTATAGATTTAAAATTCAACTGTTGGACCTCCATGAACTTTTGGTGTCTGCACACTGGGTTTACGAGTAATATATATGTTAAATATAGGGGCTTATCTATAAATAAATCAAATTTTCATATATTTACAACAAATGCCATTTTAAAGTTGAAAAGTTTAATCCTTCATATTTTGAAACTATATGTCGGATTTTTGTAAATTTTATAGGGGTAATTTGTATTATCTCCCCCGGCGAAGATCATAATTTGAGTTACCTCCCCTATAGAGATGAACTTAGCAAAACCTCCTTTCGTTACATATTCCGTCAAAAGCCAGTTAGCTGAGTCACCAGATTTGTACAGATGGACCAAAATATACAGGTGGACCTTGAATTTCCAAAAATACCCTTTTATATTCTGGTTCTATCGAACTAGTGGACTGCCACCGTAGAGACCATCGTTTATCAAACAATCATCACAGATCCGGATTAATCAGATTTGCAACATGTTAGTACTTCAACGACAAACTTAATTAATCGAATTTAAATCGATAATCACATGATATCACAGAAACCCTAAATTCAAAATTAGCAGATCTTAGAATTTCCCTGATGAAGAACAATTCTGGAGTAGCAGGGTAAACATCTAATCCTTGTTTTCAACTTTCAATGCACACCTTAGAAATCTACTACCAATTTTCAGCTGCTGGCATTGACGTTCTCTTCTTCCTCATATTCTTCTCATGAAACATATTGAATTGATTTATCAAAATAAATGAATAAATAAACAATCAATCTCCATATACCGAAATCAGAAAGAAAAACCTCAAATAAGTGATCTTTTAGCTGCCTCAAAATTGACAAAGTACCCATTTTGAACCAACTATATAAGAAGTAACATTGCAAATTTGAAGATTGAATCATCAATTAAAGATGTTATTTCTCATGACATAATCAATAGTGGGTACCCATTATGGAATAGAGAAATAAGAGGGACGAATTTCAGTACTTTAATGGTGTTTTGAGTAACACTTAAGGTTTTTCTTCTCTTTAAAAATTACAATTCACAATTGATTCAAGTTGTATATAAGCACACACCATTAATTGATTATGTACTTCCTTTGTTATCGATGTTGATGCTGCACAAGTATTTATGAATACACCTTTTCCAGTTTTCAATTTGGGTCCATTCAAGAGGACGTATTAGAAGATAAGATTATGATCTATTGGTGATTCCTTTTGGTTTGATTATTTCCCTGATGATTAATTGAAGAAACTTTAACTTGAGTTGGTTTTGTCGGAGTTTAGATCTTGAAATACCCAAATTTCGATTGGCAGTGCCAGTGAAGAAGGTTTAATAAATCAGAGATGGTGAGGATATTTTGGGTAATTCACTAAAAAATATATTCTCTCTGCCACCTGTTCGCAGCTGGTGACTCACCTAACTGGATCTGGACGGAACTGTTAACGAAAGGAGGTATTGCTAATTTAACTTTTGTAGGGGAGGTAACTCAAATTACAATCTTCATCAGGGGAGGTATCACAAATTACCCCAATTTTATATCACCAAAAAGGTTTCTAATTTCCTATGCAAAGAGTATAAATGAGGGTATTAAACTTTGAGTTTTCGAAACAAAAAAAAGTTACATTAATTTTTCTCAAGAACAATTATAACACATGATGTTCAATGCACATGCTCCCAACTTGTGTAATCTTAATTCCAACTTTATATTAGTTTCAGACGATGTTAATCATATAGATTCATCCATTGGAAGGACAATTCTATCTGAGTTAGTTCCAAATGAGACTGAATGTGCGGACTAACTGGCTCTGCAGTAATATATTATCCTTATTTTGAAAAAAGAAAATTAACCAGGTGCGTAGATTGCAATCTAAGTAGGAAGAATTTCATCTTGCTCAACTTACAAATCATAGTGTCCGGAAAAAAAATGATTTTTTTCCAAATTAGATATTCATCGAAAGATTAAACATAAAAAAACAACAAAACAAAAACTCACTTATAAGATTCTGCACCAACTGTTGGTGATAACTATTTGGAGGAGAGTAACCTTTTGGAACGACTGAGATCGCCACAATTTTCCATCGGGAAGATATCATTTGTGTCCAAGGAGAATGCTCTCTTCCAACCTATTCAAAAAGAAAAAGTAGATGTGCAAACTCTCCCGTTTGGTCAACTACTGGCTATACAGAATGGAGGGAAATAAACCATTTATTTTATTCAGGTGAGACCTAGAGGATCTTAAAAGGTACTACATGTCTTTTTTCTATTCGTTATTATTTTTATCCTATTTGACTGACTTTTTTACAAAATGTTTTTCCTTATTACTTTGATTTTCTACCTTTCTAGTAGTAGTCGGGGTTTTGGTATGCCTGACTTTTTAAACTTGCAATATATACCTCTTGCTTCCTCCCCAACCTTAGTCTTGAAGCTAGAAACTGGAAAAAGGGAGTAAGTCATAGCCCATGCTCCTAGTAGAGCTGTATATGACACAGTTTGGCTTAGTTTTTGAGCCAACTAGAACCGAAAATGGCGATCTTGGTTTTCATAATTTTAAAATAGGTGATTACTAATTAGCAATCAGGTTCGGTCAGAAACCAGTCGGTTTGGTAAACCAAGAATACTCGTTTGATTATTTCATTGTATCAGTTTTGAAACCCTAAAATCTCGCTAGTTTTCAAGAATTTTTATAAACTTAAGCAAAGAAAAAGAACATTGCAGAGAGAAGAAGTAATTAATGCTCACAAGAAAACAATTAAAAGCAAAAAATATTTTTGTTTTTCTTAATTTAGGGATTTAAGAACCCTAATTCATAAAAATATTATAAAGTTCTAGGAAATAAAGAAAATTATATTAATGCATGTTGTTGAGACCGAGTTACATTTGATGGTGTTTGGGTATACTTCAGCGAGGAATCGAGATCTTCTTTCGAATTACTGTTCTTTCTGTTAGAACACTACTCGGTTGAAACCATTAAGTGTTGGTATGTCAAGTATGGTTGTAAAATTTAGTTTCAAAACACGAAGTTTCTTGAGTAGAATACTAAAGTCAACTTCGTTAGGTTAGACTTCGAACATAAAAATTTAATATTTGTTCTGGTTATGTACGAAGACCTGAAGATGTATCGAAGATAAAGAATAAATCATTCTTCAGTTCGAGGTTATTAACGACAAATTTACTTGTTCCATTTCTATCTTCTGTTCTTTCAAGTCTTTATTCATTGAAAACATAACATAACATGGAAAGTTAAGTTTGTCACAATGACTTTAGGATTGGCACTTGGTCATTATATTATGATTAAAGTATCTTAAAGAATGAAGTACAATAGTTGTTTTTACAACTTAATTATAAGGAATTATGAAGTATATGTTATCTATAAATTTATTCATGTTCTCGACACTACACAAATTGTAACTTATTGTTATTTAGTGTTTTGAACTTCCGGTTGAATGCATGTGTTTGGAAATTATGTTTCAGAAACATAGTAGACTTGCAAATATTTTTACTAAAACAAGATTACATAGGTTTGCTTTTCTTAGAGAGGATAGCTTTAATACACACCGGAGGATTAACATCCCTAACAGAGCAAAGACCATTATCCCTAGAACACTGCATACTACTACTTTATCTCATAATTTTATTAAATAAATTTACTTAAACAGAATAAAATTACTTTAACTAATTTTCCATAAGTTGTGATTAATAAGATGAAAGAACATATATTGTTTCCCTATTTAAAACTCTTATGATTAGGTTAGACCTTAATTAAGGAGTGGTTAGTTAATATTTGTAGATATCTAATAAGATTTGGTTAGAATTAAGGAAGGGTAGTTCGAGTATACAAAGTCAAAATGTTAATTAGTTAAAAATGGTAAGGAAAAAAGAGGGACACATGTCGAATTCCTATTCGTACCCGTACACATATTGGTATTTACCCTCATCAAAAATTTAGTCAGATAAAAAGATGTAGGTAAAACTCATCACGGAACCTAAAGACAACGTTTCTAAGTTTTAAGAGTGTGAGAACAATCATAATCTGGTCAAAAGGTCTAAGGCAAGGGATGTATATATGTGATAATGCTACCTTGTATGTGGTTTATAGTCCTCATTTTTATTACCGTGTTAAGTTGGGAGGTTTATTGCATGGAGGTAATGTCATGCGATTTAGCCTTTTGAACGCGCAATGCGATGCACAAGTAGGTTTTGCAGTATTTGGCTTACTTCCTTGTGTCTAATGGTCAGAGACACGTCTTTGGGCCCTGGTTTCTTATAAAGGATTTGGTGCACTAGTAATCTAGGGTTTTAACCAATATTCATCTTGTTTCCTTTTTTCTCTTATGAGGTAGTCTAAGGTCTAAACAACTAGTTATGATCGATTTTTGTAACAAATTTCAGTTATAACTTTTTCCACTAATTAATAAAGCGGTTTAAACTCTACACCATCAGTTTTGCTTGATTTCTGTAATAAATTCAATTACAACAATCATTATTTTGATCTTCAATGTGTTTTTTTTTCATGACTTTGTTACTTAAGAAAGCAGAAGCATTACAAAATTAGTACAAAAGGCAGCTCATCCAATTTCAATATTATTCGATATTGCCAAATCGGTACAAAAATCCAAGAATGAATTCGTTGGTGATGAAATCTATATAAGTAATTTACTATCTAGTGGACTTGTCATGACTCCACCCATGGGGTAGATATTACTTTCTCTTTCTCTGTCTATTTAATCTAGTTTCAAAATTTTATCGTCTGTTCATTTGGTAATGATATTTTTTCATTCAGGTTTAACACAATTGTGTTTTTAGTAAATGAGATACATTATCGTGATTAAGTTTATTAATGAAATAATGTACACATTTGCATAATATGTATTTATTTTCAGGTGCTATGATATTTTCTGAATATGTATATATATAAATCAAGGGAAAAATCTACATAAAATCTTTTATACTTTATACCTACCGACATGATAAAAGAAAAACAATAATGTTAATGTAAATGAGACAAGTTTTCAAGTTATAAAGAGAGCTTTGTAATCAATTTGGTATACCACATTCTTAAGCTCGTAATTAGAATTCTTAGCAATACTATTGATTAAGGTCTTATTTAGTGGAAGTAAAATAAAAAATGGTATTTATTTCTTCCGAATCCTTCTATTATAATGATGTTGGGAAGTATAATTTGGAAACGTAGTATATCTTTTTCTTTCTATCGAGATGATGTTTTTTTTTTAAAACGATTTTTTGAAAGCACTGTTCTAAATTGTGATTGACATTTGATATAGATTGTTACGGGTATTCTTCCACCACATCTCCAAAATGACTTCACATAATTTTTGATTAGTAATTGAGAAATCAATAAAATATAGACAAAAACACCGTTTTGTAAAAATGCACGTGTTTGCAGATTGTTGTGAGCACTATTTCGTAATACTTATGGAGTTTCGCCCAACTACTCGTAAATTTGAACTTTATTTGTTTTTACAAATTGTCACTAAAGATTTGTTCCTATCATACTTGCAATAGACAATGTTACATATGTATTTATAATCTCCATAAAATATCTAAGGTGATAAATAATCTTAGGGTCCCCATCGCACGACTCATTATTTGGACAAAAGTATGAACAAAAAGTTCTCAACCACCGATCACTTTTCATGCAATAATTTCTTAACTTAAAATAAATATGTTCTCTTTAACTGCCTTGACTCCAAATAAATATGTCCTCTTTTAAGTTTTTCAAATATATGTTTAGTGCACACCCCAACAAGCGTTTTCCGGAATCTTACTTGATTATTAAAAAAAATTGCTCAAGTCTACCTTGAATCCAGCACATCTTCGAATGCAATGACTCTGATGATGTCCATAGATATCGGTCTCCTTTGTAAGGGAGGTTCTTATTTTGTCCATGAGTTATATTTAAACGTGTAAGGCAGAATTTGTCTTTTATCCACAAGTTATGCCTAATGTGCAAAAGAAAGAAAAAAACCCTATTTTGGCAAGTAAATAGGGACTGGGGGAGTAGTTATTTAATAAGTAAGGATCTGAATTTGTGTATCTAGAAGATTAAAGGGTTGTATTTGATGTTTGATTGGTTTCTTAGGTGATTATAATGGTGTATATAAATACCAAAATTATTGTAAAATAAATAACAATTCTGGACAAACCAAGAAAAGTAAACACCAAAATCACCGACTCTTACAGAAAATGGCCGAGCCAGGATTTCAAGATAAGAGGAGCAAAGAAAAAATATAAACATCTAGCCCATTTTTTCCCCTTTGCATTACAATGCCTAATAGCCTTTATACACTTAATAGTATCCACGAAACGCCAAAAAAATACCTTATATAAAGTATATTTACCCAAAAAATGCATTGTGAGGTTAAAAAAAGAAAAAACAACTCTTAATGTATTTAAAAACTTCAGCGATGTGTTGTCATACCTTGAAATCGCGTAATAATAAAGTTCTCATTCAATATGTGTTGGTAAATAGTTACTCAACCACCGATTACCAATATGGTTTCGCAAACGATTCTTCATTATATATCCGTAGCTGAAAAGGCCTTCTTAACGATAGCTATAACAACCGATATATCAAAGACAATGTAATTGATAAGCAGATATGATGATCTATTTTATCCTTTTTTGTCTCAATATTTTTTTTGCAAGCCTATTAATCCAAGAAAATCATTACTATAAGTCACATCAGCAAAAAAGGTGTCTAGTTGTTGATCAAGAAGCATAAGATCCATTTGGGAGAAATCAGTTGGATATAATTTAGCAAGACGATTTAACGTACCTTTGTCAAAAGCTAAAAACTTATCGCTTGGATTCAAATGCAACATACAAAGAAGTAACTCATTGTTCACTTTATCAAACCGGTCATTAAGCGTTACAATATGAAAATCAATGACTGGGTTAAAGAAATCAACTTAAAAATGATGTAGATTTGTTTCATCTTGCACATTACGTCCACCTCTTCCAATTGCTACACATGGAAACATCATTTCACGAACTCTTATATCATTTTCGACACATAATGCAAAAACATCATGCATAAGATTATCCTGCCCATTATTTCTCATCATTGCCTGCAATTGGTTCTTAGATATCCTCGCCAAATTCATAGCATTAAAAACATCTTGATATTTTCGTTGTAATGCTTGGGACAACTGATTGGTGATTCCTAACATAGTTTTGACCAAAAACAAGGTAAAGACAAAATCTAAAAACAACAGCAAGATCAGTAAAGCATATGCTTCTCCCTTCATTTCTCTAGTACCTTCCCAACTTACAATCTCCAAAAGCTGTAATATAGATGGAAACATTAGAGTTAGACTCTACTGCATATTATAATGTGTACCCCAAAGCGTGTCAGTAGTTTGAGGCAAGTTTTTGTATTCATACCCTTAACATTTAAACCCTCACCTTTTTGAACAAGTTCAAACAATCTAGAAAATTCTTTTTCTCAAAGAATATTTTTGCGTTTATATGAGCCGTAAACTATAGAAATAGTTTTACCGACTAAAGTAAAGAGCAATACAACATCTGTAACATTCTGAAAATTTCTGTAGTTCTTTAACCCCGATCCTAACGTATTCGTGTATAGAATTTTAGTATAGGATGATCATAGCAGTGGTGGAGTGCCTTTATAAATTTGCTGCTACTTGAAACCATATGTTTGGGTGTCTCTATTACATCTGGGAGCTCTAATCTTAAGCTCAGATGCCTTGATAAGTATCCATGCGATTAACCATATGTCAACACTTCCTTTATAATTTTTCATGCAACTGGACACTCGGTGGATTAGATTATAAACCTATCTGAATGAGTTTTTGTAAGAAGCCTCTATTTTTGTTCTCATTCTTTCTCTTTTCCCTAACTCTAAAACCCCAGTGAATCAGCAAGAGTCTAGGAAGATGAATCATTAATCATTAAGTCAAAGAAAATAATTACTAAAATCCACTCATCGAAAATAGTTTCTTCCAAAACCCCAGAAAAGAAACTAGCTACTCATGAATCGAGAAGTAGAGAAAAATTGATTAATCGTTGTATTAAAAATAATGAAATTGGCTTACAACGATTTTCAGTGCTAAAGGTCTTTAGCTACTGAGTTGAACTGTTCATCTAACAAATGGCACAATGGCTGAAGGTCTTTATCTACTGACTGGAGAACAATATACATATTTTGTGGTTAAACAACGACAGCTTCTGCGACCATTCCTGGCGTACCTTTGTTCTTCGTGTTCTTGAATATGTAGCAGTAGGAAATATTTCTGAAACTTGTGATTTTTCGATTCTATAGTATCTATTCTCTCCCAGGCTCTCCGTAACCCTTCTCTATGCTCCCAGCAATCTTTTTATACATCACAAGAATGAAATCTCTCGAGTAAATGCTCAAAATTTCTCACAGTAAATATGTTTATCTCAGGAATATTTTCTTCCATTTTTTTACCAAATTCCTCAATTTTCTTTCCTTTTGTTCTTCTTTCACGTTGTTTTCCTCTAGCCATCACACTCCATCACGTTTTAAACTCATTGAAGATCAAGCAATCACACACCAAACCTCAGTTATACTCGGGAAGGCATATTATTACCCGAGGTACTCTGTTTCACGAAATCTAGGTGTACAACCCAAGTTTTCCAGTTCCAACACACATATGAATCATGTTTAAGTCTAACAGGCTTAATCCAATCGATTATAACGATTTAATCTCCTTCAGGCTCTCCACAAAATCTCACAAATAACTCCAGCCCCTGCTTTCTTCAAAACCACGATTATAGCCAATTATGGCTGGATCGAACGACTTTAAAAACTCTGTCAGGCCCAAAGGAATATGCCCAAACAATTGCAGCCATTTAATCTCCCCAAAACGTCTTCAAATCACGAACCCTAGTTTCGCTGTTTCGATAGTAGCTTTTCCCGCCAAATTTTCAACATTCAAACGACGAAGAAGGATACCCCTTATCCAACCTGTTGGAGTGTCGATAGTAATTGGGTGCCCGTTAGTAATTAGGTTGCCCCTTATTCAAAGTTCGGGTGACTTTAGCGATTTTTCGAGCCGATTTCTCCAAAAATGTTTATTTTCCAAAAATACCTACACACACATAAAACATTGAACACTAATAATATATAAAAGTGAGACTAATTAGACACATGAATGCGTCTATCATTCACCCCAATTGATTTTCAAAGATTGCCCATCGCATGTTTGTGAAAAGAACCATAAATGTGTGAAAACGTGATTTTTGGTCATGTTCTATTGGGACTTTTCGACATAGATTTTCAACTTATTACTTTGTTTATCGTTTTTATGTTAAAGAGCGATTTCTCTAGTTTCAAACTAGATCAAATTTTCTTAATTTCCTTGCTTAATGAATTTTGTGCAAATTTTCGATCGGAGACTACCAAAACTGAAATTTTCTGAAAACGTGAATCTTGTTCTTACTTGTTGAGACCTTTCGACACAGCCACAAACGTTTTTACCTTTGGATTTCATTTTTATTTTTAAGAGGTTTCCTCAGCTTTCCAAATAAACCAAAATTATTAATTCCATCACCCAATGATTTTTGTACGAATTTTTGATTATAGATTATCAAAACTGCATTTTTCCTGAAATTATGACTGCTGTCCTATTTTCCCATGAAGTTTAAAAATAGCTATTGACCTTATTATTTATGTCTTTAATATTTATGAAATAAAGGGCTTTCTCTAGTTTCCGATGAGATATAGTTTGCTAAAGTTTATCGCGTAACCAATTCTATATGAATTTCTGAACATAACTACTCTAACTGAAATTTCTTGTACATTTCCGATTTATACTTTTGCGTCATACAATTGTCGTTCTAAATTTTTGTCCGGCCTTCTTAATATATTAACAATCCTTCTCTGATTTTCTTAATACACAATTCCAATATGTTCAACTTATTACGGGCAATATCACCTTCTACTTTGGCTAGTGACCGACCTTGCCTTTTGATACAACAATCATGCCATTTTGGAATAGATTTTATTTTATCTTGACATATGAAATTTACTGATCATGTGCTCATGGTTTTTGAATTTTGTCTCATATTTAAACATGGATATACACACTTCTCGGTAAGTGGCGTATGTTCTGAATCTAATTTAAATTGCAAAAATGGTTTACTTACAAGGTATTGAGAACGTTGCCGACACTTGTATTTGATTTTTCAGCTATAGGTTCTTCAGAACTTAATTTGTTATGTTTCCATTGTGACAATCGGATTTGGAAACTATAAAACTCTACTACAGGACCGTCAGGTCTTAATTGGCATCCCACCTATGGGTGGCAACCCGGAAGACCGTTTGTTTGATAACGGTGGCTGGTATCGGACTACCTTGACGTTGGCGTTGGCCTTGTAAATAGTGGAATAAATATTTATATGAAACGAAGTGAATGGCAGCTTGCAAATGTTTGAGAAAGAATGCTTTACAATTATTTGTGAACTTCATATTTCAGTTCAAGTGTTCTTACTATTGTTTCTTACTTGTGGCATTTTTATTTGTATACTTTATGATGCTCGTTTATCATTGTATCCCCTACTGGGTTATGGTTTATTCTGTTTTGTTTTGTTTTCCCAGAGAGTTAGGCTTATTCGGAAGCAGTAAGCTACGAGAAGCTTGCGGAAGCGAAGCTAGGGGCACAAAACTGGTATTTACTTTGTTGTCCTTATATATATATATATATATATATATATATATATATATATGTATGTATGTATGTCATGGCATAATGACAGGTGGGTGTTAGAAGTGTTTTGGAATAGCGTCCAGTTCGTTATAATTTTCGTTGTTAAGCATTTAGGAAGCTTTGTAAACGGATTGATGTTAGCTTACAAAACTTGTAGTTAATAAATGAAAGTGCTAGTGAGTTATTGCAGTTATATTTTGTCTTGTTTGGCTCATATAATCTTCTTATGGGTTCTGTTTTATTCTTCATTTCATTGGAATTAGTCATGAATCAAGTTTTTTTTTTTCGGTTTTAATCTCATTATAATCAAACCATACTTGGCAGATAAAGCGTCAAGAGAAGTCTTCAAATAAAGTGATGTCGTTTGAAGAACATTAATACACCAATAAGTCTCTCAGTAACACTACATTTCTTATCAACATATGTATATAGAGTTTTCTCTTATCTCTTCCACAATCAATATATCTACAAAATAAATCTGTGAACTTGATCATGTAAAATAATTCTTGGACGATCTCAAAAATCAATATCCAGGATAAATCTAGTCGTATCCAAATCAATGGGATCCGAATTCTAACAAGTATAAAACTTGTAATCTATCTTTCAATATATGAATTTAACAAGAATAAGTCTCGTTATTGATTATAAGGACTTAAACTACCTAGATAGATTACGTACTACTTGTGTTGTTCCTATTAAAAAGATAAAACAATATAATGCGGAAAAGGAAAAAAAAATCAAGATACCAGAACTTTTGTTTAACGAGGAAAATTGCACCTGCAAAAAAAGAAACCCGGGACCTCCTCCAGCTTTGAACACCAAACTGTACTAAGTCGCTACAGGCGCTAGCCTACTATCAAACTTCGAACTGGAATGTAGTTCAAACCGAATTAATTCTGCAAGTAATTCATTTACAGTCGTGCTCCTTACGTCTCTTGAACCTCCTAAGGATCTACGCAATTGATTATCTTAGATGGCGTCCTTTACAGACTAAAAGTGGCGTCAACATATGCGAAGACTTTTGATATCAATATGCCTGTAACAGATAAGCCTATTTGATTTCGCTTTTGATCTTCGATATAGTTCATAATTTTTTTTGGAAAAAGTCTACCAAACCTCACGAATCTGGAACACTTATATTCAGTTAGCTGAGAAACCTGGATTCCTAACCACCTCTCAAGAACAATCCAACGAAATCAGAGAAGATTTTAGATATCTTCTCGAGGAACCAAAAATTCTGAGATGAAGAAAATTTTACGATTTCCATCTATCTCGTTCCTGATTTGAGATAACAAGAACCTATAAGATCAATAAGAATAAGATAAGGATATAAGAATTATCAAGTAAAAGATATTCTGTCATGGCTTCACGAATCCATAAATGAAGTTTTTAAGTCGTAATTTAATTATATTTATCAGAGGAAACCTAGGTTTATAGAGGATGACTCAAGTAAACAACTAGGTCGCAAAAGTGTCAGGGATTAAGAAGTCTCGTTGCATAAGTCTCTCTATTTATATAATTTCAAGGCCCTAGGTAGCTTTGAATTCAAGATAAGATAACTTGAGATTCAAGCAAACATTTTCTCAATGTAGATGAAATTCATGTAAGCATGTGAGAAATTCGTCTTGATAAGAATAGACAGTATGGTCCAGGGTTCTGGAACCTTGTACAATGATACTTCGTATTGGTAAATATTCCTTTAAAAATTTCAAGCAAAAGTCATTTTTATTAACACTCAAGACTTAGACCATGAATCATAAACACGGAGTGATTTAGTAAACAAAGTTTCCTAAGAAGTGTTTATGAGAGTTGTAGTAAATCCAGACGTACTTGTGAAAATAATTTATGAGCATCTGCCTAGTTCGATACTGGGTAGGTATGTGTAGGGGTAAGTAGACCTATGGATCAGTATGTGAACTCAATCTGTTGGGGTACACATACGAGCTTTGTGTACCCTTAGCAATTCACGGACTCAGATGCCAGGGGTACACGTACTAGGTATGTATACCTCCCTCCTATTCACGAACTCATGACCTTAGGTGTACCAACCCTATGTCCAGAATTTCAGTAAGTTTTGAAAACTTTTTTTAAACAATTTGAAACATTCCCAATCACCATATATAAATATTATTGCTTGGGAAATTTCCAAGTGATCAACTTAAAACAAAAATAGTTCATGAACAACAAATTATTTGTAACCAAGATTGTTAAGGATCTAGAACATCCATTGCTTAAATCATATTTCGAGAAATTTATCAAGACAAGGTTGACTCGAAATTTATTCTTTGTAATATTGAATATGCTAAAATTACTCGTCATACTCTCATAAGATAGAATGGTAAATGGCGTGAGTAAATAGGATTGTTCAGTCTTCTTATACCTCTTTGTCGATGAAGTAGGAAGATAAATTAAAGGTATTACAAGCCTATCAATACCTGAACAAAGATGAAGAATGAAGAATGAACATAAATTAAACACTTGATCGACAAAAGAATTATATAGAATTAAAGAACTAAATTTGCCTCCAAGTCTATTTTGGTCGATGTTATTAGTTATCATGAAGAAAAGACATTTTACACCTAATTGCAGAAACGTTACACAAACCAGAGAAAGAATAAGACCCAGATTTAAATTTTCAGTGGCTATATGTTCCATCATGTACTTCGAAAATCACCTAATTCTAGAGGTTGTAATCAAGGTATGTTCAATTTCTATTAATCTTGCATGTTTGATGATACAAAATAAAGGGAAAAACAATGTAAAAAAGAAAAGAAACGTGACTAGGAATTACAGACCAACTGATGGATCATGGATCAGTTATATTAAGCGTAGGTTTAATTTGGATGAACCAGCTCTTTTCAACCCAAAAAAATTCTGATAAAATTAGTGATTAAAAATCTTGATGGGACTACAGTGAGTTACCAAGAAAATCTTTCTTTCCATTAGGTTTGACTTAATGAGAATCTTGTATTTGAAGGTGCTTAACCATTGATTTGAATCTTAACCGGTTGATCTTGATGCAAATCAAGGAAGTACGATGATAAAGATTGCAGCTGAGAACTTCAACAACCACAACAAAACTGTTTTCAAAAATTACCAAACACACCTTGGACGGATAAAGATCTAGTACGATGACAAACTCCGGTGAGTGATAAGGAATCTTACCGGGTATCCAACCCATCTCCAGTATTGAATTTGAGTCAGATTTCGGCAGTTAGACTTTCTCTATACTTTTAATTGTTTGTGACGTTGTGTTTTTAAAAAAAAATTGTTCAGTTGAATTGCTGAATGGGGAAGATGATGTCGGGGATTATTATGTAAGTCATCATTAACTGGTCGAATTGATCAAAACAAAAAAAAAACAAAAAAAAAACTGGTCGCTCATAATCTACTGTTTTTTTGAATAAAAATAAAACAAAATAATTTACTGTTTTTGTAGGTTGGTTCATTTTTCAAGGTGCGAAAATCAAATAGGAAGAGTACTCCCTTCAAAGCATTTGTTTAATTGTGATGAAACAGGATACATTATTTTGTATACAAATTGTTCTGTTTTTCTCGAAATTATTTTTTTTAGTAAATAAACCAGGCTCAACCCTGGATAAGCATACCACAGTCAGTTACATTTCCTCCTTGTAGGAGGTTTACCAAAAGAGAATTGATACAAGGATCATCCCACTGTGATGAGATTTTACGATTAAGAGAAACTTCTGCTAATTTACTTGCTAAGAAGTTTTCAGATTCTGGAACTCTACTAAGTTCCTTGAGGTTTCTAATACACAAAATAAAGTTTTTATATCTTCCTGCGTACATCCTTTTTCTTCTCTGCTTCACCTATTTTGCTCCTAACAGCTTCAAGGATTTTCACATTGTCACCTTCAAATTCAACCTGCGGATGGTTTAATTGTTGTGCCCATTGGATTGTCATGGAAGCTGCTTCATCTTCTAGTTCCTCCTCTGAACTTGCTTCGATGTTTCTGCATCTTGCTCTTGAGATGTTACCTGCATGATTAGATAGCATTAGACCTAAACCTCCCTCCCTACTGTTATTGTTTATCTTACGGGCTATATTTATCTTAACAGCCAGCAAGTTAGTAGCTAAGGTTTTTGTGTTTTTTATAATTTGAATAGGGCTATTCAACGTTTGCTCCCTTCTACTTCTTCTATTACAACTTATCATATTGGTAATCTTGCTGCCTATTCTCTGCTGGTTAGGTTTTATTTTCTTAAACACTACATCACACCTGCATTTCCAAATCCCCCAACAAATAGTTTCCAACACGCTAGCCCAATCCAAATCACCTAGATTGTCCATTCTGTCACTGTGGAACCAATCTTGGATCCAACAATGAAAATTAGTATGGTTACCCGTATAGTCTGTGAGTGTAACACCCAATTGACTTAGAACCCTGAGAGTAAACTCACAGTTTAACAAGATGTGGCTCAACGTCTCATCATTTTTTCCACATAAAGGGCAAAGCTTATTTATGTAAGGCAGAATTCTTGCCATTCTCTCATTCAAAGGGAGAATATCATGAATACACTTCCACATAAATGTCTTTATCCTAGGAATAACATTCATTCTCCAAAGTTTCCTCCAAAAAGATTTCAAATTCATGTCTTCCTGCTTCCCTTTATGCATAATTTTCTTGTACAACGACTTAACTGTGAAAGACCCATTTGTTTCCAGTTTCCATCTCAGCTCATCACCTTTGTTTATGTTTTTCTCGAAATTCAACTGATTACATTCGTTTTGGATTCATCCAAAAAAAGTACATGATGATCGGCGCAGCTACGATGTGACCCGTCGTATAAAATGGAGAAAATCTATAAATCAATTTTATTACATATCTGTTTATTTATTTTTATTTTTTTAACTTTCTACTTTTACTCAAAAAGTTGAGCGCTTGAGGGGATTTGGAGGGGCAGATATTTTAGCTATACATGTGTCAAAAAAATAATGAGGGGGCCACATACAAAATGTATGTGGCTCGACCACATCGTAGCCGGAGCGCATGATGATACCGATTTCATATTGGTTTAAGTATATAATAAAATAATTTAGCCAAATTAAAACATAATAAAATAATAAAATAATTTAGCCAAATTAAAACATGATGTAATCAGTTTCATATTAATTTAAATCTCAAAACACGATGAAATCAGTTTCATCCAAGATGAAAACAAATTCTACCAACTTTAAACAAAATGAAACCAGTTTCATTATTATTAAACATAGATAAAAACAAATTTAACCACCTAAAACAGGATGATACCAGTTTCATATTAGTTTAAACATAGATAAAAACAAATGCAAGTCAGATTCATCCTAGCTATTTTTTGAATATTATTTTCTTTATTATTTTAAGTCAGGATGCATCCACTTTCATCCTAGCTATTTTTCGAATAATTTTTCCTATTTTAATATAAGCCAGGATGCAATTAGTTTCATCCTAGCTATATTTTTTTGAAAAAGAAAAACTTTCGGATCTACCTTCAACAATGGATCTTATTTTGTGGATCATCTAATACCGTTTCCGAAAACATAAATTTTATTAAAATCGGATATATATTTTGTCATTTGTGCATTTTTGAGTGATTTGTTTCTTAATTGGGAGAAAGAAAGAAAAACATAAAAATAAAAGGGTAAAATGACATAATTGTTTTGGATTTATAGTGTACATTTCACCCATACCTAATTTTACTTGTGTCATTCATACTTAGACTATGAAACCCGGGTCCAGATCGTCTGTGCCACTGCTTGGGTGTGCCCTATGTGCCACACCAATAGAAACTGAAGAAAAACACAAATGAAACCCTTCCATAAAGATGACACCTAGCACTATTTAATGTCTCGTTTTATTAAAAACGATTAATGAATAATTAGTTTTAACAAATTTCTAATGTTTTGATTTTACCTTTTTAAACATGATTCCCATTTATTATAAGATTAATCAGAAGAAAAAAACAGAAAATATTTAATGATAAGAAAAGATTTAGAAAATCTTTCTAAACGTGACCAGTTTATCCTAGAGAAATACATTATTCTTTATAAAAATCTTACTCGTCTTCTTTGTTAAAAACATTAATACTTGTGAAATCAATGTCGGGAAGAGAATGTATTAATCAGTGGGATCTTAATCTAATACCAGAAGAAGTAGTTGATCTAGATGATTGGAATGATACATTTTGTTTTTGTTACTGCTGTACTGGATTTCAGTCATTAGACTTTGTATGAAACTTCTTTGTATCTCTTATGTTTTTAGTTTACAAAATTCCATTCATTCTCTTTCCCAATATGGTTTATGCATATTAATGATTTCAAGGGCTAATGCTGGAGACATAGCCTGTTTCTTTCTTATGTATTTCATTTAATAATATTTATTTATTACGTATATTGGGTGGTGCTTGCATGTGAATTGAAGGATTCGGACTGTAAGATGAGATGTAACCTTGTTGATCACTATATGTATTTACATTGTCAACGAAACAACGGAGTTCATACATCGTATCCATGTTTAGGTTACAGAAACTAAATTCATCACCAGCTCGTTGTAAATCCTGCCAGCTGAGATGAACGGTAGGCGTTTGTTTTTATTTTTTGGTTTGTTGCTAAGTTTCTTGACTGCTTAACCATCATCCTAAAAATCCTTATAAAAAAAAAAATAAAAAAAATGATTAATCTTAATAAATGGGAATCACGTTTGAAAAGGTAAGACCAAAAAATTAGGAATTTGTTAAAACTAATTATTCATTAACCGTTTTTAATAAAGGACCAATTACAGAATGGTCATACTTTTTGTAATTCGTTCACAAAATGATCATACATTTGTATTTCGATTACAAAATGGTCACATTTCCATCTAATTTACATTTTTGAATAAAACGGTGTTAACTTTTTCCATAATACCTCCTCCAAAATACCCTCTTCATTTAATAAATTGGTTTTTATGGTGGTGGTGGAAGCTTGACAATCTTCACTAAACCCCAGAGGGGAAGCAATGAACCCTTTGGGTGAATGCGGTTTGACGATCCTGAATGCGTTCTAACGAACCTGAATGCGATGTAACGATATGTAAGCGGCGGCACCACCACTTACAAATAGCACCACCGTCAAAAAAACTATAATGAAGGTAGAATTTGAAGGTATATATGGAAGAATAAATAGGAAGGATAGGTAGGTAATTTCATTATCATATTTAACTGTAAGTCTACCACTTAACTCTCTATCTAACGGAAGTATGACCATTTTGTTAATAGTTTGTAACATCATGACTACTTTGTAAATCAGATCTTAATAGTATGACTGTTTTGCATTTTTTCCTTTAATAAAAGGAAACTTTGAATAATGCTAGGTGTCATCTTTATAGAAGGGTTTCATTCTCTAAGTATGGAGTCCGTAACCATATTAGCCGAACCGTTGTCCATTATAATCATATTTTAACGAATCCTCGGCAATTGACCCAATTTCTCAAAAGAAAAAACAAAAAACAAAGTCTACAAAAGTCTACAAAAGCATTTTGGCAAAATATATCATGTTCCATTATAAAATCGATTTACTTAAATAACATATTTCCGGAGGATGGTTATTTACCTCGAAATAAACCATTAACGGTATGAAAAAAGAGTCAAAAGTGACGAAAAAGAAAAGGACCATAAGAGCACTATTTTATGGTCCAATTTCGATATTATTCGATTCACCACGCTTAGAGAGGCTCCACCACGATAAAACTGTTTGAAGAATTAGAATTTGGAAGTTTCTCGGACCCTATTATTGAGACGATAGGACAATCCTGACTAGCAATAATCAATCATTTCTCACCCTACCTCTAAACAGTTTTAATCATTTAGGAAGAACAATCGAGTGTTAAGATAACAGACGATCTTTTGAAATGGATAAATGCCGTAGCTGCATGAGATTCATCTGGTTAATCAGATTGCTATTCGGCGTTTCCTTTCTATCCAAGTACTATATTACCCTGGTAATGAAGGTATTATCAGAGTGATGTGACAAAGGGTAAAATATGTCATTTTATCTGAAAACATAATCAGTATCACGATTTTAACCACTCCCGTTAAAGCTAAACTACCAATCAATCCCTTTCAAAGCCGTCTTAGATAACGGATATTCCTAGCTAGTCACAGTCTTCATCTTCTACACTTCTCTCTATATAGTACTATAACTAAGTTCATATTGTCTCTCTATTTCTCACTCTTAACACCAGTACTTGTTTCATCTGTTGAGGAAATTATGGGGCAGAGATCTACTGTTTCTAATGTGCACACGTTTCCTGCCGTTCTCTTCTGTTTCACAATATTATCCTCTGCTTGTTTAGTAGTTTCATCATCCAGATTGCCCAAGAATGAATTCGTTGATGCTGAAATCTACAGAAGGAATTTACTGTCTAATGGACTTGGAATGACTCCACCCATGGGGTACGTACAACTTTCGCTGTCTATCTATATGTTTATAATCCCGTTTCGAATTCTCGCCGTTTGTTCGTTTTGGTGATGATATTTCTTCCTTTACCGGTATTTTTGATGAGCATGTCTGTTTGTTTTTCTGCATTTCCATATAGATTCTGCTTTTGGTTGCCGAGCTGGTTAAACACAGAACATCGGCCAATGTTTTTTGGGATACTACTCACTGATTTCTTCAAGATATTTCGTCTCTCTCAAAAAAAAAAAAAAAAAAAGGAAGAAGAAGATGTTTTGTCTCTATGATCTTGATTTGCCTCACCCTCATGAATCACGAGAAATTATATTTGACCCGTAACCTTGCTATGGTAGGTTCATTTGGACCTTAAAAGTTCTGAAACGTGAGGGGAAAATTGAGCGAACAATTTGCAATAATTGAGCTATTTTTTAGTCTTTAAATACTGTATGTGGGTCTTGTGATATAACAGTTTTGACTCATTTGACTGCCACATACCCGCCTGCATGACATCACCCTGGGTAGAATAATCGACTCATTTGTGTGAAAATGTTAAAATTTTCTGATCTCCAAGTGAGTACAACTACGAAGAAGTTATGGAGGAGGATATGCTCAATGTTCTGATCCTACACTTGCACTGTTGACAAAATTTGGCTCTTATTTATATTATTGAATTGGGTTGTTTTCTTTTTTGTACAACAGATGGAACAGTTGGAATCATTTTGCCTGCAAGATTGATGAGAAAATGATCAGAAAAACCGGTAAGCAGTGTGGTGCAGTGGTAGAACCAAATTTTTTAGAATTTGGCTGAGAATGAGTTGCCTCCTTCGAAAGCATACTAGCACATCTGTTTTGGGCACTAGGGACTAACTTATGCGAGGCATCATGACACAAGCCTAAATTCTTGAGCACTGCCCCTATTGTGTTTAGTTTTCTAGCACCTTAAGATGTGCATAGAAATCATACATTATTTTTCCAAGGGTTGAGATTTTAAATATGCCAGATATTTGATCGATATGTGTTGCTTAAATCACTGCCTTTCTCCAATACGGATTTATTCTTCTTTCTTAAAATTTTCGTTTCTGTAACAGCTGATGCACTGGTTTCAACTGGTCTTTCCAAACTGGGATATCATTATGTTAACATAGGTAATACATTGGTACCTTTATACATAATGCAGAACTTCACAGAGAAAACTGTGGAGAGAGTAGTCTTCCGCTCTCTCCATAGAGTTGCGGAAATTCTCTGCTTATACTGATTATTAGCTTCCTAGTGGACATAATGCAGTGTTTTAATGACTTTCATTTTGCTGCTTGATTAGATGATTGTTGGGCTGAGTTAGCCCGGGACGACAAGGTTTCTTTCTTTAACTCTCTCTTTTGATGTGTTTTGCTTGGAGAATTTAATTTTTCTATGTCAATTACGCTTACAACGTGTGTTAAATTACCAATTCAGAATAATCTAGTACCGAAGAAGTCGACTTTCCCTTCAGGGATTAAAGCTCTGGCAGATTATGTTCATAGCAAAGGACTCAAACTGGGAATCTATTCAGATGCAGGGTAAGTACAAAACAAGTGCTTAGTAGTACTTCTGGTTAGTTAAGTTTGCAAACTTCCAAATCCCCACATTGTAAAATGAATCAACGTCTTGATATTTTCTGTTTACTGAGTTCATGTTATTGGTTTTATCTTACACTTTCTGGTTTGTTTATAGGTATCTTACATGTAGTAATACCATGCCAGGATCACTTGGTTACGAAGAACAGGATGCCAAAACCTTTGCTTCATGGGTATTTACGGATGTTGACATCATTCGCCATCGGGTCACGTATAAACTAGTAGTCCTTGTTACTACGTGGGAACTGTGAATTATGACAACTGCTTTTATTATGTGTAGGGAATTGACTATTTGAAGTATGATAACTGCAACAATGACGGTTCCAAACCAACTGTAAGGTAAACAAAATCATCTTTACTTCAATTGCTTCAATAATCCAACTTATTATCAAATGCACGGTTCATTTTATTTTTTCCATTTTGTAGGTATCCGGTAATGACACGAGCTCTAATGAAGGCGGGACGTCCGATATTTTATTCTCTATGTGAATGGTAATTCTCTTCGACCGTGATAATGTGGATTCGTAGTTTCTCATTCGAGCATTTCACATTGACTTGTTGGTTCTTGTTAAAACAGGGGCGATATGCATCCAGCTTTATGGGGTGCTAAGGTAGGAAATAGCTGGAGAACTACTGGTGACATTTCTGATACTTGGGACAGGTACTGACAAGAATCGTTATTATCATCAATAGTTCTTTATTTTCAGTAAATCATCAAATTTCATTCTGTTATATGTTTTCATTTTTCATGGAACAGTATGCTTTCTAGAGCCGACTTCAATGAATTCTACGCAGAATTTGCAAGGCCCGGTGGTTGGAATGGTGCGTGTTTTTTTTTTGTCTATTTCATTCATTTGCACACATTTGATAGAGATTTGAGAATTTTTTGTTTTTGTTTTGTAATGCAGATCCAGACATGCTTGAAGTAGGAAATGGAGGTATGACAAAAGACGAATATGTAGTGCATTTCAGTATATGGGCTATTTCGAAGGTAACCAAACATGAAGCCTAGCTGATTTCTTTATATCATTCTAATGACTTTTTATTCTGCAGTTTTTGCAAACAAAAACTTATTATCGTAACTATTTCAGGCACCTTTGCTCATTGGTTGTGATGTTCGAAATGCAACCAAAGAAACCATGGAAATCATTGGCAACAAGGAGGTTATTGCAGTTAACCAAGGTGCTCATCTTGCATATTGCCGAAATCTTTTAGTGCACTGTGCACAATCGATGGTACTGATATTCGTTAATACGTTTGTTTATTATACGATGAACAGACTCACTTGGGGTTCAGGCAAAGAAGGTTAGAATGGAGGGCGACCTTGAGGTACATTTTCTAAACATAATCTATATTCCGTTCTTACATTAGTACACTGCAAACTGATGTCTTAATTCGTAATCTTTATAGGTCTGGGCTGGACAGCTTTCTGGGTACAGAATGGCTGTTCTTCTAGTTAACAGAAGTGCTAGGCGTTCTTCAATTACTGCCCACTGGGACGATATTGGTATTGCTTCTGGTAGTGTAGTTAAGGCCAGAGATCTTTGGGAGGTAAACTTAAATTTAAATTATATCGCATCATTTTCATTTTAGCGCTAACTTATATGATCAATTTGCTTAGTTATCTAATAATGTATCGACTTTTATTGTTGTTTTACACAGCATGAGACCCTGAAGCAGCGATTTGTAGGAAATCTGACTGCTACCATGAATTCTCACACATGCAAGATGTATGTTTTGACGGCTGTTTGTTGAGTCTAAATGCTGTTGAACTTGAACATCTGGATTTTGTATTCCATTGTGAATTATCTGAATTTGCATTGGATGTGTTGTAACTTTCCTTTGTCTACAACAAATAATATGCTCTACGGCTCAGCACCCGACATCCGTTCTCCTTCCTTGGGCATGGATGTACACTGAACTTCATGTTCGTATTAATAAAAGCATTTACATGTCATTTTACTGGTGGTAATTCAGCTTAAGAAATACACTATATAGGATCAGAGAAATACTCGAATAGAGTCAGAAGACGACACTAATGAGTGCAAATTTGTAAGCAAGTTCTATGTCGCAAACTCCAGCAATAATGGTTCATAACTTCATAACTTTCAGTAAGGAAGCCAAAAAGGATAAAATTCCTAGGAACTTGGGTAGACACTGAACAGCATAATCTCCAGAATTGCAATATGTCGAAAAATTGGATTTCAATAGTAAACAGCTATGCTGCATGCCTAGATGTATTAGTATTACCCATGAAAACTTGCTCAGTTATCTGCTTGAAACATAATTTACCAAGTAACTAGACACTACAAAGGATTGGTTATGGATTACGGTCAACAGACACTTCACAATCATTTGGATTCTGTTACAACATCTAAATAAAAATCGCTGTACCTCTTCCAAAAATTTCACCTAAATTACAACACTCAGCAAAAATTCATGGAGCTAGAAAATAAACTGCAGTTATCTCAAGGTCTTCAATCTTCATGTTTAATGGATAAGTGATCTTACTTTCAAAAGAAATCGACCACTGTCAGGATATAGTCTAGTATAATTAGTTAGGAAATCAAGTGCAGCAAGAAACATTACCTTTGAATTCTATGAGAAAAGCTCATCAATATCCCTAGGCTTTCGAAGTTAATGATAAATAATCAGCATTCTCTTTGAAAGAATGAACTGTGCAAGAAATGTTAATGCAGTGTACTTTGACAGAGAATATGAACATAAGAAAAAAGGAACTAGAAGATACTAAAGACGAAAGCTTTATGCATTGATTTTCTCATATATTTTGGTACACCCCTAAAAATATTAGCACCCCTATTAGTTGTTGTAAATATTTGTTGTAAATATTTTTGATAATTTAAATAGTGTGTGGTACATCTTAAATTTCAAGTCGACTTAACCGTTAGTAATCCTGGAGTCCAGTTTTGTGCACATTCTTTTTCTTTTTAATGGAAAGGGTAATCATATTAAATCAATAAAGATGGAGGATTCATGTATGCTCTTAGATGGACAAGGTCAGACAAAATTTGCGTCATTTTCTCCGCAAAACCCAAACGGCAATGAATTTAAGTGTAATATTTTGATGATATATTCCTTTATAAGACTCTACATTCCTACAAAAAATGAACACAATTGGAGATGTATAAAACGACCGTCTACCCCTTTGAATATCAGCTATTCAAATTTAACGGTCGAAATTAAGATTGGTAGATGGTGAGGTTTGTTATCTCGAATTGCGTTCAGTTTTTATAGGAGTGTAGAGTCTTATAAGAGGAACATATCATCAAAATATTACACTTAAATTCATTGTCGTTTGGATTTTGCGGAGAAAATGACGCAAATCTTGTCTGACCTTGTCCATCTAAGAGTGTCCATGGATCCTACCTCATAATGATGGAAAGATAATACAAAAGGCTATCAATCTCTTTTCATTGTAAACATGTTGCATAAAATAGAAATCTTTTGGACTTGCTGCCACATACTTGTTGAAATATGTTGTAGACTTTTAATACTAGCCTCTTTTTTCCCATTTAATCTGTTGTTGAATTGTGTTTCCTATTGATGAATTTTACCTTTGCTTGTGGAAGATCTGCTAGAATCGAAGTAGTTTTATCAATTATATATTTTTTTCTTGTGAGCCTTTATATCTCCATTAGTTGTTTGCATTTTGTTGTTATAGTCACGCTTGGGAGGATATTTTTAGTTTTAGCAAGTTGTTTGCTATCATCAGAGAATGCGTTTCTGCTTGTAAATCCGAAGAAGCCCAGCTAGATCCTGCCTCAATATGCATGACGAATTCTTGATTTACCGAATATATGAGAAAAGCATATTTCATCGAAAGATCCATCTCTTTGAAAGAAGGATCAATAAATATAATCTAATTTGTATTCCATGTTGACCATGAGGGCTTAATTGTTCTTGGGGCGAAGGACTTTGTGGATTGATGATTTACCACTGAAGGAGAATCTTGCATATGATTTCTAATTTTGCATAACAAAATTTTAGGATTATAATCTATCTTATCAGAAATTACGGAACATCTGTGTTTCCATATAAGCCACAAAATTGTAGCAATATTGCTAGTAAAGTGAGAATATGTTGAAGAAGTTATCCAACTAGCAACCAAATGACTTATGAACTCCATGTTAGATATAGAGAATAAAGACCATATTGCTATGGAGAAAAGGCAATCCGGGAAGACATGAATTTCCGTTTCATATGTTTGGGAGTTACAAAGAGAACACTCTGCAGCTATAACCGAAACATGAGTCGCCAATCTGCTAGATATTGGGAGGGCTCTTTGTATAGAAATAGCTTAATTCTTGGTATAATTGGGATGTTCTGGATTTTTTCCAAGGAAAATCAATATTTTAATTTGGGATTGAGAGTTAAGGAAACTGTAGACATTTTTGACTGAAATGGTACCCGACTGATGATGATTCCACCTGATCATATCTGTTTTGTTGATCTAAGGAGTAATCGCAAGTATTTTTGCTTTGGTCTTCGGAGGAATTTTTTTTTATCTAACTTGGTATTCTCCCATTTTCCTGACTTATTAGTTCACTGAACAACTTTATATGATGGTTTTTGAATGAAAATAGAGTTAGGAATCCAATTATTATTCTATATTTTGGTAAAATTTTCATCCCTTACTTGTCAAAAAAAATTATCTTTAATAAAGATCATGCTTTTTTAATACTGGTAGGACTGGGAAGTTACCTACAATTAACTGCAAGCGCACAGTGTCTATAACATAGATATGGAAAATACAGATCGATCCCACAAGGAGTTGTTATGATGTGAAGCTAAACTTCTAAGTTCTACTATTGCTAATTCAAACACGGGGTATCAAAAGGAGGTTTGTCGATACGACTGGATGATGTTTATGAAACACAAAATAGAAAATTGAGAAATGCAAATGAAAGGTACTAGGGCAGTTGAATCCACCTATTAACCTACACTAAGTCAATTCAGTCTCAATAATGTTCTTGTCCCTTGTAATGGACACCGGTCAAGATGCAAGTATGCCGTTTATCCAGGGAGGTCTCGAATGGAGGGTTTAATGTCAACTAAGGTCACTAACTAATCCCTAGTATTATCTGTCTTCTTACAGTACAACTAATCACAGAACAATTTGATTACTTAGGTAATTAAACCTTTCCTAAGATGGATGGCATAATATCAACTAAGGTAACTAATCCCTAGCATAAGCTGTCTTCTTACAGCACAACTCATCACATATTAGCTTGGTCTCTTAAGCATGAGTTGAAGCACAATATAGGGTTATTCTATCTACCTATGTTGCATAGCAAACAAAGGTGAAAGCAATATACTGTGACACAGTGATTAAACCATTCATATATCATTTTAAGTACAACAAGAACAATATCAGAAATTTGAATCAAACTAGCAATAGATTAAGGGATTCATCTAAACCATAGATATTAAATTAGAACATGATGAAAATACTGAAAACAAACATAAACTACAGCTTGGTGCACCGGCTAATCCAGTCATGCCTTTTACATCACAAACTCTTCTCTATTTATACACAAATTTCTCATCAATCAATTTAATTCGATAATTACAGAATCCTCACTCACCCAAACGCGTATTCTGACAGTTCCCTTCTTCAATTCATCTCTGCAAGCCTAATTTTCCAGCTGTGAAGATAACCCTAATATTATCTCTCTCAATCCTAGCTTCTAGGGTTACTGTTATTGACAAGGGAGAAGATAAGATGGAGAGAGATAGATATTAGAAGTTTTGATTGTTTTTATGGAAGAGGCTGTGAGCAGAGCTGGTCGGGGACATATATTTGGAGGAGGAATTGATGGTTCTGGTGCTGGTACTGTAGAAGAAGGGAAGAAATGTAGAAGATATTTGCTTCTGTCGATTTTGGAGATAAAAATAGAGGATGTTACAGTGTTGGGCGGATGCTTCAGATGTTGATGTACCGTGTGGAGATGTCGTTGGATGTTGAGCAGCTTTTGGGTGTTGAACGGGTGTATCAGATTTGATATCTCGGGTTTGGAAAACGGGTTTGGGTTTTGGGTTCTTTACCAAGCCCATACCTTCTTCAAAGATAATATATCAAGCCCATTGCTAGTGTATCTCTTGCAAGCGGCTTGCGGAATGAGTGCAAGCGGATTGCAGCTGCTCTTTGCGCAACATTTCTTCGGAATTTCTCATTGTCCACCAATTTCTTGCTCTTTTGGCTTCTCAATTCATCCAAGTTTTATTTAGTACCTAAAAACACAAAATTAATTATTCTTGAAAACAATGAAAATACAGAATTTGGGATAATATATGATTTTAAAGCGCAAAAGATGAGTTAAATGCCAATAAAAAGGTGTAGAAATATGCAATATTTGGCACTCATCAAATACTTGTCCAAATCCAACATAATTAGATTATTTATTTTTTTGACTCTTGGAGAGAGTATGAGTTAGAGAAATATTTCGTTTTCGGAAGTTGTGTCGGCTGCCAGTTTTGTTAGCAACGAGATATTAAACTGATGACGATATATTTTTTATTCCAAGTCCACCTTGAGACTTGGGATTACATATGATTCTCCATGTTTTTATGTATCTACCTATTCCTTGGGATTTATCTTTGTTCCACCAGATTTCCTTTCGAATTTGATCTTTGTGATCCAATATGGATTTAGGAACGACAAGGCATTGCATTTGATAGGTGGGGTACGATTGTAGAATTGTCTGGATTAGCACCGCCCTCTCCGCTTGAGAAGGGAGTTTTGAATCCAAATTTGAGGTGAAAAATAGTATTTCCGGAGTAGAGGTTCAAAATTCTCTTTGCGGTTTCTATCAAAGAAAAGCGAGGCTCCTAAATAGTGGTCATTTTTAGTCACCAACGGGACTTTGAGGATTTTCGCTATTATTTTTTCATACTTGGGATAGATTCTTGGGCTAAAACAAATCCCAGTTTTTTGAAGATTTACCATTTTCCCTGTAATTTCTCCGAATTCTAAAATAATATCTAAGAGATTTTTGTACTCTCCCAAATCTTCCCTGATGAAAAGGAAACAGTCGTCCGTGAAAAAGAGATGGGATATCGTGGGAGTTGATTTGTTGATTTTTATACCTGAAATCTTGTTTTGGGATATAACTTTGGAGAGGAGTCTGAAAAGGATTTCCATACAAATAAGGAAAAAATAAGGGAAAAGAAATCACCTTTCCAAGACCCCTAGAGGTGGAGAAGTTGGGTCCTGGAAATCCGTTGAGAAGAATCGAGAAAGATGTTATGGATATGCATTGCATGGTTAAATTTTCCAAAGATTTACCGAACCCGAACGCTTAGAATGCATACTCTATAAAAGGTCATTCAAAATGGTAAAAAAAAGCTCGGAACGTGTTTGGATTATGATTGACTGTAGCAGGTAATTCAATGATGAAAATCTCGGCAGTTGATAAATATCGAAATTTTGGTTATATATGTTATTGTGCATCATAATTTATTATAGATTTAGTTAACGACTTGTTACCACTGCTTCTGACTTTCACAAGTGAATTTAGTCGAATCATTTTTCATCTATGCTTTTGGTGATTTATCTAAATTTCAATGCAAATGTGATATACCGAAAGTATGTTATGAATTACTAGAAACATATTATGGGATAAAAACTCATGAATTCTCACAGTCAGAAACTATTATATCGGTCAATTGATTTTTGACTGTTTTAAATTACTTTTTTTTAAACTCCTTTGCCTGGTTAGATTAATCCAATCTCTATTACCTAAGTAATAAGATTCGGATTTGTAACAATCAAAAATAGATCTTGAAATAACTATTATGTTTTAGCGATCTCATGCAAATAATCAATCGAATAAATCTGATTCTAGTTGGATCCCAGCCGATCAAGGTTTGTGCAACACAAAGATATGAGAAACCAATAAGAAATCTTATTCGTCTTCAAATATTATTTAATCTTCAATTAAACCTGCACAACACCACTTGAATCTCTTGTGATCAATCACGCACATAACGGAGTCTGTTAACAATGGATTATCACAAGATGTATGTAGATCTTCAAATAGTCTAAGATCCCGTCGATACTTCGATCTAGTTTGAGTGAATCTTACATTAGAAGAGAATATTCTCAAGAATAAACAAACTAGGTGCAATCAAAGTTTCAACAACCGTTATTCAATCAAATCAATCGAAAACTAATAACAGTGCAATTATCTAGTTTCACACCAACAGTACTCGTAGAGCTTATTGATCCCACAAAAGTCTTTAAACGAGCGACCGTAAGAGATTTCACCTAACTTCGGTTAACTATTGTTGAGCCAACACGGTGTACATGTTTAGGTACGGTTACTCATATCAAAATGAAGGTACATTTCATTTGTGTGTAACAAGCTAAGTTCGATCTAACGATTGAAAGATATTAGCTTGAGTATAATCGGGTTTTCATCTAATGGTGAATATTGAATGCTTTGTTACCAAAGTAACTTTGATTGCAAACCCTGATTTGAAAACTATATAAGGGAGAACTCTAGAAACTGGGAAACCTAATCCCCACACCTCCTGTGTGATACTAGTTTCGACTAAAGGCGATTCTCCTTTAACCTTAGGTTTTTCCCAAAACCCTGTAGGTTAACGACTTGAAGACTTCATTGGGATTATGAAGCCAGAACAAACTATTTTCTATGTAGTTGCGTGTTCTGATCTTGCCGGTTTCTATCGTATTGAGTACTATCTTCTCTAAGATTTTCTCAAGATTTAATCTCCGATAGACAAGATAAAAAGTAGTCACAAACATCTTCGTCTCATAGTTTGTTATTCCACAATATCTTGTTTCGCTTCCATACGATTAAGATTATTGTGAGGTGATTGATAATACTAGGTTGTTCTTCGGGAATATAAGTCCGGTTTATCAATTGGTTCATGTGCATCTTAATTTATTAAAAGACGGAACAAAACTCATAGGTATTTCTCTGGGAGACAGATTTATCTACCTCAATAGACTTTTTTGTGTGAGACAGATTTGTTTATCAAGTCTTCGACTGTGGGTCGTAGCAACTCTTAGTTGTGGGTGAGATAATCTAAGGGAATAAAGTGCGTAGAATCCTGTTGGGGTTCAGAGACGTAAGGAGCGCAACTATACCTTGATCAGTGTGAGATTAGTTAGGGCTCAACTACATTCCAGTCCTAAGTTAATTGGTAATAGGCTAGTGTCAGTAGTGGCTTAATACAATGTGGTGTGCAAAGCTGGACTAGGTCCCGGGGTTTTTCTGCATTTGCGGTTTCCTCGTTAACAAAATTTCCGGTGTCTGTGTTATTTCTTTTCCGCATTATATTTGTTTATATAATTGAAACATCACAGGTTGTGCGTTAAGATCAATCACTTCTTGAATCCGACCTTTGGTTGTTGATTGAATTGATTGACACTTGGATATTGGTTTGTGATACCGTCAAAGTTATACAAATAGGGATATTGGATCGCAAATCCCTATTTATTTGATTACGGATTGAATTGAGGAATTGAGAAATTGAGATATAAACTCTTTGATATACTTTTCTAAAGATTGAGTCTGACTGTCTAGTTGATTCTCTTAAAAGTATATTGAAGTTTGTCTATACGGACACCCGCTTTTTCAGCCTCACAATGATCTTAATCGTATGGTAGCGAAACAAGATATTGCGGAATCACAAACGATGAGACGAAGATGTTTGTGACTACTTTTTATCTTACCTATCAGAGATTGAATCTCGAGCAAATCTTAGATAAGATAGTACTCAATAAGATAGAACAAAGTAAGATCAGAACACACAACTACAGAGAAAATAGTTGGGTCTAGCTTCAGAATCCCAATGAAGTCTTCAAGTCGTTAACCTATAGTGGTTTTAGATAAACCTAGGTTAAAGGAGAATCGACTCTAGTCGCAACTAGTATCACACATGAGGTGTGGTGATTAGGTTTCCCAGTTGCTAGAGTTCTCCCTTATATAGTCTCCAAATTAGGGTTTGCAATTAACGCTACCTTGGTAATAAAGCATTCAATATTCACCATTAGATGAAACCTGATTAGATTCAAGCTAATATCTTTCAACCGTTAGATTGAACTTATCTTGCCATACACAAATGAAATGTGCCTGCGTTTAGATATGGGTAGCCGTACCTAAACGTGTACACTTGGTTAGCTCAACAATAGTTAACCGAAGTTAGCCATATGATCATGAACACTTTCATATCAACCTTGTTCATCTTTATCATAACTAGTTCAGATGACTCAAATGAAACTAGTTAAGTGTTGTTCAGTTGTTTATATCATCATAGAAGTATACAAGACATAATTGGAGCAAAATCGATTTTGATCCACTCGAATCAATTCATTAACATTATAACCACGGTTTGCAAAAGATTGCAAACGGGTACGCATACTTAGTGAAAAATCGGGGGTCTAACAACCACACCCAATATTTTGCTTAGCAATCTGTATGGACTAACTCCAGTATACTTTTAAGAGAATCAACTAGACAGTCAGACTCAATCTTATTAAAAGTATATCAAAGAGTTATATCTCACTTTCTCGATTCAATACTTACTCAAGCAAATAGAAATCTGCGAGTCTAATTGAATACAAGAGAAATCACTTGAACGGTACCAAAGACCAATGTTCAAGGATCAATCAATTTCAATCAACAACCAAAGGTTGAATTTCCCAATTGATCGATTCAACGCACAACTTGTGATATTTCAATTATATAACAAAATATAATGCGGAAAAGAAATAACACAGACACCAGAAGTTTTGATAACGAGGAAACCGCAAACGCAGAAAAACCCCGGGACCTAGTCCAGATTGAACACACACTGTATTAAGCCGCTACAGACACTATCCTACGACAAACTAACTTCGGTATGGACTGTAGTTGAACCCCAATCAATATCACACTGATCCAAGGTACAGTTCGCTCCTTATGTCTCTGATCCCAGCAGGATACTACGCACTTGATTCCCTTAGATGATCTCACCCACAACTAAGAGTTGCTACGACCTAAAGTCGAAGACTTTAATAAACAAATCTGTATCACACAGAAAAGTCTAGGTAATAGATAAATCTGTCTTCCACAAAAATACCTACGGGTTTTTGTTCCGTCTTTTGATAAATCAAGGTGAACAGGAATCAACTGATAACCCAGACTTATATTCCCGAAGAACAGCCTAGAATTATCAATCACCCCACAATAATCTTAATCGACTAGCGAAAAGAGATATTGCGGAATCACAAACGATGAGACAAAGGTGTTTGTGACTTATTTTATATCTTTCCTATCGGAGAAATCAATCTCAAGCCAATCTTACGATTGTACTCAAATACGATAGAAACAACAAGATCAGATCACACAACTACAAAGAAAATAATTGGGTCTGGCTTCACAATCCCAATGAAGTCTTCAAGACGTTAACCTACAGGGTCTCGAGAAGAAACCTAAGGTTAAAGGAGAATCGGCTCTAGCTAATACAACTAGTATCACACAGGAGGTGTGGGGATTAGGTTTCCCAGTTGCTAGAGTTCTCCTTTATATAGACTTTCAAATCAGGGTTTGCAATCGTTAGCTTAGTAACAAAGAATTCAATATTCACTGTTAGATGAAAACCTGATTAGATTCAAGCTAATATCTTTCAATCGTTAGATCGAACTTAGCTTGTTACACACAAATGAAATGCACGTTTATTTAGGTTTGTGTAACCATACCCAAACATGTATACTTAGTTGGTTCAACAGTAGTTAACCAAATAGTTAGCCATATGAGCACTTCCATATCAACCATATTCTTCGTTACCACAACTAGTTCAAATGACTCAAATGAACTAGTTAGAGAGTTGTTCAATTGCTTAGATCTTATAGAAGTATACAAGTCACAATCGAAGAAAAAACGGTTTGATTCACTCGAATCAATTCATGAACTTTATAGCCACGGTTTGCAATTATGCATTCCTTAGTTTATATAAGTTTAAGTTCACGAATAACCGTTTTTAGAAATAAAAAACTTAAGTACCATACTGGTACGCAAACTTAAGTACCCGGAATGAGTTTTTTTTTCAGTTCACAAACTCCAGCAGAAATTCTCGGGACGTGAAATTCCGATGGTATGCGTAATGGTATGCGGACTTTAGTTAGTGTGAACTACATATTAATTCTCCCCCTTTTTGTCAATAAAATTGGCAAAGGTACAAGAACGGGATCCTAATGAAATTTCCGAAAGAGACATTTCTTGACCAAAAGAAAGGCAAAAATATATCATCTTATTTAGATGCAATCATGAAGCCGAAGCTAAATGCATTCATCAAGGAGTTTGTAAAGATACAAGATAACCCCTATAATATTCCACAGTCGCACTCCCCATAAAGATTTGTCAATTAAGCACAAGTTCAATTAAGAACTCTCCCCCATATATTGTCATTCCCGAAAGAACAACAAGAGCAACCTTAATTTCAAAAGAAAAGAAGGATTTCTTTGGACATAACAAATCACATACAAGTATGAATTTGAATCCAAAAAACTCAATTAAATTAACCACAAGAGAACCCATGATTAATTTAATCGACAAATGCTCAACATAAGTGAACTTATGGAGACTCAAATATATACAATTAGATTAATCACAAGAGATCCCATAATTAATTTAATCGAAATACACAACCAAACTAATCACAAAAGTAATCAATTTAATTGGTCATGCTCGACATAAAACTTACGGAGCAACAACTAAATAACCAAACAAGATGATTAATTTAGTTGAATATGCTCGACATAAAGTACCTCACAGAACAATAACATAGGTAATCATAAAAATAATCAACTTGGTCGTTCAATGCTCAACATAAGACACTTTACGGAGCCTCACAGTAATACATATAATATGGATCAGGGAAGATCAATACTGCGGAATACACAAGGATTCATTCTATTTTCCATCATTATTCGCATAACGACATTCAACAGACATAACCCTTGCAAACAAAAGATTTTTACCTATCTTCTATCAATAATTGACATAATAGGCTTAAATTTTGTTTTTGTCAAAAGTCTATTTATTCTTTTATCAATACATGCATATCGACATGCGAAAGACTTTACTTTTTACAAGGTATGGGACAATCATAGTTCACGGACGTAAACACACGTATCCCATAACAATATTGCAATATATAAAACCATAAAGTTTAATACTGCAAAAATCATCTTCCAAACAAATTTAGAATTTAAACCAATAAATCTAAAAACATGAAGATGAAAACGTTGGACATAGCTATGTGTAATCACAATAATGGCTATTCCAAACTCTAGTTATTCTTCTAACATAAATAAGAAAATATAAGATTTACTAGGCAAAATAAAGGAGAAAATCAAAGTTCGTTGAGAACCTCATATCTTTCAATGAATCCATCAAAGAAGGTATCATTGATTTCCTTTATTCTCTTGACTGTAGACACACCATGTTCATGAGATAGAACACTAACTTTGCGATCAATAACCCGAGCAAGCTGTCTAGCCTTGGCGCAGTCCATGATGAGATTCTTTTGATTCCGTATCAGAATATTCTGATTAGCAAGGATTCTGGCTTGACCATCCAAGAGTTGGTTTATTTGCAGTTGAAGATTTGCAAACTCGACCTTTGAATCGTTTTGAACACGAATCAAATCCTTGACAGAATCATCAATCCAGGAGTTGTGATCCTTTCTTTCAAGCATCTTCTTTAGAACCAACTCTTGAATTGACTCAAGTCCTTGAGCGTCTTCCTCCATATCAAGATGCACAATCTCTTGAGATTTTGCAGAGTTCTCCATATAATTTTTGTTAGGGATGGAGAGACACAATATAAAGTAATATATATGTGTATGTAAACAGGAGAAGGAAACTCTTGTTTTTGGAAACCCTAAGAACTCTCAAGAGGAGGACGCGGATGTTTATGGACCGTCAGCACACAAAAAACAAAAAAAAAAACTCAAACTGAAATAATATACAACATACTTGAGTGTTTCTCAACAAATTTCCTTGCACCTCTCAAGTTAGAAATAAGAAAAAGAATACCTGGAATCAGGTGGTAGAGTGGAAATTAATCCCACTGTGATCATCGAGAAAGGAGTTGTATATATCATCTGACAGTTTGATCTTCGTGTTCTCCGCCTTTCTTCGGATGTCTTTCATCCCAGAAGAGAAAGACACAGTGTGTTTATCATATCCGTCAGAAGGCTTTCTCTGAGGACTAAATCTAAGACCTCTTGCAACTGGTTCAAGAGGATCAGAATAGACATGAATCCATTTCCTAGACTTAGATTTACCAGAAACAGTCTTATAAACACAGGGAATGCTTTTATCGGCATCACAAGAATTTATACCACTAGAATGCATTTGAACCCTGTGATGATTTCTAGGAAAGAGATCATATTTATAAGGCTTCTTGTTTTCTATGGGCATGCGATTCACTGCAGTAGTCAACTGACTATTTGTTCCATTGACAGTGGAAAGAAGCAAAGTATGAAGTTTAGAAATTTGTTTCCTCTTGGAAAAACAATGGATAGTATAGTGATTCTTTTTCCCACATAATGTACAAGTTCGTGGAGGAGAAGCAATAAACGACACATGTTTTAACTTCATAGCCATATGAGAAGATTGAAAGTTATGTAAACCTTTCTTGACACAACCTTCTTCTGGAAGATCCTTCATGTATTGCAATCCATGAGAATTAGTTTGTACAGAAGAATTTCTCCTCAAGACAGAGTTTTCCTTTTCCAAGGAACTGCACTGTTAATCGGCTAGAGTAAAGGATGCTTCTAGTTTCTCTTTTTCGACACGAAGCCTGTAAAGCTCTGATGAATGCATCTAGATCATAAAGTGAACCTCTAAATCTAGAGGACGAGTTAGAGGATGTTGTTTTAACAACCTCTCCGGAGCATCTTCACATCCTACCCACGTTTCGGTTGGAGAATGATTTTTGTTATGAAAAAATATATCATATCTAGTCGTGAAAACAGGAAAATTTAAAGAGTCTGGTTGGATATGCTCTTATCTTATATCAATATACGAGTTCATTACACTATATATCAAAAATAAATAAATCCAGGTTTACTTTTATTCTATAACTTCTCTCTGCCCTCTCTCCTCTCCAAACGGCTATTTCCCAATATTTGTTTTTTTTTGCAGATCTTCCATGGCTATGGAGGAGTAATTCTCTGCCGATGTCTCTTCTATAGCTAGAAGGGATAAGAATGGGAGGATTAAACAGGCACTTGAAAGACCCGGAAATATTTATCTTCAATTAAAATTTTGTTCTTGTGTTTTCAAAAATTTCAAATGGCTGATTCTTGCATAAAAGATTTTTTTTCTCATACTGCATCCTCTCTTTGCATCTCCCTTAATCTGGATATCTATTATTTTGATCTCTTATCTTTTGTGGGTAGATTTGAACTACAATCCAATCCTTGTCTTTTTTTCTCCTTCGAAGCTCTTTAAGTTTAGATAGATTTACTTGTACGATTTAGGCAGTTAATTTTTATGGACTGAAAATATCAAATGGTTTTCTTTTGGATAGCACTAGTATGAATTATGTAGAGGAAATCCGGATAAATTTTAGTGAAAAACAATGGATGTGAAATAGAATTGGTTAGGAAATGTTGAGAATTGGTTTTAATCTTCTCTTTGTATTGCGTGGATGATCTGTTTCTCTCTGCTTTTTCTCTTTAACTCCTAAATCCTTCAGTGGTTTTTTTTCTCTCGGAAACTAATGTGTTTTTTCTTTTTCCGGTGATTTTCTGACCTTGTATGGGACCTAAAATCTCAGGCTTAGCTTCTTACCTTCTTGTACCGATTCTTCTCATCCTTCTCCTTGGTGGTGTCTGGCTGTAGATGCCTTAGCTTTTGGAAATAAATATTATCCTAATTCCCTTAAAATCCTTGTTTGTCTTCATATTTTCTTTAAACTTATCTTTCTTGAGTTCTCTGGAAATTAAGGAGTCTCTAGGCAATTTCTTAAGTTTGTAGTTTAGATCTAGTATTGCAAGACCTCTTGTTTTCAAAAGTTAGGTCAGGGCTTTCTATTTCTCTGCTTCATCTTTCATTCAATTTCAATTTAGTTAAAACCCAGTTAGAAGAAAAGCTTTAATTTCAAATTAGTTGAACTGTTTACAGTCTCTTGCCTTCTCGTCTTAGAAAGTAAAATGACATACAACTGCTTAAACATTAACTTAAACCATTTAATAGTACATAATACCATTCAATTCATCCAGAAAAGATCGAATATCCTAATAGTTGTGCATGCATAAGAAACCAAAAAACATCATTTGAAATTTAAACTGAGTAGTAGGAACTCGAATTACTATTTGATGTTGTTCAATTCATTAAAGTCCTCCTGCCAGTGCTCCTTCAATCTCGGCTTGTTCTGCCTCCTCGAAATTCCCCTTCCCCTCCTCCAATTATACCTTGCCTCCATCCTTTGAACATATTCTTCCTCAAAGTCGGGAGGCATCTCAGTGAACAAAATAACATCATCTATAGGAAGCCCTTTCTCCATGTTTCTTTGTACCTCTGCTCGCTGGTCTGAACTGAGTGCTTCTTTCACCTCCTTTCTAAGGTTGCAATAGGCTAGATACTTCACCTGTTCAGAATGAAGAAACAAATCTGTTCCACAAAGGTAGCAAAAATAATACTGTACCCTATGAAGATGCTCATCCCTGCAGCGCACGACTCTTGTAAGATAAATGGGAGCATCCACCGGAATAATTTCATGATTGCAAGCCATTCTCTAAGTATTTAGCAATTTTTTACCTTCCTTTTCTAGTTGTTTGTTGCTTTTGATTTCTCTAAGTTTTTACACAATGTATGAACGATTTTTTATACCTGCATCGAGACCAATCTTTTCTAATTCTGCATTGAATGTGGCGTGCAAGGCTAACCCTTCTGCAGTCTTTACCAGTCTTTACCAGTCTTATCATCTTCTGCAGCTCTTCGTTTTCTTAAATTTTCATTGAATGTTGGTACTTATCAAGACTGAGAACCTTGGCTAAAGCAGTCTGCTCTTAGGCTAATTGAGTTATATAGAACATCAATTAGATACCCAAAATCTAAAAGAAAAGCTATTTAATTGGATCTAAATAGGTTTTAATACCAAGACTTCTGTCAATTCTTCTCTCTTCTTTTTATTTTCGATAAGAAGGTTAACCTACCTAAACCTAGTCTACAACTTTTAAACCAACGAATTTTAGCAAGTTACAGACAATATTTGAGGTAATTTTGTCTCGAGTAGACTAAGTTAGTACAAACTTATATATGATTAAGATAAATCTAAACCCAGTAAGAAGAGGTTTTCCGTGTAGGGCCGGTAATATTTTTTCTTTTTAAAAAAAAGGAAAGTATCCTAAATGTGTTGGGCTTTTATCTCAGTTAAATTTTCTATCTTCGGCCTTTTATGCATGTTTATGTCTCATGATAATGTACCAATACGCCATCTTGATTGTTTGTTACTTTGTTTGTTTATCTATGAATTGTGTTGTCTGTTTAGTCATAGGATTTGTTTTCGATCATGAATAGGTCTAGAGATCTGGTCGTTCTTCATCCATCATTTTTTGTACCTAGGATAAAACGTTACCCGAAGAACTAGCTTTAGTCATCGATTTTCATGTCTTATCTCTTTTAGCTGTCTTTCAGTATGGTACGGTCCTCTTTTGAATTTGAAAAAATCTTAATCGTTGTTGAGCTGGGATTGGCTAATCTTTAGATATAGTTTCCTTAGTTTTTAGCATCAATCACGGGCGCTGATCTTCTCCCTCCCTTCCTTCTTCTTTATCTATTCATTCTTCTCATCTGCTTTTCCCTTACTCCTCTGCATCCTACCTCTCTTCATCCCTTCTTGTTTTTCTTCTTCAATGGGAGAACCTTCTGATCTCTATAGGCATCTTAGTGGTCTTTCCTTAGCTCAGAGGTTTGCAAACCATAGTAATGTAGGAATTCTACCTACTCCTCCTGCTTTTATTAGGGATTTTGGAATTAAACCTAATAGTATCTTAGCCAGAGTTTTCTCTATAGTCGTCTTGAAGTAATGGGAAGTAAGAGGAGTTTTGAATAATTTCTGGGGAGCAAATATGGGGTTTCAAATTCGGGAAGTCGATCCTAATCTCTTCATCATAACTTTTCATTCAACTGATGATTTTCACTGGATCTCATCTAGTGGACCTTAGTACCCATTCGACGATGTTTTAGCAGTTACAACTGCCTATCAAGGGATGAGTATTTCCACTGACAAGGTTAAAGAGATTCCACTTTAAGATACAATATTTATACTAAAAGTGAGCACAAATCTCTGGAAATGCTCGGATTAATTGCAAGTAAAATAGGACAAGTGGCTAGGGTTTGCAAGGGATCAAAAGTTCAGACTGTTTCCAAGAGTTTTAGTATGGATAAACATAGAAAAACCTCTTATAGATCACCTTCTTGTCAAAGTAGGAAAATACCCAGTGTCATCCATCTTTTTCAATTATCTGAACCTTCCTTCTAAATTATGAACGCACTGCTTGCGTTTAGGGCACAATGTGGAAAATTGTGCGATTCTGAAAGGGAGACCCTTAGAGGATATTTACGATATTCCTGTTAACTCACCATACCCGAGTGATGATATGAACTGGTTGAATGATGAACTTGTTCAAATTTGGAATCCTAAAGATAAATTGAACAACCATGGAGAATCAGTGCCAGTAGAAAGTTACCTTAATCAACCTGGAGTTAGAGAGACCTTCACAGATATTTTTAGGACATATGTGGATGAAGAACCAGCTTCTTAAAATAGTCAAACTCAATATGAAGTGTTCGGACCTTTTATAATCGATGAAGACATGCCTGAAGCAACATCTTCAATCTTGGGAAAAAGAACATTCCCTTTCAACATGCCTGAAAATTATATCCCTTTGCCTGACTCAGATGAAGATTCTTTCGGATCGGCTAACTCAGAAACTTTCCGAGTTTTCGCCGAGTCTAGGTTGACTGAATCGGAGATACTTAATGGGACCGGTTTACTTCAAGATATCTCTAACCCGGTTCCAACCTCGAAACTATTATCCATTTCTAGTGAAGGGAGACATCTTTCATCTGTTCATTTTGAGAATGCTAGGGATTCCTTTGAATCCCCCATCTCCACATCTTCTTCTCTGCCTTCTCCTGTTGCATCTGCTCTTGTTGCATCTGACAATCAAATATGCATAACATCATCTTTCAAAACCCCTATTACTTAGCCAAAATCTGCTTTCAAAATATCACTTTATGATTTTCTTTCTTCTTCTTCATCTCCTGAAAAAATTTGTTCAATTCCTTCTGTCGATGGAAATGTTTTTAAAATAAATCAATATGGGTCGAATGTTTTTGAAAGAGGATCTCAGTCAAGTGTTTATTTGCCAATATTTTTGCCGGAATTATCTCCTTGAAAGAAACAAGAAGAGACACATGTATTTCTCATATTCTTTAATCTATTTCAATGAAAATTCAAAGCTCACTTTCATCTGCTTTTATTGATTTTTAGTTAATTCAATATGCTTTATAATCTTTAGCTTTTGTTTCTGCTCTGATTAAATTGGTATTTTTGCTGCCTATCTTCTCTGTTACCTTTACTGCCATCTATATAGAATTACATTATCTGCTTCCTAGAAATTTTGCATCAAATGAAGATTCTAGCTTGGAATATACAAGGATGTAGGCACCCCTTAACACAAAATCATCTTCATCACTTAATTAGTAAGGAGAAGCCTGAGATTCTTTTCCTGTCAGAAACAAAAAATCAAAGACCTTTAGTCAAAAGATTAGTCTCATCTTATCCAAATTACCACATTGTAGATCCAATAGGAACTGCAGGAGGACTAGTGGTAGCTTGGATAGATGGCTTTCAATTTGAAATTTTTTAGTGGAACATAAATATGATTAACATCTTGGTAAATACTTCCTTTGATTCTAAGCAATGGGCACTAACTTGCTTTTATGGAAGCCCATATCCCTCTACTACGAACATTGCTTGGGACTTTTTAGAAGAAATTAATGCTCAGATTTCACTAAGGAAGATGCCTTGGATAGTAATTGGAGATTTCAATATGATCTTTAACCAGTCAGAAAAATTAGGAGGTCTACCTTTTAACAAAAATAACAGTGACTATTATGCTAAAATTTTAGAAAGAGCAGGTCTTTATGACTTAGGATACTCTGGCAATGATTACACTTGGGACAATCATAGAGAAGCGAGCCAAAATATTAAAGAGAGACTGGATATGGCAGTGGACTAATGCAGATTGGCACACACAATTCACAAATGCATCTCTTTCCCACTTGGTAGAAGTAGGTTCAGACCACTGTCCTATAGTGTTGTCTCTAGATGCAGCCTTCACTAAATCTGAATGGGTATTCAAATTTTATGATACTTGGTTAAAACAAAACTCTTGCATTCAAGTTATAGAGCAATCTTGGGCCCCTCTGACAGAAGGAAAAGAAACATCTACCACTCTAGTTCAAAATCTTAATACTGTGGGAACTGTAATTGCAGGAAATCCTACACTACACCCCTCATATGATTTCATTATTACTCAACTCATTTTTAGATTTACACTCTTAATTTTATTGATCAATCTTTGAATATTCTTACAAGAAAAGATGAAAGAATCAAGAATGACTTCCGATCTAGACTTTCTCTCTCCTGTTTACTTGTTTCTTACTCAAAAAGATCTCTCCCCCTTTCTTTACAACTTGAACGACTATTTATAGGGAAATACATAGTGGATGACAGCTAATCTGTCCTTTATTTTCGGATATGGTCTACGACATTCTCGCAGCCTTACAAATGTTAATTTCGCAAACTCTCTAATTTTCGCAGGACTATCACATCTTTCTCGTGATCCTAGCTGACATCGTTCATCGTATCATTTCTGAAATTGTTCTGCGACGCTGTTGTGTTGTGTTGTTGATAATTTCGCTGAAATACTATCGTTACGAGATTCTGATCCTACATCTTGCCTCTTCTCATATCTTCTCTACACAGTTGAGAATGATGTGAGAAATTCCGCAGTTGTTCATCTCTTCATATTCTCCATTTATCACACGTATTCTTTCTTCCATTTGTTTCTTGACACGTCTTCTGTAACCGCTGCTTTTCAACCGCTCACGTCTTTTCGTCTTAATGGTGTTTATTTCTTCGAATAAAAAATCTCCTTTATATACTCTTCTTACTCTTCTTTCCACTTTCTTTTTACTTTCTCTTCTATTTTTATTCTCTCATCTCTGCAACTCTGTTATTCTTCTGCAAGTTCTGCTGCTGTAATTCCTCCCCCCCCCCCCTTCAATCTTCTTACTTTTTATTCATTCCCATACTCTATATTCAAATATGGCTCCAAGTGGTCATAGACATGAGAAGAATTTAAAACATGTCCAAAAAGATCTTGCTGATAAAGGTTTCACACTCTCTACATTCCTGGTGAAAATGCCAAATCAATTCTTTCTGTCAAACTTTTCTCTGATCAGTACTGTGATGATCAATCAATCATAATTTCGCTAGGTCAGATTCTCGCAGGTCTCCCTATTCCTCTTTATGATCCAGATCTCCCTTTATTCTATGAAATTCTCGCTCATTCGGGATTTTCGCGAGCTATCTTCCAACTGAGTAGGGACTGTATCCGTTTGATGCTAGAGTTCGATAATCGTGGTGCTGGTAAAGGATCTATGTATTCCAAAGAACTTAGGGATCCTAAATTCTCATACCTAGAGATAATTGCTGAGAAATACACAGTAGCGAGTTTCTTTGAGAACTATGAACTTATCTCCATGAAGAAAGAGAATACTCGTTGGGGTATTCGCTTAAAAAGGAAGGATAACATTGATGAAGCTAAAATTCTCATGCAAGATATTGACTGGCATTCTGGTAAAAACACAACTCCTCGCCAATCCAAAGATGATAAATGTTGTGTTTTTCCTTTAATGCTAAAAGGTCCTTACATTGCTGGGTCAAATGTTCTTCCCGCGAATCTTGTTGCTTATCAACCTTGGGTTTTCTCTTGGCCCGAGAAAGAGAAAGAGGTATGTTTCTTCCCATTTAACTCACTTTATATTTCTTTATTTATTTTTATTATTCTGTTCGCTAACTCTTGCGATATTCTGCAGATCCAAAAACTGAAAGATAGTTATAACAGGACTGGGAAAGCTAGTACTTTGTTAGCTCTTCGCTCATACACAGATGAGGTAAAAAAATTTCTCTTATGATTTTAAACTGTATATTGTTGCTTCCATTTCTTATTTCTATCTGTGTGTGAAGATTATTGTTGAAATAGAAGAACCTGTTGATGCTGCGAAGACTGGTGATAAAGGTAAAGGTGTTCTTCGCAGAGAAAAATCAACTGCTCCTCCTTCAAAGAAAAGGAAAGTCCGTTCTTCTTCCCCTTCAAATATTTCTCCTCAAGAAAATTCTGAAAGTGACAAGGATGATGAGGACAATGATGATCTTGCCGCAAGTGAAGATTTTCCACCTGAATCTTCCATGGCTAAGCTCTCTGGCCTCTTTTCTGATTCTCTGCAAGGAATGGGAGATAGCCAATTCGCTAACACCTGCAAGGCTCTCGCTACACTTTGCGATGTCCCTTTGCTGGATGGTGATAGTTCTCTTCGTGGAGTTTCTAGATCAGTGACTCCCGACTTCTTGCATTCCCTCAATAGTCTGGTATATTTTTATCTTTTTATTTCTTCATTGTCATAATTCAAAATTTCTTTCTATATTAATATTTTTTATATTTTCTCGCAGGCTGGAAAAGCTTCTTTCGTTGTTGCCTCGGATCTAGAGAGGAGACGCGAAAATCTTGAAAAGAAGAATCTTCAATTTCGCACAAAGAATGAAGAATTGGAAGCTGAAGTTAAAGGTCTTCGCGAGAAAAATAGACAAATAGAAATTGATTCTTCTTCGTATAAGAACAAAATCTCTAGTCTTCAGCAAGTTAATAATCAGCTTTACGGTATGTTACTTTTATCTTTTCCCTTCATTCATTCATCCTGTTGTTTTATCTTATTTAAATGATCCTTTTTGCAGACATTTATGGTCTTTCTGATGAAGCTACCCTTCTTCGTTCATTTCCTAATGCCTTGGATAATGATACCCTTCTTGAGCGTCTTAACAGTTCCTTAAAAAATTTCTCAAATGATAGAATTTCATCTCTTTCTCTAAATGAGCTTAAATCCAAAATTTGGCCTCTTAGAGATTGACCATAGATCTAGTTTAGGCTTAGCCAACCGATTTAAGCGTCTCCTTCTTGATTCTAAAGAGAAAATCAATGAGTTAAGAACCAAACTTAGCGGTCTCATAGATGATAAGGATCGCATATCTGATCAAGGTGCTAAGGCTTTGGAAAACTTCCAAGAGACTCTTCTTGAAGTTCAACTTGAACGAGATGAAGCTAGACGCAAGAACATCTAGCTCTGCGAAAGAGAAAACCAGATTCGTTCTCGTCTTCTTATAAGTAATGAGGATGAATTTGTTTAGGCTGCGAAAATCTTAGATGATGCCAGAAAAGATTTAGGTGTAAATGTTAGTCTCCAAGTTGAGCATACAACCTTGATTAGAGATATGATTTCTGACAGAGAAGGTTACTAACTGCTCTTCTTTACTAATTTTTTGCTTCTTATGAATTTTCATCAAGTTAATAATTGATTGTTTTTTGCTCGCAGATTCTGAAAGTAGATATCGTGAAAAGATTGAGGAACTCGAAGCTGAAAAGGAGGAACTCGCAAAGAATCTTTCTTCTCGCAACGACAAGTATTCAAGATTAAAGAATCAAATCAAGATCCCTGTTGCGAATTTTAAGAATGATGCTATGCATTTTCTCAATCAGACTATCCAAATGGTTTGTGACGATCATAATATCCCACATTCTGATTATCCTTGTCTCTTGGAAGAAATCCCACAAAATACTCCCAGTTTAATTATCTCTGATAGCCAAGCTGATGATGAAGAATCTGATGGTGATGAAGGTTCTGATGATGAAGATTCTGACGCAGAAGAAGAAGGGAACAAGTCTGATGAAGATAATGAAGGATCAACTAAGAAGTAGTCTTTATTTTTTTCTTTGATTCTCTGTAATACTTGTACATTTATTCCTTCTTTTGGTATATTTGTGTTTCTTTCATTTTGACCTGCATTCATTAAAACAATTCTTCCTTGCAATACAGTTAATCAATATAATCATTAATTTTTGAATCTTTCAGCAAATCTATCATATGGAGACAAATAACATCTTCTAATTTCATTCATTTTCATACTTGCCTCTGTTATTTGTATCCAAATGAGAGATTTTATAAATTTTTCTTATTTTATGCCTCAATTTCGCAGTTAATTATGTGTAGTTTCGCTATCTTATGCAAAGTGAATTTTGATTCTTTTCAAAATTTCATTCCTGTGTGGTCTTATTTTGCCTTCCTAATTAAAGGTCTTATTATGCCACCTCTTGTCATTGAGACAAAATCGCAGGACGTCCTTGCACTTTCATGCAAAAACCCATTGATCTCTTTTTCTTTTGTATTGTGGCCTCTTCAGGAATGTTGCGAAAATATGACAGGCCTAAATATTCTTGCGAAAATAAAGCCCCATGACATTGCCGTCTTGCGAAGAAATCGCTGGACGTCTTCGCACTTTCATGCGAAAACCCATTGATCTCGTCTTATCTTTTTCTTTTGTATTATTGCCTCTTCAGGATTGTTGCACAAATATGACGAGCCTTAATACTCTTGCGAATAAAAATCCTCATGACATTTGCGTCTTAAGACACTTATCAGCTCCCTAATGGAGGGTGCCGCCCTTATCTCCCCCTGGTTGCCCCTTCAAGGAGGCGTACTTATACCATACAAGGTTAGTTCCTCCCATCCAGTCTCAACAACAACCAGTTGTTTTCGCAGCCTCTTATCCCTTTTACCTATAGGACTTATGATTACGAGACTGCACCCTAAGTGGGGTTTTCTTCAGGACGAGTGCAGTATAAGCCAAGACTTGTCAAGAATGGCAATGTGCGCTTGAAACGCCCCTGGCACTCTTGACTCAACCATGTACCTCGGCGCCTTGATCAGATCTGCACTCCTTGGGAGAGTCCTTATTACCTTAGTCGCCCAACCTAAATCATACGCTTAAGCTGAGAATCCAAGGTGCCTCTCCCGGATGGGCTTTATTGACCCCAAATCTCCATGACTCAGGTTCCGGTGGCGGTGTAGCCTTTTCTTGAGCCATGAAACAGGTACCCCCTTATATGACGTACTTTAGGTCTTACATTTGCCTCTTGCGAAATTGCATTCGCGAACTAGGGTGTACGCCATAAAGGTTTGCCCCTTTCTCTTTTGTCATTTTTCTCTGATTGTCTTCTGTAAAATTCATTATCTCTGCGAGAGTCTCGCACATCATCATTTTTTTTAGAATTTTACTTATTGCGAGAGTGTCGCAACAACTTAATCATTCATACATTTCTTGTTTTTATTACCTTTGCCATCCTCTGCTTCTTTATTATTTTCTGCTACTGCTTCCTTGGTAGTGGTATGTTTATCATTTTTATTCTGAGCTAGCATTAGTTTCGCAACATGTTTTCTTCTTTTCTTTCGATTGCATCCACCATCAACCTCTCACTTCTCTGTGTATCTTTGATTTTGTGTCGCCAGTTTTCCTTCTTGTTTGCTCTTCCTTCGCAAGATTCTATCTCAGTTTCGTGACACCTCTTTCCTTCAACCCAATCTCCCTTTATGATTCCTACACCACTGGGGTGAGGGAATTTGATGCACTGGTGGAAAGTTGAAGCTACACCTAGAATCCCATGTAGCCAAGGTCGACCAATTAACGCATTGTAGGGCGATTCTACATCAACGACACAAAATAATATTTCGGAAGATATTCCCTTCAATGGAATTCACATAGTAACCTCCCCTTTAGGCTTGTTAGCAGTACCATTAAAACCATATATCCTATATGTTGATGGTATAAGATCATCATCTCTTCCTCCCATAGTTTTATAAGTATGATAAAATAAGATGTTCACGGAGCTTCCAATATCGATTAGAATTCTATTAATTGCCCATGAATCTTCAGCTTCATCATCCTCATCTTCTTTCGGTTTTGGATTAATTTCTAATTTTACCACCAATGGATTATCATGCACCTCTTCTCCTTCGGGAATTTCTTATGCGGTAAAAGAAATGATCTGTTTCTGCCATTCCTCCAGTGGAGAGATTTTCGCAATATTCATAATTTCTCTTCCATCATTATCTTTTGCGAAAACTCTACTCAAAACATTGTCATGAAAATCTTCAATTGTCTTGTGCGAATGTACAATAGAGTGACAGAATAGATTCTTTGCTTTTGCACCAACTTCTATGAAGAATGTTTCCTTCTTTTTCATCATGTTCACTTTGTGATGCTCTGGTGGTGGTGGCAGTGGTTGAGATTGTGGATGCCCTACCAAAAAGTGGTTTAGTTTTCCTTGATCTATCATTCTCAAAATAATTCTTTTTACATTTCTGCAATCATTTGTTGTATGTCCATGAAAATGATGATAAGAACAAAACTCATGGCTTCTGTGGTTTGGAGGTGGTTCCGTTCCCATGTTCCATGGTGTTGGTATATTCTCCATTAAAATTATAGCTTCCCATATTTTCTCCACACTTGAATTTAGAGGTGGCATCTTGATTTCTTCCCATACTACCTTGTGACTTCCTTGTCCTCTATTATAATTTTGTCTTGGACCTCCATAAGTTTCTTGTGGTTTATCAAGTCTTTGAATCTTGTTATTTCCACCACGATTGTAGAAATTTCTTTCTCTTTCATACTCCTCTTGATCTCGACTTCCCATTGCCATCAGTTTCTGTTGATTGTTACCCGTCATCTTCTCTTGTTGTACTTGCGAAGTATTTGCTACTGTGTTTATTAGCTTGGGTAATAAGCTTGCATTCGCTGTTTGTGAGTTGGTGTTCGCAACTGGATATGATTCCATTTCATTTTGCCTTTCCTCTAAAGCAATGTATTCTTCTTGAAGTTCTCGCAATTCAGTCATTGTGATCGTATTCTTGACTCTGAAAATTTGGACTTACAATAGGTTTGTTGCAAATATAGCATTGATAAATGACAATATAAGATATCTCTCATCTAGACGGCCAGCCATTTCGCTACACATAGTTCTCCATCTTTTAGTCAGGTGTTTCAAACTTTCTCCAATCCTCTGTTTTAATCCAAACACATCTTCTATACCAGGTCGCGAAGAATTATTACGTATATATGCCCCTAGGAATGTAGTCTGCAAATGATTGAAGGATGTTATTGTATTCTTTGGTAGACCTTCAAACCATTTTAACACCTCTCATGTTAAGCTGGATGAGAAATATTTGCACAATACGACATCATGATTTTCCTATTGTAACATGCACCTCACATAGGCTTTAATGTGTTGAATTGCACAAGTTGTTCCATCAAAAATGCTGGTTAATGCGAACAAATTGCATTTCGGTGGTATTCCTCCTAATTGTACTTCCCTTGTAAATGGAGTTTTCGCAACTTCTTCTATTGCTTCATCCAATTGTCTTCTGCCTACTTCTCCTCTATTATTTAGCATTCCTCTCATTTCTTCTAATTCTTTCAAGATTTGTTTATTTACACCTGAATCTTGATCCATTGGTCTTTTTAATTTCGCCTCTCTTCTTCTGCGTTCATGTCTATCTTCTCTCGCGAAATTTTGCATTTCTTCTTCATTATTCTCATCTCGTCTTCTTCTGCGATTCTCTTCCTCATCTCTATTTTGAATTCGCATATGATGATGCCTTTCATTTTCCCCTCCATGATTTTGTTCATTTCTTAGCAATTTCATTCGCTGTCTTTCAGACATCCTCTATACTCTATCATACTCCTCATTGAGATTACCGTTATTCCGGTTTTGTGTACGCCTTCTTTCTCGATTGTCGTGATTGTTCTGGAGAATTGTCTCCTGAATCTCTTGTTCTTCCATTTTCGCTCTCAATCTTTCAAGTTCGCAGATTAAACGTGCTTGTTCAGCGTAATGTATTTCAATTTCTTCTTCAATTGTCTGTTGATTTCTTTGAGTTTCTCTTTCATGTAAAATTCTTCTTCCTTCCTCTCGATTTCCTTCGCCATCTTGGTCATTTCGTCCCTGACGTTGTCCGTTCTCTTGATTTCCACCATTTTTCCCATCATCAAAAGTTTCATTTTGTGGAACGTAACGATCATCAACTCTTTCTCTATTTTCGCGATATTCTTCATTAGGATTTGATATTTCTTCTTGAATATTGTTTCCAGCATTGATTGTGGGTGAGTTTCGCCTCATTTCTCTTCTCGTCGATCTTGAATATGATTTTGTAATACTTCTCGATCTTCTATTTTGTAGTCTTATATTCTCCGTCCTTAATTCGTGATTTTGTCTTGTTAGATTTGCACGTTCTTCTGCCTCAACTCTTCTTTCTTCATGTATTCTTCGTCTCAACGTTTCTAACGCTCCAATTTCCTCATCTCCATGAATTATTCCTTCATCTGCTTCTTGATTTCTCTCTTCCTGTCTATGGTTTCTGTTTTGTTGCTCTTCTTCTACTTTTTCTGCCGAATTTGATTGCCAAGTGTGTATACTCACCCTATCATAATCTGTATTCCTCCCTTGAACTAGTGTTTGTTGAATTGGTGGTTGAATTTGATTTTCTCTATTACTTCTCATTCTAGTAGATTCTCCTATTTCACTTCTTTCTCTCCCAACAATTCTCTTGCTTCTTCTAACAGTAGTCGGTTGTTCGGATGTATTTCTTCTTCTAGCCATTTGTTCAATGTTAACAATGTTGCAAGAAATTATGGAAAATTCTTAATCAATCACTCTAAATCAATACAAATCTCAATATTAATTTTCATTTTTTTCTAGAATAATCTTCAATACCTCCCTGTTTCTAGCGCCATTATGTAGTTGCAGGAAATCCTACACTACACCCCTCATATGATTTCATTATTACTCAACTCATTTTTAGATTTACACTCTTAATTTTATTGATCAATCTTTGAATATTCTTACAAAAAAAGATGAAAGAATCAAGAATGACTTCTGCTCTAGACTTTCTCTCTCCTGTTTACTTGTTTCTTACTCAAAAAGATCTCTCCCCCTTTCTTTACAACTTGAACGACTATTTATAGGGAAATACATAGTGGATGACAGCTAATCTGTCCTTTATTTTCGGATATGGTCTACGACATTCTCAAGACCTTACAAATGTTAATTTCGCAAACTCTCTAATTTTCGCAGGACTATCACATCTTTCTCGTGATCCTAGCTGACGTCGTTTATCGTATCATTTCTGAAATTGTTCTGCGACGCTGTTGTGTTGTGTTGTTGATAATTTCGCTGAAACATTATCGTTGCGAGATTCTGATCCTACAGGAACAAATCTATTGGATCAGAAAAAGAATATCTTTGGCCTCCCAGCTAAGCAAGTTAGCAAACTTTTAAAGGAGATTGAAGACTAAAATCCAGTAGGGTTACTGAATACCAACAAAAAAAAATAAAAGAGAAACTCAAGGAACTAGAAACCCTATACGATACCCAAGAGGCAATATCAAAACAACAATCTAGGGATAACATAATTTCTCTAGGAGAAAGGAACACAAAATATTTTTACACTACAACACTTAGAAGGAGAAAATGGAATAACATTGAAAGCATCTTAAACAAAAGATAAGAAGGAAATACACATCTTGTTAACTTCATATTTTCAAACCCTTTTCTCTGAACCCTCGTTGGAATCAGATTTCGACAGTGATATCTTTGGTAATATCCAATCTGTCATATCTAATGAGGACAACTTGAATATCCTAAAAATTCCTTTTAGAGAGGATATTCTTCTAGTTCTAAATAATTTGAAACCCAATAAATCCCCGGAGCTTGATGGCTTCCCAGTAAGCTTCTTCTTACATAATTGGGAATTAGTGGGAACTCAAGTGACTAAAACTATTCAAGATTTCTTCATCAACAAGCATGTACCCAGATTTAAACAAAACCCATCTTTTTTTAATTCCAAAAACAAAGCAACCAAAAAACCCAACCCAATTCAGACCAATAGGACTTTGTAACACAGTTTACAAAGTCATAGCAAAACTCTTAGCTAATAGAATTAAACCCTTCTTAGAAAAGCTAATATCTCCTTTCAGTCTGCATTCTTGTCTTCAAGACAAATTTTAGATAATATTATAGTGGCCAGGAAATTATTCATTCTTTCAAAAAGAAAAAGGCTAGAACAGGAGGGTTGGGAATAAAAATTAATATGTCTAAGGCGTTCAATAGAGTAAATTGGAATTTTCTTTTAAAAACGCTTCAAACCTTCGGGTTTAATTCTGAGGTATGTCTACTAATTGAGAAGTGTATATCCACAACTTCTATCTCTGTCTTACTCAATGGAACTCCTGGAAAACCTTTTAATCCTTCTAGAGGACTTCGACAAGGCGATCCTCTATCGCCTTATTTATTCATAATCAGTATGGAAGTTTTTTCAAGATTGTTGCTAACTCAAGAACAAGATAAGAAACTGCATGGAGTTAAAATAACACCTAGAAGTGAACCAATTTCACACTCTTTCTTCGCAGATGACTGTTTGCTCTTTGTTAAAGAAGATATTATTGAATGTAGAAACCTTTTAAATACGATAGCAAAATTTAGTAAAACTTCGGGACAATTAATAAATTTTGAGAAATCAAGCGTTTTTTTCAGTAGAAAGGTAGAACCAAAACACCAAAAAATCATATCCAAAATCTTAAAAATAAAACACATCAACATAAGAAATCCTTATCTGGGTGCTCCTCTTTTATGGATAGGTGAAAGATTAAAACATTTGCACCCATCTTAAAAAGAATGGAATCTAAGTCTAAAGGGTGGAAAGGACTAGTCCTCTCACAACCTAGCAGAGCAGTGTTGAATAGAGTTATTCTTTCTAGTATCCCATTTGATAGACGTCTAAAACAACTAATTCTAGTATCGATTTCTCACGCTTTTATTAGCTATTTCTTTTGTAAATTTGTATATTACTCTTGGTTTTTGTATTTTTAGGTGCAACGATGTGGTTTGGCGAAAAGGAAGGAGAATAGATGCTCAAGGCATTGCTTGGTAACATTAGGAGCTGATGGACTCAGAGCATGACATAAACAAGCCTCTTTACTGATCAAGGCTTAGGGTACCTCTGTGTGGAAGCCCACATCAGGCTACATGGTGCCAACATCAACAAATACACCACCAGATGGTGCGCGTGTGTGCTGGTGGAGTGAAATACAAAGAAATGAAGTCAGGTTTCTTTGGAAAGCAATTTAAATTCACAAGCACAGAACAAGACCCAGGGATTCCGTTGTTTCCAGTAGCCATCAACTGAGTCAGCCGGACTAAGCAAGGAGATCAAAGCTGTTAGTCTGGAGGAATTTTGGCAAGGGTTGAGAGTCTGTAGTGGTGACAGTTTGGTGGAGATTCAAGACTGAACCAAGGGGATCTGAGACTACTGAAACGATGGGTTATCTGTGGTTATTCAAGCCATGGTTAATGCTCATTTGCCAAGAAAGTTAGGTCAGGCTAGGACAGGGATTTCGAATCTGTAGAAGGAAATAAAGACTGGGTACTCGATTTTGGGGAGTTTGGTTTTGTTTTGAATTCGTTATTGCTGCAAAGAGAAGCCAGTGAAGAACACAAGCTTTCTGCCGTGAAAACAAGCCACTGCTGTAGATTTTTGGGAATGAATGGATCAAGTGATTCAGAATTCTTATATTGAGTCTTGAATGAATGTATGGGATTGTGTTGAATGTGAATTATATGCAGGGAAGGAGACGATTTGTGATCTTCAAATACAGCAAAAGCTTTGTCCATCATTAGTCAGCAGAATACACAGCAAATGTTCGATTAAATGCCCGAGAGGGAGGCGAGTCTTGGCTTTGTATTTGAATCAAGTAGGCAGAGAAGAGCAACGAAAGATGGGAATGTCTGGAATTCAAGTTAACAGCGATGAGCTTTGCCGAGAAGAACCAACTTGTGTGGTGACTGATTAACGTGTTCGACAAAAAGTTTGAACCATTGCCAAGCTGAGTTTCACCAGGCTGGCCATGGGTTTGAGGGTCATGTACTGAAGATTATGGGAGGACTTTGAAGCCAAAGGGACTCGGATGCAGTGCAGCAGCTGGAGCTGAATAACTGGTGCGCAGAAGACTCAGAAATTGGAGCTTGAGGCTGAGATAGAGATGAAGGCTCTGGGTTTAATGTGTTGCAGTGATGGAGCTGTTGGAGTTACAAGATGGCTGAGCTATGGGGAACTGAATTGCAGGGAACGCCAAGAGAAATTGATGTGTATCGAGGCTTTGTTGGCTGTTTGGAGGGATTAGAACTCGGTTTCGCAAGCAATGGTTTGGCGACTACTGGCGAAGTAATGGAAGAATCGGGTGAGCTGCAGGTGCTGGGTATTATGGAATGGATGTTTGTGAGATGAAATTGCTAGTGCAGAGCTGAGCTTGAGAAGAAAAGGTGATGTTGTGTATACCGGAATTACAAGAAAGTTGGTTTGGCTGCTGCTGGGAAATTAGTCAAGAGTATGGAGATGGAAATGCAGCTGCGACTGAGAGCTGAGTTGTCGAGGCAGTAGCATAACTACGTAGATGAATTGTAGCTGGTTAGTGATGAGTATTTGAAGCCTTGATGGGAACAGACAGTGCAAGGGGCTGAAATTGGTGATCTTGGTGTTGAGATAAGTTGCATCTAGAAACTCAAAACAAGAGCAGTTGAACCAAGAAGCTGAAATGGAGTTGGCTGAAGTAACTTGTCAGTTGCACAAGACTGACAAGCTAAGTGAGGTAATTGCACTATGGGCCTGTTTTGAATGGGCTTATGAGGCCTGGGTTGGGCCAGACAGATTGGATGGCCGGGATTTGGAGGTTTGGTTTTTAACTGAGTAGGATCTTATATCATATCTCATCTTCTACTTTTGTTCTGGGGTTTAAAAAGATGAAAACTTTTATTTTTCTTCTTGTGATGAACCCCTTTAACATGAGTACCTAGATTTTATTATTGGTTAAGGAATAAGTTGGATTTCCAAATATGGGTTTTCATTCAATAAATTAGTTTTGTCTCCATGTTTTGTCGATTATGATTCGCTAGAAATATCGCCATGTATGATTGATTGGTAGTTTTGTCAAGTTGCAAATTGGTAGAACTCGTAATCATATCTATTGCTAGTTTAGGGTTTATTATACGTAATCGTGATACACCTTGAATACAAGTAACATAATTGTGATTATTGCTTGTAGTGATACATCCTAGTAGTCACAAGTGGATTATAACCTTTGTTAAAACGGATTAGTGCTTTTACACGTTCGTTTGCATTGATTAGTCTTATTTCATAGAACTTAGTGCTCTTAGGGAGTTAAACTTAATTGTGCTTTTACACTTTAGTTTGCTTTCTAGGAAGAATTCACTTTCGCATCTTTTAATGTGTTTGTTGATGACAAGAGGAAATTAGCGTGATATTCTTGCGATCAAGGTATCCTAGGACTTTTGATAAAAGTTGAGATTAAATATCAATTCTAGTTATTGTTACAAATTCATGTTTGTGAATGAAAACTAATCCTTGACCAATATCTTCATCTTATTGATTTGCTTGTTTATTTCATTATTTGCTTTTAGTTTATTTTCCTTTACATAAAAATCGGAAATCCCCCCTTGTTTGTATAGGAAACCGAAACAATTTGACAACCTAGATCCTCTCAGTGGGAACAATCCTCTCTTACCCTTGTTATATTATTTATTTTGAGTTGTGAGAAAGTGTAATTTATTTTTGACACATACGACATTGATCAAATTTTGGCGCCGCTGCCGGGGAGGCAGCGGTTGTCACTTGTTTTTGGTTTCTTATTTACTTGTTTTTAGTTTTGTTTTATTTTCTGGTTTTTAACCTTGTTTTGAGAATCGTGTTTCAGGTACTTATTTCTCATGGATGGAGCATATTGGAACAATGGATACGGTTTCCAACTATCTCAACAACATGACAACTTCCAACAATTCCAGGGGTATAATCAAAACCAATTCATTGTTCAAAGATTATGGATAGGTCAAAGATTAAAACCTTTGCACCCATCTTAAAAAGAATGGAATCTAAGTCTAAAGGGTGGAAAGGACTAGTCCTCTCACAACCTAGCAAAGCAGTGTTGAACAGAGCTGTTCTTTCTAGTATCCCATCTGTGTTTTCTTTTACCAAAACAAACAACTAATAAAATTAATGCTTTACAAAGAGACTTTTGGTGGAGCAAGGACGCTGGAGGAAAAGGTTATTATCCTGTAGTTGCAGGAAATCCTACACTACACCCCTTACCAGATTTCATTAACATTCAACTCATTTTAGATTAACAATCTTAATTTTAATAATGAATCTTTGAACAATCTTACATGAAAAGATAAAGGAATCAAGAATAACCACTGCTCTAGGTTTTCTATCTCCTATTTACTTGCTTCTCACTCAGAAAAGATCTCTCTCCTTTTCTTTACAACTGAGCGACTATTTATAGAGAATTACATAGTGGATGACAGCTAATCTGTCCTTTATTTTCGGATATGACTTGCGACATTCTCGCATATTTACAAATGTTAATCTCGCAAACTCTCTAATTTTCGCAGGACCATCACATTTTTCTCATGATTTAGCTGACGTCGTTTATTATCTCGTTTCTGAAGTTGTTCTGCGACACTGTTGTGTTGTGTTGTTCATAATTTCGCCGAGGCATTATTGCTGCGAGATTCTGATCCTACATCTTGCCTCTTCTCATATCTTCTCTGCGAAGTAGAGAATGATGTGAGAAATGCCGCAGCTGTCCATCTCTTCATATTCTGCATTTATCACACGTATCCTTTCGTCCATCTATCTCTTGACACGTCTTCTGTAACCGCTGCTTTTCAACCGCTCACGTCTTTTTGCATTAATGGTGTTTATTTCTTCGAGTAAAAAAAAATCTTCTTTATATATTCTTCTTACTCTTCTTTCCATTTTCTTTTTACTTTCTCTTCTCTTTTTATTCTCTCATCTCTGCAACTCTATTGTTCTTCCGTAAGTTCTGCTACTGTAATTCTTCCCTCTTCAATCTTCTTACTTTTCATCCATTCCCATACTCTATATTCCGATATGCCTCCAAGTGGCCAAAAACATGAGAAAACCTTAAAAGACGTCCAAAAAGATTTTGCTGAGAAAGGTTTCACACTTTCTACCATTCCTGGTGAAAGTGCCAAGTCAATTCTTTCTGTCAAACTTTTCTCTGATCAACATTGTGATGATCAATCAATCATAGTTTCGCTAGGTCAAATTCTCGCAAGTCTCCCCATTTCTCTTTGTGACCCAGATATTCCTCTGTTCTATGAAATTCTCGCTCACTCGGGATTTTCGCGAGCTATCTTCCAATTGAGTGGGGATTGCATGCGTCTGATGCTGGAGTTCGCTAACCGTGGTGCTGGTAAAGGATCTCTTTATTCCAAAGAGCTTAGGGATCCTAAATTCATAGATCTAGAGATAGTCGCTAAGAAATATAATTAGCGAATTTCTTCGAAAACTATGAATTAATATCCATGAAGAAAGAGAATACTCGCTGGGGTATTCGCTTGAAAATGAAAGATAATATTGATGAAGATAAAATACTCATGCAAGACATTGATTGGCACTCTGGTAAGAACACAACTCCTCGCCAATCCAAAGATGATAAATGGTGTGTTTTTCCCTTGATGCTGAAAGGACCTTACATTGCTGGGTCAAATATTCTTCTTGAGAATCTCACTTCTTATCAACCTTGGGTATTCTCTTGGCCCGAGAAGGAGAAAGAGGTATGTCTCTTCCAGTTTCACCCACTTTATATTTCTTTATTTGTCTTTATTCTTTTGTTCGGTGATTCTTGCGACATTCTACAGATCCAGAAACTGAAAGATAGCTATCACAGGACTGGGAAGGCTAGTACCTTGTTAGCTCTTCGCTCATACACAGATGAGGTAAGAAATATTCTCTTATGATTTTAAACAGTATATTGTTGCCTCTATTTCTTATTTCTATCTGTGTGTGAAGATTATTGCTGAAATAGAAGAGCCTGCCAATGTTGCGAAGACTGGTGATAAAGGTAAAGGTGCTCTTCGCAGGGAAAAACCAACTGCTCCTCCTTCAAAGAAGAGAAAAATCCGTTCTTCCTCTCCTTCAAATATTCCTTCTCATGAAAACTCCGAGAATGATGAGAATGATGAGGATAATGATGACCTTGCTGCAAATGAAGATTCTCCATCTGAATCTTCTATGGCTAAGCTCTCTGGTCTCTTTTCTGATTCTTGGCAAGGAATGGGAGATAGTCAATTCGCTAATACCTGCAAAGCTCTCGCTACGATTTGCGATGTTCCTTTATTGGATGGTGATAATTCTCTTCGTGGAGTTTCTAGATCGGTGACTCCCAACTTCCTGCATTCTCTTAATAGTCTGGTATGCTTTCGTTCTTTTACTTCATCATTATTGTAACTCAAAATCTCTTTCTATTTTAATACTTTTTACATTTTCTCGCAGGCTAGAAAAGCTTCTTTTGTTGTTGCCTCAGATCTGGAGAGGAGACGCGAAATTCTTGAAAAGAAGAATCTTCAATTTCGTACAAAGAATGAGGAACTGGAAGATGAAGTCAAATGTCTTCGCGAGAAGAACAAACAACTAGAAATTGATTCTTCTTCGCACAAGAATAAAATCTCTAGTCTTCAGCAAGCTAATAATCAACTCTATGGTATGTTACTTTTCTCCTTTCCCTTCATTTATTCATCCTGTTATTTTATCTTATTTGATTGATCCTTTTTGCAGAAATTTATGGTCTTTCTGATGAAGCTACCATTTTTCGTTCATTTCCTAATGCCTTGGATAATGACACCCTTCTTGAGCATCTTAATAAATCTTTAAATAGTTTCTCAAATGATAAAATTTCATCTCTTTCTCTGAATGAACTGAGATCCAAATTTCGCCTCTTAGAGATTGACCATAGATCTAGTTTAGGCTTAGCCAACCAATTTAAGCGTTTCTTTCTTAATTCTAAAGAGAAAATCAATGAGCTAAGAACCAAAATTAGCGGTCTCATAGATGATAAGGATCGCATTTCTAACCAAGGTGCTGAGACTTTAGCGAAATTCCAAGAAATTCTTCTTGAAGTTCAATTTGAACGGGATGAAGCTAACCGCCAAAATGCCGTGCTTAACGAGAGAGAAACCCAAATTCGTTCTCGCCTTCTTATAAATAATGAGGATGAATTCGCTTGGGTTGCAAAAATCTTAGACGATGCCAGAAAAGATTTAGGTGTAAATGTTAGTCTCCAAGTTGAGCATACAACCTTGATTAGAGATATGATTTCTGACAGAGAAGGTTATTAATTGTTCTTCTTCACTAATCTTTTGTTTCTTATGAATTTTCATCAAGTTATTAATTGATTGCCTTTTGCTCGCAGATTCTGAAAGTAGATATCGCGAAAGAATTGAGGAACTTGAAGCTGAAAAAGAGGAACTCGCAAAGAATCTTTCTTCTCGCAACGATAAGTATTCCAGATTAAAGAATCAAATCAAGATCACTGTTGCAAACTTTAAGAACGATGCTCTGCATTTTCGCCATCAAACTATTCAAATGGTTTGTGATGACCATAGTATTCCTCACTCTGATTATCCTTGTCTCTTGGAGGAGATCCCAAAGAACATTCCTAGTATGACCATCTCTGATAGCGAAGCTGATGATGAAGAAACTGATGGTGATGAAGGTTCTGATGGAGATAAAAGTTATGATGCAGACGAAGAAGGGAACAAGTCTGATGAAGATGATGAAGGATCAACTAAGAAGTAGTCTTTGTTTCTTTCTTTGATCTTCTGTAATAGTTGTACATTTATTCCTTCTTTCTGTATATTTGCGAATTCTTTTGGTTCTCCATATTCCTTAATATATGAGTTTCTTTCATTTTGACCTGCATTTATTAAAACAATTCTTCCTTGCAATACGGTTAATCAACATAATCATTAATTCTTTAATTTTTGCGTAAATCTATCATGTGGAGACAAATAACATTTTCTAATTTCATTCATTCCCTTACTTGCCTCTGTTATTTGTATCTAAATGAGAGATTTTGCAGATTTTTCTTATTTTGTGCCTCAACTTCGCAGTTGTTTATATATAATTTCGCAATCATATGCGAAGTGAATTTTGATTCTTTTCAAAATCTCATCCTTGGGTGGTCTTATTTTGCCTTCCTAGTTAAAGGTCTTATTATGCCACCTCTTGTCATTGCGACAAAATCGCAGGACGTCCTTGCACTTTCATGCAAAAACCCATTGATCTTGCCTTAACTTTTTCTTTTGTATTATTGCCTCTTCAGGAATGTTGCGACAATATGACAGGCCTAAATATTCTTGCGAAAATAAATCCCCATTACATTGTCGTCTTGCGACGAAATCGCAGGACGTCTTCGCACTTTCATGCGAAAACCCATTGATCTCGTCTTATCTTTTTCTCTAGTATTATTGCCTCTTCAGGATTGTCGCAAAAATATGACAAGCCTTAATACTCTTGCGAGTAAAAAGCCTCATGACATTTGCGTCTTAATACACTTATCAACTCCCTAATGGAGGGTGCCGCCCTTATCTCCCCCCTGGTTTCCCCTTCAAGGAGGCGTACTTCTACCATACAAGGTTAGCTCCTCCCATCCGGTCTTAACAACAACAAGTTGTTTTCGCAGCCTCTTATCCCTTTTACCTATAGGGTTTATGGTTACGAGACTGCACCCTATAGCCTCTTATCCCTGTTTCTAACGCCATTATGTAGTTGCAGGAAATCCTACACTATACCCCTCACCATATTTCATTAACATTCAACTCATTTTAGATTAACAATATTAATTTTATTAATGAATCTTTGAACAATCTTACAAGAAAATATAAAGGAATCAAGAATAACCACTGCTCTAGGTTTTCTCTCTCCTATTTACTTGCTTCTCACTCAGAAAAGATCTCTCTCCTTTTCTTTACAACTGAGCGGCTATTTATAGAGAATTACATAGTGGATGACAGCTAATCTGTCCTTTATTTTCGGATATGACTTGCGACATTCTCGCATCCTTACAAATGTTAATCTCGCAAACTCTCTAATTTTCGCAGGACCATCACATTTTTCTCATGATTTAGCTGACGTCGTTTATTATTTCGTTTCTGAAGTTGTTCTGCGACACTGCTGTGTTGTGTTGTTCATAATTTCGCTGAGGCATTATTGCTGCGAGATTCTGATCCTACATATCCAAAAGCTTGGCCTTATATTTGTAAACCAATTAGTAAAGGTGGATTAGGTTTTAGAGATGCACGTAAAGTAAACTTAGCAATGTTGGCAAAAATTGCATGGAGAATGCTGAAGGAACCAAATGCTCTCTGGGTAAAAACAATGAGAACACAGTATTTCAGAAATAAATCACCTTTTAGGACTAAATACACTGCAAAAGGCTCATATATTTGGAAAGGCATAAGTCTTGGTCTAGAATTGATCCAAAAATTTAGCATTTGGGAAGCGGGAAATGGACAGGACATCAATATATGGAAGGATAGATGGATACCAGATTTAAATGACAATATACAACACCTTAGTGATCCTACCAATAGTCATCTTACAAAAGTTTCTGATCTAATCAATAAAGACACATGTTCTTGGAATCTTCCTTTACTACTATCTATCTTCCCTGCTGCCTTAGTGGAAAAAAATAGAAATATTAACCTCTTTAAGGATACAGATCTTAACCTTAGAAAAGATCAATTAAGATAGACTCTTACTAGGTCAGGGGAATTTACTGTGAATTCTATGTATGAAAAGTTAAATGAAAATGGTACAAACATTACTAGCCTATCTTTACCTGAATCATTCTGGAAGGCCTTATGGGTAATGAAAATCTCGGAAAGAATTAAACTTTTTTTATGGAAATGTTTACATAATGCTTTACCAACTAATAGTAAACTTACAGGAAAAGTCAAGAATGTGACTCCTAGTTGTACAATGTGCAATGCAGCAGTAGAAACAACAGAACATCTTTTATTTCATTGCCCCTTTTCTAAGGAGATTTGGAACAATTCCCCTAACACTGTCATACTAAATCTGGATACCTCTATTTCAATTCCAGATCTTTGTATACAATGGTCTCATTAACCTAGAACGGATATCTCTTATGAATTACTTCTTACAAAGATGTGGTTTATCTGGAAAGAAAGGTGTGATAGAACTTTTGAACACACTGCTAAATCAGTCTCTTCTCTGGCCCTAGACATACAAAGACATTTAGTTTTCTAGTCTACTAGGAAAAGAACTTCTTCCAAGACTAAACTAGCACAAAAAAAAAGAAACTTCTCCCAATTTCGAAAGCGCCGACAACAGACACCGTAAAGATAAATGTGGATGCATCATGGATATCAGATATTGCACCTTCTACTTATGCTTTAATTTTGAGAAATGATGCAGGTGATAGTAAAGGAGGAAGAGCAGCGCAATCAACAGGATCACAAGGGCAGACCCACAAGAGGCAGAAGCTATAGGAGTAATGCAGGCAGCTATCTGGGCTAAGGAAAACCAGATTCAAAACTTTAACATTGAAGGAGATTGTGAGAGCTTATTCAACTACATTCAAGGAAAACAAACAAATATCTCATGGCGGGCCAAAGCTTATCTTAATGAAGCCATCATAATAGCAAATTCGTATAATGATTTTTGGGTTTCTTTTATGTTCCTAGATTAGGAAATCAAGTTGCAGACATTTTGGCAAAATTCGTTAGAATTTTAAACAATAATGTGGAATGGGATGAATCTCCACCAGTTTGTAGCCTCAGGCGAATTTTAGTAGATAAATCTAATATTGGGGTTTTGCAAAATCCCAGATTAGATGGCTCTACTACCTGTGTAATCGCGGCTCATTCTGAGTCTTAATTTGGAATAAAATATCTTATTCACAAAAAAAAAAAAAAACAGCCCAGGTAGCACATGTAGCATTGTTTTGTTTCTTCCATCGGTTCCATTTCTCCAAAAACGGTAGGTGTAGTAGTGGAGACATCGGAACCAGAATCTAATCTAACCGGTTTTCTAAAGCCATTTACTCTCGGTCCAAAACCGTCTCCTCGAGTATTTCCTTTTCTTATTTCATTAAGGGTTTCTATTCTTCTTTCCTTACAATGCCTCGATTAGGGTTTCCTTAATCGTATAAAACTCTTGAGTACACAATTCAATCAACACTACCAGTTCTATATATATGCACCATCAACACTGTGGTTATTAGATGATCTATAGGAGGTGAAATTAGGGTTCAATTGGGTTTGAGTTTATAGAAATTGACCATGAAGAACTCAAAGGATAGTGGTGGGAAATCTGATTCTCATAAGTTATTCAAAGAGAAGGAAAAGAATCGGGTAGATGATCTTCAATCAGTAATCACAAATCTACAGTCTGCTCTTCAAGAGAGTCGTTCTGGGGATGTTTCTGTTCTTCAAAAACAGGCTCATCAGATGTTGCGGGAGTGGAAAGATGAACTTGATGAACCTTCTCCGGCTTCTTCTTCTTTACTTGGTGGTGCTAGTTTGGGAGGTACATTCTCTACTGCGGAACTTTGTCGATTATTGGAACATTGTGATGAAGAAGATGATGCAACTAGCGCTTTAAAAGAAATTGTTAACCCTAACCCTGAGTCTCAGGCGCTTGAGGCGTTTGAAGCGCCTAGGCTTGATGTTGGTACGTTTGCTGGAGATATTAATTCTAATTTGTTTCATGATGATAGTTACTTTTTGAATCAAGTACCACAAGAACATGGGTATGAATTGTATGATCAAGGGGTTGGTCAGCATGGGGAGTCTCCTTCAGTGATGCAACCAAACATGTTTAACAACTATGAGGCTTTTAATGAGTTCGACTTGGATCAATTTGATTTGCATCAGGAATTCGACCGGAACCTTAGCATTGATTTTGATGGTACAAAGCAATGTGGAGAAGATGCTGGGCAGAGTAGCTCACAGGCTGGTCCTAATATGCGTTTTCCAACTTCTGGGATCTCAGGTCCTAAATGTGCACTTTGGGATTGTACAAGGCGTGCTCAAGGATCTGAGTGGTATCAAGATTATTGCAGTAGCTCACATGCTGGCCTAGCCATGGAAGAAGGAGCTCTTGGCATGACTCCTGTTGTACGGCCGGGTATAGACCTAAAAGATGGTCCATTATTAGCTGCTCTCAAAGCTAAGGTACAGGGCAAAGATGTTGGTATTCCAGAATGCGAGGGAGCTGCTACCACCAAGTGCCCATGGAATGCTCCAGAGCTATTCGACTTTTCCCTTGGAGATGGTGAAACAATCAGGGAGTGGCTCTTTTTTGATAAGCCACAGAGAGCATTTGAAAGCGGGACTAGAAAGAAGAGGTCATTACCAGATTACACTGGGCGTGGTTGGCACGAGTCAAGGAAACAACAGATGAAGGAATTCGACGGTTTAAAGAGATCCTACTATATGGACCCACAACCATTGGAAGGTTTTGATTGGCACCTGTTCGAGTATGAGCTAAACAACTGTGATGTGTGCGCTCTATATAGGCTAGAGTTCAAGATTGTCGATGGAAAGAAGAAGAGCCCGAAAGTAAAAGTAACCAATGATGATCCAGTTGCACATCTGCAGAAGCAAATGGGGAAGTTAACTGCCGATGTTCCTGCAGAAAACAAGCCATCAGTTAAGAGTAAGCCAAAGGGTAAATGATAATCTACTATTTACTTAAAGACTGACTGGTCCAATAACTGAATTCCCAGCACAAGTTATCCTTTTTTGCTTAAAAGATAGTGTGTATAGTTTTTTCTTTTACTGCAGTCAGAGTCTCATTCTGCAGTACTGCATGGACAGTGGTTAACTCCTGACACTAAATCTAAGTTACATTTTATAAATCTGTGCACGATTTTCTTTTATAAAGTCTTAAGTCCAGGGTACGGAGTCTTTCATTTCGGTATGGTAAACTCACATTTACCCCACTATGTGTACATCATTTATATGCATTAGCCTTGGAATCAATTTCATTCGGGTACTAGGTCTCCCCAAAGCTCATTTAGCTCATTTGTAAGAGTGGTTTAGTGTGATGTCTGGGCTATCAAGTAGCAAGAGTGACTAAATATGTGACTGACAACTATTGAACGTTATGGTTCTTCTGAAAGTATAAGTAGACAACAGACTCATCACATGATATTCCCTTTATTCAGTTACTCACCCTTTCTCTCTTTAGTTCATTTCCTTGAAACTATTATGTCATGGACTCGCAAAGTAACCAACCTTTTAGTTGTCAGTTTAACTTGGCCGACAAAGAGTGCACGAGAAAAATAGACCCAGAGATCTGAAATTCCAATAACCAAAGGAAGGGAAAATTTGCCCCCATTTGGAGAGTTGGGATCTTTTATGCCTGCATTTTCTTCTTACCTCGTCCCCTACTGACCAGCTTCATATAAATAGGACGTCATGTGAACTTATGGAACCAACATTGGTCTATTCAAGATTTTTTATGGACATAAATACCGACTTTGCCTGGTAGGCTCCCATTTTCTTCCATCTTTTTCCTACTACGCACCAAACTAGGCCTTCCCCCGAAAATGGTGAACCTTTTGGCCAGGGTGCTAGAACCCTTTGGGCATTCTCGATGAAAGTCTCTAAAAATTCCAATTGGATTCCACAAAATTCAGAAGTATTCCTTCCATACCAGTTTTTTTATTATATTTTTGAGACTTAAATATTTTTGGATAAAATATTGTAGGTTCTCGTACTCTCTCCTTTTAAAAGTTATTTTGCTCTTTATTTAAAAGCCGTATTCATTTCGCACTTTCTCTCACGCTAGGCAAAATTGTGTCTCTATACCGTAAGAAGGTAAACAACACTTTCCGCGTAATACTAGCTGGTCATGATATTGATTTGTGACTCATTTCTCTAGGATAATCAGTACTACTCGACCACCTCACAGGTAATGGCCATCTCTATCTCTTCTTGATTGAATAACTAAAGTTTAGCATGCCGTATGCAGTATGATTGCATATAATAATTAGATAGACAAGAAATCAATATATGCAGTAATCTCTAGAATATGGAGTAAATAGACTTTCCAACCAGCTCTTCTGAAGCCTCCTTGCAAACGCAACTGCTTTTCTAACAAAGAATTTACTCAGTTTTTCATCGGTAGTTAAAGATCTAACCATAAACCCATGAAGTTATAACTCTAGCATTAACTATCTTTTTTGAGAACGAATTAGGTAGTGAGCAGAACCTTCACTCCAAAGATCAATCTAAGTAAGTACCTAACCCCACAAAGATAACAAAAAGAAGAAAAGAAAAGGGTGTAGTTTGAGGATGGATAGAGGACAGTGGATCCACCGTCTTCATGACGAGTTATGAAAATGTGTTTCCTTGTTTAGCCTGGTTTGAATTGCATGTACTGTACTGCAATGAAACGCAATCTAATAATAGAGTTGGATTCTTTGAACCAAATAATAAATGCGCTTACCATGATCTTGCAGAGCCTAATTACATCATAGGCTTGAAAAAACGGTTTAAACTTTTTATCAGCATTACAAAAGACAATGATGTACGTGGATTTCCAATACAACAAGAGATCGCCATCTTTAACATTCTCTCTCTATTCACTTTCAGCTGAAACAAAAACATCTGGACAAAGTTAATGGTTGAGTTAACAAAGTAGTATCTCTTTTTTCCTATAAATGAGAAACTAAGATTAGCATTCCTTATCTCATACAGCAGTGGGCAGAGAGGAAAACGGAACAGAACCATAATCATGAATTCTCTGTTCTGTTTTCTGCTAATTTTCTTTGCCGTCTCCATTGATGTTGCACATTCTTTACGAGTGAAAAGCGTTCGGGAATTGAAGAACGATGATGTACATCGGATGATTCTTAGGAGGAAATTGTTGAAAAATGGTCTAGGCTCAACTCCACAGATGGGGTAACTAAGTTTTCCTTTTCTTTTTCTCTAAATTTCTTTCTATTGAAAGATGAAATGGAGACATTTCTAACTAAGTTATGAATTTCTCCAACACTGTGGATGAATATCAGATGGAACAGTTGGAATCATTTCCAGTGTAACATTGAGGAGAAGTTGATTAAAGAAACAGGTAAGTCACATACTGCCATTATTTCTTGTTAAGATTATTAGTCCCACATTGTTGGGCAATCTAAGATCCTATGATTTATAATTTTTTAGGGCCTCTCCACTCATTGTCAATTGTTTTTGAGTTGGATACCCATATTCTAACATTTCTTAATTCAAGATTTTACCATTTTTATGCAAATCTTAAGAAGCTAAGTAATTTGTTGCCTCAAATGTTTGTTACAGCTGATGCAATGGTGTCAACTGGTCTTTTAGCAGTTGGATACAATTACATAAATCTAGGTAATGATTTATGTGTAATCCCATAGAGTTCAATTTTCACTTGCCTTTCATAAGTTTTCTGATTTGGCCTAAAGCGGATAGAATACCTGGCCCAAAGGGTCATCGATTCAGAAAAGTATGTCTACATTGAAATTGCAAGGAAAGAAGTCAATTTATATAGGTTGCAGGGTTTTAATCAGCCTTTTCATAACGACCACCGTTCACGACGTGCTTAGTACAACCAATTACCGGAGGAGTCTTGAGTAGTGTCACTTCGTTTCCTAACTTCGTTTTTGTCTCTGTCAGATGATTGCTGGGGTGAACTCAACAGAGACTCTCAGGTACTTCCTCATTTACCAAATGGGTGACTACTTTGGTAATTCTATAGATTACTGACATGAATAGGGTTCTCAACTATAAGTATATCTAGCTACAATCATACAAATCCAGAACACGCGGTTAAGATCGTCAAGGTCTTTTATTTGTTTGACAGGGAAATTTGGTTCCTAAAGCGTCAGCATTTCCTTCAGGAATAAAAGCTCTAGCAGATTATGTTCACAGCAAAGGGCTCAAACTTGGAATATACTCTGATGCAGGGTAAAACTTGGAGTAGATATGATAACACAAACAGAACTTGATGTTAAGAACTTCACTTCAATGTTTGTCAGTATTAACACTTTCATATTTGTTGGCAGGGTCTTTACTTGCAGTAAGCAAATGCCAGGGTCATTTGGACATGAGGAACAAGATGCAAAAACCTTTGCTTCATGGGTATGAATGCTTAATGACTGACATTTACGAAGTTTTACATCACCTATTCGATGTGATGAGCCAGTGCAGACATACTTCACATGACTAATTTGTTTGGAATGTTCTGTCTAGGGTGTCGACTATTTGAAGTATGATAACTGTCATAATACTGGTACTAGCCCCAAAGAGAGGTACCCCCTTTCCTCTGCCACAGTTGTCTATTTTTAGAATTCATAGTCACAATTTTTTTTACCTCAATTCTTGAAATAGATATCCTAAGATGAGCAAAGCATTACTGGAGTCTGGAAGATCCATATTCTTCTCTTTATGTGAATGGTAAGTTTCTTGTTCATATACTAAATTTTTACATAGAGTTACAAATGACATTGAATTTGCTAGTTTAGATATGCATTTACACTTCACTTGATTTCAGGGGAGATCAAGACCCAGCAACATGGGCGCCGGGTTTGGGAAATAGTTGGAGAACAACAGGAGACATTGAGGATAAATGGGAGAGGTATAAAGTTCAATCCAGTATTAGAATATACACAATGTCGACTATAACAAAGGGTGTTTTATTGAAATTCTTCTTTTACTTGGTTTAATGATTCTAGTATGACAAAACTTGCGGATCTAAATGACAAATGGGCGGCTTATGCTGGACCTGGTGGATGGAATGGTAATTCTCATGACAAGTTTGCTTAATCTTGAATTAAGAGTATAAGCTTTACTGAATCTACTTATATTTGGTATGTTAGATCCCGACATGCTTGAGGTAGGAAACAGTGGCATGACGACAGAAGAGTACCGTTCGCACTTCAGTATATGGGCATTGGTTAAGGTACCACTGCTAATATTTGAACCTTTCTTTCGTGTTTCTTTCCACCTACAGTAATTAGAATTGAGCAGATGTGTTCTAATGTAAGTGTAGGCTCCACTGTTGATTGGGTGTGATATTCGATCAATGAACAATGTGACAACCGAATTGCTAAGCAACAAGGAAGTAATTGCAGTTAACCAAGGTATGTATTTAGAGTACTCATTTTGGTTACTGAAGCAGTAGTCAACAAGACGATATGTCACTTTAAGAACCAAAGGATTCAGTGTATTGAGCGAAGATTTACAGTTGTTATCTCTGATTGGCATGGACAGATAAACTTGGAGTTCAAGGGAAAAAGGTTAAGAAAGATGGAGATTTGGAGGTAACATTATCTACTCTATCAAACCAGAAGTATTAATGATTGTTACATATAAAATCCTTAGATCTTTGCAGCTGCACTAGGCAAATGAACAACTCCCAAAAATTCCAAGTACCAACTCTGGAGTTTTACACATAGTTCACATTTCATTCTCCAAATGTGCAGGTTTGGGCTGGTCATCTAAGTGGACACAGGATAGCTTTGGTTCTATGGAATAGAGGATCTCAACAGGCATCAATAACGGCTAATTGGCAAGATATTGGCCTTAAACCATCTACTGTAGTTAATGTTCGAGACTTATGGGCGGTAAGATATTCACAAACAAGGCATTTTGTACCTACTACACTGACTTGTTTTTTTTCTTATGTTGTACATTCACCGCTTAATCATATGTTTAAATTGGGTAAACATTCACAGCATTCGACTCAAGCTTCGGTGAAGGATTCTCTGTCAGCTACTGTGGATTCTCATGCTTGCAAAATGTATGTACTCACACCAAATAGGAAAACATGATGACAGATGGGAAAAATAACAGGCAACAAGATGCATAGACGAAGAAGAATAGAAATGTGTTGAAGGAATAAAAAAAGTTCATCGTAACAGATTCAGCGTAGAAGTAGACTTTATATATGATGCTTTCAGTAACAAATCCCCACGAAATTATTATCTATTTATTTCTATCAGGATATGTATCCACACTTTGTCTGGTGCACCTTGGTAGTGTTTGGCACATGGACTGAATATTTGTAACAAGATAAATTTAGCCAATTTGATAATTGAGCATGGGATGCAATACTCCAACTTCAAATTTACATTACTGCCTTTACTGGTTTACTCTAGGATACATGTTAGGGCAGTTCCTATGGAACTAAACTGATTGAAAAATATATTGAGCCAGGTGGATAGGCAAAGTGGATTTTCCACCATGATAAAAGTAATGGGCGGCTCATCAAGAAGCGCGCGGTTGAAGTAAAACCGCTGGCGGTTTAAGTAAATTTGTGTGGACAAAGTTCGACAGCTGGCAATCTTAGTAAATCCGCCAACGACTATTTTTCTGCAGTAAAAAGCAGTCATATTTTCACTACTATAAATTATCACTAACTTCAGACACTCCACTCATATACTCCTCTTGAGTTTTTCTACTAATCTCTACTAATTTTTAATCAAGTTTTTTAAATTTTTTGAGTGAAATGTCTCAAAAAGCTATTACACTTTTTTGTGATGAAATAAACGATCGAAAATAGTAAAAGGGAAGTGCAAGTTTTAGAAGTTAATCCAAGAAAATGTTCATCTAAAAGGCAAAGAAAAGCTCCACTTTTGAAAGTGAACAACCGAAGTTACAAATACAAAGGAGAAACAGTTCACGAGCGCGTTGAATGGAGGATACGTCAAACGAAGAAACTAGGAGGCCGAAGATTGTACTAGATTTTAATTCAAATTGTTAGTTAAGTTCTTATTATTGTCTAAGTTTATATCTTGTAAAAGAAGTGGCAGTAATGATAACAATTAATGAAAATATTTATACCTTAAATTCGACTTCTATTTTTATATTAAGCGATATATAATAACTTGATCTCATAATGACAACAATAACATCAAACTACATCGAATCCGGTGACATGAACCTTATAGAGTTCACCATCGTTTTATGTTTTAGTTCGATGTTACTATGTTATGTTTATTTAATCAATGAAAATTTGCACCATCAATATCATAACTAATTTAAGAGTCGGGATCCATGAACAAAGTGTTTTGACAAACTATTTTTAAAAAATTTCTAAACCATAGGATGTTATCTATCCGATGGTTGATAATTTCAACTGAGGTGGCATGTAACAAACACTATTCCCTGTTTGGTAGTACATATCCCTGGGACGAGTAAAGAATTTTGGGAAATTATTTACGAAGAAGTTCAAAGAAAATTGAGTTTCGAGTTTTTTTTTTTAATATTGTTTGGTTTTGATCACTGGATTAACCATGATCTTGATTTAAATTCACTTTTCGCTTTTTTTTAAGACATAAAATATATTAAGAATTTTACCAAGCAGAATTTAGAAGATCAACGAGGAGAAGCTGTTGAGTATTAAGAATCCTATAACTAGGAAATGTATTGTTCTTCCGAGGGTAAACAAAGTAATTAAGACGAAAGTGCTATGCTATTTATACTTGACTTATGGATAACTTGAACTGCAGTATTCTAACGACGACTCAGTATAAGCTTTTTACTATAGAGGAAGAATGAGTTTAAAAACAAAATATTTGATTGATTGCACGATTATTCTTATATGTAGTAAACCGTAACTTGCAATAGGATGGATTTTGAATTCACAAATTCATATGATCTATTGTTTGTGAAGATTCTAATAAATGATTTCACAAAAAAGTAAAACATAAGATTAGGAATGATTAACGATAAGTTTGAGTCTCTGTTGCAGAGAAGAGACATTAGACATGGTCGATAGTTTTTGGATTTAAGTTTTCAGATATCTTTCCAAAATTTTCTCAATTAAACCAAACACAAAATAAAGTTAGTTAAAATGCCACATAAGCATCAATGTTAACCATTAGATGCAAACAATCTAACGTTTTGTATGGTTTGTCAAAACACTTTGTTCATGGATCCTGACTACTAATTTAAACCTTTCTTATAATAAAAACGAACTACATTGGATTAAACCAACTACATCATATTAAAGCAAATTGTAGATGGGGCAAAACGATTTGCTGGTTTTCGAGGGATTGAGGGGACGACCGTACGGAGGAGACTTCTTGAACCGAGCGAAATGTTCAACCCCACACAGATGCACTGCAAGAAGGGAGTGCTTTGAATTCGAGAGATCAATATGTAGTAATCCGGCCTAAACCAAGACAATGGACGTTCCAAAGTAAATTCGGTCACAAGAGAGGATGGGTTGATCTGTAGGAGAGAAGCTGAGAAATGTGTGGAATCAATGGTAATCAAAGATTGTAGGTGTGTTGTGAATTCTGAATAAGATAAGTTCTGAATGATTGAATCTCTGTTGAGAGTAATTACTCAGATGTTGAGTTAATCTCGTGTTGTCTGTGAGACGTGAGATTCTTGTTCTGTCTTCAATTATGATTCAGAGACTTATTTATATTGCTGGAATTGTAGACACCATGATTCCATGAAGTGTGACAGTTGATGGAATCAAAGAGTGTGGAAGTGGAAATCGTGTTTGAAACCAGTTGCTCATCGTGCGGAGACTTGGTCGATTTTCCATCCACTACTTTGTTAACTCCTTCAACTGATTGCACGACTTGCTCACATTCCATCATGTGTATGAACACACGTGCCGTAGACCGCCAGACCAAAACCCTAGTTTATATCCCCCCAAGTGACACGATTGATGTCTCGTGAACGTGGAGTCTGCAGGGCAGACGTGTATTTAGTCAGTTGCTGACTTCATGGGACGATGAGTTCATGTATTTGCTGAGTTGAATATTATTCTGCAAAATGTTCTAAAACTCATGAATTGAACGTGTCCGTTGAGACAGAGGTGTAATTATCACATTGAGGTGAGCAAGTATTGCTCATTCGATGAATTGTTGAATATTGATAGTTGAACCAATATTCCTTGGTTTGAGCAAATATTGCTCATCTGAGCAAGTGTTGCTCGTCTGATGAATTATTGGTAGCGTGACCAAAATAAAACATTAATTAGTATACTGGTAGTTGAACCGAGCATAATAAATAAGAATACTGATCATGAGATCGTCATAAAGTAATTAATGTTCGAGTCGGGAATTATGATCCTTGGACTCAGAAACCCTAATTTGATCAATTGATGGTTTATTTGAGAATTAACCATGGAATGAAGGAGGACCGGCTACATGAGACCGTGGGTCGATTATGTAGCGTCCATATGATCGCGTGAGCAAAATACCAAGATCTCTTGAAGAGTTGGTGATTTTTTGATGAAAGAATGATTAAATGCTAGTTTAATCATTTATTCGAAAAATGCTCGTCCGAGCCTTAGGTGATAAAACCTAATTAATTATGGAGAGGTAAGAGACCGATCAAGAGGTCATGAAACCATCCCTGGATGGTCGTGGGATCGAATGACGATCACTCCATGAAATTCCAAAATTATTTGGAAGAGTCTTGGACCTAATATGTGCAATTGTGCAAATTAGGTCAAATCATGAAAATATGCGGGACTGGCTCATTGCGAGCCAAAGAGCCAACCTTGGTCGGTCAAGGTAACATGCTCGCGTCGTCAACACGTCCGTGTCTCAGTCCTGAGAATTTTGTTATTCTGGCGTGCGTTTGAGCAACCATTTGAGAAAATATGACAAAATCAGGGTTTTGCTCAAACTGAGGAAACTTCATGAGATGAAGGAAAATAATTATAAAATGAAGGAATGATGAAGCGTGGGACCGCTGAGGCCGATGCATGGTCGTCCGGCCAGTAACCACGGTCCCGTGGTGCTTTTCCTAATTTTATATTATTTTTCATGAATTTATGAAAATATCATGAAATAAAGGAATTTGTTGAAATTAAGGAGTTTCCTTGAAGTGAAGGAGTTTCCATGGGATCAAAGAAGCAAATAATATTAAAATAATAAAAATAAGGGTGTGTGGGACCGTCTAGAGCACGGCTGGCCAGCTTGGCCCGGTCCCACGAGTTTCCCTAATTTTTATATATTTTCTGTGTATTTTTCCATGATTTGAAGGAATTTTCCTAATTTGAGAGAAATACCATGAAATCAAGGAGTTTCATGGGATGAAGGTAACTTTAAAATAATAATAATAAAATAAAGGGGCGTGTGGGACCGGCTAGCGCGTGGCCGGCTAGATGGGGCCTGGTCCCACGAGTTTCCCTAATTTTATATTATTTTTCATGGATTTGTGAAAATACCATGAGATGAAGGAGTTTTCATGAGATTAGGGAAATAATAATAAAATAATGAGGAACCATGAGGTGTGGGGCCGACTGGGATCAAGGCATGGCAGGTTGGCCAACAATCACGGCCCCACAATATTTTTCCCAATTTTATATTATTTCCTTCGTGCGAAGGAAGCACCATGAAACTGAGGAGTTTCCTCAAAACGAAGGATATTTGTTCAAATGAAAGGATTTTCATAAGATCAAGGAAAATAACAAAAAATATGATAAAATAAAAAACTGGCATGGGATTGGCCACGGCACGGCCGGCCGACCGATAAGCCCAATCGTCTGGTACCTTGGTCAATATTTTAATTATTTATTATTTTCTTCCTATTTTGCATAGGTTCATCGTTTCGTCGTATTTTGAAATACTCGTTCGTGCGGTGATTATTAGTGTATCATCGTTGAGTACACTTGCACCTTTTGAGCCGGGGCTTACTCAGAGGTAGCTCAGATGCCCGTGCGTTGAATATTTATTACTAACCCATGGAATTCTGCTGGGAAGAACCATATATTGAAGTAACGAAATATTGCGAAAATATTTGAATATTTTCGGAAATTCAGTGGATGAATCCAAGAATTTAAGAATAATTAACTGATGGATCTATACTAGCAGAGCAAGCTGTCTAGGAGCATTAATTATTCTGACATGAGCTTGCTGGAGCTTCATATCCTTTATATAATCAGGGAAAACTTGTTGTTTGTATCCTGAAGACGTTATCGCTCTATACTAGCAGAGCAAGCTGTCTAGGAGCCGTCACTCTCGTGATTCTATATAGAAATAATTAATGAAGTGTTCAGTATTCATTGAGATATGTCGTTGTCCAACCGAGAGACTACATATCCGCATGTACTCTGAGAGAAAGTATTCTCAGTCAGAGATTCGATGAGAGACTCGTGTCTCAATACTTGCGTCTGATTGCTGGATCAGAAGTTCGTATAATTATGGGTTTACGATTTTAGCCTTTGTCGAAAATCCACCATCTACATTAAGTCCCCTGCTTAGTGAGGAAAGCCGTGTTCCTCAGTCAACATTGAATGGTGATTTTCCGGTCATAACAATATAAGTAATTGAACATAGTCGTAAGTTAAGACGTTACCGGATTTTGATAGTACGAGCAAACCATGACTTGACTGAAGATCCCAGTGGCATGATAGAGCATCGTCTAATGAGTATAAATTGGTGTTGAACCGCTGATTTGGATGACGGGACCTTTGTCGTTTAGGATTCGTGGGTCGGGCCCAATAAGGAAATCCTTGTAAAATTAGGTTTTTGGAAATAAAATTTGGTATAAAAGGAATTAATCCTTTTTTTTTTTATTTATCCTTCACACGACCAGCACCCTAATCCCTCCAACTCCTTCACGCCCGTGCAGAGAAAGTAAAAAAAAATTTGTCGGAGCTTCGTTGTCGTCTGACCGCCGTCGATCGTCCGTTCGGCCAATTCCGGCCACCGACCAGGTAAGCCCGTTTTTTTTTTGCTGATGTTTATGATTTTCATGAGTTTTTCATGCCTTTATCATAATAAAATTATATACATGTGCATATATGAGTGTGAGTTTCGTTGAAAACCCTCGTTTTTGAAAACGTATGTTCGTTTGATCGTTAGTTTGAGAAACTAATAATAATCCCTGATTTAGGAGAGATTTTTTTTTTGTATAGACTTAGATCCAGTGATAAAACTTAGTTTATGAGCTTTCATGAGAACCAAGGTTTTATCGTAAAAGGAGTGAATTCTCACAAAACCGAAATAAACCCTCGTTTTAAAGAATGACGATAACACGAAGGAAAAAGTTTTTTTTTATGTAGACTTGTGTCCAGTGATAAAATTTTGTTTATGATCTTTCATGTAAGTCAAAACTTTATCCTATAATGTGTGAGCTTTCACAAAATTGAAATAAACCTTCGTTTTAAAGACAAATGACGATACGAAGGAAAAGATTTTTTTTTTATGTAAGATCGTTGCCTGTCCACGAAAAATATTTTTGTAAACAAAATCGTGACATGCTCCACGAAAAAGAATTTTTTTTTTTTTGCGTGAGTTGTAACTCACAAAACGAAAACGTGATTTATTGTTCTCGTTTTCGTAAATATGTATTTTCAAAAACCAAGTTTGATTTCGAGTAATATTCAAAGTAAACAATTATTTATGATGAAATAATGTTTTAGTTTTCATAATTCCATGGTGAATGTTCACACAGTAGAAATATTCATGATTTCACGAAAATGGTGAGCTTCGTTCGTTTCTTGTAGGTTTCGAAGAAACGAACGAGTTTTGAGGTGTTAACTCTAGCATTACTATCACTATCGAAGAAACTCTAGTTAACACCTCACTATAGTTTTGAGGTGTTAACTCTTACCTTTTATGGAAGCGTAAAAGGTAAGAGTTAAGAGTTACCATTTTTGCAGATGCTAGCATTTCCATTTGCATGACTTCATCATCTTGTTGAATCATATCCGGATGATATACTGAAGTAGAATGCAGTGTGAATTTTACAGATACTTCGCAAAGATTTCCAACTCCCAGGCTAACGACACTTCGAGAGATGAAATGTGTATTGATGATGATATATCTAGAGATGAGACATGTATGGATGAGACTTCCGTTGGCGAAGAAGGGGATGAAGCCTCTGGAATTAAGAATGTTCCGAATGTGGATGATGCATTTTTTGAGGTTCAGGAGGAAGCTGAAAAACATCTCAAATCTCCAGCGTATCGTCTTCTGATAAATCCCAGAAATGTTACTCAGAAGAAATTGGTGACTCCTAAGACAGTGATTCGGTTTTGTCTTGAACGAGGTATCTTCCTTGCATCAATCATAGAGTTTAAGCTTTCTCGACGACCTTTGGAAAAATTCTCTGGATGGGCGAGACATATGCTGGGTTTCCCTCATGTCAGGGCTATGCTCGATCAGGCGCAAGTGACGAGAGCTATTCAGGCTTCTGGAGACTTATTCATTTTCCATGATGCGAGAGGTATTGTGGCTCTACTTTCTCGTTGGTGTATTCCCACTTGCACCTTTATATGCAGATGGGGAGAGTTTACCGTTACCTTAGAGGACGTGGCTTCTTTGATGCATCTCCCAATCACGGGAAATCTCCCTGGGGATCTTTCAGATGAGGAGACTGCGGTTTCTAACATTTTGGCAGCTGCAATGGAGGAAGTGAATAAGGCATCTGGAAGTAAAGGGTGTTATGCTCATTGGTTGACACGCTGGTGGCCAAAGGACGAGATTTCTGATAAACCCATCAACGGTATGTTACCCATTGCTGCTTTCTTATGTTTATGGCTGTCGAGAGACATATTTGAAGATAGTGGAAACTTGTTGAAGCCCTTCGTGATCCCCTATGCTATCAAGATGGCTCAAGGTGAGCAACTCCCAATAGGTAGCCTATTCCTGGGTTCTTTGTATTCTAACTTAGACTCCTTGGTTATAGACTCCAGTGTATCGAATGGCTTTATGAAGATTGAGTGCTATGCCAATACGATTTTTATTCAAGCTTTGATGTGGGAGCACTTCAAGAATTATGCGCCTATTCCACGTAATATTTTGCAAGGACCGAATGCTGATGCTCGTCACATTTTCTCTGAAAAAGATAATGTCAGGATCATGCGTTGGTCTAAAAAGCAGCCTCGGTCTAAAGCACGCCTCATTGATGTGTTGTATGATGAATCTGAGTTCAACTTCCTCCCGTGGGTGTCAGTTCCTGCTTATGTTTCCCAGCCAACAACTTTCAATACTGGAGAGAGTGTGATGCTGATGTCTGGTGCAAATCTGAGTGATGGAGAAAGATCTTTCATGTTGAGTTGCACCCCTGGTCATTTGATATCGGCTATATACGGAGGACTCTCAGTGGAGGAATATAATATTAACAAAGCAGCTCGACAAATGGGTATGGATCAGTGTATTCCAACTTTTCGAAGGAGGAAGCTATCAGTTGAAAAGCTTAGACCCATTTAGACCATACTCATGTGGAAGGAAGTAATTACTGGTTCCCTTGCTCCGAGAGTTTTGCATATGTAACTCCAGGTTATGTAGACTTTTGGGATCAACAACTTCAGTAATTGCGTGATTACGTGATGGTTGGTCAGCCTACAATGAAGGATCCTCCTTCTACTGAGATGATTTCTGGTCGACTAAGATTGAAGTATCTCTCTGGTGATAAACGAAAATCGTCTCCAGGGTCTTCTCAGGTATGTTTCTTCGTATAATCTTCATGAAATTACGAGAACTGTATTCTAATTATGTTACTGAATTTTACCACAGGACGTTCGTAATGTAAGACCTCGAATCCGTGTAGATTTCTCAGAAACTGAAGCGATTGTTCACGGTGGAGAAGGAAGGAACAAAAGTTATAAGCTGTTACCTAATACCATAAAGTCCCCAGTTGGTTCTTTGGTGAGTTCTCGGTATTCCCCTTGTTGTGGCTTTTTCTCGCCCACATTATTAGGATCATGAAACCAATGTTGTTATTCCGTTGCAGAATTTTACTCCATCAAGTATCGATGGTCTTCGGTTTCCTGCAACAATTCCTGATTTGAGTGATGAAGAAGAAGCCGTAAGTATCCCTTCGCATATTCAATTATGATGCTTTTTAGATAAAATGTTGATTGTTGAGGATGTGTCCAGGAGGATGTCGTCATGGAGACGAAGAGTGCTGATACTCGACCATTCTCTGAGAATAGAGACGAAGGCACTTCCAAAGAATCGGAGCCAAATAAAAGTAATGATCCCTTTGTCGTTAACACGAACAATCCCAATTCCTCGAACACTTAGGAGATCCCCCAAGTAAGTACATGTCTTGTATCCTCTTCATAGAAGTATGAAAATTCTGATTTGTGAATGAATGAATGAAAATCCATGTGTATACATGAAAAACTTAGTCGAAATTCGTCGTCAGAAAATTCAGAACTCAGTCTTTTAGCAAAAACGCCGTAAAACCTTCATCTGGAGCCGGATTTTCATGATCTGCATATGCATATTTAAGCACGGAAAATTACAAGCTCTAGCAAAGAAGCTTTTTAAGTTTTGAGCACGTTCAGGGCCTGAAAAAGTCGAAACAGTAAACTTCCAGGAGACTTTCAGAACTTTTTTAGATGGTATGTTGCTCAATATTTTGACCACATATCCTAGCTTGTTCATCGGATTGTCATGAAATTTTGACAAGTTGTAGATCACATCCATACGAAGAGAATGGTATACAACCCATCTTAATATTCCTTGTAGATTGCTCCCAGTTTGTCTTCTAGTACAGGGAAAAGTACAGTTTCTTCAGACGAGGTTACCGTAAAACGTATCTTCATGACTTTCATGCTATTTGCTCGCGTCTTGGGTGCATAATGATGAACTTTGATTATGTTGAATTTCTTGTATACTGTATTTTATAATCTCACTTGGTTTCATGCTTAAATGAATCTAACCTCATGTAATCTTCGTATTAGGTGTCAAATACCGAAGTTGGGGATATTGAATCCAATGAGGATAACTCGAACTGCCCTGGAGTTATTGATGAAGAAACAACCATCCCTGCACTTCAAGGCCATGAGAAGGTTTTCACTGAAGTTGTGGAAACCCATATTGTTGCTGCTTCAGTGATAGAAGAAACTGAAACACCGGTAGAGAATATTGTTGCCCTGATTGTAGAAGCTGCCCGTGTAATTGAGAACCGTATAGTGGTGCATGAATATCCAAGTGAAGGAGTTGCTTTTGATCCTCCATTTGATGCTTCACTCCTGTATCATGAACTAGTTGGTGGATTCAGCGTTCCCATTGGATATGCAGGCTTGTATGAGAAAATATGGAAGAAGTTTGGTCACATGATCGTTGATAAGAACCCTGGATGTGCTAATGCCTTAACAATGCAAGTAGGTATTATCTTGCGTGTCGTGAGTGATATATGCACTAGGGCCAGAAATACTGTGACTCCAGATTTACTCTTTGATTGGGAGTTTAATTTGGAGAATTCATAAAGACTTAGCTTTAATGTGAAGTGGCTTCGTAAGCAAATGAACGCTATCAAGGACTCATGTGAGAATAACATACACTTTACCAATGATGCTGTGATGGAGAAATAAGACAAGATTGCCAGGATGACTGAAGAGTTGAACAAGGAGAAGGTGGCTTTGCAGGCCTTGAAGGATGCAGAGGAGCGAAAATACTTTTTTGCTGATTTTCTTTGATTTCCTTTTTCATGATCTCTTGAACTTCTGAACTCCTGAGAGATGTGAGGTTTTTGGTTGGGTTTTGATATTAGCTGGTTTTGGATTGGTAGATGGTTAAGGATTTTCTTTTGGATTTGATAGAGATTTTCCTTTAAGAAATATGAATTGAATTTTGATAAATTGCTGAATTCAAATACTGATTGCAAGTATTCCAAACTTTTTGGAGGAATTGAAATACAATGAAAGAATGCCAAATCCAGACGTCATGAATGCTTTAAATGCCCAGTACCTCAAATGTTTGATAATTTCAGACAAACGCCTTAAGCCAATTCTCATGAATTACTGGTAGGGTTCTGCCATCTGTGTTGATCAGTTTGTAGTATCCTCCGGTTATCAACTTAGCAACCATAAATGGTCCTTCCCAATTGGAGTTTCTTGTAGAATGAAGACCACGCGAAACTGCTTTGAGAACCAGGTCCCCTTCATGAAATTTGTTAGGTTTGGTCGACCGCGCTTTGAATATCTTATGTTGATTCATAATTCCTCGTGTGACGAAATTCCGTGGTTGTGGCACATATGGACATTCGTGCAGAAAGGAGTATCCTTCATAATGTCCGTCATGCTTAGCCACATCCTCCACAATGAATATCTTGATTGGATGATCAACCTGAAGAAGTTCTGAATCCAACAATTGGGTGTAATATTGTTGAGGCGAAATTATCCACTCATAGCATTTTGCAATTGCTAAATTGTTTGCGGAGTGAAGCCCTTGAACCAAATAAGTATATTTGAAAACTGACGATATGGGCACATGAGAAGGAATATGACTTGCCTGAGTGCGAAATATCTTGACGAAAGCGTTTGGATGTTCCTCAGGCTTTTGTGTAAGTTCTGTCAAGGCTTTGACCTCCTCCAGATACTCGAATGGTGAGATATCTTCTTTTTCTTCCTCTGAGTCAGAGGTTTCTTCAGCGGAGAGATGTGTAATTGAAGGTGTCAGTGTCACCTTCCCATCGTGAATCCATGTGCGTCCAAGAATCATATCATATCCTGGATCTTCTCGGATTATGTAAAACTTGGTCTCAGTTGTAGGCCAAATTTTCTTTGACTTTGAGCATGACGTAGCCGTACGCGTCTCTGGAAACTCCTTCGTGATCTCTGATTTCCATGGGGGAATGAGTAGCTTCCTGTCGAGTATTGCCAGCGGCTCTGAGTTTTTTCAGAGGGATGATGTTGACGGCAGTGCCGACATCAACAAATGCTCTCTTGAACTCATTTCCTTTGATGTGCACAGTGGTGAGCAGTCCCCAGTCATACATTTCTTTGTCCGTCGCTGGAGGCTCAGTAAATGTCTCTTGAATCAGTAGACGCTTTCCTGACACGATGTGGTTTAATGCAACAAACATGCCTTTCCTTTGAGATTTTGATAAGTATAGCAATTCGCAGATGTGGTCAATTAAGGATTGAACTGCCTCTTTGACGGGAGGTTCAGAAAGAGTGAAGGTTCTGATGGGAAGGGGACCTCTGTGTACTCCTTCAGTCCCCAAATTTAATTCTCCCGATTCGAACTTTTCCTTAAATATACGATTCAAAGTTTTGCAATCACTTGTGTGATGGCTGACAAATCTATGAAAGCGACAATAGCGAGGATTTTCCATGGCCTCTTCAGTTAGTTCCTTCTTGATATATGGAAACTTGATTGCACCGTCTTGAATCCAGGCGTCCAGTAATTCGATAACTTCTTCAATGGAGCAGGGGAAATAAGGTGCTTCTGGATCTTCCATGTGAGGAGGAGCTTGCACACTATCCTTCTTTTGCGCCTTTGAAGGGGTTGAGGAAGTATGCTTACGTTGTGGTTCAGCTTTCCGTTTGATCCCTTCCACAACAACATTTGTGGAAGTTTGAAGGTTGTATTGTTTGTTGATCAAACGTCTGCTGCTGCCTCTGGCCTCTCGTGGTTCTTCAGCTTTTGCAGTCTTAGTCCTTTCTAGTAGAGCAGGTGCAGTAGTTTCCGACCTCTTGGCTGCTTCATGGAGTTCTGAGAAAGTCTGGAACCTGAGATTATCCAATAAGGCTCTGTAGACTGGAATCATTACATTAATTCATAGGTCCACAAGTTGTTGTTCTGTGACATTTGGATCATGGCGATCCAACGCTTGAACTCTGAACTTCTTCACATAGTCGTTAGGATGTTCGATGTTCTTTTGAAACATCCTTCCGAGATCAGAGAGGGCGACTTGCTCTGAAATAAAGAAATACTTTCTATAGAAAACATTAACCATTTCTCCCCAACTGTTGATAGTTCTTGGTACGATGTTATTATACCAGGTGTATGCCCTGCCTTTCAAGGATTTTGAAAATTCTTTGAGACGAACAACATGGTTATGCTCATGTTCACCCAAACCTTTCAGGAACCGAGAAACATGTTCTCGAGCATTGCCCGTTCCATTGTACAAAGTAAAGGTTGAAGAGATGTAACCTTTGGGAAGAGGAATCCTTTGAGTAGCAGCAGGGTATGGAGGTTGGTGATGATGGACATGTGGGGTCTTTCCCTTCCCACTGTTACCCAGAAGGCGTTCCAGATCCTCCCGGGTGATGAAGTTTGATGACTTCTTCGCTGATGGATCTTCTGCAGCTTTGCGGACTTCATCATCATCCACTGTATGAGTCGGAATTACCTCAGGATCAGCGTCTGAGGATTTTTTTTCTTCTCTTTTCCTTTTTGTTGAGTTTTCTCTGACATCTTGTCAGTGAGAGTCTTCAGATAATTAAACAGCTCTTTCTGTGTAGTAGCCATATCGGTTTGATTCTGTGCAAGGGTCTCTTGCAATTTGATGAGATCAGCAATGGTAGGTGGTGGGTTTCCTCTGACTTCCTCAGGGTGTCAGCCGAACAGAGGATGACCTTCCGTGTTAGCATGAGGAGGAGTAATATCATCACCTCCAATGTTAGAGGCCGAATGGTTTCCGGGATATCCTCATTGTTGTTGTTGCTGGTGCTACCATTGTTTGTGTTAGGATCTGCGATCGTACGTGACCTAAGATCAACCATCTTGTGAAAGATTGAGATTGCAACCGAGAGATTAATCTCCCACTATGGTCGCTAATCTGTAGATGGGGCAAAACGATTTGCTGGTTTTCACGGGATTGAGGAGACGACCGCACGGAGGAGACTCCTTGAACCGAGCGAAATGTTCAACCTCACACAGATGCACTGCAAGAAGAGAGTGCTTTGAATTTGAGAGATCAATCTGTAGTACTCCAGACTAAACCAAGACAATGGTCGTTCCATAGTAAATTAGGTCACAAGAGAGGATGGGTTGATCTGTAGGAGGGAAGCTGAGAAATGTGTGGAATCAATGGTAATCAAAGATGGTAGGTGTGTTGTGAAATCTGAATAAGATAAGTTATGAATGATTAAATCTCTGTTGAGAGTAATTACTCAGATGTTGAGTTAATCTCGTGTTGTCTGTGAGATGTGAGATTCTTGTTCTGTCTTCAATCATGATTCAAAGACTTATTTATATTGCTGGAATTCTAGGAGGGAAGCTGAGAAATGTATGGAATCAATAGTAATCAAAGATTGTGGGTGTGTTATGCGTTCTGAATAAGATAAGTTCTGAATGACTGAAGTTGCTCAGTTGAGAGTAATTGCTCAATTGATGAGGCATTGATCTCGTGTTTTCTGTGATACGTGAGATCGTTGTTTTTTCAATCATGATTACAGAGACTTATTTATATTGCTTGAATTATAGACACCATGATCCCATGAAGTGTGATAGTTGATGGAATCAAAGAGTGGGGAAGTGGAAATCGTATTTGAAACCAGTTGCTCATCGTGCGGAGACTTGGTCGATTTTCCATCCAATACTTTGTTAACTCCTTCAATTGATTGCACGACTTTCTCACATTCCATCGTGTGTATGAACACACGTGTCGTAGACCGCCAGACCAAAACCCTAGTTGATATCCCCCCAAGTGACACGATTGATGTCTCGTGAACGTGGAGTCTGCAGGGAAGACGTGTATTTAGTCAGTTGCTGACTTCATGGGACGATGAGTCCATGTATTTGCTGAGTTGAACATGATTCTACAAGATGTTCTGAAACTCATGAATTGAATGTGTCCGTTGAGACAGAGGTGTAAATATCACGTTGAGGTGAGCAAGTATTGCTCATTCGATGAATTGTTGAATATTGATAGTTGAACCAATATTCCTTGGTTTGAGCAAATATTGCTCATCTGAGCAAGTGTTGCTCATCTGATGAATTATTGGTAGCGTGACCAAAATAAAACATTAATTAGTATACTGGTAGTTGAACCGAGCATAATAAATAAGAATACTGATCATGAGATCGTCATAAAGTTATTAGTGTTCGAGTCGGGAATTATGATCCTTGGACTCAGAAACCCTAATTTGATCAATTGATGACCAATTGATGGTTTGTTTGAGAATTAACCATGGAATGAAGGAGGACCGGCTACATGAGACCGTGGGTCGATTATGTAGTGTCCATATGCTCGCGTGAGCAAAATACTAAGATCTCTTGAAGAGTTGGTGATTTGTTGATGAAAGAATGATTAAATGCTGGTTTAATCATTTATCCGGAAAATGCTCGTCCGAGCCTTAGGTGATAAAACCTAATTAATTATGGAGAGGTAAGAGACCGATCAATAGGTCATGAAACCATCCCTGGATGGTCGTGGGATCGAATGACGATCACTCCATGAAACTCCAAAATTATTTGGAAGAGTCTTGGACCTAATATGTGCAATTGTGCAAATTAGGTCAAATCATGAAAATATGCGGGACTGGCTCATTGCGAGACAAAGAGCCAACCTTGGTCGGTCAAGGTAACATGCTCGCGTCGTCAACACGTCTGTGTCTCAGTCCTGAGAATTTTGATATGTTCTGGCGTGCGTTTGAGCAACCATTTGAGAAAATATGACAAAATCAGGGTTTTGCTAAAACTGAGGAAACTTCATGAGATGAAGGAAAATAATTATAAAATGAAGGAATGATGAAGCGTGGGACTGCTAGGCGGAGGAATGGCCGGCCGTCCAGTGATCACGGTCCCGTGGTGCTTTTCCTAATTTTATATTTTTTTTCATGAATTTATGAAAATATCATGAAATAAAGGAATTTGTTGAAATTAAGGAGTTTCCTTGAAGTCAAGGAGTTTCTATGGGATCAAGGAAGCAAATAATATTAAAATAATAAAAATAAGGACGTGTGGGACCGGCTAGGGCATGGCTGGCCGACTTGGGCCCGGTCCCACGAGTTTCCCTAACTTTTATGTATTTTCCGTGTATTTTTCCATAGATTGAAGAACCATAGATTGAAGTAACAAAATATTGCGAAAATATTTGAATATTTTCGGAAATTCAGTGGATGAATCCAAGAATTTAAGAATAATTAACTGATGGTTCTATACTAGCAGAGCAAGCTGTCTATGAGCATTAATTATTCTGACATGAACTTGCTGGAGCTTCATATCCTTTATATAGTCAGGGAAAACTTGTTGTTTGTATCCTGAAGACGTTATCGCTCTATACTAGCAGAGCAAGCTGTCTAGGAGCCGTCAATCTCGTGATTCTATATAGAAATAATTACTGAAGTGTTCAGTATCCATTGAGATATGCCGTTGTCCAGCCGAGAGACTACATATCCGCATGTACTCTGAGAAAAAGTATTCTCAGTCAGAGATTCGATGAGAGACTCGTGTCTCAATACTTGCGTCTGATTGCTAGATCAGAAGTTCGTATAATTATGGGTTTACGATTTTATCATTTGTCGAAAATCCACCATCTACACAAATACATTAGATTAAATCAAATACTACATATCCGTCAATTAATGTCCTCATTTAATAGTCGAGTGGTGGGATTCCTAGGACGCTGAAGAGGTTGAATCTGTTGAGCTCTTTAAAAATGTTGAAACAAGCTTGGAATGAGAAAGATCTGCTGTGAGATACTGCGCACATCACTAGTGTTCTTGGTGCCACTTCATATACAGGTTAACCTTTCAGTTTATTTTGGTGACTGTGCACTAGACATAGGAATTCCGATATTTCCCGTCTAATCACACTAAAACGTTGTGACAATACTTCGGGCTCACGATTAAACATGTTCCATGTTTGTATGACGAACATTCTAAAAATATTCTCCCAAAATGTTCTCTTCAACGCGGCTTCATTCCCATTGACATTATCGTTTGTTTGAAAAACAACGACTCTACAAATAGCTAAATCCTCTTCTAAAGTGTATTTACGACCACGAGATCTAGGAGATACTCTTGGAGGCATTTTTTGGTGACTTTTGAGAGAGATTTAGAGGTGAAGGTGTGAATTTTAGGTTGAAATATTGAGTAGTATTTATAGGATATTCAAATAGAGATGTTGGGTGATTAAATTTGGGACCGTTCAGATGTTGTCTTTGGCGGGCAGAGAAGGGCTATGGGGATTATGCTGAGCCGCCAGCGAATTTTCTAGAACCGCGCGGATTAAGATAGGCTGCCGGCGGTTGCTGCTGATCTGCGCGGTTTGAGAAGAGACGCATTGGCTGCTCAAGAACCACAGTGAGAAAACCATTAAATTTTCCCATCCATTTTCCTCTTTTGTTGAGTTCATAATGGGATCAAAATGAACATTTGTTCACTCCATAGGAACCGCTTAAGTGGCTATAAGTAGAGTGTATGTAATCTGGCTCTCATGTTTGTCTTAAATTTACATATGAATGTGGAGAAGTTCAAATACCGGTTATCACTCATAAGTTCATTGCTACAGTATTTGTGGAGCTGTAACTCTAAAGTTCATCTAATTTTATCTGGCCACTGTAGTGCTACAACATTTGTTACCATGATCAATATGTATTCGTGGTACAAAATGTGAATTGGGGTTTTATTTTTCATTTAGTTATTGGAGTTTTAATAAAGAGTTTTCAAGTCTTGGTGTGGTTTGACCTTAAGACCTAAGGGTCTCTATGGATACTTGCTCATTTTTACGAGTGAATGGAATAAGTATCCTTTAGTCACAGATTGGTAAAACTAAAGATGGATACCACCATATAACTAAGAAACTTAGTTAGGTATATGGGCCGGCAGAGGACACTTTCCATGGCTAATGCGTATACGCACGTGTGTGAATAAACCAAGATCTATACGTTTTTTGGAAAAATTAAAACAATATTTTATTTCCTAAATAAATTTAGGTCAAATTTATTTATTTCTTAATTTGGGAGTGTATGACATGGTATGATATTATTTTCTTACGAAAAATATTTTATAAAGTATTTATGTGCATGAGGATAAAATTATTTCTAAACATTTTTTGGTTGTTTAATGTCAACATGATGCAACATAATTTCGCTCATTAATTGTTCATTGATTTTACGTAGTGTGTTTATTTCCCTTTCATCCTTTGTTGCTAAGTTCCGAGAGTGGATAGCTTATATTGTGCTGACACAAACTATACTTGACAGTTTTATCCAGGACACATCTTCGCTGTGGTGGTTTAAGATTGCTCATTCTGGAGTGTACCCTCGAACTAATGCTAAGGAAAACTTCGCTTTGGTACTTAAATCCTAAGATTTCCATGAGAGGATAATTGGGCAACCAAAAGAGTTGTGGTTGGTCATATATGCAGATTTTAGCTCATAAACCATTGGACAGTTGATGTTAACATAAACCATTAACAATGATATGAAATGAGATCATAGACATTTGATGTTAACTAGACTGGCCCAAAAAAAGTAAAGGAAAAAAACACAAACAAAAGAGAAAAGGTTGAGAAGAAGCAAATACATCATTCATCATAAGAGAGTTCATGAGTAGGTTAATACATGTGTTTCTCAATATCAGGATAAGTAAAAACAAAAAGGCGCAGTAAATCACTCACAATACTATACTCTTTTTATTTTCTTTTAATATAATATCGTCTTCTTTGTATCGAAAGAGTGATGGATCATTAGCAACACCATCATCATTAGTGACGTCATCGGCAGCACCTATTAGATTATGACAACTCTTGTCACAAAAAAATAATACATAATTGAAAAGCTCATTCATTACACTCAGTTCTTTACTAAATTGGTAGAGTAAAATCATTGTGTTTGATACATACTGGTCAATAATTTTATGATTGAATATTATTACGAGATGAAATTCAAAGATGTAAATATAAAACTTAATTAGAGGGACATGTTTAAAACTAACACAAAAGGTGACTATCTAGTAAAGTCTTGACCAGTAGTAATGGTAGTGTTGATACACCACCAACATTGCCACCTGGCAAACCCAAAAGAAAAAAAAACAACGATAGCAACAACGATAGCAACAACGCCACCACGAACGATACTCCGACCACTAGAATCCAATAACAACAATGACAGCACTCTGATCTTTCCGATCTTTGTACGTAATGAAGAATAAATTGGATGATTAAGTTGGTGTTGTCCGAAGAAGAAGACATACCCAGTAACAATTTAAGTGCAAATTAATTTTTACATAAGAAATAGAAAAGAATGTGACAAGAGAATTGGTACAAACTCCTCGGTATAAGTCAAGTTTCCAATCTCATGATATTTTTAAAGACTTCTCATCTCCATAAAGATATCATAACTCTTAGTGCCATCTTTAAGTCGGTTCAGGTTAACAATATCGGTCATTGCATCCATATTGGTCAGCTCGTATAGAACTTCATCGAAGGAGTAGTACGAGACCCACTTCTTTAAGTCCTAATCACCGCATAAGATTTCACTACTCGTATATATGCAATATGTAATCAGTCTTATTATGATCATATAAGTTATCATATATCATGTTTAAACTTCAATATGCTGAAATTGAACTTCTCAAAATCTTCCATTAAATTTAAAAAATCTTTAAACTTTGTCTGAAATCGCTTCTGCAAGGATATATATTTAAACAATTTTTACTTCAAAGTTAGTATAAAAAACTGTAATAAAATGAAATATAAAATATATGTCATTTAATTACCTAAACATCGCTCAAAACTCGACACACCTGAGAATGCTCGGTTGTTTTTCTCTCGCCATTAATGTGTTCTCTTTTATGTCTTCTACATCATTGTCAATATTAGAGTGATCAATGATTTTTTGGCCACATTCTGATGTTCAATTAAGAGATATGGCTTGTGTATCGTTAAATTACTAAAATTAATAAAAAAAAGTGTAGATTCTTTGGTTCATTTGAAGTGATTCCTCACACTTTGACAAAGCACACTGCAGACTATGCTGAAAGATGTCACAGTTATATAGATAGACAAAAAGAGATCGAACCTTCTCATTTTGTACTCTATCAGAAGTTCTTGAAACATATATTCTGATTATGCGTGACACGAGGATAGTTCCGAAAAGTCACATCTACCAACTTAGTGGGCCTGTGTAAGAAGAATTACTTCCCTCATCTAGAAGAAGAATACCTACCATGTGAACATATAGAGAGTGAAATGAAATTAGAACAAACCCAAAATAAAAGGAAATACTCGTTATGCTTCTTTCCGATAAGTAAAATAGTTAATTTATTAAAACTAATACTCCCTCTGTTTCTGAAAGACCGTCCTCTATTCTATTTTGGTCTGTTTCAAAATTGTGTCCAATTTCTGTTTATAATCATATTTTTCCAATACACTATCTGATATATCCTTAAAGTTTTATATTCATAAATTTTTTTTAATGGACCCAATCTAAAATATTAATGAGATTTGTATAATCAGGGAAACAAATATATCCTCCATTCCTTTTAACTTTTTTTTTTTTTTTCTATTTACAATCCCATAACAATTTTTGGTAATTTTTATTACTAACATTTTTATCCAAATAAATTAGACAAGTAACTAAGGATATGCATGTAAACTATTACGGTCTCCTTAATATTTTGACAAAATCAAAACGGACTGTCTTTTAGAAACGGAGGGAGTAAGTAATATTTTTAATAAGTAGGCTAACTTAGTACTAGTCCAACTGCATGAAACATCAAAATTATTTTTCTCCACCGTTTGGTTCCATGCCGAATATCGTTGACTAGTTTACGTTAAAGAGACCAATATTTTCTTTCAAATTAAAACTTCGACAAAGTTATAAACAATCTATTTCAGTGTATTTAATTGTTTTAGAGCTAGCAATGGGGAGAACTGCTAGACGTCCTCTTCATGGATGCTCAAACGCACATTTGGGGGACTTGAATTCTTTGATAATGATCATGTTTTAATCCAAGTTTCGTATGTTAAAATTGGTGAACAAAGTGGGTTTGTTAGAGGAAGACTTTTTGTTGTGGTCATATCCTCTTTCAGCTGATTGAGAACGATTTTTTTTGGGAACCATGATTTTTTTTGGGATCATGGTTTTATTTTGGGTAAAGGCATTAGAAGTAATTTTAGGTCACCCCATATCTAGTTATTTATTTAATACCTAATCTACCCTCTTAATTAATTTTAGATTATGATTAGTGAATGATTTAGTTAAAAATAATTAGTGAGATTAAATTAAAAGATGGGTTTATTATTAGTTGAGTAGAATTATTGAGAGAGTAGAGTTAGAGAAGATGAAGGAGAAAAACATGGAAAATAAAAAAAAAATCCAATTCACTAAGTTTGAGTATTCAAATGATGAAAACTCATCTGCTTCTTCATCTTCATCCTCTCCTAGAATATTTGTTTATCTTCAAAATGATCCGGATTTGAACTGGATTTTGAACAGTTCGGTTACTTTATATGAAGAACAAGTAACCGAACTCATCTGAAGCTATAGTTCGATTGCTCCGTAAGATGAACAAGTAACCGAACTCATCTGAAAGTGTAGTTCGGTTACTTGTTCCAAACACGCAGGTTACCGAACTCTCAAATAATAGAATTTCTAGGAGTTACAGCGTTGTGTTCGGTTGGTTCTCAACTAACCGAACTTTGGTGTACAAAGTTCGGTTGCTTCGCAAACTGCATGCACTTTTGATCTAACCGAACTTTACGTAATATAAGAGTATATAAGTTTACAAAGTTCGGTTCTTTCACAAACTTGAACCTAACAGCAAACCAACCGTACTCTGAGTTCGGTTTCTGCGATAAAATTATTAAGTTACCGAACTTAACAAACAAAAAAAATGTGAAGTTACATCGTCTATTGGCTAAGTTCGGTTACTTTGTAGTTTTTTAAAAGTTTTTGCGAACAAACCGAACTCTATTGGCTAAGTTCGGTTATTTTGGAACTCAACATAGTGGCCACAACAACACAGTTCGGTTAGACTGGATTTGTTTTTTTTCAGTTCTAAGGGTGGAGTTCAGTTACTTTGTAGTTTTAAAATTTTTTGCGAAACAACCGAACAGAGAGTTCGGTGACTTAGTTTTAAATCCAATAGAACCGAACTGTTCTCCGTGTTCTTCATTTTCAAGAAGTTCGGTTAGTAAACTAGTATTTTTTGGAAAATCGGCCTAACCGAACATGGCTCTGTAACTCCTATTAAAACTCTATTTTGATGATTTCTATTCGATTGAAGCAATCAAAATCAAATTAAAGTGAAGGGTTTGTTGGAAAATACCTCCGGAGTGGTCCCATGACAGAATCAGGTTGCGGCTGGCGTCTTTTATACTCGATAAAATTATTATGTAACCGAATTTAATTGTGATTGCATTGATGTTATTACATTTCTTAAATAGGCGGTGGTGGTGGTGGTGGGAGGAGGAGGTGGTGGTGGTAATCAGTGGTTGGTGGTGGTGATAATCGGAGGTGGTGGTGGTGGGCGGTGGTGGTGGGAGGAGGTGGTGGTTATATTGGTGGTTATTAGGTTGGTTTTAAATTAAATTAGGTTAAGGGTAGGTTAGTCATTTCAACGTTTTAGAATACCCCTTATCATTATAGGGAATGTGGCCTAATAAAATCATGGTCTCCTCAAAAAAAATCATGGTACCTAAAAAATCATTCCAGATTGATCAGTTCATTTCTAAGACAACACACATTAATTGGGCTAGTTTTAATGTTTATTTTTGAATATTTTAAACTGTGCTTCTATTTGTTTTTATTTATTTTTTCGGAAATTTGTAGTTTGGATAAAAATCGCTACGGGTTATGAACCTGTTTAGTACAATATATAATAAAAATAAAACACTCATGATTCATATCTCCTGTGTTTATCTATATTCGAAGCAACAACTAACTATGTTTCTTAGTTTTGGCCTTAAAAATTACATGAAACTAAAATCAAATCAACCGATGTAATTTTGGATACATCTAAATTTAAATTGAGAAAGAAGTGGGCCACCTCTTTTTAATGTCCTAATTTCATTTAGTTGCACGTTAATGTATATTTTACACAAATCAATTAAAATCAACAGTTTATCTTTGGTGTAGTTTTGTGAGAGAAAAAGAAGAAAAAAAAAGACTTTGATTCTAATATTTAAAGAATCTTTACCAAAATGATTTTCTTATCAAATACAAACATAAGAATATCCACTTTTCTCAAAATCTATGAAGACGGCGTATTAAACTGAGTCAGGTAAGCTGCTGGTCCTATCCATTTCCTTACCCATACTAATTTACATGTCACTTTAGTAACTTTTACGTCATAATAATTTGCAAAAGAATAAGAAAAAAAGTAAGAAAAAGTTATAGTAATTTCATTTTTTTAAACCTTATAAAGCATTTGTGAGGAGCTATTGCGGTACTTTTAGTAAGGTTTCATTATCTTCAAAATAGCGAATTTGCAATTGCTTGATATTTTTTGTTTGTTATGTTTATACTTTATCCGTCGACAATAATAAAATTGAGTAAATAAATGGAAAAAGTATAGAGAAAAAAACATCCATTTTTGGTTAAATTCTTCGGCCAGACCTATTCCCAAACTAAACATCATACTCATATTGTTTGGAATTCTTGAATTATAGCTTCCAATTTATTAGTCTCCTCAATTATGTATATCCAAGAAAAAACTAAATTTTCCCTTGTACACATTATTATTATCTTGAACGTTCAAGGCTTTACAAGTATGCAACTACTACTATCGGAACATTCTTTAGTTTCGTTCAAGAATAAGTTACCCATTCTCGAACTCGAATTCTTAGAAGTATCCATTGCCATCGAGTCTGTCATGTTATTACTATTTTCATAATTTTAGGTTAAGGGATTGACCAGAACCCAAACTAATAGTTAATCATCATCTCATGCTGATCGGACACTGAAATAGTGGACAACCCGTCCGGAGCCAAACTGTCTATGATGCACGGGTTCTTCAAAAGTACAGACATATTCGTATTAGCGTCGTATCAGATACTTTGGGATACATGGGAATACGTATAATATACTCCACTTAAAGTATCACCTTTTTTTAATCATAAGAAGTGTAAGATACCTTTCAGATACTTTAAGAGGGGATACTTCCTATAATTTGAACTTGTATTTTTGTATATAAAATCTATATACTTATAATAAGTCTCCTCCAGGCCTCACATGTATGACATATGAGTTCTGAAAAGACGAGGGTGCCCAAATGCACCACAATCTTTTATTTATCAACCTATAAGTTCTCAACCGAATGTGATCGTCTATGGACAGAGTCGAGACAATACAAAAAAATCGGTTCACACTTCATGTAATCGTCTATGGATACGATATCGAGACAATACAACAACAAGATCACTTGTGTGATTGACTATGGATACAAGATCGAGAAGATAAGACAACAAAATGTGCACTTTATAATAGCTTCGGTAATAACCGAAACACTATAGGATCAATATCAATTGTTACGGAATCAACGTACAAGTGCAATTTACTTTAATTATAATAAAACAATTATAATGCGGAATAATAAAGTAAATGACACATCAAGATTTTGTTAACGAGGAAACCGCAAATGTAGAAAAACTCTGAGACCTAGTCCAGTTTTGAAGACTCTCAGAATTAAGACACTATACAAAATCTAATACCAACTTCGTATAGTTGAGACGAAGCAGACTACCCATAGCTACTTAGTTCCCTCAGTATCCCTGCACCTTCGACTTTTAGAGTCACGCATGTGAATAGCAAGTCCTTTGGATCGTATTCCAAACAACAAATGAAGAATCTATTTAGTAACCACTCTAATCAATCTGGCTATAATATATTTGATGAGTTGTTGACAAAGGCTCTTATGTTTAATTAATAAACTCCTTTGTATGATTAGATCAATCTAAATATTGATTACCGAAATAATCAAGTTCTAGATTCGCAATCAATCAATATAAATCTTAAAGAGAAACTATAAAGCGATGTCGCTCGTACGCAACTAATCAATCAAGTATATCAAAGATAAAACGATTCTAGTTGGATCCCAGCCGATCAAGGTTTGTGCACTAAATCCACAAGATACGAAAACTAATTAATAAGAATTCTTCTCTGTCTTCAAATATTCTATTGCCTTCAAATACCTGTACAAAAACACTTGAATCCTCTTATGTTCAATCACGCACAGAACTGAGTCTGTTAACAATGGACTATCACAAGATGTCTTTAGATCCAAAGATGGTTTTAAAGATCCCGTCGATACTTTGATCTAGTTTGAGTGAGCCTTATATCAGAAGAGAAGGTTCTCAAGAATAAACAAACTAGGTGCAATCAAAGTTACAACAATCATTAGTCAATAAAATCAATAATCGGAAACTAATAACACCGCAATTATCTAGTTTCCCACCAACGGTACTCGTAGAGCTTCTTGATCCCACAGAAGTATTTAAACGAGCGATCGTATGAGATTTCGCCTAATTAGGTTACTTTCCTCTATGAATAGACGGCTCCACCAGAAACTACAAGAAATGAAGTTTGCCTGGCTTTTAGGATAGTTTGCAAGAAATGCAAACTCAAGTATTTATAAACCAAGGTTGTTTGGACAACAACGAAATTCCAAAACCGAAAATATTCTCAAGATATGCATTAAAGTACCTAAATTCGGTTTTCCTATTTCCAATTAGTGTTAACCAATATTTCCGAAAAATCTCATGGAAAGACTTATATTATTAGTCTAGCACATTAACTAATAATATTTTCCAGAGGATATTCTTTAATTGCTGGTAATTAAAACATATATGATGAAAATCATAATTAAATGCTTTTCACTTTTTCGGACCTGGGATCACCTTGAGTATCAACGAATATCTTTGAACATTAAATGATAAGAGTCATGTACATGTTCAAATATGTCGACATCCGGAAGCTTCTCAACTTAACAAACCCAAAACCCTAATTCACACACACCATGAAGAAATATGTGAACCATGGTTATTGGTTTTGTACATGGAACCGATTAAACCATCACTCCAAAATATGTTGTGACCGGTTATAACATGATTCCCAATACATGCCGTAATCGGTTACACCTTGCTCACAAAGTAGCTTGTGACTGGTTATACCTTGCTTCCCATGTTAGCTTGTGATCGGTTACAACTTGCTTCCCAAAGGTAGCTTGTGATCGATTACAACTAATTTCCCAATTCATCTTGTGACCGGTTATACATTAGTTCCCAAAGTAACTTATGACCGGTTACAACTTGCATTGCAATATACCTTGTGATCGGTTATACCTTGATTTACAATGTAGCTCATGACCGATTACAACTAGCTATATTATATAGGCTATGACCGGTTGTACCTCAAATCTCAACAAAGCTAAGATAGGTTCTACCAAAGTCATCTTCCATTGGTCATCCAAAAAGATATTCAAAGAATATCAAGACCAATCATGATTTCCCTTTCGATTATGAAAACAAGTTCATACATCTACTTCCTTAAACTCATGTAAAGATACATAGTTTTCTAGGATGAAATCATACCTATATAATGCACACATAATCAAATAAATATATACAATAGATTATGTCGATATCGTATTTACGAAGTTCCAAAAGATAAGCGTTTATACTTCGTAATATGTTTTCCTTGACACTTTGATCACACTATTATGACCAAGTTTCACCACTAGAGTATTCTATACAATATATACAGCTTCTCATGACATGTTTTCAATATAGCACGACTTGAAAGATACGTTAGGAATGGAAACAAGATCAAGTCAATATTACTAACCTCAAGTGGAAGGATGATGTCGTCGTTGTAGTCGTCACTTCTTCTCATTCTTCAGTTCTTCGGAGTAATACTTGTATGTGTCAACATTCCTAGACTTTCGATTCTAACCTAAACGAAGTTGACTCTAGTATTTAATCAAGCGACTCTAGATGAGTTTTGGTAATAAAATATGACAACCAAACTTGGAATACCAATGCTTGGTGGGTTCAACCGATCTATGCTCTGACAAGTTCTTTCGGATCTTTCTTATAGGACAAGAAAGTCAGTTCCTCTCTTAGATTCACTGGTAGAAGAAGGTTAGCATGTTAGCTAAGTTTCTCGAGAAATTCAAATAAATGATTATAAGGGGAGTTAATAAGTCTCGATTAGTTAATGATGTTGAAATACTTGTATGACCCTACATACATGGCACACAGAAACATAGACTCCGATTACAGCGTTTGAAAATCACAGTCTGATCATAGCCAGCAGCACATATGAACTGACGAACGAAGCAGATTGGAATAAGGATATTGAGATTGGGGTAGGGAAGAGATATTTGTATTCATGAACATATTCGAATAATTATATCTAAACCTAATATCGTGTTGACTATAAAGAAAAAAGACTTGGTGGTTATTTTATGGTGCTTCATCTCCAGTGTTACAATTTTTTGCTTTTAAGGCTTCTTGGGCAGCCATGTTCCTCGTGTTGTTCATAGAGAAATTGGAGCACACATAATTTTATCCATTCAATTAAGATAAATAAGATTGAACCGCAAACTGCTGAGAATTTAACATTTTCTCACAACAATCTTCTATGAAATGATCAGAGAAAGCAGAATGTGAAATATTTGTGGAGATGCATTTGATCCACTTAACAATAAGGGAAAACTTGAAGTAGGAAATCTTTCATTTTACGAGCAAGAACTAGAAACCGTGATATTTGATGAATACAAATATTGAGAGAGATGTTAGATAGTTTAACGGGTGAGCCTTGGTGTATCAGGGGTGATTTTAACGAAATAAGAGTTATGGAGGAAAGAAAGGGATGTAATAGAGCTTCAAATTGAATGAAATTGTTTGATGAACTTTCCAATGACCTCGACCTCGTGGAGTTACCTATTTACGACACAAATTATACTTGGAGTACACCACCAAATAAGAAGGGCAAGATTGATCGTTTCTTATTCTCTCTCGATTGGGATGCGCATTTTCCAAATCTTATCTTGAAGCGCCTTGCGAGACCTTTTTCGGATCATTATCCTCTTGAGTTATGCTCTCTTGTGATGGATTGGGGAGCTTGTACCTTTCGGTTTCAATTAGCTTGGCTTGAAGGTACTAATATTATTTCTTTGATGAAAGAATGGAGGGAGTCTTTCTTTTTTGTAGGTTCCGCGAGCGAGTGCTTTTCTAAGAAGCTAAAAGCTTTGAAAGAAAAATTGAAGGCGTGGAATAAAGACATTTTCGGGAGTGTTGATCAAGCCTTAGATATGGCACTTGACAAGATTAAAGAATTGGGTGATCTTGATGATGGATCTCACAATGACCGAAGAAGACATGCTTGTCACGGATAAAGTTGAGTTCGAGACGGCCCATAGCGCAAAGAAATTTTGCTTCGTCAAAAATCAAGAGTCAAAGGGATCCATGATGGTGATAGAGATACCAAACATTCTATCGTGTGTTAAAGGGTCATAGAGCTATAAACAATATTAATATTCTTCGCATAAATGGTAGATGGACCGGGAATAAAGACGAGATCAAAGAAGGCATTGCAAATCACTTTGAGGAAGCTTCAAATGATAGACCAAGAATTAAAGATATGTGTTTAAATCAAATTGACGAAGATGCTAGAATTTGGTTGGTGAGGTCGTTTAGTGAAGACTAAGTAAATAAAGAAATACATGATTTGGGTGTGGATAGAGCTTCGGGTCCGAATGGATTCCCTATGAAATTTTATATTGTTGGTTGGGACTTCCTTAGAGATGATTTGATGAAGATGTTCAAGGAATTCCACGATCATAATATTTTTGATCTCTATTTAAAGAACAACTCTATTGCTCTTATTCCCAAGAAGGTTGGTGTTGAGGAGGTCAAGGACTTTCGATCTATTAGCCTTATAGGAAGTGTTTACAAGATCATCTCCAAAGTTTTAAAGTAGCGATTAAAGGTATATCTCCCTATCTTAATTTCCCATACTCGACCTAGTTTTATAAAAGGTCGTCAAATCCTAGATGGAGTATTGATAGCTAATAAATGTGTGGATTCTATTCTAGACTCCGCCGAAAAAATCCAGGGTTGATGTGCAAGAGACTTCATCAAGGTGATCCTCTTTCACCCTTTCTTTTTACCATTGTTGGAGAAGTGTTAAGTCATATGTTGAGTAAAGCTCAAGAAGTTGGTAAAATTTCGGGTTTCTTGGTGAAAAATGGGAGAATAAAAGTTAATCACCTTCGATTTGCCGATGATACCATTATTTCTCTTGACGCGAAGCATGAGCAAGTGGATGCCCTCCGTTACTTGCTATTATGTTTTTAGTTAACGTCGGGTTTGAAGATTAATTTCTTTAAAAGTTGTTTGTTCAGTATCGCTCTTAATGAAGATATTGATGGATTTGCGAGTATGTTAGGGTGTAAAAAATATAATTTCCCAAGTATTTACCTTGGTCTTCCTTTGGGTGATAAAGTTAGTGGTTCTCATAAATTGGAGAAGATCATGGAGTCTTGTGCTTCTAGGCTTTCTTCTTGGAAAGGTCGGTCGATATCAAGAGGAGGTAAGTTGTCTCTTATAAAAAAGTGTTTTGGCTAGCTTGCCCATTTATTACCTTTCGATTTTTCTTGCCCCATGCTCCATAACAAATAAAATTGATAGAATAGTAAGAAATTTCTTATGGGATGATGACTCGAATAAGAGAAGAATTCATAATATTCGTTGGTCCATGGTTTTGAAGTCTACAAAAATAGGGGTCTTGGAATTCGAATGTCTAAACATATGAATTCAGCTCTTCTCAAAAAATGGTGGTGGAGATTGAATGGAAAAGGATGCTTTTTGGAGGAAAATAATTGTGGAAAAATTTGGTGAAATTTCAACAGGGTGGGAAACTCTTCATCCTAACGATTCAAAAGGTTGTAGTTTGTGGCACAATATTTATAATGAGCTTGAAAACTTTAATAAACATGTAAGATTCAAAGTTGGGGCGAGCAAAGAAACTAGATTTTGGAGATATTTATGGATCGGTGATGGTGTGTTTTATAATAGATTTCCGTTGGCTTATGAAGCTTCAAGAACCAAAGGGTGTGTAGTGGCTCGGTTGTATGAAAGATATAGCGACGGTATAAAATGGAAGTTTATGTCCCGTGAAAGATATTCTCAAGCTATATTGAGGGAGGTTGTTTCCATAAAGTCGTCACTTGAATCGGTTAATATCCAAGAAGGAGTTATGGACTCTGGATTGTGGATGGTTTGGGATCATAATATGTTGGAGTCATATTCGGTAAAGAATGTATTTACTTCTCTTAATGAAACGAATGTCATAGATTTCCCAAGCGACATTATTTAGAGTTGGTTATATCCTTAAAAAGTTAACTTCTTTTTTTGGCTTCTCTCTCATGAAAAGTTGACGAAGACCGATAAACATGTTCGAAGGGGAAATGATGCGGATAGGACATGTAGATTTTGCGAAGAAGAAGATGAAACAAGCTCTCACTTGTTTTATGAGTGTTAGATAACTAAGAGAATTTGGAAATATTTTGTTGAAGGATGTGATTTACGTTGGAGCTATAATGATCATATCTCCACAATGATTCAAACTTGGAGTCATGATTGGGGTGATAAGCGCCTTAACCGTAAATAAATGGAAGGATCTTCAACAAAAACAAGAAAAATCTAGCATGTATAATTAGAGATGTCAAGATTCAAGCTTTCTTTTGAGCGGAATCAAATACCAAAATGCTAGGCTTAACGGCTAATATGCATGGTAGTTTGTTTGTGGGATTCGTATTCCGATTGTACCCTTTGAGAGGGGCTAAAGGCGCAATCTTATTCCGCTCGTTTGATTTCACTCTCGGCCTCATTTATTTTTCTTTTTTTCTTGGGTGACAGATTCCAAAATCGGTTTACTTTTTTGTTTCAGTTGTTTTTATTGGGCTGAGGTACCCCCTTAAGTACCTCTTATTCAATGATATTTCTTTTGACCGATCAATATATATATATATATATATTTGTGGTTTTCTAGTGATGAAGGAAGGAACACAATAGCGATAACAACAACAAAGTGTGGGCAGATCCGGAAAGAGAGATGCAATAAAAAAAATCTGAAAAGATGTCAATCTAGTTAGTAAATATTTTTATTCATTTTCGCTTTACTGTTATCTTATGTCTACGAAAATTTACACATGCACAAAATTTCATAAGCTTATGCGGTCAGTTTTTCACATGTACACCAGTTTGTACACCCTAATTATTCAAGCAAGAATAAACCTATGAAGTCACTTTTTTCACAAATGCACTAGTTTGCAAACCCTAATTATTTATGCAAGCATAAGCTTATGGAGTCATTTCATTCACATGTGCACCAGTTTGTACCCCCTTGTTATTTAAGCATAAGTTTATGGCGTCAATTTTTTCATATGTGCACCAGTTTGTACACCCTAGTTATAGCTTACATACTTAACTTTCTTGTAAGGTTAACATCATATTTAAGCGGCGCTTCTGCTTCAAAACTTCCGACACTAAGGACTAACACTTCTGATGATCTTCCTTGGATCTACAGTTTCACTACCTACGAGAAACTAGTGGATCAAGAAGACACACGTATGACCGAAAGTTTATGTGAACTCATACACTTATCCAGAGATCAACGTACGAACACGTTTGTTGCACTTAACTAAATATCATCTGATGTGCAACTAACTTTGTCGTCTCAATCAGTTGAGGAGATATCCATGGTGTCTGACCATTCGATAAACAATATCACTTTCACTGAAGAAGACCAAATGACCGAGGAAAGACAAAACCGACCTTTGTACCTGACCGCTTTTATCAAATACTTTGAATTCAAAAGGTCTCTTGTCAATACAATTGCTTCTACCAATGTTATTTCCATCAAGACTCTTAGGGCATCCAAGGTCCCGCAAAGCAAGATCGTTCATCATCCCATCTTGATGACAGATTTCGAAGGAAGCCAGATCCAAATATTTTTCTCTCATATGCACCAGTTTGTATACCCTAGTTATTTACGCAAGCATAAGCTCATGAGGTCATTTTTTACATGTGCACTAGTTTGTACGCCCTAGTTATAGCTTATGGAATCATTTTTCGCGTACACACCAATTTGTACATCCTAATTATTTACGCAAGCATAAGATTATGGAGTCATGTTTTCACATGTGCAACAATTTTTACACCCTAGTTATTTACGCAATCATAAGATTATGGAGTTAGTTTTTTCACATGTGCACCAGTTTGTACACCCTAGTTAGCTTATGGAGTCATTTTCTTCACATGTGCACCAGTTTGTCCATTCTAACTATTTATGCAATCATAAGGTTGTAGAGTCATTTTTTCACATATGCACCACTTTGTATACCCTAGTTATTTAAGAAAAAGCGGGGGTCTAACAACCACACCCAATATTTCGTTCGGCAATCTGTATGGACTAACTCCAATATAATACCAAGCGAATAAACTAGACAGTCAGACTCAATCAACGAAAAACATCCAAGAGTTATATCTCAATTTATTAATACAATCTTCAATCGAACATATAGAAATCTGTGAGCCTGATTGATATGGGAAATAACTTGAACGGTATCAAAAACCAATGTTCAAGTGTCAATCAATTTCAATCAACAACCAAAGGTCGGATTTACCAATTGATTGAACTACGCACAACCTGTGATATTCCAATTATATAAAAAAATATAATGCAGAAAATAAATAACACAGACACCAGAAGTTTTGTTAACGAGGAAACCGCAAATGCAGAAAACCCCGTGACCTAGTCCAGATTTGAACACCATACTATATTAAGCCGCTACAAACACTAGCCTACAACAATTTAATTTTGGACTGGAATGTAGTTGAGCACTAACCAAGTCTCACACCGATTAAGGTACAGTCGCGTTCCTTACGCCTCTGAATCCCAGCAGGACTCTACGCACTTGATCCCTTAGATGATCTCACCCACAACTAAAAGTTGTTACGACCCAAATTCGATGAATTGATAAACAAATCTGTCTCCTACAGAAAAGTATATTCTGATAGATAAATTTGTCTCCCACAGAAATACCTACGAAGTTTTTGTTCCGTCTTTTGATAAATCAAGGTAAATAAGAACCAATTGATAATCCGGTCTTATATTCCCGAAGAACAGCCTAGAAATGTCAATCACCTCACAATAACTTAACTATATGGTAGTTGAACAAGTTATTGTGGAATCACAAAGAATGAGAGGAAGAACTTTGTGATTACTTTTTATATCTTACCTGTCGGAGATAAATCTCGAGCCAATCTTAGAGAAGATAGTACTCAATACGATAGAACAAATAAGATCAGAACACGCAACTACAGAGAAAATAGTTGGGCCGGGATTCAGAATCCCAATGAAGTCTTTAAGTCGTTAACCTATAATGGTTTTAGGAAAAACCTAGGTGTTTGTGGGTGAAAACCGTTTCTGCTGATTTTGTTAAATTTGGGTGTGTGGATGAGAAACGAATCTAAACCCTAAACAATGCACTGCATGGGAGTACTTTTGATTCGAGAGATCAATCTGTACAATCCTGGCCTAAACCAAGAAATGGCCGTTCTAGGCTTGTTTCGGTCACAAAGTGAAGGAGAAGGGTTGGTCTTAGGGAGGAAAGCGAAGAGAGTGTTGAGACCAGAATAGTTGATTCTGAAGGTGTGGTTGTTTATGACTTGTATCTGAAAGTAGAACTGGCTAGCAGAATGGAAAGCTACCAGGTGATTTCTAGATACTGTGTTGTTGCCAACCAAAAAACTTGTTTTGGGTGAAAATAGGTGAAGCCTATTTATACAAGTCATATTGAAACGTACCCTGGTCTCGTAGGAAGTGGAAACGATTGAGTGGTGGAAGAATAGAGTAACGTGTAACCGTCAGTCATTATGCTTCCATGATTAAGGAAGTGAATTCGTTTACACCGTTACTTTTTACCACCACTAATTGTCCTGCTTCATGACACTTTCTTGTAACGGCCGCATTGCACGCCACACGTTGTAAACTGCCAGACCAATACCCTGATGAGCATCCCCCAGTTTGTGACATGTTTGATGACTCCAGTGTTTTCGTGGAAAACATGTAGCACTTTGCTACGTGTGGCAAGTCAAAGTCAAGAGACTTACCGCAGGAAAATATCATGTAATGCTATTAGGCTCGTTTTGGCTGGCCGCCTAAAACTTTCCACGGGTTTGTCAGTTCGGTAGTGAACTTCAATGGCTGAGATCGCATCTCATGAAGGAGGGTAGCCGTTGATTATGGATACCTTACGTTGGTGTCTGATAACGACGCGGTGGTGTTTTAGTTTACGCTAGTGGAAATGTGGCATGACCGGCATGGCTCATGAATGCCAGTGGCACGATGATGCAAGTAGCGCCTGGCATAGCCATGGCCACTAGATTTAGGCAGTTGGTCGTCTGAAACTTGCCACAAGTTCGTCAGTTCGGTGGCGAACTTGGATGGCTGAGATTGCATCTCATGAGTAAGGATGGCCATTGATTATGGCCGCATCTTGTTGTATAGCAAAGTGGCGCCTGGCGGATCCATGGCATAGCGGCATGCCAGTGGCGTGGCTGTGGCAGCTGTTTTTGGAATATTGGTGTTAGACCCAAATATGGCTTCTGGCAATATTGGCCTTGTTGCTAAGTTAATCTCGAGGCCTTAGGAGAGTCACTAGACTCAGTTGGCATGAAAACTTTTAGCCAAATTAGGGTTTGGCGCATCGCAACTCTATTTAGCACGTGCGGCATGATTGTGGCATGACGGCGTGGCTGGCATAGTTAGCACATGTCAGTGGCACGAAATAGCATCTGGCATAGCCATGGACGCTAGACTTTGGCACCTCGGTGTTGGACCCACATGTGGGGTGGCAACATTGGCCATGTTTCCACATCAATCTCAACGCTCTGGGAAACGTTGCTTGGCTTGGTTGACGTAGCAACTTTTCCTAAATTGGGGTTTGGCATGTCGAAACCCTAATTGGTGCGTGTGGCATGCGGTCGCGGCATGGCGATACTTTTTTGTGCACACGGAGCCATAGCTATGCCAAAGGAACTATGGCGAGGACGTAGTGTGGAAACGGCCACATGAGTAAGGATTGTCGTGGGTGTCTATGATATGGCGCCATTCCTAGGGCTTCCTGGGCCCACACGGCTCGTGGCATGTTGTGGGGCCGAAGTGGCATAATTTGTGTTGCGAAAATTTGGTCAATGTAAGGTCGTGCTTCTGACTAGAAAACCCTAATTTGGGCTTATCATGGCATTGGCCCCGAGCAGGAGGTAGGTTAGCACGTAAGGCGCTATTTATGGCATGTTGGTGCGCGGAGTGGCATGTTGGCGTGCCACTCAACTTATTGGTGCAACATGGCACGTTCGGCATGTTGGTGCGACTTTTTGGAAAGCCAATTAATATGTTGTTGTGGCAGGGCACGTTTGGCTTGCCAATTAGTATTGTGGCGCGACAGGGTGTGTTTGGCCTTTAATGTATGGTGATGAGTTTAGAGAGACTTGATTGGTCAAGAAAAGGACCCGGCCAAACATAAGGCGCGGACACACCTCTAGTGCTCGTGGCGCATTTTAAAGTGACCTGATTGGTCGGTAGGAAGGATAGGGGCCGGCCAAGCATGGGCGTTTCTACACTTCTGCTGTGAGTGTGGCGGCTTTAGAGTGACCTGATTGGTCAATGGGAAGTGAGGCCGGCAAGTAAGGGACCAGCCACAACTTATGTGCGCGAGGCGAGTTTGAGGTGACCTGATTGGTCGAGGGAAATAAGGCCGGTTTAAGATGGGGCGTGTCCAATGGCAAGCGGCGCCATCTGGTCTAAGGCATATCCATGCCTATTTTTGCTGCTACGACTCCCTATTTTCTGATTCTGGGTAGGGTTTTGCACCTACTAATCCATGGCGGATTAATTACCTAGTTTGCCTAGGCTTACTTTCGACAGGAAAGGTATGGTATACTGCGCAAGGCGCAAAAACAATTGATTGAATTCCATGTGTTGACACAGAGTTCTTTAAGTTCATAGCCAGAGAGCAGCATGCTTTCTGTTTAAATATCTTATGCAAAGACCTTATCCTTGATATTGGGAAATTCGTGCTACTCTGCTGCGAGTGAACATGAATTGTCATGCCATATCAACATTAAGGGTTCAGCCGGGGAACATACCGTAGAAAGCATTCAAAGAAACTTATATTAAGTGAATATAGACAAGGCGCCGAAATTTACAGAATATGGGATTGTTGCTACATGCGCCAGTCTGGATAAATTTCATGTAAATAGATTGAATGGTTCAATAAGTATGCCAGCGGAGAGGTTAACACTCATGGCTCTGTTTCCTTACAGAGTGACATCACATCATATGCAAGGTTTTTACAATTTTAACCCTAATCTAAAAACCACCATCAATATTAAGTCCCCTGCTTAGCATGTAACAGTGGCATTGTTGCGGGGTAAGCATGAGATGGTGACAAACAAGAGTAAAATCGAAAGGGAAAGACGTGAAGAGATTGCCAAAGAAATTCGACTAACCTTTGGTGGAAGGCATGAGGAATCTGTGATCCTTACATTGGCGGCTTTGCATAAATTCTGCTTGGCCATGGGGTGTTGGCATCAGTGCTGCAACTTTGGCTACTGACTGGCAGAGATGGCACTGCAACTTGATCCGCGGATCGGGCGCTGGCCGGTTGGGAAAGGTAGATGGCGCTGTTGGCTTTGAATGATTGACGGCGCTGCTTGCTCGGCTATATCCATGGAATGGTGCTGCTGACTAGATCCGCGGAGAAGCAGAGGTGGCACGGCTGGCTCCTAATTTGTGGAACGGTGGATGGCGCTGCTTTGTATGGCCAAGATGGCGCCTCCTTGGTTGGTGGAGATGGCTCTTGGCTTTGATTGGTGGGAATTGGCTCTTGGATGGCTAGGAGCAAACGGAGATGGCGCTACTTTGAACGATAAAGATGGCACTGCTTTGGCCATGGAGCGAGTGAGGATGGAGGCATGGAGCTTTGGCGCTGGCTTGCTTGGTACGCGGAATTTGGTACGGGCGTGGTGTTTCTGGTTTGGACGCGGATCGGCAGAGATGGCTAATGGCTTCGACGCGGACTGTCGGTGCTGTCTTGGCCGCGGACCGTTGGCGCCATGGAGCGTTGCCTCCATGGGCCCAGCTGCCTTCTTCGGCGCATGGCCCAAAAAGGAAACCTCATCCCACTCAAACCCCAAAAGCACCTTGTATATAAAAGGCGTTGTCTAACTTTTTTATTTTTTTCATCGTTGGCTTTGCTCGTGTGTCTTCGTATTGGCAGTAAGGTGCGTGAGTCAATCAATTTGGAGGAAAACGACATCAAGAGGGAGCAAGCATATTTCAGGTACATATCTCCGTGCTTCTTCTTTTTGTTTGCTCTTCTGTTGTTGGTGTAAACCCTAGCCACAGGCATATCTTCCATAACTCGTAGAAATATTTCCATATGAATGTTCTCTGCTAGCGGTACTATAGTAACATTATCCATCACATTGATAGTAAGGAAACCAATTATTATGCAAAGTAGGCGTGCACAGACGGTGGTTGCTATTAATTCTCTTCCCATGAAAATCTAGATCTAGGGGTTTCTTTTCGTTTTGTGGCCGTGCACATAACTTCCACGGTGGGACCCACTCTTCCTTTGGCCGAGAGTATACTTCCTGATGCGAGACACGGTTTTGGCTAGGGGCGTGTTTTCCCGCGACAAAACATGGCTTGTTGAAGCGGGTATCAGTCCCCACTCCTTTGGCTATGCGTGCTCCTTTTGGATATGCGTGCTATGACTTGCGGCCAAGCAAAGTTTCCCATGGAAAACTTGTCGTGTATTTTTTGATCACCGTACTTGATTCTGACAAAACCCTCATGAACATTTTTCTCCAAAGTAGTAACTTTCCTGTTTTGCTTCGTTGTAATTACTTTAAAAGCATAAGGAATTTTGTTAAGATGTCACCTGAAAGCAGTTCTGCCGCTTGATAAGCACGAAAGTGCAACACATTTTCACCCATAAATACATTAGTTGGGACTCATTTTATCACTAATAAACTTGTTTGTAGGTGTTTTTGGGAAAATAAACGTTTTTAGAAGAATCGGCTCGAAAAACTGTTAAAGGCACCTCCGGAGGACATTTGCTATTCAGACTCTCATTGTTGTCTAAGGGGTACTCAATTACTAAGGGGCACCCAGTTGCTAAGGAGCAACCTATTTGTTATTTACACCCATGGCTATTCGCACCCCAGAACAGGATAGGGGGCAGCTTCATCTTCTTCATTTCATATTCAAGTTTTGGCGGGAAAAATAATTCTCTACCGACAGATTTAGGGTTTGTGATTTGGGCGTGCTTTATGGAGACTAAAGGGCTGAAATTAATTGGGTTTGTTCCTCTGGGCTAGACAGGGTTGGTAATGGTCGTCGTTCAGATCATAATTGGCTATAATGGTGGATTTAATGATTGAACAGTTCTCGAGATTTCTCAATATTGTCTGCATTGAGTTTGAACTTGATTTGGCCGTGGATTTCATTAGTTTTGGATCGAGAGTTGGGAGAGGCGACAGAGAGGAATAGGAAGCTGCAGAGCAGATTTTTCTGCTGCTGCAGGGAAGAAGAACCTGAAGAACATAAAACCGTATAAAACTGTCGTTTTAAGGGTCGCATGTTTAACAGTTTGTAACGGCCAGTTTCTAACGATTACCTTCAGCTTGTAACAATTATTGTAACGGTGATCTCTGTAACGCCTTTTCAGTGTTGCGAATTTCCTGAGTTATATTTTCCTCTTTGTAAACACCTATTGAGCAATAAAAAATTCATTTGAGTGTGTTTTCACCATGTGGAGCTAGAACCCATCACTGGGACAACGGAGGAAGCTGGATTTCATCTTTGGGGTAATTTAATTAATTCCTTATTTACTTTTGCACCGATTTTAAATGATTTATGATTTCTATTAATCAATTGTTATCTTGTTAGATAGTGTATGCTTAGTCTTAGGTGCTTTAGATACACTATGCTTGTAATTTACAATTGATGTTTTACGAAATCTACTTTGGCAAAGAATAGAGTCATTGTTTCTTTTGTTTTGAGCCATAAATGTCTAGGATAAATTTATGAATCCCATGAACATGAAAAGCAGTGGAATCCCGAGTCCCGGTCCCTCTTCATCCATTGACTTTATTTTGTATATATATATTTTCTTATTTTTATTATTTTCTTTTATTAAAACTTAAAATCAATCTGACAAGTCTGAGTGAACGACAACCTTTCTTACCACTATTAAAATTCGACCAATTTTTGGCGCCGCCGACGGGGATTTGTTTTTAGATTTATTTTTATTTTTATTTTTTTTGTACGGTATTTTCATTTTTTGTTTTTAGTTTTTTTTCTTCCTTTTTATGCGTTTCTTTTTGTATTTCTTTTCAGGGACATTTTGAGGATGATGACTTCTTCTGAGGAGGAAACACACACCACCTACGATGACGCTGGCGGAATATAAGCGTAGAAAGTCAAGTTATTAGGAAACCTCATCTGAGATGACGCTTGCTGAATATAAGCGCAGGCAATGGTATGGAGTTTCTGCTCCACATGAGGTAAGTGAAGAATCTCCTCTAGAGATATATGAGAAGTACTATAAACACACACCACCTAGTTTGGAACAAAGACTGAGATTATTGGAATGCCAAAAATTATTTAATGATGATGATGATCAGTCTTGTAGTGACTCTCCGTTCCAGACAGAATTTGTAGATGACCCTGTGGATGATTGTGTAGATGATTTGCCTAATTCCATAGATGAATCTATCTCACAAGATAATTCACCGAACTTAGAGGTTGTTTCTAGACCCCTAGACTTCCAAAAGTTGCCTAATTTAGGGTTAGAATTGCATGCTTCTAGAGTGTTGTTGGATTACTTTGCATCTAAATACCCAGAGAACTTTCCTATTCCTGATACAGTGCATGAGCCGATTGATAATTCCCCAGTCTCAATAGAATCCCCATATTTAGTTCTTTACGCACTTCCTTGTGCAGTAAAAACTTGGTTTAGGGGTAAATCTTGGTTTTTGATAGTTTCAGCGTCTCCGCATTTTCATGATATAAGTGTGAAGTTGTCGTTTGTAAATATTGTATTTTGGGTCGATCCCCAAGTTTTCATGTTATTATTTTATGGGGATCCTTTTTGTACATTCCAGTAGGTGTATTTTTATTATTTTTTTTTTATTTTTTACTTTTTTGCATCTTATGGATTTCCCATCTTAACTTTTGCACTGGATAACTCAATTACATTGAGGACAATGTGATGTTTAAGTGTGGGGGAGTGTTTAACTTTTTACTTTATTGTTTCAGGAATTTCCTTGCAAATCATGATCAGCTGTGTAGCGGGTCTTTTATTGGGTATTTTCAATGACCAGCTGTGTAGCGGGTCTAAAAAAAATTACAAAAAAATAAAAAATAAAAATGAATGATCAGCTGTGTAGCGGATCTATAAAAAAAATATATTATGATTGTTAGGGTTATGACCAGCTGTGTAGCGGGTCTTTTCTTTTTCTTGCATGTTATGACCAGCTGTGTAGCGGGTCTCTAAAAAAAAAAATTGTATCGCGGGTTTGACTCTCTCTTATTATATGACCAGCTGTGTAGCGGGTCAATTTTCTGTTTTGCTCGAGGACTAACAAAATGTAAGTGTGGGGGAATTTGATAAGCACGAAAGTGCACACATTTTCACCCGTAAATACATTAGTTGGGACTCATTTTATCACTAATAAACTTGTTTGTAGGTGTTTTTGGGCAAATAAACGTTTTTAGAAGAATCAGCTCGAAAAACTATTAAAGGCACCTCCGGAGGACATTTGCTATTCGGACTCTCATTGTTGGCTAAGGGGTACTCAATTACTAAGGGGCACCCAGTTGCTAAGGAGCAACCTATTTGTTATTTACACCCATGGTTATTCGCACCCCAGAACAAGATAAGGGGCAGCTTCATCTTCTTCATTTCATATTCAAGTTTTGGCGGGAAAAAAAATTCTCTACCGGCAGATTTAGGGTTTGTGATTTGGGCGTGCTTTAAGGAGACTAAAGGGCTGAGATTAATTGGGTCTGTTCCTCTGGGCTAGACAAGGTTGGTAATGGTCGTCGTTCAGATCATAATTGGCTATAATGGTGGATTTAGTGATTGAACAGTTCCCGGGATTTCTCAATATTGTCTGCATTGAGTTTGAACTTGATTTGGCCGTGGATTTCATTAGTTTTGGATCGAGAGTTGGGAGAGGCGACAGAGAGGAATAGGAAGCTGCAGAGCAGATTTTTCTGCTGCTGCAGGGAAGAAGAACCTGAAGAACATAAAACCGTATAAAACTGTCGTTTTAAGGGTCGCATGTTTAACAGTTTGTAACGGCCAGTTTCTAACGATTACCTTCAGCTTGTAACAATTATTGTAACGGTGATCTCTGTAACGCCTTTTCAGTGTTGCGAATTGCCTGAGTTATATTTTCCTCTTTGTAAATACCTATTGAGCAATAAAAAATTCCTTTGAGTGTGTTTTCACCATGTGGAGCTAGAACCCATCACTGGGACAACGGAGGAAGCTGGATTTCATCCTTGGGGTAATTTAATTAATTCCTTATTTACTTTTGCACCGATTTTAAATGATTTATGATTTCTATTAATCAATTGTTATCTTGTTAGATAGTGTATGCTTAGTCTTAGGTGCTTTAGATACACTATGCTTGTAATTTACAATTGATGTTTTACGAAATCTACTTTGGCAAAGAATAGAGTCATTGTTTCTTTTGTTTTGAGCCATAAATGTCTAGGATAAATTTATGAATCCCATGAACATGAAAAGCAGTGGAATCCCGAGTCCCGGTCCCTCTTCATCCTGTGACTTTATTTTGTATATATATATTTTCTTATTTTTAGTATTTTCTTTTATTAAAACTTAAAATCAGTCCGACAAGTCTGAGTGAACGACAACCTTTCTTACCACTATTAAAATTCGACCACTGCTGCATCGATAAGTGCTAACAACTCCAAGCCGAACACAGATGATGAGTTTTTTACGAAGTCTGCTACGCTTACAAGGACCCACCCCAAATTCGTTCCAACTCTTCTGACTGATTCAGAAAATGAGAATCAGTCTGTCCAGGGCGTATAATGAGGTTTTGCCTTCAGATTAAAGAAAATCTGGCTTCTCCCATAGACTTCAAAATCTTTCATAGTCCTTTGTGCTCTTATGACAAATGGATGAAGTTCATGATGGGCCGAGACCATGTAAGAGCTAATCTGACTGGAGCGCAAATCGTGAATGTTGTCATGGCTTCTGCAACACTTCAAATCAGAAAAGACGATGCAATATTGATTACTTTCATCTCCAGATGGTGTCCGGAAACTCACACGGCTATATGTAGATGGGGTGAGATGACTATTTCATTGGAAAGCATGGTCGTTCTGTTGAGTCTTCCAATAATTGGAAAACTTGACGTTGTCTTGTCTGAGGAAGAAGAAGAAATACATGCAACTTTGGTTACGAAAGCAGCAGGATATGTTCGAAAGAATTATGAGGAAAAGTGTTTCTATAACTGGTGGGTGTCTGAGTGGTTCTCTGATGAGCCGGAGCTGGATCAAGTGTTGGATGATACACTCGATGTTGCTGCATTTTTAATTTTGTGGCTATCCAGAGACATTTTTGATGATGGTTCCGGCAAGAAGGAGATAAGGCATAAGCTCATCAAATTTGCTATCAAACTAGCGAAAGGCGTTTCTCTTCCCATCGGTAGTTTGTTTCTTGGCTCTTTGTATACCCATCTGGATCACTTGGTAACGGACATGCATGTCTCTAATGGGTACATGAAAGTAGACTCGTATATCCATGTCGCCTTTCTTTAAGCATGGTTGTGGGAGCATTTCAAACATTACGCTCCTAACCCGAAAACCTTATTACCTGATACATATGGCGGCTCTAGGATACTCCGTTGGTTGGATAGGCGTCCAAGTCCTGGCTCAAAGATCATTGATTTTCTTGACAATGCGCATGCAGTTAACTTTCGTCCTTGGGCTCTAGTTCACACCTCCATAGTTCAACCAAACACTTTTGCTTCTGCACCGAACATGATATTGCATTCTGCTGACAAGAATATGAGCATTGAAGAAACTTTGTTCTTGCGGAGCTGCATACCTGGGTGTGTGCCATCTTTTTTCAAAGGATCTTGTGGAGTATTCTCTTACAACATTGACAGGGCTGCTCGACATATGGGCTTTGATCAGGGAGTCCCATTCCATCGCCCATTGACAGCTCCAGATGAATCGTTACCCGCCATTCTTGATCACAACGTCTTTGCACCGGGTAAAAGTCTTCCATTCTTGCTTTCAGAATGAAAACCCGTGACGACTCCCAAATATAATGTCTTATAGCAAGATGAGTTTCTCGCCATTCATCAGTTCGTGCAGGATGTTGTGACAAATCCACGTGGAAGACCTTCCTCTGTGGTTCTAGCCAAGCATAAATTGTTGAAACCGCTTCCTTCGGGCAAGTGAAAATCCTCTAGCTCGGATGCAGACGGTCCCCAGAAAAAGGAGCAAAGGTCGAAAAATCGTGCAGGTGGCTTCCAATCGGATTCGACAGCTCTTGTGACTTTCAGTTCTTTCAACACACAGGTGTGTATGATTCCCTCACTGACTTGGCTGAATTACACAAATTTTCATTTCGTCAGTAACTCCCCCTTTTCTTTTTTCTTTTTTTGACTCAGTTTCTTGACAACTCGAATATCTTTGCTAGACTTTCCCACGTACAAAAGGCGGCGCCTCTTGAGGAAGGAGACGACAAGACTGAATCTCTTGAAGAAGAATCCGAGGAGGAAGAAAGTTCGAGATCCGGTGATGAGAGGAGCACTTCTGAATGCAATAGCGAGTCTTCTTCCAGTGGGCCCACAAATGAGTCGGTGAGTTTTTCACACTTTTTCTTAGACCATTTATTTACTAGGAATAAATACTCAATCAGTGTTATCACAGGAAAAGGCCATCGAAGATAACCCTGAGATGGAGATTCGCCGTGATGAAGATGTGGTTTTGTCTCCAATCGTGGAAGTCGTACCTGCTAGCAACCCGGAGATGGGGATTGATCGTCGTGAATATGCTGCTACGTTTCAAATGACGGAAAATGCTCCCATGGCTGCAGGTGCGATTGTTGCCAAGGAATCCCTGCTGGTCGCAGAATCAGTTGCAGGTGCCACTTTCGACCCTCCATTTTTGACTCCTCATGAAGATCATGTGCTGGTCGGAGGCTTTTGTGTACCAACTAAGTATGCGGAGTTATATACCAGAATATGGGAAAGGTATGGTCATATCACAACAACCAAAAAGATCACCAGCCGGTTTGCATTGGTTAAGCGGGTGGAATAAACATTATCTTCAATTCATGATATGTGCAACGTGACTGGCCATACCGTTTCCGGATATATAATCTCGAGATGGAAGTTTCACCGCGATATGTGCGTGGGCTTTGAGTTCAACGTCTCTTGGTTCTGTGAAGGTCTTTCTGAGATCCAAAGGTTGCAGGCTGAAGTGGTTGACGGCCCTTCCGCGGATTTGATTAATCAACAGGAGGCAGAATTGGAGAAGTTGTCCCAGGAGTTGAAGTTGAAATAGACGGCTCTCCAAAGTATGAAGGACATTTTCTCCAAGAAGAACGAGACGTTGTTAGGCAATTTTCCTTGAATGTTTTTATTTTTCTGAACTTCCTTTTCTTAGGTTTTTTTTTTAATATTTTTGAAAGGCAAAAGAAACGCCTAGTTTATGGTTTAGTTTTCTGGTTTTTGGATTGATGGATGCTTGTTTCTTATAAGAGTTTTTAGATTATTTTGGAATAATGGCCCTTTGATCTATCAATATGTCAAAATCTGAATTGCGAATGTAGGTAGCAAAGTCATTCGGGAAAATTGTGAAACCGTGAATGTTGCATGAGAAAAGGAAATATATAAAATATTGGGATGATTGGGTTATCGACTTTCATTGCAAATGTGAAAACCCAAACAATAGATCGTGTAAACATTGTCTGACAAAACTTACTCACTTTAGGGTTTTTCACCAAAACTGAATCTTCAGGGAGTAAGTCCGAGTCTTCATGTGACGCCCTCCTTGACGCGAGAAGTCCCCAGTCATTCTTTATTGTCCGTGGAACATCTTTATGTCGATCCCCGGTAAAGCGGAGAATCTCCAGTCCCTAGACGCAATTCGCCTGAATCCATCTTTTCTTGGACGATGCGCTTCAAAGCATTGCATTCAATGGTATGATGATGGAATTGAGATTCGAATTTGCAACCAAGACATTAACCTCCCATTGTAGTCGCCAATTGTTTGTGGGTGAAAACCGTTTCTGCTGATTTTGGTAAATTTGGGTGTGTGGATGAGAAACAAATCTAAACCCTAAACAATGCACTGCACGGGAGTACTTTTGATTCGAGAGATCAATCTGTACAATCCTGGCCTAAACCAAGAAATGGCCGTTCTAGGCTTGCTTCGGTCACAAAGTGAAGGAGAAGGGTTGGTCTTAGGGAGGGAAGTGAAGAGAGTGTTGAGACCAGAATAGTTGATTCTGAAGGTGTGGTTGTTTATGACTTGTATCTGAAAGTAGAACTGGCTAGCAGAATTGAAAGCTACCAGGTGATTTCTAGATACTGTGTTGTTGCCGACCAAAAAACTTGTTTTTGGTGAAAATAGGTGAAGCCTATTTATACAAGTCATATTGAAACGTACCCTGGTCTCGTAGGAAGTAGAAACGATTGAGTGGTGGAAGAATATAGTAACGTGTAACCGTCAGTTATTATGCTTCCATGATTAAGGAAGTGAATTCGTTTACACTGTTACTTTTTACTACCACTAATTGTCCTGCTTCATGACACTTTCTTGTAACGGCCGCATTGCACGCCGCACGTTGTAAACCGCCAGACCAATACCCTGATGAGCATCCCCCAGTTTGTGACATGTTTGATGTCTCCAGTGTTTTCGTGGAAAACATGTAGCACTTTGCTACGTGTGGCAAGTCAAATTCAAGGGACTTACCGCAGGAAAATATCATGTAATGCTATTAGGCTCGTTTTGGCTAGCCGCCTAAAACTTGCCACAGGTTTGTTAGTTCGGTGGTGAACTTCAATGGCTGAGATCGCATCTCATGAAGGAGGGTAGCCGTTGATTATGGCTACCTTTCATTGGTGCCTGATAACGGCGCGGTGGAGTTTTAGTGTACGCTAGTGGAAATATGGCATGGCCGGCATGGCTCGTGTATGCCAGTGGCACGATGATGCAAGTGGCGCCTGGCATAGCCATGGCCACTAGATTTAGGCAGTTGGTCGTCTGAAACTTGCCACAAGTCCGTCAGTTCGGTGGCGAACTTGGATGGCTGAGATTGCATCTCATGAGGAAGGATGGCCATTGATTATGGCCGCATCTTGTTGTATAGCGAAGTGGCGCCATTAGCATAGTGGCGCCTGGCGGAGCCATGGCATAGCGGCATGCCAATGGCGTGGCCGTGGCAGCTGTTTTTGGAATATTGGTGTTAGACCCAAATATGGCTTCTGGCAATATTGGCCTTGTTGCTAAGTTAATCTCGAGGCCTTAGGAGAGTCACTAGACTCAGTTGGCATGGCAACTTTTAGCCAAATTAGGGTTTGGCGCATCGTAACTCTATTTAGCACGTGCGGCATGATTGCGGCATGACGGCGTGGCTGGTATAGTTAGCACATGTCAGTGGCACGAAGTAGCATCTGGCATAGCCATGGCCGCTAGACTTTGGCACCTCGGTGTTGGACCCACATGTGGGGTGGCAACATTGGCCATGTTGCCACATCAATCTCAACGCTCTGGGAAACGTTACTTGGCTTGGTTGGCATAGGAACTTTGCCTAAATTAGGGTTTTGGCATGTTGAAACCCTAATTGGTGCGTGTGTCATGTGGTCGCGGCATGACGATACTTTTTTGTGAAAACGGTGCCATAGCTATGCCAAAGGAACTATGGCGAGGCCGTAGTGTGGAAATGGCCACAAGAGTAAGGATTGCCGTGGGTGGCTATGATATGGCGCCATTCCTAGGGGTTCCTGGGCCCACACGGCTCGTGGCATGTTGTGGGGCCGAAGTGGCATAATTTGTGTTGCGAAAATTAGGGTTTTGGTCAATGTAGGGTCGTGCTTCTGACTAGAAAACCCTAATTTGGGATTATCATGGCTTTGTCCCCGAGCAGGAGGTAGGTTAGCACGTAGGGCGCTATTTATCGCATGTTGCCACGAAGTGGCATGTTGGTGCGGCGGAGGGGCATGTTGGCGTGCCACTCAACTTATTAGCGCAACATGGAACGTTCGGCATGTTGGTGCGTGTTGATGTTGGATTTTCAACAAAGGACAAAACCGTAAAATCATGATACTGCGTGTTTCTGAGTTGGCTTCAGGCATGTGACGATTCATATTTTACGAAGCCATGATGAATATGTTTCCTGAAAGGCCTCCACTATCTGAGCGTTCAGTGCCACACATTTCATCATGTCCTCTATGTAGAATAACGTAATTGGACGGTTCTCCGTAAGATTGAGAGCAACAACGCCTTCAGGACGTCGGTGACACTCACTGTTCCCTGACTACATGAGAGAGGCCCGCCTCTACATAGAAGAACGATTGGGCGGTTCTCCGTATATTTAGAGCAACAACGCCTTCAGGACGTCGGTGACACTCACTGTTCCCCGACTATGTAGAGAGACCGTGTATAGATCCAGGCGGCTCTCCGTAGATTAAGAGCAACAACGTCTTCGGGACTTCGGCAACTCACTGTCTTCTGACTATACACCTTCGTAATGGGTATGATGCTTTAACTGGCTAATATCCCTTTTGTAATAGATTAATTTTGTCGTGACATTTACCACTGAATTTCCAGAATGATCTATTATTGCTCCTATTCCATGGTCGAATCCACGGCCTGATCCCATGGAATGGCAATAATTATTGCTCCTATTCCATGGCCGAATTCACGGTCTGATCCCATGGAATGGAAATAAAAATTGCTCATATTCCATGGTCGAATCCACGGCCTGATCTCATGGAATGGCAATAACTATTGCTCCTATTCCATGGTCGAATCCACGGCCTGATCCCATGGAATGGCAATAACAATTGCTCCTATTCCATGGTCGAATCCACGGCCTGATCCCATGAAATAGCAATAAACAATTGTATCATCTCATTATTCCAATTTCATGATCGAATTCACGACTAATCTCATGAAATGATAATAGATAATTTTATTACTCCGATTCCATGATCGAATCCACGACTGATCTGATGAAATAGTAATATTTAATTACTCTGATTTTATGGTCGAATCCACAATCCCATAGATAGGTAATACTTAACTTTATTATTCTGAATTCATAGTCGAATCCACGACTGATCCTATGAATTGATAATAGAACAACTACTCATTTTTATTGCTCAGTTTCATGAATTATTCTCCACTGAATTTCATAAACTAATAATAATATTCAACAACCGGGCATCTGGACTACCACTGAGTAAGCCCCGAAAAATTGGTGCAAGTGTACTCGATAATGATGCACGACTGAGCACCCGAATGCACAAACGAGAAAGATGAGGAATCCTACACAAAACAGGAGAAAAACAACAAATAATAATAAAATAATAAGAGGCTCCCAGGGGATGGGCCCACCGGCCAGCCGGCCGTGGCCGGTCCTATGCCTCTTCCATTATTTTTCCTATTTTGTTATTTTCATGAACTCATGAAAACTCCTTGATTTTAGCAACTTTCCTTGTTTGAGAAAAACTCATGAATTCTCCATAACTTCATGGATTCGTGAAAAATCATTAGTACAAAACAAAGCTAGGCTAAGTTAGCCTGTGTTAGTGGTGGTCAAGATTTGTCCAGACAAAGATAAATCAAGGGCTGTGGCTCTCCTGACCACCCCTACAACTCGCACGCGTGGCATTAATTCCAATATTATGAATGAAAAATGAATACTCAAGTCAAGATATGTATTTTCAAAAATTATAACGGGGAGGTTCGAACTCATGACCTATTGTGTCATAAGAGTGGCCTCTAACCAATGTTCCACCTTGGTTGGAATTAATAGAAAAGATAAATCAACGGTGGTGGTTTGTTCAACTTAAATATCATAATTACTTTATTAATTAGTGTTTCACTAATTGCACATCATAAATAATCTATTCGTTATAAAATGTTTTATTAATTAGTGTTTCACTTATTGCTCATAATAAATGACTAATTATTTTTTAATTATAAATGTTTTCTTAATTAATTATAATATTTATGTTTATTAATAAGTAATTTTTATAAATAATATCAATAAACATTTTTGGCGACAATGAGTAGTAGAAGAGGTGGAGGCCGAAAGATTAGTGGTGGTTAAGGGCGGAGCCAAGCACAATTATATTTATTGTTGTTCTTTTATCGTAAAAAGGGATATAAAGTCCATTTTTCACATGCATCCAACTTTCCAAGATCTTTTTCTCCCTCTTTCCTCAAAATCCTGGCTCTGTTCCTGGTTTGTGGTGGAAGAAGTAGTGACGGTGAGTGCTGGTGAGTAGTGATGGACAATATTAATTTTATGTTGCCGTTACAACATCGATAAGATTGTAGTGTGGAAGATGTGGTTGGTTGTTTTTAACACTTTTGATAAAGGAAGGTACCATATATTTCAGGGATGATATCATACAAGATAATATTTGCATGATCGTAGTTGGATCGCCCAAATGGTGCCCCTATTATTTTTGGTACTATATCGTATAAATCATGATTTTTTAATGTTAAAATAAAATTGATTGCAATACAAAAAAGAATATATACACGGGAAAAAAATAATAAAACCAATCAATTGACGACATTTTGTTCAATCTAAACCTCATACATGGCATTTGTGATTGAAAATTAGAATTGCGTCCAACAACCTACATGGGGTGGGCGGCAGTGATGGTGGCAGTGGTGGAGTCAAAAATTGACATTGAGGAGGCCTACTTTAAAAAAAAAAAAAAAGAAACATGTAAACTTTGGTGGACTAAACCATATATATCTATATATGTGGACAAAGTACTATTTATAAAATAAGTTAAAAAATTTATGTAGTTATTAAAAATTTAAGGGGTTAGAGCCAGGTTAGTCAACCCTTGGCTCTGCCACTAGGTGGTGGTGGATAAAAAAATGGATTCATATAGTTTTATGGTGGTGGCGGGTATTGGTGAACAAAAACATATTATGCTAATTTCGTAACGCCACAAAATATGTAACGTTATATTATAAAGTATAAAACGTGGTTGATCATTCTAATGTTAAAATAAACTCGATAAAACACATGTCCATTTTAAAAAAATTGGTGCAATCAATTGCCATGTTATGTAATAACTAAAGGAACGACACGAATCAAGATCAGAACATATGAAACTATTTATTATCGATTTGTCTGTGTAAAGAGTGGTCAGGATTTGTCCTTGGCAAAGATAAATTTATCGCTGGGGTTTGTTTAACTTAACAATTTTTATATTTTATTAATTAGTGTCTCATTGATTGTTCATAATGATTAATTAAATTTCTATTATAAATGTCCCTTTAATAATCTAAATGTCCCTTTAATAATCTAACATAAATACATAATTTTATTAATAAATAATTGTACTAAAAACTATATTAATTCTAATGGTGGTAGTGGAAGCAGGGTTAGTATAAACGGTGGCGGGTATTTGTGAATGGTGGAGGCGGTAACATTACTATTGGTAGAAGAAATAGTGGCAGTGGATGGTTTTTATGGTGGTGGGTGTTGGTACTAGTAGTGGATAATAATAGTTTTTGCTTTTTAGTGATTTTTATTGACCGGTAAAAAAAAAATATTCACAAAATATGCAACATTGTATTGTGAAAGATGTAATTGGTTGTTTTTAGCACCATTGATAAGGACAAAAATCAAATATTTCGAGGATGATACCGGAACGTATAAGACGATATGATCATGATTGTTGGATCACCGAAACGGTATCCGTATTATATAAAGGCAATTGGTGTACCCGCGTAAGGAATATTATCGCTCTCTCAAGTACTATTACATTTTTTTTCCCTGAAAGACCATCAATGTCGAGTTGTTTCGCGATAACTACCTACAAAGACAACAACTTTCACTCAATTCCCGATATAATTATTGATCGGAAAAATGTATTTGCATTCTAAAATATTTGTTTGAAAATTATGTTTGTTCATCAAAATCATCATAAAAAACTCTAAATCATAAATCTAAATTTCGCCTCCGATGTTTATAGAATATTTTTTATATTTTACATTCTCAAATCATGCGACCTCTTGATTATAAATCAACAATATCAAATTACGGATCAATATTATTAAAATATCGATTAATAATAATTTCCACGTAAGACAATTTCAAAACATAGTTTGGCTAACTCTGCCTATGTAAAGAGTGGTCAAGATTTGTCCTTCCTCAATTGCTATGTTATGTGATAAGAAGATGATATCTAAGATTGAGGTACAATTCAAATCTATTAGATTCATACCATTTACAACTGGACGCCTTGAAAAAAATTGACGTGTTTTTATTATTATTACAGGTAAGGGATACATTGACCACACTTGCGCAAATAGCTCACTTCGCAAATGATTGGTGTTGCATGTACTGTCTAGAATGCAACGAATGAATTTGAGGAAACAAGGCACCAGAAGCAGTGTCCGGAGTATTTTGGATATAGTACCTTAGACCCGATGTAATACTTATGTTCTTCTTCTTCTTTTTTAGTTTTTCCACAATCTATTTATTTAAAAAAAATGAACATTGCAAATACATAACATCAACAAAAATTAGACAGATTGCGTTTGATAATAAGGCTACTGATGGTCCGGAAACGACAAAAGAGAGGAATTGTTGTAGAAGAATTGCTGGGACGGATTACTTGATACGAATGAAAGAGGTATAACTATTTCGGTTCTGAAATCACATAAAGTTCACAGTAGAAGATGACATCAAGTTTAAAGTTAGTAACAAACATAATATGGCTAACTAAAATGTTAAAAACAAACAGGATATATAAACTTTGAAAGCCGTGGGACTTGAAAAGGCCAATTTTGAAAACTACAATCTTAGAAAGCAACGATCCACAATACCATAATTTTTTTAATAAATATTCAACGTAGAAGATGTCAACTTTTGGTAAAGGAACTATTGAAGACTTATAAATTTGAAATAGGATCAGGGAGTAAAATATGTGTTCAAGGTTCTTTATGAGGTAATGTATCGCCAGATTGTATTCCAAGTGAACGTACGAACATATGGAAGTGACAAAATGTCCAAGACTTTTGAAGTTACCAAAGCCTTCGTTAAGACGAACTGCTGGGCACAATACTTTGTTGAAGATTTAATGGCAGAGTCTTGCATATATACAATCCCTTCGAAAAGGTAATTGGTACACATTTTAAACATTGTCATCTAATGGGTGTTGAAAAATTACAGGAAAATCATGTCATATTGGAGAGTTTGTATCATCCGTTCGATGCAAAAAAAATATTATTCGCTGCCTATTTGGAGGATCGACAACATGAACATGATAGATGAGTCATCTGGAGCGAAATAGGAGCATGGGGAGACTTTTATGGACGATATTGATTAGTTGATTTCACTGAGATGAGCGCTGCTGATGACATGTCTCCAAAAAATATTTAAACTTCCATGTTCATGTAGAGCATTATCTCATTATAAGCAATGAACCTAAATAAAAAAGTGTCTGAAAGTTAAGATTATATTTCTTTCGTTTGAGCAAATCTCCGGCGGTAAAATATTAAAGGAAAAAAACAAGAAAAAAGAGAGGAAAATCCCGACTATTTTTATGACAAACCCATATTAAATCATAAGGAGTTGATAAGTATTCGGGACACAAATTATACGATATATTAAAAATGAACCAACATCATGGCCCGTGCCGTAAAATTATACGATATATTAATCCATGTATATTCAGTAACTCATCAATATTCAACAACTCGTCGAATTTACAATATTTGCACGGACGAGCAACATTAATACTCATGAATCACTGAGCATTCATCAATCATGCTCTATTCAACAAAACTTAGACTCACTGTCTAATCAGTTAATAACTGACTAATTAAAACACGTCTGCCTTGCAGACTCCACGATTTGTGATACATCAATCACGTCACAAATGGGGGGATATCACTTAGGGTTTTGGTCTGGCGGTCTACGGCATGTGGATTCATCCACGACGAGAAATGTGCGCAAGTCGTGCAAATGGTTGAAGGAGTTAGCAAAGTAGTAGGTGCACGATCAGTCAAGTCTCCACACGACATGGAACTGACTTTAACTCGATCTCCCACTTTCCCACTCTTTCACTCAAGAAACCGTCACACTTACAGGGATCAATGTGTTCACAACTCTGACAATATAAATAAGTCTCTGAATCCATGATTGATTACATCATCAACAATCATCCACATAATTTCTCGACTAACTACTCTCAAGAATTCACCAATCCATCAGTGCTTATTAAAACTTCACAGTTTACCAATTATTGCAGAAACCTCCAACACATCCACAATCCTTGATCATCATTGATCCCACACAATTCTCAGCTTCCCTCCTACAGACCAACCCATCTCTCTTTTTGTGACCGAGTTGACTCTGGAACAACCATTGACTTGGTTTAGGCCGGAGTCCTACAGATTGATCTCTCGAATCTAAGAACTCCCTTTGCAATGCATCTGTGTGAGGTTCAGCAATTTGCTCGGTCGAGGAGTCTCGACAATACGCTCGATTCTTCACTTTCCTAAAAAACCAGCAAACCGTTTTTTCCCATCTACAGTGCGGCTTTTTGGAAAGCCAATTAATATGTTGTTGTGGCAGGGCACGTTTGGCTTGCCAATTAGTATAGTGGTGTGGCAGGGTACGTTTGGCCTTTAATGTATGTTGACGAGTTTAGAGCGACTTGATTGGTCAAGAAAAGGGGTCGGCCAAACATAAGGCGTGACCACACCTCTAGTGCTCGTGGCGCATTTTAAAGTGAGTTGATTGGTCGGTAGTAAGGAGAGGGGCCGGCCAAGCATGGGCGTGGCTACACTTCTGCTGTGAGTGTGACGACTTTAGAGCGACCTGATTGGTCAATGGGAAGTGAGGTCGGCAAGTAAGGGCCCAACCATAACTTATGTGCGCGTGGCGAGTTTAAGGCGACTTGATTGGTCGAGGGAAATAGGGCCAGTATAGGATGGGGCGTGGCCAATGGTAAGTGGCGCCAGCTTGCCTAAGGCATGTCCACACCTCTTTTTGCTGCTACGACTCCCTGTTTTCTGATACTCGGCAGGGTTTTTCACCTACTAATCCATGGCGGATTAATTACCTAGTTTTCCTAGGCTTACTTTCGACAGGAAAGGTCTGGTATCCTGCGCAAGGCGCAAAAGTAATTGATTGAATTCCATGTGTTTACACAGAGTTCTTTAAGTTCATAGCCAGAGAGCAGCATGCTTTCTGTTTGAATATCGTATGCAAAGACCTTATCCTTGATATTTGGAAATTCGTGCTACTCTGCTGCGAGTGAACACGAATTGTCATGCCATATAAATATTAAGGGTTCAGACGGGGAACATAGCATAAAAAACATTCAAAGAAACTTATATTAAGTGAAAATAGGCAAGACACGATTGAAAAAAATCGGACTGATTCAAGAGAATCAATTCATGAACATTAAGCTACGGTTTGCAAAGATTGCATTCCTTAATTTATATATATATATATATATTTGTTCATGAGTATGAAATCATATTTAACCGATTTTAGAACATAAACCAACCTAGTATATGTTCAAGAAATCATAATATGAAATCATATTTGTTCAAGAGAATCAATTCATGAACATTATATATGTATTTGCAAACTTAAGTTTCGGACTTTGGTCTTGTCCAACAGTTCGCAAACCGGCATGCATACTGCCGTCCCTTACCTAACTCAGGTAGAACCGTTCACATACTGGTATGCATACTTGGTTCCCAGACTTTAACAGTTGAAACCGTTCGCATACTGGTATGCAAACTTGGTTTCCGGACCTGAATCATACTACAACAATTTGTGAAAAAGCGGGGGTCTAACAACCACACCTAATATTTCGTTCGGCAATCTGAATAGACAAACTCCAATATACTTTCAAGAGAATCAACTAGACAGTCAGACTCAATCTAGAGACAAGTATATCAAAGAGTTTATATCTCAATTTCTCAATTAAATCTACAATAAACAAATAGGAATTTGCGAGCCCGATTGAATAAGAGAAATAACTTGAACGGTACCAAAGACCAATGTTCAAGTTCAATCAATTTATATCAACAACCAAAGGTTGGATTATCTAATTGATTGATCTTAGTGCACAACCTGTGATATTTCTATTATATAACAGAATATAATGCGGAAAAGAAATAACACAGACACCAGAATTTTGTTAACGAGGAAAACCGCAAATGCAGAAAAACCCCGGGACCTAGTCCAGCTTTGAACACCACACTGTATTAAGCCGCCACAGACACTAGCCTACTACCAATGAACTTCGTACTGGAATGTAGTTGAGCCCTAATCGATCTCACACTGATCAAGGTACAGTTGCGCTCCTTACATCTCTGAACCCCAGCAGGATTCTACACACTTGATTCCCTTAGTTGAATTCACCCACAACCAAGAGTTGCTACGACCCAAAGTCGAAGACTTGATAACCAAATCTGTCTACCAGAGAAAAGTCTATTGAAATAGATAAATATGTCTCCCACAGAAATACCTACGAGTTTTGTTCTGTATTTTGATAATCAAGGTGAACAGGAATCAATTGATAAACCAGACTTATATTTCCGAAGAACATCCTAGTATTCAATCACCTCACAATAATATTAATTGTATGGTACCGAAACAAGATATTGTGGAATCACAAACGAAGAGACGAAGATGTTTGTGACTACTTTTTATTTTTCCTATCGGAGAATCAATCTCGAGCAAATCTTAGAGAAGATAGTACTCAATACGTAAGAACAGGGCAAAATCAGTACAAGCAACTACAGAGAAAATAGTTGGGTCTGGCTTCACAATCCCAATGAAATCTTCAAGTCGTTAACCTACAGGGTTTCGTGAAAAACCTGAGGTTAAAGAAGAATCAACTCTAGTCGCAACTAATATCACACATGAGGTGTGGGGGTTAGGTTTCCCAGTTGCTAGAGTTTTCCCTTATATAGTTTTCAAATCAGGTTTTGCAATCAAGTTACCTTGGTAACAAAGCATTCAATATTCACCCTTTGATGAAAACCTGATTAGGCTCAAGCTAATATCTTTCAACTGTTAGATTGAACTGAACTTGTTATACACAAATGAAATGTACCCTCATTAAGGTTTGAGTAACTGTACCTAAACGTGTACTATGTTGGCTCAAAATTAGCTAACCGATGTTAGCTATATAAAAACTCTCATATCAACCTTATTCATCTTAACCACAACTAGTTCAAATGACTCAAATGAAACTATTTATAGAGTTGTTCAATTGATATATTATCATAGAAGTATACAAGAACACAATTGAAACAAAATCGTTTTGATTCACTCGAATCAATTCATGAACATTATATCCATGATTTGAAAAGAATGCATTCCTTAATATATAAATGTATTAGTTCATGAACAAACCGATTTTAGAACTTTAACCACTCAAGTATGCAAACAGGTACACATACTTAAGTACCCGGTCTAAGTTTGGGTTACGCCGATATGCAAACGGGTACGCATACTTCCAAACACAACAGAAATTTTCGGACCCAAACCCTTCACCAGTACACGTATGGGTATGTGTAGTTAGGTATCCGGAATTCCACAACTACAAGTATGCATACTATAGTTCCGGTCATGGATCACATACATGCAAGAATGCATACTATGTTCATAATCAAATGATGGTTAATTATTTTAAACTCTATTTCAATCATTGAAACATTCTTAGAGGATGACAATAGCCGTTATCACACACTATTAGCATCAAAGAAATTTTCAAGTTATTGAAATAATCATAACGAAACATTCCAAGTCTACACAAAATGATTGTATCACACAAACCATGTAAGATGTTACTCGGCGATTTTCACATGATCATCTTTTGACTTTCGTCAATAATATAAGATGAACTTGGTTGAAGCGAAAGCTTACCAACACATATTTCGAGAAATATGTAAGCGAGTTAAACTCAGCTCGAAATCTCAAATGTGTATAATCGAATACTATATAGTAATACGACTTTTGTCTCAATATAAAAGATAGAGTATAAAAAGACTTTCCAAGTGATAGCTAAGTTTTAGTCTCCATACCTTTTGTTGATGAAGTTACACAAGATCTCCTTAGTAGTTCGTCTTCAATTGATGAACGTCGTGAAGTCTAATGCTCAACTACACTGAAAAAGCGGGGGTCTAATAACACCACCTAATATTTCGCTTAGCAATCTGTATGGACTAACTTCGAAATACTTTGCTAGAGAATCAACTAGACAGTCAGACTCAATCTAGACTAAAGTATCTCAAGGAGTCAATATCTCTCACTTGTTTTGATTTACTCAAGCTAAAACAATAGCGAGTCTTTAATCAAACACAAGGAATAACTTGTACGGTGCCAAAGACCAATATCCAAGGATCAATCAATATCAATCAACAACCAAAGGTTGGATTTCCAATTGATGATCTTAACGCACAACCTATATTATTTCAATTATATAAAATATAATGCGGAAAAGAAATAACACAGACACCGGAAGTTTTGTTAACGAGGAAACCGCAAATGCAGAAAAACCCCAGGACCTAGTCCAGATTTAATACACACTGTATTAAGCCGCTACAGACAATAGCCTACTCCAAGCTAACTTCAGACTGGACTATAGTTGAACCCCAATCAGTCTCCCACCGATCCAAGGTACAGTTGTACTCCTACGCCTATGATCCCAGAAGGATACTACGCACTTGATTCCCTTAGATGATCTCACCCACAACCAAGAGTTGATGTAACCCAAAATCACAGACTTGAAAATAAACAGATCTGTCTCACACAGAAAAGTCTATCAAAGGATAAATCTGTCTCCCACAGATAAACCCTAGGTTTTGTTCCGTCTTAAGATATGAAATCAAGGTCAACAGGAACCAATTGATAATCCGGTCTTATATTCCCGAAGAACGCCTAGATTAATCAATCACCTCTCAAACTTTCCTGACTACACATGCGGTTGTGTCGAGGAATCACGAACAGTGAGACGAAGATGTTTGTGACTTATTTATGTTGCCTATCGAGAACTCTCACGATCTCAAGCCAATCAATCGATTGTACTCGTACGATAGAAGATGCAAGATCAGATCACACAACTACGATAAAAGTAGTATCGGTCTGGCTTCACAATCCCAATGAAGTCTTTAAGTGTCGTTAACCTGGTTTTAGAGAAGAAAACCAAAGGTTAAAGGAGAATCGACTCTAGCGAGCGCACTAGTATCACACAACGTGTGGGGATTAGTTTTGCACAATGCTAGATGTCTCCTTTATATAGCCTTCAAATCAGGGTTTTGCCTTAGTTACAAAGCAATCCATATTCACCGTTAGATGAAAACCTGATTTAGATTCAAGCTAATATTTCTCAACCGTTAGATCGAAAACTTAGCTTGTCACACACACTTGGGTAACGTTTACTGGGTTTGTGAAAACCATGCCCAAACGTGTACGTGTATGTTGGTTCAACATAGTAACCCAAAAGGTTAACCATATGAGCATTTCATATTAACCTTGTTCTTCTTCACCATAACTAGTTCAATTGACTCAAATGAACTAGTTAAAGAGTTGTTCAATTGCTATGAGATCTTATGTAACTACACAAGACACAATTGAAACAAAGATGATTCGATTCGATTGAATCGGCTCATGAACATTATAGCCACGGTTTGCATAAAGCATTCCTTAGTAATTTAATGTTTCATGTTCAGAGCACATCTTTAGATCATAACCTCTTAATTCACACAAACAAGTTCGCGGACTTAAGTAATCGGTTGAGTTTTCCAAACTCAGCAGAAATTATCGGAAAGAGACTTCCGCCAGTTCGCGGACTGGTTCGCGGACTTAGCACACAAACGAGTTTTGGAAAATCCAGCAGAAATTCTCGGTCGAGAACTTCCGATAGTTCGCGGACTTGGCAAGCCAATTCCACAATCCTCCCGATTTCTCTTGATCAACAAAGTTCGAAAACTTCGGTTCAAGGAATACATGGTTATGTAATCTAAACTCTCATTTCAATCATTGAGACATTCTCAGAGGACGCTATGTAGCCGTTATTCACAGACCGATTCACGTCAGAGCAATTCTCAAAGTGATTGAAACTTTTCATGACTTTCGTCACTAGGTGAAGATAAACTTGATCAAAGCGAAACGCTTTACCAACACACGATTTCGAGATAAAATATAGCAATGAATGCTCAGCTCGAAATGTCAAATGTGTATGATCTAGTCTATATAGCATACGACTTTTGTCTCATAAGAAGTAGGAGATAGAATAGATAGACTTTTGAGTGATAGATAAGTTCAAGTCTCCACATACCTTTTTGTTGATGAAGTTCCACGGTTCCTTGTATAGATCTTCGTCGTTGTATGATGAATCGCCATGAAGTCCTTGAGCTCAACTACACTTTTTATATCCTAGTCCGAGACTTAGCTATGTAGGCTAGAAATCAAGACTCATAGTTTTGATCACTAACATTGACAAACATGCTTGAGATAGCAACGCATGCGAGGTCGACCGAGCTATGCTCTAACAATCTCCCCCTTTGTCAATTTTAGTGACAAAACTATTAATACATATGGAATACAAAAAAGATAAACTTTAGTGGCTCCTATTCCATAGTCTAATCTTCAACGTTCCTGAAATCTTCGTCCTTCCAAGTACTCCAATGATCCCAAAGGTTGTAAGTTTAGCATCACCGTTGTTGAAGATCCGTAGCTATAACAATGAGAGAAATCGAGATTCTCGATCATTATTATACAGTGTCATAGTATTATTATGTAATCAAAGTCCAATTGTATCACGACTTTAACAATAATACTACGGTGATATGTATCACTCCCCCTTAGTCAATACTCCATCTCGATCATGGAAACCACTCCCCCTTACACAATGATCCGAAAACCATATGTATTTGTAGTGTGAACTACATTATTTCTCCCCCTTTTTTCAATAAAATTGGCAAAGGTACAAGAACGGGATCATAATGAAATTTCCACAAGAGACATTTCATAGACTAAAAGAAAAATACATACCAACTTAATTTAGATGCAATCATAAAGCCGAAGCTAAATGCATTCATCAAGGAGTTTTAAGATACAAGATAACCCCTATAAAATTCCACAGCCGCACACCCCGCAAGATATTACCATTAAGCACAAGTTCAAAAGAACTCTCCCCCATTTGATGTCATTCCCGAAAGAACAACAAGACGACCTTAATTTCGAAAGAAAAGAAGGATTTTTAATTGGACACCAAAAACCATGGAAATGATTTTCTATATCCAAAACTCAATCAAATTAATCACAAGTAAACCCATGATTAATTTAATTGGAATACGCAACTAAATCAAACCACAAAAGTGATCAATTTAATTGATTGTGCTCAACATAAGAAACTCACGGAGCTACGACTAAGATAACCACGGATGACTACTTAATCGTTCAATACTCAACATAAGGAAAACCTTACGGAATATACGACTACATCAACCAATAGAACATGATTAGTATAGCCGTTCATATACTCAACACAAGAACTTGTGGAATATATGAAAAACTCAACTAGATTAATTACAAGAGAACCTATAATTAATCTAATTGGAATACACAACCAAACTAATCACCGAAGCAATCAATTTAATTGTCAAAAGATTTTGCTCGACAAAAGAAGACTTTCGGAGCAAATAACTAAATAACCAATCAAGATGATTAATTTAGTTCAAGAATGCTCAACATATAGCATCTCATGGAACAACCAACAAGGCCAATATAATAATCGACATAGTTGTAAGTGCTCAACATAAGATACACAATAGCCTTCACGGTAAACATAACAAAATGGATCAATGAAGATCAATACCGTGGATAACATACAAGGATCTATTCTATTTTCCATCACTATTTGCATAACGACATAATAGACTTTATCCTTGTCACAAAAGATTTTATCCTATTTTCCATCAAATAAATGACTGCATAGGCATAACTTTTGTATTTGTCAAAAGTCCATTCGTCCTTTCATCAATACGAATACCAATTTATGAACGACTTTACTTTTGACAACATATGGGACCTTCAAGTTCACGGATGCAAACAATACATATCCCATAAACAATTGCAATATCACAAAATCATAAAGATTAATACTGCAATAACAATCTTTGCCCTTAGAAGGTAGAATCAATTTTTCGCACGGATTTATACCAAGAGTGGTTACCAAAAGCGTATAAAATTTCCTTAACAAAGAAGAACATACAAAGTCATTGACGACTATGCACCATAGTTCACATGAGATGATTGTGAACACTCAAGAATATATAGCAATGTGAACTACTACCCATTCTCGAACTTCCTTCTTTGTGATTCACCAACATCACTCTTGTAACAGCCACAAAATAGCTTAGAATAGGATTTCTCCAAGAATCCCAGTGCCCAAGTCCAAGAGAATAGAACAAGTGCAACGAAACGGAGCAAACACTAAACAAGAGACAACAAACCAATATTAACTCATCCAAATTCAACAATTCTCATCTCCATTTTGAAGGGAATTCAATAAGGAAGAGAATGCAAAAAATGAGGTAAATCCGAGTTCGGACGAAGAAGTTACGGCCAAAACAAGTTTACCGAATATCGACGTCAAGTATGCATACGGGTTTGCGAACTTAAACCCCTGGATTTTGATTTTGAATGTGTTATGCATACTTGGTATGTGTACCATGTAGTCCAAACATCCCGAACTATTATTTTCAAACCTAAACATTTAAGAACCTTAAACACAGATCAAGTTAGGTAGAAATGAACGATAAGCAAGATTATTATAAGTATTCTAAGCAAATAAAAGTACAAATCTTGCTCAAGTTTATAGACATACCTTTTTAGATGAATCCAATCGAATTCTACCGCCTTACCGAACATAATCTGTGTGCCCCAATTCTTGTGCTTCCCTCACCGTATACAAAGCAGGGCATTCCTTGGTGAGGATGCACTTCCAACACAATCAAGTTGCGTTGGGGTGAACAAAGTCTTGCTCACCACAAGTGACCTTTGGATTATCATGAAAGAGATCACTTTTAGAACCTTTCACATCCAATTCCATTTTTCCAAAAAACTTGTTAAGTTCCAACATCATGGATACTGCCTTTTCCATAGTCATGGAGTTTTCTGGAAGATCATTCCTTTTCACACTCAAAACATCATTGTCTTTCTTCGGTATCCACTTCTGAGTGCGTTTAGGAACAGTCGAACCTTCTTCCCATCACTCTCTTCTAGAATTCTTGGAAGAGAATTGGATTGACTATTCTTTTGCAAGTTAGTCTTTCTCCAATTGGGAGCATCGGATCTTGTCTTCGTCTTTACGAAGTTATCCTTTTGATAACCATTACGATTATGAAAAGGATTCGTACGACGTTTATAGGCAAATCTAGGTCTATCATAGCACTGATTCCTTTGCCTAAAGGTTGGACAATTACAACCTGTAACGTTAAGAGGATCAGTCTTAACGTATGATCTTGGTTTCACAACTTCTTGTGATGCCCAAACAAGAACATCATGAAGTTTCTCATTCCTTATACGGAAACGACATCTCCTTTCCAGGTGACCTTTATTTCCGCAATAGTGGCAAACATAAGGAATGTTCTTACCTCGATCCGTGTGTGCTAACTTTGGAGGTTGATAAACTTTGCTCTTTTGAACCTTAACTGCCGGAGAAGGTATTTCACTTTTTCCATCAGTGGAAACCTTTTGTTGAGAAGAATCACTAGCCTTGACAAATTTTACCTCTTTGCTAGTACTTGGAGCATCTATTCCCTTATAGCCCAATCCTCGTGTATCACGATGATTTTTACTTGCTCCTAGCATAGTGGTTAATTTGCTTGAACTAGTATTGAACTTTTTCAAGTCATCTTCCAACATCTTGATTTTATCAAGAGCAGCAGCTAAATCAGCCTCAAGGCGTTTTTCTCGAGTGAGATAAGCGCTTTCTCTCGTCAAAACTTGTTTGCTGGAGTTAAACCTTGCTTCAGATTCTGCAAGTTTCTCTTCCAACAAAAATTTTGATAAAGATTATCACATTCAAGTGACTTCATACGTAGGTTTTCCTCAGAATCCTTGAGGATCGATTCGGTAGAACGATTCGAAAAATAAACACCTGCGTAACATCTTCTCAATTTCTTGTTTTCTCGACAGAGAGGAGTCAGAAGAGGTGTGACATGAGAAGTTGTAATCTTCTTCATATTCCACGAATCCAAAAACTTAACATACTCTGAGACTTCCTCATCAACATCTCTATCAATATCTGAATCACCTTCATCAGAAAGTTCATCCAACTGTTCTTCTAGGAGAGTTTCCCAATCAACAGTTTTTACATCAAGAGAATGTTTGGATATTGACTTAGATGTGACAGTTCTCTCAGGTGAATCCAAGCTTTTAGAATCATCTGGTAATTTCTGAACTGGTACGTTATTAGAGATAGACTCGTCCATAATCAGATCGCTACAAACACAGACTTATAAGGTCTTTAACGTGTTTGCCTGCTCTGATACCAATTGAAAAAGCGGGGGTCTAACAACACCACCAATATTTCGCTTAGCAATCTGTATGGACTAACTCCGAAATACTTTGCTAGAGAATCAACTAGACAGTCAGACTCAATCTAGATAAAAGTATCTCAAGGAGTTAATATCTCTCTTTTTTGATTTTACTCAAGCTAAAACAATAGCGAGTCTTTATCAAACAAGGAATAACTTGGACGGTACCAAAGACCAATGTCCAAGGATCAATCAATATCAATCAACAACCAAAGGTTGGATTTCCAATTGATGATCAACGCACAACCTGTATTATTTCAATTATATAAATATAATGCGGAAAAGAAATAACACAGACACCAGAATTTTGTTAACGAGGAAACCGCAAATGCAGAAAAACCCCGGGACCTAGTCCAGATTGAATACACACTGTATTAAGCCGCTACAGACACTAGCCTACTCCAAGCTAACTTCGGACTGGACTATAGTTGAACCCCAATCAGTCTCCCACCGATCCAAGGTACAGTTGTACTCCTACGCCTCTGATCCCAGCAGGATACTACGCACTTGATTCCCTTAGCTGATCTCACCCACAACCAAGAGTTGCTGCAACCCAAAATCAAGACTTGATAATAAACAAATCTGTCTCACACAGAAAAGTCTATCAAAGGATAAATCTGTCTCCCACAGAAAACCCTAGGTTTTGTTCCGTCTTAAGATATAAAATCAAGGTGAACAGGAACCAATTGATAATCCGGTCTTATATTCCCGAAGAACACCTAGATTAATCAATCACCTCTCTACAATCCTTCCTGACTACACAGCGGTTTGTCGAGGAATCACAAACAGTGAGACGAAGATGTTTGTGACTTCTTTATCTTGCCTATCGGAGAACTCTCACGATCTCAAGCCAATCAATCGATTGTACTCGTACGATAGAAGATGCAAGATCAGATCACACAACTACGATAAAAGTAGTATCGGTCTGGCTTCACAATCCCAATGAAGTCTTTAAGTCGTTAACCTGGTTTTAGAGAAGAAAACCAAAGGTTAAAGGAGAATCGACTCTAGCGAGCGCACTAGTATCACACAGACGTGTGGGGATTAGTTTTGCACAATGCTAGATGTCTCCTTTATATAGCCTTCAAATCAGGGTTTTGCCTTAGTTACAAAGCAATCCATATTCACCGTTAGATGAAAACCTGATTTAGATTCAAGCTAATATTTCTCAACCGTTAGATCGAAAACTTAGCTTGTCACACACACTTGGGTAGACGTTTACTGGGTTTGTGAAAACCATGCCCAAACGTGTACGTGTATGTTGGTTCAACATAGTAACCCAAAAGGTTAACCATATGAGCATTTCATATTAACCTTATTCTTCTTCACCATAACTAGTTCAATTGACTCAAATGAACTAGTTAAAGAGTTGTTCCATTGCTATGAGATCTTATGTAACTACACAAACACAATTGAAACAAAGATGATTCGATTCGATTGAATCAACTCATAAACATTATAGCCACGGTTTTCATAAAGCATTCCTTAGTAATTTAATGTTTCATGTTCAGAGAACATCTTTAGATCATAACCTCTTAAGTTCACAAACAAGTTCGCGGACTTAAGTTAACCGGTTGAGTTTTCCAAACTCAGCAGAAATTCTCGGAAAGAGAACTACCTCCAGTTCGCGGACTGGGTTCGCGGACTTAGCACACAAACGAGTTTTGGAAAATCCAGCAGAAATTCTCGGTCGAGAACTTCCGACAGTTCGCGTACTGAGTCTGCGTACTGGGTTCGCGGACTTGGCAAGCCAATTCCACAATCCTCTCGATTTCTCTTGATCAACAAAGTTCGAAAACTTCGGTTCAAATAATACATGGTTATGTAATCTAAACTCTCATTTCAATCATGGAGACATTCTCATAGGACGCTATGTAGCCGTTATTCACAGACCGATTCACATCAGAGAAATTCTCAAAGTGATTGAAACTTTTCATGACTTTCGTCACTAGGTGAAGATAAATTGATCAAAGAGAAATGCTTTACCAACACACGATTTCGAGATAAAAGATAAGCAATGAATGCTCAGCTTGAAATGTCAAATGTGTGTGATCTAGTCTATATAGCATACGACTTTTGTCTCATAAGAAGTAGGAGATAGAATAGATAGACTTTTGAGTGATAGATAAGTTCAAGTCTCCACATACCTTTTTGTTGATGAAGTTCCACGGTTCCTTGTATAGATCTTCGCCGTTGTATGATGAATCGCCATGAAGTCCTTGAGCTCAACTACACTTTTCTATCCTAGTCCGAGACTTATCTATATAGGCTAGAAATGAAGACTCGTAGTTTTGATCACTAACATTGACAAACATGCTTGAGATAGCAACGCATGTGAGGTCGACCGAGCTATGATCTAACATACACAATCTATCCTAGTCCGAGACATTATTATAAGTAGACTAGAAATCAAGACTTATAGTTTTGATCAGTAACATTGACAAACAAGCTTGAGATAGAAACGCTTACGAGTTCGACCGAGCAGTGCTCTAACAATCTCTCTCTTTTTCAATTTTAGTGACAAAACTATCAATACATATGGATTGCAAAATACATAAACTTTGTAGATTCTCATCCAAATGCTTGATCTCCTTAGTTCTTCAACATTACTCGAAATCTTCGTCACTTCCAAGTACTCCAGTGATTCTAAATGTGTTCAACTCAGCATCATAGCTGTTGAAGATCTGTAGATATAACAATGAGAAAACAGTTGCTCTCAATCATTGTTATACATTGTCATAGTATTATTACACAACATCAAAGTTAAATTGTATCACAAATTTGACAACAATACTATGGTGATATGTATCACTCCCCCTTAGTTAATACTTCATCTCACAATGAAAACCACTCCCCTTTACATAATGATCCGTAAACCATATGTATTTGGTGTGAACTACACATTAATTCTCCCCATTTTTGTCAATATAAATTGGCAAAGGTACGAAAACTATTGGGATCCTCATGAAATTTTCATTGAGATACTTCATGACTAAAAGAGAACAACATACCAACTTGTTTCGATGATTTCACATAGTCGAAACTTAGTGTATTCATTAAAGAGTTTATAAAGATACAAGAAAACTCCTACAATATTCCACAGCCGCACTCCCCACAAAGATTTGGCAATTAAGCACAAGTTAAATTAAGTACTCTCCCCCATAAAATGTCATTCCCGAAAGAACAACAGGAGCGACCTTAATTTCATAAGAAAAGAAGGATTTCTTTGGACATTAACAAATCAGATGAAACATGAATTTGTATCCAAAATACTCAATTAAATTAGCCACAAGAGAACCCATGATTAATTTAATCGGAAATGCTCGCATAAGAGAACTTACAGAGACACACAGTACTTACACAAAGATGTGGATCAACGAAAGACAACTACTGCGGAATATTCAAAGATTCATTCTATTTTTCACCAATATTTGCATATAGACATGTAATAGACTTAATCTTTGTAGGAAAAAGTGCATCCTATCTTCCATCAATATTTGCATAATGACATAATAGGCTTAAATTTTGTTGTCAAAAGTTCATTCTATCTTTTATCAAAATTTGCATAAAGATATATGATAGACTTAACTTTTGAGCAATTATGGGACAATCATAGTTCACGGATGCAAACACACATATCCCATAACAAGTTGCAATAAAAAACCATAAAGATTAATAGTGCAATAATCATCTTCCAAAATCTATAAAAGAGTTTAGAAGAGAAATACTCCAAGAATCCAAGTGCCCAAGTCCAAGAGAAGTGGAACAAGTGCAATGAAACGAATTAAAACACTCAAAAACACGAGTCATAACAAAGACTAATCTTAACTCATCCAAATTCAGGATTTATCATCACCATTTTGAAGATAATTGAAAGAGGAAGAAAATTCAAAAATAATGAGGACATTCCGAGTTCGTACGAAGAAGTTACGGCCAAAACAAGTTTACTGAAAATTGACGTCTACAAGCCAATATGCATACCGGTTTGCAAACGAATTTTCGTGACCTGGAGAAGTATGCAAACGGGCTTGCATACTAAAACCCTTGTATTTTGATTTTAAATGATGGTATGCATACCTGGTATGTGTACCATGAAGTCCAAACATCCCGAACTACTATTTTCAAACCTAAACATTTAAGAACCTTAAACACAGATCAAGTTAGGTAGAAATCAATGATAAGCAAGGTACATAGATCATTACAAGTACTCTAAGCAAATAAATAAAAACGCAAATCTTGCTCAAGTTTATAGACATGCTTTTTTAGAAGAATTAATCCAATTGAATTCTACAGCCTTACCAAAGATTCAAAATCATACCTAACGCAACATGTACGCCCCAATTCTCGTGCTTCCCTCATCGTATACTTAACAGGGCATTCCTTGGTGAGGATGTACTTACAACACAATCAAGTTGTGTTGAGGTGAACAGTGTCTTGCTCAGCACAAGTGACTGAAACATACTTTTCCGCAACTATGGACTTTTCACCATCTATAGTTTTTGGATTATTCTGTTTCACTTTTGGATTATCATGAAAGAGATCGCTTTTAGAACCTTTCATATCCAAATCCATCTTTCCAAAGAACTCTTTAAGTTCCAACATCACGGATACTACCTTCTTCATAATCATGGAATTTTCTGGAAGATCATTCCTTTTCACACTCAACGCATCATTGACTTTCCCGTTACTCTCTTCAAGATTTCTCGAAAGAGAATTGGATTGACTATTCTTTTGCAAGTTAGTCTTTCTCCAATTGGGAGCATCGGATCTTATCTTCGTCTTTACGAAGTTATCCTTTTGATAACCATTACGATTATGAAAAGGCTTCGTATGACGTTTATAGGCAAATCTAGGTTTATCACATCAATGATTCCTTTTCCTAAAGGTTGGAAAGTTACAACCTGTAATGCTAAGGGGATTAGCCTTAGCATATGATCTTGGTTTCACAACTTCTTATGATGCCAAAACAAGAACATCATGAAGTTTCTCATTCCTTATACGAAAACGATATCTCCTTTCCAGGTGACCTTTATTTCCGCAATAGTGGCAAACATAAGGAATGTTCTTACCGCGATTTTTATGTGCTTACTTTGGAGATTGATATACATTTATCTTTCGAACTTTAACTGCCGGTGAAGGTGTTTCATTTTTTCCATTAGTGGAAACCTTTTGTTGTGAAGAATCACTAGCCTTGAAAATTTTTACCTCTTTGCTAATACTTGGAGCATCTATTCCCTTATAGCCCAATCCTCGTGTATCACGATGATTTTTACTTGCTCCTAGCATAGTGGTTAATTTGCTTAAACTAGTATTGAATTTTTTCAAGTCATCTTCCAATATCTTGATTTTATCAAGAGCAGCAGCTAAATCATCCTCAAGGCATTTTTCTCGAGCGAGATAAGCGCTTTCTCTGTCATCAAAACTTGCTTGCTGAGAGTTAATCCTTGCTTCAGTTTCTGCAAGTTTTTCTTCCAACGAGAAGTATTTTTGATAAACATTATCACATTCAAGTGACTTTCTACTCAGGTTTTCCTCGGAATCTTTGAGGATCGATTCGCAAGAGCGATTCCTACCATAAAGACCTCCGCAAATCCTTTTCAATTTCTTGTTTTCTCGACAAAGAAGAGTCAGAAGAGGTGTGACATGAGAAGTTGTAATCTTTTATTTCCAACTAATCCAAAAACTTAACATACGTTGAGATTTCCTCATCAACATCCCTATCAATATCTGAATCACCTTCATCATAAAGTTCATCCAACTGTTCTTCTAGGCGTGTTACCCATTCAATAGTTTCTACATTCAGAGAATTTTCAAATATTGACATAGATGTGACAGTTCTCTCAGGTGAATTCAATCTTTGAAAAACATCTGATAATTTCCGACCTGGTACGTTATTAGAGATAGACTCGTCCATATAATCAGATTGCTACAAACACAGACTTATGAGGTCTAAAAACGTGTTTGCGTGCTCTAATACCAACTGAAAAAGCGGGGGTCTAACAACCACACCCAATATTTCACTTAACGATTTGAATAAACAAACTTCAATATACTTTCAAGAGAATTAACTAGACAGTCATACTCAATCTAGAGAAGAGTATATCAAAGAGTTTATATCTCAATTTCTCAATTCAATTTGCAATCAGTAAATATGAATTTGCGAGCCCGATTGAATAAGAGAAATAACTTAAACGGTACCAAAGACCAATGTTCAAGTGTCAATCAATTTATATAAATAATCAAAGGTTGAATTATCTAATTGAATGATCTTAACACACAAGCTGCGATATTTCTATTATATAACAAAATATAATGCGGAAAAGGAATAACAGAGACACCAGAATTTTGTTAACAAGGAAAACCACAAATGCAGAAAAACCCCGGGACCTAGTCCAGCTTTGAACACCACATTTATTAAGCCGCTACAGACACTAGTCTACTACCAATAAACTTCAGACTGGAATGTAGTTGATCCCTAATCAATCTCACATTGATCAAGGTACATTTGCGCTCCGTATGTCTCTGAAACCCAGCAGGATTCTACGCACTTGATTCCCTTAGCTGATCTCACCCACAACCAAGAGTTGCTACGACCCAAAGTCGAAGACTTGATAAACAAATATATCTCACACAGAAAATTCTATTGGAATAGATAAATATATCTCCCACAGAAATACCTACGAGTTTTGTTCCGTATTTTGATAAATCAAGGTGCACATGAACCAATTGATAAACCAGACTTATATTCCCGAAGAACAGCCTAGTATTATCAATCACCTCACAATAATCTTAATTGTATGGTAGCGAAACAAGATATTGTGAATCACAAACGATGAGACGAAGATGTTTGTGACTACTTTTATCTTGCCTATCGGAGAATCAATCTCGAGCAAATCTTAGAGAAGGTAGTACTCAATAAGATAGAACAAGGCAAGATCAGAACACGCAACTACAAAGAAAATAGTTGGGTCTAGTTTCACAATCCCAATGAAGTCTTCAAGTCGTTAACCTACAGGGTTTCGTGAAAAACCTAAGGTTAAAGGAGAATCGACTCTAGTCTCAACTAGTATCACACATGAGGTGTGGGGATTAGGTTTCCCAGTTGTTAGAGTTCTCCTTATATAGTTTTCAAATCAGGGTTTGCAATCTAAGTTACCTTGGTAACAAAGCATTCAATATTCCCCGTTTGATGAAAACCTGATTAGACTCAAGGTAATATCTTTCAACCGTTAGATCGAACTTAGCTTGTTATACACAAATGAAATGTACCCTCATTAAGGTTTGAGTAACCGTACCTAAACGTGTACACTATGTTGACTCAACAGTAGTTAACCGAGGTTATCTATATGAACACTCTCATATCAACCTTATTGATCTTAACCACAACTAGTTCAAATGACTCAAATGAAACTAGTTACAAAGTTGTTCAATTGCTATATTCTCATAGAAGTATACAAGAACACAATTGAGGCAAAATCGTTTTGATTCACCCGAATCAATTCATGAACATTATATCCAAGGTTTGCAAAGAATGCATTCCTTAATATATGAATGTATTAGTTCATGAAAAAACCGATTTTAGAACTTTAACCACTCAAGTATGCATAAGGGTACGCATACTTAAGTACCCGGTATGAGTTTGGGTTACGCCAGTATGCAAACGGGTACGCATACTTCCAAACACAGTAGAAATTTCCGGACCCAAACCCTTCACCAGTACGCATACGGGTATGTGTACTTAGGTACCCGGAATTCCACAACTACAAGTACACATACGGGTATGCATACTATAGTTCCGGTCATGGATCACATACATGCAAGAATGCATATTATGTTCATAATCCAATGATGGTTAAGTAATCTAAACTCTATTTCAATCATTGAAACATTCTTAGAGGATGACAATAGCCGTTTTCACACACTATTAGCATCAAAGAAATTTTCAAGTTATTGAAATAATCATAACGAAACATTCCAAGTCTATACCAAATGATTGTATCACACAAACCATGTAAGATGTTACTCGGCAATTTTCACATGATGATCTTTTGACTTTTTTCAAGAATAAAAGATGAAATTGGTTAAAGCGAAAGCTTACCAACACATATTTCAATAAATATGTAATTGAGTTAAACTCAGCTCGAAATCTCAAATGTGTATAATAGAATAATATACAGTAATACGACTTTTGTCTCAATATAGGAGATAGATTAGAAATAGAGTTTCCAAGTGATAGATGAGTTTTAGTCTCCACATACCTTTTGTTGATGAAGTTTCATAAGCTCTCCTTAGTAGTTCTTCGTCTTCAATTGATGAACGTCGTGAAGTCTAATGCTCAACTACACAATCTATCCTAGTCTAAGACATTACTATAAGTAAACTAGAAATCAAAACTTATAGTTTTGATCACTAACATTGACAAGAAAGCTTGAGATAGAAACGCTTGCGAGTTCGACCGAGCAGTGCTCTAACAGTTTGCATACTGGTATGCATACTGTGCTATATCCAGACATTGGTTAATTGTTCTCAACTCTCATTTCAATCATTGAAACATCCTTAGAAGACGACAATATCTGTTTCACACAAACTATTATCTTATAAGTAATTTTCAAGTGATCGAATGATCAATATGAAACATTCCGAGTCTACATCAAATGACTGTCTCACACAAATTATGTAAGAAGTTTCAAGGCAATTTTCACATGATCATCTTTTGACTCATTATTTAGTTTCCGACAAATAAATTGTTTCCAACTTAACTCGTCAAGAATAATGATGAATGTATCTAAATAAAAAATATTCCTACATATATTTCGAGAAAGATATAAGCGAGTTAAACTCAGCTCGAAATATCAAATGTGTATAATGTAAAATTCTATATAGCTAAACGACTTAGTCTCAATAGGAGATAGAATAGAATAGACTTCCGATTGATAGATAAGTTTTAGTCTCCACATACCTTTTGTTGAAGAATTTCCTCCAAGCTCTCCTCAGTAGATCTTCGTCTTCAATCGATGAACGCCGTGAAGTCTAAAGCTCAACTACGCATTCTATCCTAGTCCGAGACATAGCTTAAGTAGACTACAAATCAAGACTTATAGTTTTGATCACCTGAACTTGACAAACAAGTTTGAGATAGCAACGTTTGCGAGTTCGACCGAGCAGTGCTCTAACAATTTAGGCAAGCATAAGCTTATAGATTATTTTTTCACATGTACACCAATTTGTACACCATTGTTATAACTTACGAGTCACATGTGAACTAATAGGCATGAATTTTAAAAATGGAAGAATCTAATTCACAGCAAATCACTTTCAGTTTCCAATCATTTTTCTCTAGCTTTGCTAGATCAAACATGATCTAGTAGCACCGAAGCCAGTACACTAGATAAGGTATATACCAAGAAAACCTAACAATTTTGTAGTTCCTAAACCTCAATTTTTTTCTAAACAATAATCTGAGTATGATTATGACAATTCCATGTAGTGTGAGGGTGTAATCATAAATTAATTATATGATAATAACTAACCTTAGTTCAGTGAAACTAGTTGGAATACAGAATAAAATTCAGTAATTCAACTAATTAATAAAACACAAATACTTACAACAATTGGTAATCATATACTTGGATATAGGGAAAGTAGATTTATTGGTAGCTTTTTTGAATTAATTTTGCATGGAATTCTTAAAAGAATTTTAAAATTTCTTCATATTTTGATTTAGAAAGAAGTTCAATATATGCATCATCTTCGTTAAAACTAAAGATATCAACCCTAGTTTTGATGATCCATGCGACTGGGTGTAATTTTTCAACAACTTAGAAAAGAGATCGCGAGAAAAGAAAATTGATTGAAAGAAAAAAAGAGATGAGGATACAAAAAAAAGAAAATATACGTGAGTAGAATATTATATCAGGTTTTATAGAAGGTCATTTTAGTCACTAATGAAATTCAATTTGGACTGAAGGGTTCATCATTTGGTAAATTAGAACTAACCAGTACTAGGCCTTCGAGGGTAAGACTAGAGCGCCCAAAGCCCAACAAATTTGGGACTAATCTTACAAAAATTTATAATAGAGTGCTCAACTGGAGCAACAATTCTCCTTCTTGTATTAAGCTTAATTTTTTAGTAGATAGATCCAATATCAAGGTTAATTTTTCGACTAACCAATATTCAGTTGAATCTATTAGTATTATCTACTGTACAAACACATAAAAAATTAAATAGCGAGGATTAAAATGGCCTTACTAACACATGAATTTTTCACACTCATGATAAAAAAAAAATTGGTTTATTTAGGGAATTTTCTTTTCACCATCGCAACTGTAAAGGTGGTTATGGTGGTGGCCAAAAACTACCTTAAGTATTTAAGTAAAATTTATTTTTTAGAGCAAGCATTATGATTTACTTAATTTGCGAAATTCGATCTAATGTATCCATGGGAAATAACTATAGTAGCAAAATTCACTGCATTGTGCTGGTTAGCTAAGACATGGCTCCCCAAAACTACATATTTGTAGTGCTGGTCAGTTATGGCTTAGCTCGCGGTAACCTGGTAGCCGCCTATTACGGATACATAGTTTTTGCAGAGGCTACCTGGTCACCACCTATAATCTGAATATTTGTTTGATCTTTTTTTTTGTTACACCCTATGCCACTCGATCTTGTCCATCTATTTCGCACTAACGAGATTGTCTTTCAGCCTGTTTGATGCTGAAAGAAATTTATTTTTGAAATTTCTAGATGTTGCAATTTTTTTCTAAAAATCAAATCAACTTTTTAATTCAAAATTTACCCCAATCAATTATTTTTTTTATTCCTCCAATACTCAGGTCGTCTCTCAACAACACAAAAAGTTTTTCTTTTTTCAGCAATTCCTTTTTGATGGATTTTTCCGATCATACTAACTTATTTACTTATACAATTTATCTTCCTCTATCAACAAAAATTCAAGTCATACTAACTTATTAATCCATTAAAAAAATCTTCAAGTTGTTAGAGCACTGCTCGGTCGAACTCGCAAGTGTTGCTATCTCAAGCTTGTTTGTTAAGTTTAGGTGATCAGAACTATAAGTCTTGATTTCTAGTCAACTTATAGCTATATCTCTGACTATGATAAAATGTGTAGTTGAGATTTAGACTTCATGACATTCATCGATTGAAGACGAAGATCTACTAAGGAGAGCTTGGAGGAACTTCATCAACAAAAGGTATGTGGAGACTAAAAGTTATCTATCACTCAGAAGTCTATTGTATTCTATCTCCTATTGAGACTAAGTCGTATATCTATATAGACTTTTACATTATACACATTTGATATTTCGAGCTTAATTTAACTCGCTTATATCCTTCTTGAAATATGTGTTGGAAGCTTTTTGCTTTAGCTAAATTCATCATTATTCTTGACGAGTTTAGTTGGAAATAATTTATTTGTTGGAAAGTAAATAATGAGTCAAAAGATGATCATGTGAAAATTTCCTTGAAACATCTTACATGATTTGTGTGAGACAGTCATTTGATGTAGACTCAGAATGTTTCGTATTGATCATTCGATCACTTGAAAATTACTTATAAGCTAATAGTTTGTGTGAGACAGCTATTGTCGTCTTCTAAGGATGTTTCAGTGATTAAAGTGGGAGTTTATAACAATTAACCATCGTCTGGATATAGCAGAGTATGCATACCAGTATGCAAATTGTTGAGGTATGATTCAGGTCTAAAAACCAAGTTTGCATACCAGTATGCGAATGATTTTAACTGTTAAAGTCCTGGAACCGAGTATGTACACAAGTATGCGAACATTTCTACCTGAGATAGGTCCGGGAGGACAGTATGCATACCGGTTTGCGAACTATCGGACAAGACCAAAGTCTGAAACTTAAGTTTTCATACCCGTTTGCAAACTAAGTTGGTTTAAGTTCTAAAATCGGTTAAGTATGATTTCATACTCATGAAAAAATACATATATAAATTAGGGAATGCAATCTTTGCAAACCGTGGTTTAATGTTCATGAATTGATTCTCTTGAATCAATCCGATTTTGTTTCAATTGTGTCTTGTATACATCCATGAGAATATAAACAATTGAACAACTCTATGGGTAACACAATTAGATTCATTTGATTATCATTTGATCTAGAAGTGTTGGATGAATGTGGTTAATAGAAAAGTGTTCATATGGTTAACGTCGGTTAGCTATTGTTGAGCCAATTCAATATACACGTTTAGGTGTGGTCACCCATTTTTAAATGAAGGTATATTTCATTTGTGTGTAACAAGCTAAGACCATCTAACGATGGAGAGATATTGTTAGAGCATAGATCGGTCAACCTCGCATGCGTTGCTATATCAAGCATGTTTGTCAATGTTAGTGATCAAAACTATAAAGTCTTGATTTCTAGCCTATCAGCTAAGTCTCAGACTAGGATAGGAAAAGTGTAGTTGAGCTCAAGGACTTCATGGTGATTCAACGACAACGACGAAGATCTACACCAAGGAACAGTCGAACTTCATCAACAAAAAGGTATGTGAAGACTTGAACTTATCTATCACTCGAAAGTCTATTTATTCTTCTCCTACTTCTTATGAGACAAAAGTCGTATGCTACATAGACTAGATCATATACACTTGATATTTCAAGATGAGTATTCATTTCTTATCTTTTACTCGAAATCATGTGTTGGTAAATCGTTTCCCTTTGATCAGGTTTATCTTCACCTAGTGACTAAAGTCATGAAAGTTTCAATCACTTTGGAAATTGCTCTGACGAGAAAGGTTTGTTGTTCTTCACGACTGAATATCGCCCTCTGAGAATGTTTCAATGATTGAAATGAGAGTTTAGATTACATAACCATGTATTCCTTGAACCGAAATTTTCGAAATTTGTTGATCAAGAGAAATCGGTAGGATTATGGAATTGGCTTGCCAAGTCTGCAAACTGACGGAAGTTCTGGACCGAGAATTTCTGCTGGGATTTCCAAAACTCGTTTGTGTGCTAAGTCCGCGAACTAAGTCCGCGAACTGGCGAAAGTTCTCGACCCGAGAATTTCTGTCGAGTTTGGAAAACTCAACCGATTAACTTAAGTCCGCGAACTTGTTTGTGAGCTCAAGAGGTTATGATCTAAAGATGTGCTCTGAACATGAAGCATTAATTATTAAGGAATGATTTATGCAAACCGTGGATATAATGTTCATGAGCCGATTCTAATCGAATCGAATCATCTTTGTTTCAATTGTGTCTTGTGTAGTTACATAAGATCTCATAGCAATTGAACAACTCTTTAACTAGTTCATTTGAGTCAATTGAACTAGTTATGGTGCAGAAGAACATGATTAATATGAGATGCTCATATGGTTGACCTTTTGGGTTTTCATGTTGAACCAACATATGTGTACTCGTTTGGGCATGGTTTTCTCAAACCCAGTAAACGTGTACCCAAGTGTGTGTGACAAGCTATGTCTTTCGATATAACGGTTGAGAGATATTGACTTGAATCTAAATCAGGTTTTCATCTAACGGTGAATAGAATTTGCTTTGTACCTAAGGCAAAACCCTGATTTGAAGGCTATTTAAAGGAGACATCTAGCATTGAAAAAACCTAATCCCCACACATCTGTGTGCTACTAGTTCTCTCGCTAGAGTCGATCTCCATTAACTATTGAGTTTCTTCTCTAAACTCGAGTTAACGACTTAAAGACTTCATTGGGATTGTGAATCCAGACCGATACTACTTTTATCGTAGTTCTGTGATCGTATCTTTCATCTTTTATCGTACGAGTATGATCGATTGATTGGCTTGAGATCGTGAGAGTTCTCTGATAGGCAAGATAAAGAAGTCACAAACATCTCCGTCTCACTGTTTGTGATTCCTTGACAATCCGCTTGTGTAGTCAGGAAGGATTGTAGAGAGGTGATTGATTAATCTAGGCTGTTCTTCGGGAATATATGTCCGAATTATCAATTGGTTCCTATTACCTTGATTTTATATCTATAGACGTAACAAAACCTAGGGTTTATCTGTGGGAGACAGATTTATCCTTTCGATAGACTTTTCTGTGTGAGACAGATTCGTTTATTATCAAGTCTGTGATTTTTGGTTGCAACAACTCTTAGTTGTGGGTGAGATCGTCTAGGGGAATCAAGTACGCAGTGTCCTGCTGGGATCAGAGGCGTAGGAGTACAAGTATACCTTGTATCAGTGGGAGATTGGTAGGGGTTCAACTATAAATCAGTCTGAAGTTAGCTTGGAGTAGGCTAGTGTCTGTAGCGGATTAATACAGTGTGTATTCAATCTGGAATAGGTCCCGGGGTTTTTCTGCATTTGCGGTTTCCTCGTTAACAAAACTTCTGGTGTCTATGTTATTTTTATTCCGCATTATATTTTATATAATAGAAGTAATACAGGTTGTGCATTCGTGATCATCAACTTCTCTAATCCAACTTTTGGTTGTTGATTGTAGTTGATTGATCTTTGGACATTGGTCTTTGGTACCGTCCAAGTTATCTCTCTTTGATAAAGACTCGCTATTGATTTTAGCTTGAGTAGAAATCAAATCGAGAGATTGAGATAATAACTTCTTGAGATACTTTTTATCTAGATTGAGTCTGACTGTCTAGTTGATTCTCTAGCAAAGTATTTCGGAGTTAGTCCATACAGATTTCTAAGAAAAATATTGGGTGGTGTTGTTAGACCCCCGCTTTTTAAATTGGTATCAGAGCAGGCAAACACGTTAAAGACCTCATCAGTTTGTGTTTGTAGCAAGCTGACTCTATGGACAGTGCTATCTCTATTAACGTACCATCAGTCTTTGATGGATCAAATTACTTATGGTGGAAAATTGCTATGCGAGCTTTTCTTCAATCACATAATTTTCAATCGTGGGTATATGTAGTCAATGGCATGATGCGCCAGTGATTGCAGCCGGAAACGGAACTGTTCCCAAGAATATTGGTGACTATAATGCTACCGAGATTCCTGCTGCAAAGCAGAATTCTGAAGGGCTGAATGCTATCATACATTCCATTGCCCCAAGTCTTCAACACCATGTGTCTAATTGCACCAGGTCTAAAGATGGTTGGGATATCTTAGAAACCGTATTTGAAGGAAACTCCAGTGAAAAGGAAGCTAGGCTTCAAAACCTTAATTCTGATTGGGAGAACCATCGTATGGCAGATGAAGAAACATTTGATGAGTTTAATCACAAAGTGTCTGAAATTGTTAATGCATCTTTTGCATTGGGTAAGACTATTCCTGAAAAGGACATTGTGATGAAAATCCTCATATCGCTGCCATCCAGATACGAGTCTAAGAAGCATGCAATCGTTGAGGGGAATAACCTTAATAATCTCTCCAGAAACACCTTGGTTGGGAAGCTAAAGATCTTTGATCATGAGCATACATCCAAAGTCGGTAAGGATGTTGCCTTTAAAGCACATAAGAGCACTAAATTACTTGCCAAAGGTGAAAGTGTTCATGTCTCTGAGGATGATCAGTCTGAATATGATTTTTCAGATGAAGACCTTGACAAGTCGGTCTCCTTGATCACAAGACAGTTTAGGGATCTTTTGTTGAAGAGAAGTAAACGGTTTTCAAGAGACAAACTTAGGTCATCAGACAAACCTCACGGTCGCGTACCTCCTAAAAACATGAATGCTGACGAGGCTGATAACGAGGACATGCCTCAGTGCTTTAAGTGTAAGGGGTTTGGCCATTTTGCAAAAGAATGCCCTAATCGCAGAAAATACACTGGGAACAAAGGTCTAGCTGTAACACTTGATGAATTGTCTGAAACCTATGATTCCGATGAAGATAGGAAATCAAGTGTAGGGCTTCTTGGTGAAAACATCGATTTTGATACTTGTAGCAATACATATATCAACCTCAATGGGTTCAGGGAATAAGGAAACCCAATCAAGCTGGAAGATTCGATTGATTTATCTTATGGAAACTCTGATCGTGATGTTTCAGGATCTACTATGTGTTTAGCCGCCGTCGCACCACAGATACCTGAATATTATCCAAGATTGATGTGCTCGTTTTGTTCGATGAAGGGTCATGAACTATCAAGATGTTACAAGTACAAGCATTAAATGAGGCACGTCAATAAACTTCAACGAAGAGCAGATCGATTAGCAAGAAAGTTGGAACTTGCTCAGAAGACCGCCAAGGTATGTAGGATCTTATATTCTTCAAAGAAGTTGGTTTCCAGGGATAAAATTAGACCATTTGAAAAGAAAGTATGGTCAAATCGTTTTGATAGACAAAAGCCTGAAGATTCCTCTCTTAAGGAAAGTGGTGGACAAATTGTTGTTCACCACAACACAAATTAATTGTGTTGTTGTGCAAATCTTGTCTCATGTGCCTGATCAAAAGAGACAAGATCGCAAACGTGCAGGCTTGTGGAAAAGTGTTTCTTTAGGGTGTTTTTTTTGTCTATCAAAACAAAAGAAAGGGTTATTATCGACAATTCTACTCTTTATAGGGTTTAGAGTTGAACGACCACGAACCTGTTTATAGGTTTCGAGCCCTACATTCCTTTTTTTCCTTCTTGATATCCTTTTTATCTCTAGACCTGATGAGATTGTGAATTCCATCCACAAAAATCAGTTGGTTATAACTGTTCTCAAAACATGTTTATGGAGATAAGTGATGTCAACATGATTGTTAAGCCATCAATCAAGGAAAAATAAAAACCTCCTGTAACTCCGTCCTGAAAAAGAAAAAGGAGGAATACAAGAAAGCCAAAGGCAGTGTCTTCTAACTCTCATAAGTTTTCCGATGTTCTTGATGAGTTAAAAGAAGTAAGAAAGGAGATTCGTGAAATAAAGGCTCTTGTGTCAAAGTCCTTAGAAACTTAGAGAGTCCTGGTACGACATAGTCAGCCAAGACAGTTCGTTGATATAAACTCCTATTTTCGTGAACCGTATGTTCCAATGGTTGTTGACAACAAGGAGTTTGGGAATGATGCTGAATTTCTCAAAGGCATTGTCGCCTAGTATGTCTTCTTTTTGGATTAGTTGGAAGAATAACTAGTTCTTTGAATATCAATGATTGTGACTACACATAGCTATTTTTGTTTCATCTTCTTATGTTTATTTTTAGGTTTATTGCCTTAAATTCTAAAAATATTTGGAGGATGATGATTATTGCAGTATCTTCTTGGTTTGCTATATTGCAATATTTTTATGGGATATGTATTGTTTATGTCCGTGAACTTGAAGGTCCCATATTGCGGTGAAAAGTAAAGTCGTCCATGAATTGGTATTCGTATTGATGAAAGGACGAATGGACTTTTGACATACACAAAATCTATGCCTATGCAATCATGTATTTGATGGAAAATAGGATTAAATCTTTTGTATGACAAGGATAAAGTCTATTATGTTGTTATGCATATAATAATGCAAAGATAGAATATATCCTTGTATGTTATCCACGGTATTGATCTTCATTGATCCATCTTGTTATGTTTTACCGTGAAGGCTCCATTATTGGTCTTATGTTGAGCACCTTACGACTAAGTCGATTATCCTTGGGTTTGTTGGCTGTTCCGTAAGATGCTATATGTTGAGCATTATGAACTAAATTAATCACCCTTGTTTATTTAGTTTTGTACTCCATAAGTTTTCCTTCTTATGTTGAGTGCATGTGCGGTTAAGATGGTCATGTTTCATGATAATCTTAGTCGGGGTTCCATAATCTCTTATGTTGAGCCCAAAATAATTAAATTGATTACCTCGGTGATTAGTTTGGTTATTTGTTTGTATTCCGATTAGATTAATTATAGGTTCTCTTGTAATTAATCTAATTGAGTTTTCATATATTCCACAAGTTCTTGTATTGAGTATATGAACAGATACACTATCATGTTCTATTGGTTAATGCAGTCACGTATTCCGTAAGGTGTTCCTTATGTTGAGTACTTGAACGGTTAAGTTAGTCACCTCCATATGATTAACTTAGTCGTAGCCTGTTGCTCCGTGAGTTTACTTATGTTGAGCACTTTCAATTAGATTGATCACTTGTGTGGTTTTGATTTAATTGCGTTTTCCAATTAGAATATTCATGGGTTTACTTGTGAGTATTTCGGTTGAGTTTTGGATATAAGAAATCATTTACATGGTTTCTGGTGTCCAAATAAAAATTCTTCTTTTCTTTCGAAATTAAGGTCGCTCTTGTTGTTCCTTTGGGAATGACATCAAATGGGGAAGAGTTCTTTTGAACTTGTGCTTAATGGTAATATCTTGCGGGGAGTGCTGCTATGGAATTTTATAGGGGTTATCTTGCGTCTTAAAACTCCTTGACGAATGATGTTAGCTTCGGCTATAAGATTGCATCTAAATTAAGATGATATGTTGTCTTTCTTTTGGTCATGAAATGTCTCTTGTGGAAATTTCATTATGAACCCGTTCTTGTACCTTTGCCAATTTTATTGACAAAAAGGGGGAGAAATATTGTAGGTCACACTACAAATACATATGGTTTTCGGATCATTGTGTAAGGGGGAGTGGTTTCCATGATCGAGATGGAGTATTGACTGAGGGGGAGTGGTTTCCATGATCGAGATGGAGTATTGACTAAGGGGGGAGTGATACATATCACCATAGTATTATTGTTAAAGTCGTGATGCAATTGGACTTTGATGTTCATAATAATACTATGACACTGTATAATAATGATCGAGAATCTCGATTTCTCTCATTGTTATAGATACGGATCTTCAACAACGGTGATATTAAACTTACAACCTTTGGGATCATTGGAGTACTTGGAAGGACGAAGATTTCAAGGAACATTGAAGATTGGACTATGGAATAGGAGCCACTAAAGTTTATCTTTTTTGTATTCCATATGTATTAATAGTTTTGTCACTAAAATTGACAAAGGGGGAGATTGTTAGAGTATAGCTCGGTCAACCTCGCATGATTTTCTATATCAAGCATGTTTTTCAATGTTAGTGATCAAAACTATAAAGTCTTGATTTCTAGCCTATTAGCTAAGTCTCGGACTAGGATAGGAAAACTGCAGTTGAGCTCAAGGACTTCATGGTGATTCAACGACAACGACGAAGATCTTCACCAAGGAACCGTGGAACTTCATCAACAAAAAGGTATGTGAAGACTTGAACTTATCTATCACTCGAAAGTCTATCTATTATTCTCCTACTTCTTATGAGACAAAAGTTGTATGCTATATAGACTAGATCATATACACTTGATACTTCGAGCTGAGTACTCATTGCTTATCTTTTACTCGAAATCATGTGTTGGTAAAGCGTTTCGCATTGATCAGGTTTATCTTTACCTAGTGACGAAAGTCATGAAAGTTTCAATCACTTTGGAAATTTCTCTAACGAGAAAGGTCTGTTGTTCTTCACGACTGAATATCGCCCTCTGAGAATGTTTCAATGATTGAAATGAGAGTTTATATTACATAACCATGTATTCCTTGAACCGAAGTTTTCGAACTTTGTTGATCAAGAGAAACCGGTAGGATTGTGGAATTGGCTTGCCAAGTCCGCGAACCCAGTCTGCAGACTCAGTCTGCGAACTGACGGAAGTTCTCGACCGATAATTTCTGTTGGGATTTCCAAAACTCGTTTGTGTGCTAAGTCCGCGAACTGGCGGAAGTTCTCGACCCGAAAATTTCTGCTGAGTTTTGAAAACTCAACCGATTAGCTTAAGTCCGCGAACTTGTTTGTGAGATTAAGAGGTTATGATCTAAAGATGTGCTCTGAACATGAAATATTAATTATTAAGGAATGCTTTATGCAAACCGTGGCTATAATGTTCATGAGCCGATTCTAATCGAATCGAATCATCTTTGTTTCAATTGTGTCTTTTGTAGTTACTTAAGATATCATAGCAATTGAACAATCTTAACTAGTTCATTTGAGTCAATTGAACTAGTTATGGTGAAGAAGAACATGATTAATATGAGATGCTCATATGGTTGACCTTTTGGGTTATCATGTTGAACCAACATATGTGTACTCGTTTGGGCATGGTTTTCTCAAACCCATTAAACGTGTACCCAAGTGTGTGTGACAAGCTATATCTTTCGATCTAAAAGTTGAGAGATATTGGCTTGAATCTAAATCAGGTTTTCATCTAACGGTGAATAGAGTTTGCTTTGTACCTAAGGCAAAACCCTGATTTGAAGGCTATATAAAGGAGACATCTAGCATTGAGAAAAACCTAATCCCCACACGTCTGTGTGCTACTAGTGATCTCGCTAGAGTCAATCTCCATTAACTCTTGAGTTTCTTCTCTAAACTCGAGTTAACAACTTAAAGACTTCATTGGGATTGTGAATCCAGACCGATACTACTTTTATCGTAGTTGTGTGATCTGATCTTGCATCTTCTATCGTACGAGTACAATCGATTGATTGGCTTGAGATCGTGAGAGTTCTCCGATAGGCAAGATAAAGAAGTCACAAACATCTTCGTCTCACTGTTTGTGATTCCTCGAAAATCCGCTTGTGTAGTCAGAAAGGATTGTAGAGAGGTGATTGATTAATCTAGGTTTTTCTTCGGGAATATGTCTGGATTATCAATTGGTTCCTGTTACCTTGATTTTATATCTAAAGACGGAACAAAACCTAGGGTTTATCTGTGGGAGACAAATTTATCCTTTCGATAGAATTTTCTGTGTGAGACAGATTCGTTTATTATCAAGTCTGTGATTTTGGGTTGTAGAAACTCTTAGTTGTGGGTGAGATCAGCTAAGGGAATCAAGTACACAGTGTCCTTCTAGGATCAGAGGCGTAGGAGTACAACTGTACCTTGTATCAGTGGGAGATTGATAGGGGTTCAACGATAGATCAGTCCGAAGTTAGCTTGGAGTAGGCTAGTGCCTGTAGCGGCTTAATACAGTGTGTATTCAATCTGGACTAGGTCCCAGGATTTTTCTGCATTTGCGGTTTCCTCGTTAACAAAACTTCTGGTGTCTGTGTTATTTATTTTCCGCATTATATTTTATATAATAGAAATAATACAGGTTGTGCGTTCATGATCATCAACTTCTCTAATCCAACTTTTGGTTGTTGATTGTAGTTGATTGATCCTTGGACATTGGTCTTTGGTACCGTCCAAGTTATCTCTCTTTGATAAAGACTCTCTATTGATTTTAGGTTGAGTAAAAATCAAATCGAGATATTGAGATAATAACTCCTTGAGATACTTTTTATCTAGATTGAGTCTGACTGTCTAGTTGATTCTCTAGCAAAGTATTTCGGAGTTAGTCCATACAGATTGCTAAGCGAGATATTGGGTGGTGGTGTTAGACCCCCGCTTTTTTAGATATTGCTTTGTTTTTAAGCAAATTTAGCTTGAATCTTAAATAAGTATTTCATCTAACAGTGAATATTGATTGCTTTGTTCCAAAGCTATCAAACCCTTGATTTGAAGACTATAAAAGGGAGAACTTTAGCAACTGGGAAACCTAATCCCCACACCTCATGTGTGATACTAGTTGCGTATTAGAGTCGATTCTCTTTAACCTAGGTTTTTCCTAAAACCATTATAGGTTAACGACTGAAAGATTTCATTGGGATTTTGAAGTCAGACCTAACTATTTTCTCTGTAGTTGCGTGTTCTGATCTTACTTGTTCTATCGTATTGAGTGTTATCTTCTCTAGGATTGGCTCGAGATTTATCTCCGATAGGTAAGATATAAAAAGTAATCACAAAGCTCCTCTTCTCATTCTTTGTGATTCCACAATAACTTGTTCCACTACCATATAGTTAAGTTATTGTGAGGTGATTGATATTTCTAGGTTGTTCTTCTGGAATATAAGACCGAATTATCAATTGGTTCCTGTTCACCTTGATTTATCAAAAGACGGAACAAAAACTTCGTAGGTATTTATGTGGGAGACATATTTGTTTATAAAGTCTTCGACTTTGGGTCATAGCAACTTTTAGTTGTGGGTGAGATCAGATATGGGAATCAAGTGCGTAGAGTCCTGCTGGGATTCAGAGGCGTAAGTAACTCGACTTTACTTTAATCGGTGTGAGACTTGGTTAGGGCTCAACTACATTCCAGTCCAAAGTTAACTTGTAGTAGGCTAGTGTCTGTAGCGGCTTAATACAGTGTGGTGTTCAAATATGGACTAGGTCCCGGGGTTTTTCTGTATTTGCGGTTTCCTCGTTAACAAAACTTCTGGTGTTTGTGTTATTTATTTTTCGCATTATATTTGTTTATATAATTAAAATATCACAGGTTTTGCGTAGTTCAATCAATTGGTAAATCCGATCTTTGATTGTTTATTGAACTTGATTGACACTTGAACATTGGTTTTTGATACCGTTTAAGTTATTTCTCATATCAATCAGGCTCACTAATTTCTATCTGTTTGATTACAAATTTTATTGAGAAATTTAAATGTAACTCTTGGATGTTTTTCCTTGATTGTGTCTGACTATCTAGTTGATTCTCTTGGAATTATATTGGAGTTAGTCCACACAGATTGTCGAACGAAATATTGAGTGTGGTTGTTAGACCCCCACTTTTCAATTGGTATCAGAGAAGGAAGAAACGTTAAGACCTCATAAGTTTGTGTTTTTAGCAATCTGACTCTATGGATAGAAGTGTTATCTCTGACAAACGCGTCACCAGAAATAAAAGTTATGTTTCTGTGAAATCTCTTAAAGAGAAAGACTTGTTGACCTCTTATTTAAATGAACATTATGTTCCTAGGAAACATACAAGTATTGATATGTGTTACCCTAATTATCTTACTGACGAGTCTGACTCTGAAGTAGAAAGGGAAGCAACCTAAGAGAGTGCAACAATTCTAAGTCATATTAGAATCCAGGTTGTTGAAATCAATAGGCTGAAACACAAGGTCAACATGATCATTGGTATGGTAAAGGATCATGATTCCCAATTAAGGATTCTTTGTGAGGAAAATGCCACGGTTTGTTCATCTCGAACTTTACTCGAGGCTAAACTCAAAGAGGATGCCTTGGAAATCGAACGCCTATTGAGTAAACTTTCTATTCATTGTAAAGGATGTTTTGAGAATTCCACTATACCAATTGCTTCAGACTCCACTGTGATGTTGGAAAACGTGACTACACGTAATCACGTTTCTCTGATGAAACCAGTTCCAGAAGCTAAATTGCATACCCTTCCCATTGCTAAAAAGGTGTTTGGTTCTTCCACTGATCAAGGAAACACCACATCTCACTGAAGGAGAAATCTTCTAATGATGTTGCTAATCCTACATACTTTAATCACACTGGTGATCAGAAAGTATGTCTCTTTTGTGATTCAAAAGGACATGTTCAACGGAAGAGCAAATTGAGGTTGAATGAAAACTATTTTGGTCGACTTCAACACACCTTAGATTTAATACTCAAAGGTGTAACTGAAATTCGGATGTTTAAACCAATTGGTTTCAGTACTCACTAATCGAATTTTATATAGTGGTAAATAGAGTTGTCGTTCACTCGGACTTTGTTGAGATTGATTTAGGCTTAAATATAGAAAATACTAAAAATAAGAAAAAATATACAAAATATGGTCACAGGATGAAGAATTTACCGGGACTCGGGATTTTACTGTTTTTCATGTTCATGGGTTCATAAATTAATCCTAGACATTTATAGCTCAAAACAAAAGAAACAATAACTCTATTCTTTTCCAAAGTAGATTTCGTAAAACATTAGTTGTAAGTTGTGAGCATGACGCATCAAAAGTAATTAAAACTAAGCATGCGACATCAAAAAAAAATAACAAATAATTAATAGAAATCATAAAACAATTAAATTCTATGCAAATAGCTATAAAAGAATTATTTTAATTACCACATGAACGAAAAACAGCCTCCTCCGTCGTCCCAGTGATGGGTTCTAGCTCAGCATATTGTAGACACTCTCAAAATATATTTTTATTGCTCAAAAAGGTGCTTACAATGGTGAAATTGGAGAAAATGATCAAAGAAGCGAGTTTGCAACGCTTTATGAGCGTTACAGAATCTCAGAACAAACTGAAGGTAGGCGTTGCTAATGGATGATGTAGTTTTTAAGTGGTAGTAAAGTTCGTTCAACTCGGATTGTGTAAAGGTTTGATTTAAGAACTAAGAATAAAAATACTAAAAATATATTCACAAGGTCGTCACGAATATCGAGAGGTACTGAGACTTAGGATTTCACCACTAATCACATTCAATTGGTTCATATGATGACTCATAACAATTCTAGCTCTTTTGTTGACTCTTTTATTTGCCAAAAGTAGATTTTATAAAGAATTATATGTAAATCACAAGCATGACGCATCAAAAGTTCCTAAAACCCAGCATGCGACATAAATCGATTAAAACAAGTGCAAAAGTCATAAAGAATCAATTATAGTTACCAAGTGATTGTGAAATAGGGATTCCTCCATCATCCCAGTGTTGGGGTTTAGCTCCTCATGTCAAAAACACGCTCAAAATATTTCTTTGTAACTCAATCACTAATTGGTCTGGTCTTTTTTTTTCTTTTTCTTTGTAACTCAATCACTCTAATTCAACTTTTGAACCATAAACAAATATTTTGAGCAAGTGATTAATTTTTGGCGCCGCCGACGCGGATTTGTATTAGGTTTTAGGTTTTAGATTTATTTTATCTCTTTTAGAATTTTTGTTCTCTTTTACGCCTTTGGTATTTTTCAATTCTTTTCAGATTGGAGAAAAGCTACAAGGAAGGAAAAAGTTCTATAAAAGGAAAGCATCGCCAAAGAAGGAAAGAAAAGAGGAATCCGAAAGGAGTTAAGAAGAATATTTTGTGTTAGTTATTTTGTTTTATTTTTAGAAACTTTAAATAGGGTTTTATTTTTTGTAATTTTTCTTTTTATTTTTGGACACTTTTTGGACTTTATTTTTGGACTGGGACATTATTATTTTTAAACCCTACGGAAGGGTTGGTTTAAATAAAAACTGTGTGCAGAGAAGGACGGTGATTACGATATCGCCTCGGCCCCTCGGGTTCGTACATGACATAGGAGTCGTGGCCCGAGTCGACTTCAGCGGTTCTTCGCCCGTCTGGTACGGGAGGTAAGTTTTTCGAAACACCCACGAATCCCCTGTCAGCGGGTTTACTGTATTCCTTCGTTTGCATATATGCTGAGGACTTGAAAACGACTGCTTTAATTTCCTAGTAAAGGGCAAGGACTGTCCATACAAGATAAGGGTTCGGATTTCATCACCGTTCTCTTCTTGCCCGCCTTAGGAAAACGAAACCAAACGCGAACCTAAGCCTAAAATTTTGACTAGAACGAGACCGATAGGGTAACGAGCTTAATAGGAAAGTCGTTCGAAAAATATTGGTTACTCTTTTGAGCATACTTCGAAGTTCATGATGGTTTCGTGAGTTGAATGCGTGATTGCGCCGCCTTGTAACCGGTGAGGCCTTGGGTATCAAAGCTCCACTGAGCTTCCCTCGCCTCGATTCAACTTACTTTGACTCGGATTGATTCCAGAGGGGTTTGCTCAGATTGTAACGAGTTCCTTTTCGAAAGAATAGAAGCTAGTCTAGAAACTATCTAAGTGGAACCATCATGATTTTTGTTTGCTAGCAAAATTAGGTTTGATTTGGTTGAGTCAGCCTTGTTTTGTGATTGCATAGAATCCCAAATATCCCGATAGTGCCAGCAATGGCAACTTTGAAAGCTTTGTTGAACCCAACTAGGACTACTCGTCCTTCTTGTATCAGGTTAGCCGAAACTGAAGCAAATTATGAACTTAGGCCTGGGACCCTACAGATGCTCCCAATCTTTTTAGGGAAAGAAAATGAAAACCCATACTTCCATGTTAGGGATTTTGAGGGAATTTGTAGTACCCTAAAGATTAGAGACCTTGATGATGATGCTTTGAAACTTAGGTTATTTCCTTTTTCCCTGAAAGATAAAGCCAAATCGTGGCTATATAGTTTGGCTTCCGGTTCAATAGAAACATATGAACAACTTACATCTGCCTTTTTGAACAATTTTTTCCATAGGCACAAAAAATTGTTTATTAGGACGCAAATCTGCATATTTTCTCAACAGGAGGGAGAATCATTATATAGGTATTTGGAAAGGTTCAATGACTTATTAGCCCAATGTCCTCATCATGGTTTAGAAAAGGTTAGGCTAGTTCAAATCCTTTATGAGGGTTTAGATTATTCGAAAACAACCATGGCTGAGTCTCTATGCACTGGTGGTTTTGAAAACCAAACTGTTGATTCGGCGATGGAATTTTTGAATGAAATCGCCGAAAATACCCAGCAATGGGAATATTGTAAGGAACCCAAGAGAACAATTCTTCTAGGTAGAGGAAACGTTAATAGGGTAGAAGGAGGCTATGAATCAGATGCCAAAATTGTTGTTATAGCAAAAAGGTTAGAAGCTTTAGAATTGGGTCACACTAGTGGTAGAGTAGAGCCTTTTTGGGAATGCCAGAATAATAAAGAGAAAGCCAATGCTCTCTATAATAAAACTAGGTTTGATAACCGTCAGAAGTTTGACCCATATTCAGAAACCTATAATCCTGGTTGGAGAAACCATCCGAACCTTTCACGGTCTAAGGACCAAGGTCAGTTTAGTAATTCTAATGTTCCCCCAGATTTTGGCTATACTAAGAATACTTCAGGATCAACTCAGTTTCAGAATCAGTCTGATAAGAAAATCTTAAGTCTAGAGGAAACTCTCACCTCGTTTATTCAAAATACTGAAAATATGCGTCAATTGCTTTCACAAAGCATAAAATCTAGTAATAGGATATGACAAGAACATAGTCAGGCCATTTCTGAATTGAAAGACCAGGTTAGTCAGATCAATGAGTATCTAAGAGAAAAAGGTAAGTTCCCTAGTCAACCGATACCCAACCCTAGAGGAGTTAATGAAGTAGGTGCAAAACCATTTAATCAAGTGAATTCTGTCACAACCCTTAGGAGTGGTAAAACGGTAGACAATAAGGTAGCCATGCCTAATAGTGGACATACTGTAGATCCACCTTCTAGTTCCCAAGATGAGCCCCAGAAGGAGCCACTAACTGAAGAAACCGATAAAATTTCTAGTGATGCCAATGTGGTTCCCGACAGGTCTCATTTTGTACCCAAAGACCCATATCCACAGTTGTTAGCTCCAACAAAGAGAGAGTCGACTTTCAACGAAATACTAGAGATATTTAAGCAGGTAAACATTAACATCCCTTTATTAGAAGCAATTAGGCAAATGCCTGCTTATGCCAAGTTCCTTAAGAACCTTTGTACACGAAAGCGTAAGCTTAATGTCCATAAGAAAGCCTTTTTAGCTGGTCAGGTAAGTTCAATCCTTATGAACCAAATAACCCCTAAGTATAAAGACCATGGATTCCCCACCATATCTTGTGTGATCGGTAATTATTCAGTAGATAAGGCATTGCTTGACTTAGGAGCTAGTGTGAACTTACTCCCTTATCATGTATACAACCAGCTAGGTCTTGGTAAGTTGAAACCGACTAAAATGACATTGCAATTAGCTGATAGGTCTTTCAAAATACCTCGTGGTGTCATAGAGGATGTTCTGATTGAGGTTGATAAATTTATTTATCCAGTGGATTTCGTTGTTCTAGATACTCAGCCTGTTCAGGATCCTAGTGCTCAAATATCGGTGATTTTAGGTCGCCCATTTTTAGCCACAGCTAACGCTGTCATCAACTGTAGGACTGGACTTATGAACATATCCTTTGGTAATATGACCACTGAAGTAAATGTCTTTAACGTTAATAGACAACCTTCCGATGATTTAGAAGAAGTGAATATGATTAGCACTTTAGTTCAGGATCTAACTCAGGATTATTGGGACGACACTTTATTTGGTGATTCCTTAGATGAACTTGATGAGGAAATTCTCTTAAGTCAGTTAGGTGACCAAACTTTTGAACTAGAAGAAGCTCTTGAGTATTTTAAAGACTCTGAGGATCCAGAAATTCAAGCAATAGTTAGAGGTTTGTCCGAGAATACTGACTACCCTAAGTTTGGGGGTAGTAATGGTCAATTATCTCCATTAGAAGTCCCTTACTTGGGATTCGAGCCTAGTGTACCTGAGTTATTACCTGAGTCACTTCCGACTCCGCAACCGGATCCTCCTGATATTGTCCAGGAGGAAATTCTAAAGACTTGTTGTTCGAATGAGTCAATTTGTCAAGACATTCATATGAAGCCAAAATGGGCACAACAGAAAAACCCAGTTGTCTTGCAGGAAACCTTGGATGAGGATGTGCTATGTCTGTTCATTTTTCTGTTTTGGTGCAGTTGTCTGATAATTGTGGCAATTTTATTTGCTTTTGTTGACCCACAGTTGTTTCGACTATTGATATATGATTTGAAAGGTAATTAGCCATTTTGTGGTATTTGACGTCTGGCTGAAGACTTTAAATTTAGCACTTTTTGGGAGGTAACCCAATCTCATGCAACATGGTAATATCTTTCCTTATCTCTTTTGCTTCAAATGGTAACAGTTTCTCCTTGTTCATGCTTTTAATTTTATCTTTAGAACATTGAGAACAATGTTAGATTTAAGTTTGGGGGTATGGGGAAAACTTTTTAGTTGCAGTATGAATAAATAAACTCCAGAACCTAGAAATTTATGCCTATTGAGGATTGCACTAACTAATCTAAGTGGATGGAAGCATTTTGCTCGTAGGAGTTAAGGAACCAATCTGATTAGATGAAAACATCTAGAAGAGTTTATTCATAAAAGCACAGAGCTCAGGTGTTAGAAATAACATGATAGTTTCACCATATATCGTTGAGTCCTTTTCACTTCTATTTTTATTTTATTTTGTTTTTAAACCATGTTTCTCTAAGTGATAGGTGGGTCCCACAATTCAAGTTGTTACCAATGCTATTTTTAGGTTTCTGAGTAGTATAAAAGGTGTGTTTAAGTCTCAGGGAAGAAAACGAAGTTATTGGAGCAGTCGCAGAGGAGTTTGTAACACTACAGAGGCGAATTGATCAAGTTGCAGGAAACCCGTATTTCTGCTGCTGTTGCTGAAGAACATCCGTTGCAAATAAGAACAACGTCTCAAATTTGTAACTCTGCTACAGTAACTTATTTGTCACAGTCAGTCATTCGTTTTGCGACTCCAATACACCGTTGCAAACATTCAGAGTTATAGTTTTTCATCTTTTAATCAACTTTTGAACCATAAACAAATATTTTGAGCAAGTGATTAATATGAGGAGCTAACGGATCAAAAAAAAAAAAAAACTAGACCAATTAGACCAAACGGATCAAAGAAAAAAAAAAAGAATTTTTTTTTTCAGTGAATAAAGTCGACCACTGGTTCCCTTGTATATGCCAGTTGTGTTGAACTAGAATTAGTATTATCGATCACTGGTTCCCTTGTATATGCCAGTGTGTTGATATTAGTCAGACTAGTATCTCAATCCATTAGGATAGGTTCATTTTGGCGGAGGCCTTCATACAGATATGAAAAACACCGTTCACTTAGTAAACATCAAAACCATCTATGTTTTTCTATATCCATCTTCTTGATCTATCCATGTGATTAGTTTTGACTCCGGATATTGATGTCCATAGTGCAACTATTTGAGTAGAGTTTTGTCACTTTATATGAATTTTAGTATGCTTGAGTGCAAACTCGTGTACATCAATTGGAATTTCGCATCAGGGTACTTCCTCCTGTAGTCAATAAGTATGCCAACCAAGGAGATTCTTTAGTGCCTTCCAAGGTTCTGCCTAGATAGTTAGGGTCTGGAGTGTAAAGGTTTTCTGGGTATATCTATTGTAAGCCCTCCGGAGACAACACTCCGCCACTAGGGACACTTAGGGGTTTAAAGGCTTATTGCATACGCTAAATGCAATTGACGATGCCTGCGACAGTGAGTTAGGATTTTATTTTCTATTTGATTTGCTCGAGGACTAACAAATAATAAGTTTGGGGGTATTTGATAGGAACATTTTTGTGTCTTATATAATCTCAATTGTATATATTATTAGTGCTCGATTTTATATTTATTATGGCTTTTTATGTCCCTGTAGGTATTTTTGGAGAAATAAGCTTTTGCGGCGAAATTGGCTAAAAAAATGGTTTTTGTGCTCGTGGGAGAAAATTACTATACGGACTCTCACTTTGGATAAGGGGTAACCTAATTACTAAGGGGTGACCCATTTCCAGGCATCTGCTAAAGGGAGACCAGCACAGGATAGGGGGAGGTCATCTTCATCGTTTTAAAAGCTGAAATTGGCGGGAAATTTTGTGCATGCAACTGGCAGAGTTGGGGATTGATTTCGAAGGTGTTTTAGTGAGATTCAATCGCCAGAATTGATTGGGCTGGACGTGATTCAACTAAACAAGCCTGGTATAGTCATTTGTTTGGATCGAATTGGGCTAGAAACCGAGTTGGAGCTAAACATGGAAAGTGTTTTTACACGGACCCTATTGAGATTATTTTTAGAAGTTCTAGAAAGACTAAATACCTAAAACTCTTCCCAAAGATACATATCTATCTAAGGAAGAGTTTGAGACAATCGAGAAAGCTCAGAAACGCGTGGAACAATTTAGAGAAAAGATTATTTCCGTAACTGCCAAGAAAAGAAAAGAAGAGATTTCGAGAAGTTTTGGGGAGATTAAATCGCTCTGTTGGCTATATATATAAGTTGCTGGGAGTTCATAGAAGGGAGTCGAGACTTTGGGGGACCGAGCTGAGGGCTTGGTGAAGCTGCAGAGGTGAAAATCAAGAGTTGCAGAGAAGACGTTTCTGCTGCTGAAGAACAACTTCGTAGAACACTTCGTAGAAACTGTTACCTAATCTTTCAAATCCAATACCTTTGTAACAGCTTTGCAACAACTATTCCTGTTAGAATTTATTTGTAAGGGAAGCTTCCGTAACAGTGGATTCTGTAACAATTATATCTGTTACAGATTCACTTCTTCAATAAAAACACCTATTTGAGCCATGATTAAATAGGTGTTTTTATTGAAGAAGTGAATCTGTAACAGATATAATTGTTACAGAACCCACTGTTACGGAAGCTGCCCTTACAAATAAATTCTAACAGGAATAGTTGTTGCAAAGCTGTTACAAAGGTATTGGATTTGAAAGATTAGGTAACAGTTTCTTGCTAAGTTGCGAAGTGTTCTACGACGTTGTTCTTCAGCAGCAGAAACGTCTTCTCTGCAACTCTTGATTTTCACCTCTGCAGCTTCACCAAGCCCTCTGCTCGGTCCCCCAAAGTCTCGACTCCCTTCTATGAACTCTCAGCAACTTATATATAGCCAACAGAGAGATTTAATCTCCCCAAAACTTCTCGAAATCTCTTCTTTTCTTTTCTTGGCAGTTACGGAAATAATCTTTTCTCTAAATTGTTCTACGCGTTTCTGAGATTTCCCGATTGTCTCAAACTCTTCCTTAGATAGATATGTATCTTTAGGAAGAGTTTTAGGTTTTTAGTCTCTCTAGAACTTCTAAAAATAATCTCAATAGGGTCCGTGTAAAAACACTTTCCATGTTTAGCTCCAACTCGGTTTCTAGCCCAATTCGATCCAAACAAACGACTATACCAGGCTTGTTTAGTTGAACCACGTCCAGCCCAATCAATTCTGGCGATTGAATCTCACTAAAACACCTTCGAAATCAATCCCCAACTCTGCCAGTTGCATGCACAAAATTTCCCGCCAATTTCAGTTTTTAAAACGATGAAGATGACCTCCCCCTATCCTGTGCTGGTTTCCCTTTAGCAGATGCCTGGAAATGGGTCACCCCTTAGTAATTAGGTTACCCCTTATCCAAAGCGAGAGTCCGTATAGTAATTTTCTCCCACGAGCGCAAAAACCACTTTTTTAACCAATTTCGCCGCAAAAGCTTATTTCTCCAAAAATACCTACAGGGACATAAAAAACCATAATAAATATAAAATCGAGCACTAATAATATATACAATTGAGATTACATAAGACAAAAAAATGTGCCTATCAATGGACTATTACAAAACATAAAATATAAGACGATAAAAACAACTGTTCTTCACAGTTATATGTTCTTCATGTTCATCTTGTTGCAGCAGCAGAAGAATTGCTCTGCAACTCTAATTTTCTCACTTTGTTTCTTCCCCTAACTCTCCATATCCCTCATGTTCACCTTCAGAACCTTTTATATACCCAGCAAGACCAAGATATCTCACCATAACTCCCCAAAATCTTCTCTTAATCGAGGATTATTCTCTGCTGCCAGACACGAGGAATAGTTTCTATTCTCAGCTTCTCCACGCGTATGTTGAGGCACACATACTCCCAAAACGTTTCCAGCATCTTCTAAATTGTGTACAACTCCCTCAAACACACGCTAACCTTCCAAATATAAAAGAGATCGCAAAAATATCTCTCGGGAATGAATACTTCTCTGATTTCTTCAAAACTGTGTAACGACCTCTATTCTTTTGAATCTGACGGACCTACCAATCCTGTTTTATCGAAACAGGCTTAATCAAATCCAACTCGACAACCAAGTCCGACAAAATCTCATGCAAAACCAAATCCAGAAATTTCCAGCAAGCCGTGAACTCTCTACACCTCTGTTTCCTCCAACACGATTATACAGTCAATTCTGACCGATCAAAATACACATAACATCTCTCTCATGCTCTAGCAGGACCATCCGAACAAAAATCCTCCCTTGAATCTCTTCAAATCTCTCCTGTAAATCACGCTGAAAAAACTGAATTTTGAACTCAGTTTTCCCGCCAAAATCTACCCAATCCGTGAGGAAGAAAGGGTCGCCCCTATCCAGAGTAGGGGTGCGAATAGTAGCTGTCTTGGAGTGTCCTGTGGGTGCACCTTAGTAATTGAGGTGTCCCTTAACCAAAGTGAGAGTCCTCATAGAAAATGTCCTCCGGGGTGCTCCGCATAATTTTTCGAACCGTTTTCTCCAAAAATGTTTATTTCCCAAAAATACCCACAAACACAGAAAACATCATAATAAGTACGAAATCGAGTACCAACATAGAGAAAATTGAGGACAACTTAGACACAAAAATGTGTCTATCACTCACCCTGTGAATTCTTCTAGGAAAGTCAGTTCAATCTTCTCATCTAACGTTCATACTAATTGTAGCATTAATGCAAATCAGTCAAGAAGATTTCAGAAAGGTCTCTCTCAACCCAAGGTGAAGGATGATGTTTATGATATGAGAAAGATACCAGTAGGTGAAAACAACAATGGATATATGAAGGACAACCTTAATCTAATAATTGAAGGTTACAAGGATCTTATCAACTGGATGTAAAAATCCTCCAAACAATCTTCTTCTGGTAAGGATTCAAACTTAGTCTCATACTTTGATAATAGCAAGTTTTATGATACTCTTTCACATCATAAAGGGTTTTCTCCAAAAATTAGAAGGAAAAAGAGGATTAATTAACCATGAACAATTTTTATTTGATGAGCATAAAGCTCATACTTGTGTTAATTAATTACAAGGATTGGAATCTTACTCATGAAAAATCATGTTGACTAAGATTTGTTGATAATCAGGTATGCTTATTGGTAAAGTCAGGTTAGTTGAGCTATTTTATTATCGTTCATAGTTAGACTATTGCATACGGACAGCCTTGCCTAAGTATTTTTTTTTTCGTGAATCACTTCAAGTGTCTATTTTTTATTTTTGAAAAAGTTTGTTTACATTTGATATGTGTGCTGCTCTTGTGCTCTAAATTTTCCTTCTCTGAGAACATAAAATTTATTGATCCAAGATGTGTGAAAAAAATTCACGTAGCAAAATTTTGCTGTGATCTTTTTACCTTGAAAAGAGGAACTTTACAGTTTTTTAAAGTTTTATATGGGACCATATTGGTTTTCGTACGAGTACAGGAACCAATTTTTAGAAACCCTAAAGTTACTCCTTGTGAAACCATTTATATACCTATTCTATGATGTTGAGTTATCTCACTGTAGGTTATTTTTCTCATATCAAGAATGTCATCTCCTTCTCGCACTTGTGATTTTACGAAAGGGTTTCTTGAAAAAGGTATGGGTTACGATTCTAAAAGGAAGAAGAAAAGAACTGTAGTGGATACCGACGATGTCAAAGCTCAAAATCCTGATGATTATTCTGATGTCTCATGCTATTATGCATATACTCATCAAGATGTAGAGCATGATGAAATGGTTTCTGCTGAAGTGGTTCATGATTTTCTTAAATACTTTGAGGAAGCAAAACTGCAACTCGTTGATACTATGAAAGGTCTCAATGTGTTACGTACTGAGTTAAAAAAAGGTTAACTCTGACATTGTTCTCATGAAGAAACATGTTAAGGATCTTCTTAATGAGAATATCTTCTCCGAAGAAGTAGTTGATGCTGTCAATCACAAGCTCGAAGGTCTCAAAACCCGTGAGGGTTCCAGAAGTGTACTTTGATTTTAGTATACTTTTAGTTTTATTTTGTCTAGGAAACTTCTTATGAGAATTTATTCTTGTGTTTTAAGAAGGATAACTAGGGTTTGGAATAACATATATTGTGATTACACATAGCTATTGCCAACGATTTTCATCTTGCAGTGTTTTAGATTTATTTTTTTAAAATTCTAAGTTATTTGGAAGATGATTTTGCAGTATTAATCTTTATAGTTTTATATATTGCAAAAATATTATAGGATATATGTGTTTACGTCCGTGAACTATGATTATCTCATATGTGTCAAAAGTTAAGTCTATTATGTCTTTATGCAAATATTGATAAAAGATATAATGAACTTTTGAATATTCCGCATCATTGATCTTTCCCTGATCCACTTTTATGTGAAACTACTGTATGGCTCCGTAAGTTTTCTTATGTTGAGCATTTCCAATTAAATTAATTATTAAGTTTCTCTTGTGGTTAATTTGTTTGAGTTTTCTGGATACAAATTCATGTTTCATGTGATTTGTTAATGTTCAAAGAAATCCTTCTTTTCTTGTAAAAGTAAGGCCGCTCTTGTTGTTCTTTCGGGAATGACATTTTATGGGAGAGAGTTCTTATTTGAACTTATGCTTAATTTCCAAATCTTTTTGGAGAGTGCGGTTGTGGAATATTGTAGGAATTTTCTTGTATCTTTATAAACTCCTTGATGAATACACTAAGTTTCGACTATGTGAAATCATCTAAACCAAGTTGATATGTTCTCTTTTAGTCATGAATAATCTCTTTGAGAATTTCATTGTGATCCCGCTAGTTTCCGTACCTTTGCCAATTTATATTGACAATAATGGGAAGAATTTTTTTTTAGTTCACATTACACATATGGTTTACAGATCATTATGTAAAGGGTAGTGGTTTTCATTGTGAGATGAAGTATTGACTAAGGGGAGCGATACATATCACCGTAGTATTAATGTCAAAGTTGTGATACAATTGAACTTTGATGTTGTATAATAATACTATGACACTGTATAACAATATTTGAGAACAGTTGTTTTCTTATATTATTATAGCTACGGATCTTCAACAACAATGATGCTGAGTTGAACATGTTCAGAATCACGGGAGTACTTGGAGTGACGAAGAATTCAAGGAATGTTAAAGAACCAAGAAAATAAAGCATGTTGGATGAGAACCTTCAAATTTTATTTATTTCTAATCCATATGTATTGATAGTTTTGTCACTAAAATTGACAAAGGGGGAGATTGTTAGAGCATTGCTCGGTCGAACTCGCAAGCGTTGCTATCTCAAGCTTGTTTGTCAAGTTCATGTGATCAAAACTATCAGTTTTGATTTCTAGTGTACTTATAACTATGTGTCGGACTAGGATAGAATGTGTAGTTGAGCTTTATATTTCACAACGTTCATCGTTTGAAGACGAAGATCTACTAAGGAGAGCTTGGAGGAACTTCATCAACAAAAGGTATGTGGAGACTAAAACTTATCTATCACTTAGAAGTATATTCTATTTTATCTCCTATGAGACTAAGTCGTATAGCTATATAGACTTTTACATTATACACGTTTGATATTTCGAGCTGAGTTTAACTCGCTTATATCTTTCTCGAAATATGTGTGTCATATACACACATCTGACTCGTTGCTGAGACCGAGTCAGTCTATCTAGTCCAAGTCAGTCTGCCATGTTGGTAGCTGAGTTAGCATTAATTCTGTCTGAAAGTAGGATTAGATAATTCCTCGAGTCCCGTGTTAAGTTAAAGATGTTGTAAGAGCCGTTGGCTAGTAGGTGAACTGTATTGGGTATTAAGATACCAATCTCTGTATTATCTTCTTCATGAAATGAAAAACCATTTTGCTTTCAATTCTGAAAGTTAGGCTCTGATTCATCAGAGAGAAAGCAGCTTGCTGCTATTTATCAAATTCATTCTCTTGTAGTTATACCTAGTATACTACAATTGGTATTAGACTTCCTTCCTGGAACCTGTATCCATGGATACCAAGCAACAAATTGCAGATCTCACTACTATTGTGAATCAACATACCCAATCCATCTCCAATATTGAAGCTGACATTGTTGCGTTGAAAACATCAGGAGCTAATGTTGAATCACAACTCGCTGTCATACTCAATCTCTTAAAAGCTCATCCTCCACCACTAGATCCAGAAAACGGAGATTGTTGAATCTTCAAATCGATCTATGAACGATGTTCGACAACTTATACACAACTTAGCCTCTCCACCTAATCGATTTTCTCATACACCGAAAGTCGATTTTCCCAGATTTAATGGTACTCATCCTCGCGGTTGGGCTCTGAAATGTGAACGATACTTTGCGTTTCACAAATTTCCTCCTGAAGATCGAGTTGACATGGCTGCTATTCACTTTGATCCGCAGGTCGATTTCTGGTGGTTAAACTACCAACAAGGTAAAACTTCTATCCAATGGACTGATTTTGTTCGAGATTTATGCATTCGATTTGAAGATATTGCTCAAGATAATTATGTGGGTAGCTTCAACAAATTGTCTCAAACAACAACAGTGGAGGAATATTTTGATCAGTGGGAGCATTACAAAGGGTTTATGGTTGCTAACAATCCATCCTTACCAGAGAGTTTTTATCCTCTTAGCTTTATTAGTGGGTTGAAAGATGATATCTGTAATAATGTGAAGATGTTTAAACCTGCAACTACTTCTGAGGCTTTCTATTTAGCCGGAATGCAACAAGCCTACTGTGCAATCAACCAAAACCCCAAAAAAAATTCTCCAAACCTTTTGTCCCAACACCAGTGTCAGTGGCTCATCCTGCTTCAACTATTAAACCATTCTTCACTTCCTCACCTAATTACAACAAGCAAAAAAATTCAATCACTACTCCTATTGTGACCCACCCAACCACACCTACTAAAACATCCCCAGATAACTCAATTCCACCCATTAAAAGACTTACTCATGCTCAAATGCAAGTAAGGAAGGACAAAGGATTGTGTTATAATTGTGATGAGATCTATAGGCAGGGCCACAAGTGCAAAACTCAACAACTCTTCATGCTAATTTCTGATGAGGAAATTGAATAACAAGATCACTTACACACTGATGACCCTACTGTTGACTCTCCCACCTCTGAAGATTCTCCCATTGAGATATCTTTACATGCTTTAACTGGTCATGTTGTTTATGACACAATAAGAATTTCAAGTCATTTGAATAAGCAACCTATTACTGTTTTGGCGGATACTGGTAGTACCCACAGTTTCATTGACTCAACATTGGTGGACAAAATGCAAATACATGCTTCTCCTACAGGTCACATGTTGGTCACAGTAGCTAATGGGGAAAGAATTACAAGTAGAGGGCTCTGTCACAATCTTCATTGGGAAATGCAAGTCTACCAACTTTCCTCCAACTTGAGAGTACTACCACTAGGAGGGTATGATATGGTCTTGGGAGCAGACTGGTTACATCAATTGGGTGATGTTACTTTCAACTTTGCTCAACTCAAGATTTAATTTCTCCATCAGGGCAGCTACATTACCTTACATGGGAGTTCTTCTAAACCTTCCATCAATCTTATTATTGGTTCTTCTTTTAGAAAATTTATCAAAAGTAATACCCCTACCTTGATTGGTCAGTTCTTTGCCATTTCCTCAGAACCTGTACCTCCCATCCCTCCTCAAATCTCTGATGTTTTGGATTCTTTTTTATGATGTCTTTGCTGAGCCAACTACCTTACCTCCTCCTCGAACCTTGGACCATAAAATTCCACTTAAGCCTAACACAACACCCCCTTCACAAAGGCCTTATAGGTGCCCATACATTCATAAAGCTCTGGTAGAATAAATGGTTCAAGATATGTTATCTGCAGGCTTAATTCAAACCAGTCATAGTCCATTTGAATCTCCCATACTCCTTGTTAAAAAGAAGCATGGTACATGGAGATTTTGTGTAGATTATAGAAAACTCAATGATGCAACTATTAAAGACAAATTTCCTATTCCATTAATTGATGAATTGCTAGATGAGTTAAAGGGAGCTATCATTTTTTCTAAGATTGACTTGAGATCAGGGTATCACCAAATAAGGGTATATGCTCCAGACATTCATAAGACAGCTTTTAAGACCCATCAGGTCATTATGAGTTATTGTCATGCCCTTTGTCCTGACCAATGCTCCTGCTACATTCCAGTCCTTGATGAATGAAATTTTTCAACCATATTTGAGGAAATTTGTGTTGGTATTTTTTGATGACATCCTTGGTTATAGATCTTCCATGGCAGAGCACATTCTTCATCTGCAACAAGTATTCTTTATCCTCAGATATCACTCATTATATGCCAAATTATCAAAGTGTGTGTTTGCTCAACCACAGCTGGAATACTTAGGTACTTAATCTCTGCTCAAGGTGTAGCTGCTGATCCTGACAAGATTGCTGCAATGCAAACTTGGCCTCTACCTACATCATTGAAACATTTGAGAGGGTTCCTTGGGTTGACTGGTTATTACAGAAGATTCATCAAAGGTTATGGCACTATTGCTAAACCTCTCACTGACTTACTCAAGAAATATTCCTTCCTATGGAACCCATCTGCTGAACAGGCTTTTCTTGATCTTAAAGAGGCAATGACTAAAGCCCCAGTTTTAGCATTACCTGACTTTTCCAAACCATTTTTTTGGAAACTGATGCTTGTGGCAGAGGTGTGGGAGCATTTCTCATGCAAGAAAGCAAACTAATTTCATTTTACAGCAAAGCCTTGGGACCAAAAGCTTCAACACTGTCAACCTATGAGAAAGAATTTTTGGCTATTTTCATGGTTGTGCAGAGATGGAAGTATTATCTTTCACATATACAATTAATTATTCACTCTGATCACCAGAGCCTCAAGTACCTTATGGATCAGAGATTTTCCACTGCTCTTCAACAAAAATGGCTCAGTAAATTGATGGGTTTTGACTACATTATCAAATACAAAAAAGGTGAGGACAACAAATTTGCAGATGCCTTATCTAGACTGCCAGAACAATCTGCAAATTGTCATTCCCTCTCCATCAGTGTTCCTCAGTGGCAGCAAGATATTCAGTCTAGTTATGAAGATGATGCAATAGAACAACAACACATCTCTCAACTCATCAGTCTCCTTCACATCCTCACTTCACTTACAAATAACGCATTTTGAGATGTAAGGGAAGACTTTACATTGGATCAGGTAATAATGTTAAACACTCTATAATCCAGTCCTTACATTCTTCTGCGGTTGGAGGACATTCTGGCATGATAGGCACCTATCAGAGAGCAAAAACCTATTTCTTTTGGCCCCATATGAAGGATGATATACTTCAGTTTGTAGTTTCCTGTGAGGTTTTTCAATGCAACAAAGGTAACTCTACTTTTCCTAGTAGGTTGCTTCAACCCTTACCAATTCCTTAAGTTGCTTGGAAAGATGTTTCTCTGGATTTTATAGAAGGCTTACCTTTATCTAACAGAAAGATTGTTATCTTAGTGGTTGTTGGTAGACTCATAAAATAAGTCACTTCATTCCATTAAGTCACCCAATCACTGCTACTACAGTAGCACATGAATTCCTCAACCACATCTTCAAATTGCATGGCATCCCTAAGTCCATTGTCAGTGACAGGGACAAAATCTTTATCAGTCAGTTTTGGCAGGCTCTATTCAAGTCACTGGGAACAATTCTTAAACTCAGCACTGCCTACCCTCAAACAGATGGCCATACAGAAAGAACTAATGCTTGTGTAGAACAGTACCTCAGATGCATGACCATCTCTAACCCAAAACAATGGACTCAATGGTTACCATTAGCAGAATGGTGGTTCAACACCAACTAGCATACCAGCTTGAAGATGTCCCCCTTCCAAGCATTGTATAGTTACCAACCTCCTCACTTGATCTTCCCAGTTGCAACCACAACTTCAGTAGCTGCTGTAGAAACTTATCTAAAAGACAGGGATGTGATGCTCCAACTTCTGAAAGATGACCTGACTAAAGCTCAGGCTAAAATGAAGTATTTTGCAGATCAAAAAAGAACTGACATGGAATTTGCAGTGGGAGATATGGTCTATCTGAATTGCATCCCTACAGGCAGTCATCAGTAGCTATCAGAAGAAATTTTAAATTATCCTCCAAATACTTTGGGCCATTTGAAGTTTTGCAAAGAATTGGCAGTGTTGCTTACAGGTTGAAACTGCCAGTTGGTTCAAGATTTCACCCTGTATTCCATGTTTCCCAGCTTAAACTGCATATAGGACTGAAAGCTTCTCTGAAAAAGCGGGGGTCTAACAACACCACCCAATATTTCGCTTAGCAATTTGTATAGACTAACTCCGAAATACTTTGCTAGAGAATCAACTAGACATTCAGACTCAATCTAGATAAAAGTATCTCAAGGAGTTAATATCTCTCTCTTGTTTTTGATACTACTCAAGCTAATAGAAATCAGCGAGTCCTAATCAAAACACAGGTAATACTTGGACGGTACCAAAGACCAATGTCCAAGGATCAATCAATATCAATCAACAACCAAAGGTTGGATTTCCAATTGATGATCACGAACGCACAACCTGTATTATTTCAATTATATAAAATATAATGCGGAAAAGAAATAACACAGACACCAGAAATTTTGTTAACGAGGAAACCGCAAATGCAGAAAAACCCCGGGACGTAATCCAGATTGAATACACACTGTATTAAGCCGCTACAGACACTAGCCTACTCCAAGCTAACTTCGTGCTGGACTATAATTGAACCCCAATCAGTCTCCCACCGATCCAAGGTACAGTTGTACTCCTACGCCTCTGATCCCAGCAGGATACTACGCACTTGATTCCCTTAGCTGATCTCACCCACGACCAAGAGTTGTTGTAACCCAAAATCACAAACTTGATAATAAACAGATCTTTCTCACACAGAAAATTTTATCAAAGGATAAATCTGTCTCCCACAGATAAACCCTAGGTTTTGTTCCGTCTTAAGATATAAAATCAAGGTGAACAGGAACCAGTAGATAATCCGGTCTTATATTCCCGAAGAACAGCCTAGATTAATCAATCACCTCTCTACAATCCTTCCTGACTACACAGGCGGTTTGCCGAGGAATCACAAACAGTGAGACGAAGATGTTTGTGACTTCTTTATCTTGCCTATCGGAGAACTCTCACAATCTCAAGCCAATCAATTGATTGTACTCGTACGATAGAAGATGCAAGATCAGATCACACAACTACGATAAAAGTAGTATCGGTCTTGCTTCACAATCCCAATGAAGTCTTTAAGTCGTTAACCTGGTTTTAGAGAAGAAAACCAAAGGTTAAAGGAGAATCGACTCTAGAAAGCGCACTAGTATCACACAGACGTGTGGGGATTAGTTTTGCATAATGCTAGATGTCTCCTTTATGTAGCCTTCAAATCAGGATTTTTCCTTAGTTACAAAGCAATCCATATTCACCGTCAGATGAACACCTGATTTAGATTCAAGCTAATATTTCTCAACCGTTAGATAGAAAACTTAGCTTGTCACACACACTTGGGTAAACGTTTACTAGGTTTGTGAAAACCATGCCCAAACATGTACGTGTATGTTGGTTCAACATAGTAACCACATGAGCATTTCATATTAACCTTGTTCTTCTTCACCATAACTAGTTCAATCGACTCAAATGAACTAGTTAAAGAGTTGTTCAATTGCTATGAGATCTTGTGTAACTACACAAGACACAATTGAAACAAAGATGATTCTATTCTATTGAATCGGCTCATGAACATTATAGCCACGGTTTGCATAAAGCATTCCTTAGTAATTTAATATTTCATGTTCAGAGAACATCTTTAGATCATAACCTCTTAAGATCACAAACAAGTTCGCGGACTTAAGTTAATCGGTTGAGTTTTCCAAACTCAGCAGAGATTCTCGGAAAGAGAACTTCCGCCAGTTCACGGACTGGGTTCGCGGACTTAGCACACAAACGAGTTTTGGAAAATCCAGCAGAAATTCTAGGTCGAGAACTTCCGACAGTTCGGGGACTTGGAAAGCCAATTCCACAATCTTCCCGATTTCTCTTGATCAACAAAGTTCGAAAACTTCGGTTCAAGGAATACATGGTTATGTAATATAAACTCTCATTTCAATCATTGAGACATTCTCAGAGGACGCTATGTAGCCGTTATTCACAGACCGATTCACGTCATAGCAATTCTCAAAGTGATTGAAACTTTTCATGACTTTCTTCACTAGGTGAAGATAAACTTGATCAAAGCGAAACGCTTTACCAACACACGATTTCGAGATAAAAGATACGCAATGAATGCTCAGCTCGAAATGTCAAATGTGTATGATCTAGTCTAATAGCATACGAATTTTGTCTCATAAGAAGTATGAGATAGAATAGATAAATTTTTGAGTGATAGATAAGTTCAAGTCTCCACATACCTTTTTGTTTATGAAGTTCCACGGTTCCTTGTATAGATCTTCGTTGTTGTATGATGAATCGCCATGAAGTCCTTGAGCTCAACTACACTTTTCTATCCTAGTCCGAGACTTAGCTATGTAGGTTAGAAATCAATACTCATAGTTTTGATCACTAACATTGACAAACATGCATGAGATAGCAACGCATGCGAGGTTGACCGAGCTATGCTCTAACAATCTCCCCCTTTGTCAATTTTATTGTCAAAACTATTAATACATATGGAATACAAAAAAGATAAACTTTAGTGGCTCCTATTCCATAGTCTAATCTTCAACGTTCCCTGAAATCTTCGTCCTTCCAAGTACTCCAATGATCCCAAAGGTTGTAAGTTTAGCATCACTGTTGTTGAAGATCCGTAGCTATAACAATGAGAGAAATCGAGATTCTCGATCATTATTATACAGTGTCATAGTATTGTTATGTAATATCAAATTCCAATTGTATCACGACTTTAACAATAATACTACGGTGATATGTATCACTCCCCCTTAGTCAATACTCCATCTCGATCATGGAAACCACTCCCCTTACACAATGATCCGAAAACCATATGTATTTGTAGTGTGAACTACATTATTTCTCCCCATTTTTGTCAATAAAATTGGCAAAGGTACAAGAACGGGATCATAATGAAATTTCCACAAGAGACATTTCATAGTCTAAAAGAAAAATACATACCAACTTAATTTAGATGCAATCATAAAGCCGAAGCTAAATGCATTCATCAAGGAGTTTTAAGATACAAGATAACCCCTATAAAATTCCACAGCCGCACACCCCTCAAGATATTACCATTAAGAACAAGTTCAAAAGAACTCTCCCCCATTTGATGTCATTCCCGAAAGAACAACAAGAGCGACCTTAATTTCGAAGGAAAAGACGGATTTTTAAATTGGACACCAAAAACCATAGGAATGATTTTCTATATCCAAAGCTCAACCAAATTAATCACAAGTAAACCCATGATTAATTCAATTGAAAACGCAACTAAATCAAACCACAAAAGTGAATCTAATTGAAAGTGCTCAACATAGGTAAACTTACAGATCTACGACTGAGGTAATCATACAGAGATAACTAACTTAATCGTTTACATACTCAACATAAGGAAAACCTTACGGAATATACTACTACATTAACCAATAGAACATGATTAGTATAGCCGTTCATATACTCAACACAAGAATTTGTGGAATATATGAAAACTCAACTAGATTAATTACAAGAGAACCTATAATTAATCTAATTGGAATACAAACAACCAAACTAATCACCGAAGTAATCAATTTAATTATTTTGGGCTCAACATAACAGAGCTTATGGAACCCCGACTAAGTTCATCATAGAATATGACAACCTTAACAGTACATGTACTCGACATAAGAAAGAAAACTTATGGAGTACAAGCTAAATAACCAAACTGGTTGATTAATTTAGTTCCTAATGCTCTACATATATCATTTTATGGAACAACCAACAAGCCAATAAGAAAAATCGACTTAGTTGTATCGTGCTCAACATAAGATACACAATGGAGCCTTCACGGTAAAACATAACAAGATGGATCAACTAAGATCAATATCGTGGATAACATACAAGGATCTGTTCTATTTTCCATCATAACGACATAATAGACTTTATCCTTGTCAAACAAAAGATTTTATCCTATTTTCCGTCAAATACATGACTGCATAGGCATAACTTTTGTAATTGTCAAAAGTTCATTCGTCCCTTCATCAATACAGATACTAATTCATGAACGACTTTACTTTTGACCGCAATATGGGACCTTCAAGTTCACGGGCGCAAACAATACATATCCCATAAACAAATTGCAATATCACAAAATCATAAAGATCAATACTGCAATAACATCATCCTCCAAATATTTTTAGAATTTAAAACCAATAAACCTAAAAAATAAACATAAGAAGATGAAAACAAAAATATCTATGTGTAATCACAATCATCACTATTCAAGGCACTAGTTATTCTTCCAACTAATTCAAAAAGAAGACATCCTAGGCGACAATGCCTTTGAGAAATTCAGCATCATTCCTGAACTCCTTGTTGTCAACAACCATTGGAACATACGGTTCGCGAAGATAGGAGTTTATATCAACGAACTGTCTTGGCTGATTATGTCGTACCAGGGCTCTCTGAATTTCTAAGGACTTTGACACAAAAGCCTTTATTTCACGAATCTCCTTTCTTACTTCCTTCAACTCATCAAGAACATCGGAAAACTTCTGAGAGTTAGAAGGCACAGCCTTTGGCTTTCTTGTATTCCTCATTTTTCTTTTCAGGGAGGGAGTTGCAGGAGATTTTTCTTTTTCCTTGATTGAAGATTTAACAACCATGTTGACATCTTTTCTCTCCATAGACATGATGCTTTGAGAACAGTTATAACCAACTGATTTTTTTTGGATGGAATTCACAATCTCATAAAACAGTCTTGAGATACAAAGAATATCAAGGAAAAAGGGATATATGGTTCGAAACCTATAAACAGGTTCGTGGTCGTTCAACTCTAAACCCTATAAAGAGTAGAATTTTCGATAATAACCCTTTCTTTTATTTGATAGACAAAAACAACAAACCTAAGAAAACACCCTTTTCTAAAGCCTGTACGTTCATGATCTTGTCTCTTTTGAACAGGCATGAGACAAGATTTTCCAAACAACACAATTAATTTGTGTTGTGGTGAACAAAAATTTTTCCACCATTTTCCTCAAGAGAGGAATCTTCAGAATTTTGTCTATCAAAACGATTCGACCATACTTTCTTTTCAAATGGTCTTACTCTATCCCTGGAAACCAACTTCTTAGACGAAGATAAGATCCTACATACCTAGGAGGTCTTCTGAGCAAGTTTCAGCTTCCTTGTTAATCGATCTGCTCTTCGTTGTAGTTTGCTGGCGTGCCTTATTTGGTGCTAGTATTTGTAACACCTTGATAGTTTGTTTCCATTCATCGAACAAAACGAGCACGTCAAACTTGGATAGTATTCAGGCATCTGAGATGTGCAAGCAGCTAGACATATAGTAGATCCTGGAACATTACTGACAGGATTTCCAGTTAGAGAATCTTCCAGCTTGATTGGGTTTCCTTATTCTCCGAACTCATTGAGGTTGATATATGTATTGCTACAAGTATAAAAATTGATGTTTTCACCAAGGAGTCCTACACTTGATTTCCTATCTTCATCGGAATCATATGTTTCAGATATTTCATCAAGTGTTACAGCTAGACCTTTGTTCCCAGTGTATTTTCTACGATTTAGGCATTCGTTAGCAAAATGGCCAGAACCCTTACACTTAAAGCACTGAGGCATGTCCTCGTCATCAGCCTCGTCAGCATCCCTGTTTTTAGGAGGTACGCGACCGTGAGGTTTGTCTGATGACCTAGGTTTGTCTCTTGAAAACTGTTTACTTCTCTTCAACAGAAGATCCCTAAACTGTCTTGTAATCAAGGAGACCGACTTGTCAAGGTCTTCATATGAAAAGTCATTCTCAAACTGATCATCCTTAGAGACATGAACACTTTTACCTTTGGCAAGTAATTTAGTGCTCTTCTGTGCTTTAAAGGCAACATCCTTGTCGACTTTGGATGTATGCTCATGGTCAAAGATCTTTAGCTTCCCAACCAAGGTGTTTCTGGAAATATTATTGACGTTATTCCCTTCAACGATGGCATGCTTCTTAGACTCGTATCTGGATGGAAACGATCTGAGAATTTTCATCACAATGTCCTTTTCAGGAATAGTCTTACCCAATGCAAAAGATGCATTAACAATTTTAAACACTTTGTGATTAAACTCATCAAATGTTTCTTCATCTTCCGTACGAAGGTTCTCCCAATCGGAATTAAGGTTTTGAAGCCTAGCTTCCTTTTCATTGGAGTTTCCTTCAAATATGGTTTCTAAGATATCTCAAGCATCTTTAGACCTAGTGCAATTAGACACATGGTGTTGAAGGCTTGGGGCAATGGCATGTATGATAGCATTTAACCCTTCAAAATTCTGCTTTGCAGCAAGAATCTCGGCAGCATTATATTCACCAATATTCTTGGGAACAGTTCCGTATCCAGCTGCAACAACGGGCGCATCATAACCATTCACCACATATACCCATGACTGAAAATCACGCGATTGAAGAAAAGCTCGCATAGAAATTTTCCACCATAAGTAATTGGAGCCATCGGATACTGGTGGTACGTTAATAGAGATAGCATCTCTGTCCATAGAGTCAGGTCTTGTTAGGTCTTAAGCGTGTTTTCCTGCTCTAATACCAATTGAAAAAGCGGGGGTCTAACTACACCACCCAATATTTCGCTTAGCAATCTGTGTGGACTAACTCCGAAATACTTTGCTAGAGAATCAACTAGACAGTCAGACTCAATCTAGATAAAAGTATCTCAAGGAGTTAATATCTCTCTCTTGTTTTTGATATTACTCAAGCTAATAGAAATCAGCGAGTCCTAATCAAAACACAAGGAATACTTGGACGGTACCAAATACCAATGTCCAAGGATCAATCAATATCAATCAACAACCAAAGGTTGGATTTCCAATTGATGATCACGAATGCACAACCTATATTATTTAAATTATATAAAATATAATTCGGAAAATAAATAACACAGACACCAGAAATTTTGTTAACGAGGAAACCGCAAATGCAGAAAACCCCGGTACCTAGTCCAGATTGAATACACATGGTATTAAGCCGCTACAGACACTAGCCTACTCCAAGCTAACTTCGGACTGGACTATAGTTGAACCCCAATCAGTCTCCCACCGATCCAAGGTACAGTTGTACTCCTACGCCTCTGATCCCAGTAGGATACTACGCACTTGATTCCCTTAGTTGATCTCACCCACAACCAAGAGTTGTTGTAACCCAAAATCACAGACTTGATAATAAACAAATTTGTCTCATACAGAAAAGTCTATCAAAGGATAAATCTGTCTCCCACAGATAAACCCTAGGTTTTGTTCCATCTTAAGATATAAAATCAAGGTGAACAGGAACCAATTGATAATCCGGTCTTATATTCCTGAAGAACAACCTAGATTAATCAATCACCTCTCTACAATCCTTCCTGACTACACGGGCGGTTTGTCGAGGAATCACAAACAGTGAGACGAAGATGTTTGTGACTTCTTTATCTTGCCTATCGGAGAACTCTCACGATCTCAAGCCAATCAATCGATTGTACTCGTACGATAGAAGATGCAAGTTCAGATCACACAACTACGATAAAAGTAGTATCAGTCTGGCTTCACAATCCCAATGAGTTTTTAAGTCGTTAACCTGGTTTTAGAGAAGAAAACCAAAGGTTAAAGGAGAATCGACTCTAGCGAGAGCACTAGTATCACACAGATGTGTGGGGATTAGTTTTGCATAATTCTAGATGTCTCTTTATATAGCCTTCAAATCAGGGTTTTTCCTTAGTTACAAAGAAATCCATATTCACCGTTAGATAAAAACCTGATTTAGATTCAAGCTAATATTTCTCAACCGTTAGATCGAAAATTTAGCTTGTCACACACACTTGGGTAAACGTTTACTGGGTTTGTGAAGACCATGCCCAAATGTGTACGTGTATGTTGGTTCAACATAGTAACCCAAAAGGTTAACCATATGAGCATTTCATATTAAACTTGTTCTTCTTCACCATAACTAGTTCAATCGACTCAAATGAACTAGTTAAAGAGTTTTTCAATTGATATGAGATCTTATGTAACTACACAAGACACAATTTAAACAAATATGATTCGATTCGATTGAATCGGATCATGAACATTATAGCCACGGTTTGAATAAATCATTCCTTAGTAATTTAATGTTTCATGTTCAGAGCACATCTTTAGATCATAACCTCTTAAGTTCACAAACAAGTTCGCGGACTTAAGTTAATCGGTTGAGTTTTACAAACTCAGTAGAAATTCTCGGAAAGAGAACTTTCGCCAGTTCGCAGACTGGGTTTGCGGACTTAGCACACAAACGAGTTTTGGAAAATCTAGCAGAAATTCTCGGTCGAGAACTTCCGACAGTTCGCGGACTAAGTCTGTGGACTGGGTTCGCGGACTTGGCAAGCCAATTCCACAATCCTCCTGATTTCTCTTGATCAACAAAGTTCGAAAACTTCGGTTCAAGACTTACATGTTTATGTAATCTAAACTCTCATTTTAATCATTGAGACATTCTCAGAGGACGCTATGTAGCCGTTATTCATAGACCGATTCACGTCAGAGCAATTCTCAAAGTGATTGAAACTTTTCATGACTTTTGTCACTAGGTGAAGATAAACTTGATCAAAGTGGAACGCTTTACCAACACACGATTTCGAGATACAAGATAAGCAATGAATGCTCAGCTCGAAATGTCAAATGTGTATGATCTAGTCTATATAGCATACGACTTTTGTCTCATAAGAAGTAGGAGATAGAATAGATAGACTTTTGATTGATAGATAAGTTCAAGTATCCACATACCTTTTTGTTGATGAAGTTCCACGGTTCCTTGTATAGATCTTCGTCGTTGTATGATGAATCGCCATGAAGTCCTTGAGCTCGACTACACTTTTCTATCCTAGTCCGAGACTTAGCTATGTAGGCTAGAAATCAAGACTCATAGTTTTGATCACTAACATTGACAAACATGCTTGAGATAGCAACATATGCGAGGTTTACCGAGCTATGCTCTAACATTCTCCTACTTCCCAATTGCCAGTGGTGGATGACAAGTGACAGTTTGTAGTTGAACCACTTGTTATTCTCGGCACTCGACTGACTCTTAGAGGTAAAAACATTGTATCTCAAATCTTGGTGCATTAGCCAAATTCAGCATCAGAGGATACTACCTGGGAGGACTCATCTCATATTCGAGCCCAATTTCCAGATTTCATCCTTGAAGACAAGGATGTTTCAAGAGGGAGGTATTATCATATACACACATCTGACTCGCTGCTGAGACCAAGTCAGTCTATCTAATCCAAGTCAGTCTGCCGTGTTGGTAGCTGAGTTAGCATTAATTCTGTCTGAAAGTAGGATTAGATAATTCCTCGATTCCCGTGTTAAGTTAAATATGTTGTAAGAGCCGCTGGCTAGTAGGTGATCTGTGTTGGGTATTAAGAGACCAATCTCTGTATTCTCTTCTTCATGAAATGAAAAAACCAATTTGCTTTCAATTCTGAAAGTTAGGCTGTGATTCATCAGAGAGAAAGCAGCTTGCTGCTATTTATCAAATTCATTCTCTTGTAGTTATACCTAGTATACTACAATGTGTTGGAAGCTTTTTGATTTAGCTACATTCATCATTATTCTTGATGAGTTTAGTTGGGAAAAATTTATTTGATGGAAACTAAATAATGAGTCAAAAGATGATCATGTGAAAATTGCCTTGAAACATCTTACATGATTTGTGTGAGACAGTCATTTGATGTAGACTCGGAGTGTTTCGTATTGATCATTCGATCACTTGAAAATTACTTATAAGTTAATAGTTTGTCTGAGATAGCTATTTTCGTCTTCTAAGGATGTTTCAATGATTGAAGTGGGAGTTTATCATCTTCTAAGGATGTTTCAATGATTGAAGTGGGATTTTAGAACAATTAACCATTGTCTGGATATAGCACAGTATGCATACCAGTATGCAAACTGTTGTGGTATGATTCAGGTCCGAAAATCAAGTTTACATACCAGTATACGAAAGGTTTTAACTGTAAAAAATCGGGGGTACAACAACCGCACCCAATATTTCTATTAGCAATCTGTATGGACTAACTTCAATATACTTTCAAGAGAATCAACTAGACTCAATCTTAATAAAGTATATCAAAGAGTTATAATATCTCGATCTATCGATTTAATTCTTGCTCGAGCAAATAGAAATTTGCGAGTCTAATTAAATACAAGAGAGATAACTTGGATGGTACCAAAGACCAATATCCAAGTGTCAATCAATGTAAATCAACAACCAAAGGTTGGATACTCTAATTGATTGAACTTAACGCATAACCTGTGATATTTCAATTATATAACAAAATATAATGCAGAAAGGAAATAACACAGACACCAGAAGTTTTGTTAATGAGGAAACCGCAAATGCAGAAAAACTCCGGGACCTAGTCCAGATTGAACACCACACTGTATTAAGCCGCTACAGACACTAGCCTACTACAAACTAACTTCGGTCTAGACTGTAGTTGAACCCCACTCAATCTCACACTGATCCAAAGTACAGTTGCGCTCCTTACGTCTCTGATCCCAGCAGGATACTACGCACTTGATTCCCTTAGCTGATCTCATCCACAACTAATAGTTGCTACGACCCAAAGTCGAAGACTTTAATAAACAAATTTCTATCACACAGAAAACTTTACGGTAATAGATAAATTTGTCTCCCACAGAAATACCTACGAGTTTTGTTTCGTCTTTTGATAAATCAAGGTGAACAAGAACCAATTGATAACCCGTACTTATATTCCCGAAGAACAGCCTAGTATTATCAATCACCTCACAATAATCTTAATCGACGCGGTGAAAGAAGATATTGTGGAATCATAAACGATGAGATGAAGATGTTTGTGACTACTTTTATATCTTGCCTATCGGAGATATCAATCTCAAGCCAATCGTTACGATTGTACTCAATATTATAGAAACAGCAAGATCAGATCACACAACTATAAGAAAGTAGTATCGGTTTGGCTTCACAATCCCAATGAAGTCTTCAAGTCGTTAACCTACAGGGTCTCGGTAGAAACCTAAGGTTAAAGGAGAATCGACTCTAGCTTATACAACTAGTATCGCACAGGAGGTGTGGGGATTAGGTTTCCCAGTTGCTAGAGTTCTCCCTTATATAGTCTTTCAAATTAGGGTTTGCATTCAATGTTAGCTTAGTAACAAAGCATTCAATATTCACCGTTAGATGAAAACCTGATTAAATTCAAGCTAATATCTTTCAACCATTAGATCGAAAACTTAGCTTGTTACACACAAATGAAATGCACGTTTTTAGGTTTGTGTAACCGTACCCAAACATGTATATTTGTTGGTTCAACAATAGAATGGTTAGCCATATGAGCACTTTCATATCAACCATATTCTTCTTCACCATAACTAGTTCAAATGACTCAAATGAACTAGTTAGAGAGTTGTTCAATTGCTTAGGTCTTATAGAAGTATACAAGACACAATCGAAGCAAAAAAAATTTGATTCACTCGAATCGATTCATGAACTTTATAGCCACGATTTGCAAACTTGCATTCCTTAGTTAATATAAGTATAAGTTCACGAATAATCGTTTTTAGATATAACCAACCTAAGTACGCGGACTTAAGTACCCGGAATAAGCTTGTAACAAGTTTAAAAACTCCAGCAGATTTTCTCGGGAATAGAACCTCCGTCAGTACACGGATTGGGTTCCCGGACTCTTGTTCTGGTTTTCCTGAGCAGCAAAGTAAGCATACTTTGGTTCAAGGAATAAGGACTGATACTTGTATGCGTTTCCACACAATGGTTATATAATCTAAACTATCATTTCAATCATTGAAACATTATTAGAGGACGTTATATAGTTGTTATTCACAAATCATTTTTCCTCAAAATCATATTCAAGTAATTGAAACATAACATGACTTTCGTCACTAGGTAAAGATGAACTTGGCCAAAGCGAAAGCTTACCAACACATATTTCGATAAATAGATAAGCGAGATAAACTCGGCTCGAAATAGAAAATGTGTATAATCAAAGTCTATATAGCAAAACGACTTTTGTCTCAAGATAGGAGATAGAGCAGATAGACTTTTGAGTGATAGATAAGTTCAAGTCTCCACATACCTTTTAGTCGATGAAGTTCCACCAGTTCCTTGAGTATCTCTTCCTCTTGTATGATAATCGCCATGAAGTTCTTGAACTTAATTACACTATTTATCCTAGTCCGAGACTTAGCTATAGTAGACTAGAAATCAAGACTTATAGTTTCGATCACTAACATTGACAAACATGCTTGAGATAGCAACGCATGCGAAATCGACCGAGCAGTGCTCTAACAAACTGTTAAAGTCCGGGAACCAAATATGCATACCAGTACGCGAACGGTTCTACCTGAGTTAGGTTTGGGACGAAAGTATGCATACCGGTTTGCGAATTGTCGTACAAGACCAAAGTCCGGAACTTAAGTTTGCGTACCCGTTTGCAAACTAAGTTGGTTTAAGTTCTAATGTCGGTTAAGTATGATTTCATACTCACGAACAAATACATATATAAATTAAGGAATGGAATCTTTGCAAACTGTTTCCTAATGTTCATGAATTGATTCTCTTGAATCAATCCGATTTTGTTTCAATTGTGTCTTGTATACTTCCATGAGAATGTAAACAATTGAACAACTCTATGAGTAACATAATTAGATTCATTTGATCTAAAATTTTTTAATAAATGTGGTTAATAGAAAAGTGTTCATATGGCTAACTTCGGTTAACTATTATTGAGCCAACTCAATATACACGTTTAGGTACGGTTACCCATATCTAAATGAGGGTTATTTCATTTGTATATAACAAGCTAAGATCATCTAACGATGGAGATATATTGCTTTGGTTTTAAGCAAACTTAGCTTGAATTTTAAATCAAGATTTCATTTAACGGTGAATATTGATTGATTTGTTTCAAAGATATCAAACTCTGATTTGAAGACTATATAAGGGAGAAATCTAGAAACTGAGAAACCTAATCTCCACACCTCATGTGTGATACTAGTTGCGTACTAGAATCGATTATCCTTTAACCTAGGTTTTTCCTAAAACCATTATAGGTTAACGACTTAAAGACTTCATTGGGATTCTGAAGCCAGACCCAACTATTTTCTCTGTAGTTGCTTGTTCTGATCTTACTTGTTCTATCGTATTGAGTACTATCTTCTCTAAGATTGGCTCGATATTTATATCCGATAGGGAAGATATAAAAAGTAATCACAAATCTCTTCGTCTCATTCTTTGTGATTCTACAATAACTTATTCTACTACCATATGTTAAGTTATTGTGAGGTGATTGATATTTCTAGGATGTTCTTTGGGAATATAAGATTGGATTATCAATTGGTTCATGTTCATCTTGATTTATCAAAACACAGAACAAAATCCTCGTAGGTATTTCCGTGGGAGACTTATTTATCTATCAGAATACATTTTTTTGTGGGGGACAAATATGTTTATCAAGTCTTCGACTTTGGGTCGTAGCAACTTATAGTTGTGGGTGAGATCAGCTAAGGGAGTCAAGTGCGTAGAGTCCTACTGGGATTCAGAAGCGTAAGGAATGCGACTGTACCTTAATCGGTGTGAGACTTGGTTAGGGCTCAACTACATTCCAGTCTGAAGTTAACTTGTAGTAAGTTAGTGTCTGTAGCGGCTTAATACAGTGTGGTGTTCAAATCTGGACTAGGTCCCGGGGTTTTTGTGCATTTTCGGTTTCCTCGTTAACAAAACTTCTGATATCTGTGTTATTTCTTTTTCGCACTATATTTGTTTATATAATTGAAATTTCTTAGGTTGTGGGAAGTTCAATCAATTGGTAAATCCGACCTTTGGTTGTTGATTGAAATTGATTGATACTTGAACATTGGTTTTTGATACCGTTCAAGTTATTTCTCATATCAATCAGGCTCACAGATTTCTCTCTGTTTGATTGCATATTGTATTGACAAATTGAGATATAACTCTTGGAAGTTTTTCCTCGATTGAGTATGACTGTCTAGTTGATTCTCCTGGAATTATATTGGAGTTAGTCCATACAGATTGCCGAACAAAATATTTGGTGTGGCTGTTAGACCACCGCTTTTTCACAAGTTCAATGACTAGTTATGAACTGGCAGAAAATTTAGTTATCACCAAAATCCGGATTACTTAAACATCTCGTCTAGAAGTCCAGCGAGGAGCATTACCGACTGATACCTTCTGGAACATGGTCACTATTATAAAAATAATTACGAGAGTTGTCGATCAAGAACAATGAAAATCACATCCGGTAGGTTAGAGGTAATTAGGGAAGTAGTAATATTTTTTTCCCCTCCAAGAAAGTATTTTCTCCAGGTGCAAAACTTTTGAAGCAATGACAACTAAAATCATAGTGAATTTCTATCCAAATACTTTTTAATATTTTAACATTATTTATTTTCCAACTATTAAACACTGAAGTTAACATTTGAATGTTACAGGAGAGGTTGGGACAAATAAAGTACTCTCAACTTAAAGCCAGAGAATTTGAATTCGAGGAGTGTTGTCAATTTTTAAAGACAAAGTTTCATGATCTACTATCAAAATCGAAACAAAATCTTTTCAGGACCGGAGACTCTGACGAAGATTAAGACATGCGATTTACACTACTAAGTATCCCAGGAAATCCTATTTTACCATTCTCCACTAGCAACCTCCTTAAATATTCTTGAGTAAGTGTCACAAATATCTTTCTTTGATAGTCTGACATATGTTGTTGTTGCTCTCAATGAAGTGTAATCATCGATACTTCCAGCATAAGTACTTATGCAAAAACACTTCATCACCACAAACATTTTCATAAAAGGAGAATGACCCATAGTACCAATAACATTTGGTTGCTGATACCATCCTGCATCTACTTGATAAATTATTTCCAACACTTTACGGAACAAATTTTGCTTCATACCTAGACTTTCTTAAACTGTCATGGAGTAAAATTACCCCCATTATCAAAGTAATCATTCATCACTATTGCATCATGATGAATTCGATCTCATTCAAGTCGTTATTGTCTTTGCACTTCCTTTAGGACCGGTTGACGAATGATACACCTACGAACATCAAATACGATTTGTCTAAAAAAAATAATGCCATTTTATTCTTTATCACTCGAACTAGGAGAATCAATTTCATAGTTGATTCTTACATAGGCAAGAAGGATACTCATGTTGCATCTTTAAACGACAATTATAATTTCATTCAATGCTTTCAACATTCAATACCATAACAATTCATCACCAGTACGTCAAACAATAAGTTGTATAATCATAGGTCTTAAAATATTACTATGTTCAACGTGATAATTTAATCGTATGTGCCGAAATCAATCAACTTAAAATAAAATATATCATGATTATCAAATAAGAATATATGCATCCCGAAATCAATCAACTTAAAATAAAATATATCATGATTATCAAATAAGAATATATGCATTTTAAATCATGGAATTGCAATTACCAACCTTTGATTTGTTTGTGGATGAAATTTAAAAATAAAAAAAATGCAGTAAAACAACTTTTGAGAACCCTTTTAATTTCACGCTAAAACTCCACGTACAACACCTTTAAAGTCAAAAGGGGACAAATTATATTTTTTGGGAGGTTTAAGAGGAAATGGTTGAGGAGGAGAAGTGTGTGGGGAGGGGGGGGGATTCGAGTGTGACCTAAAAAAATATAAACTTCTAGGCCGAAACCTGGTTATCGCATGCCAAGGTCAACCATTTGACCATGCGGTAACCAAGTTTCCGCTAGTTACTATTTGGTCGGTAACCATGTTTCTGTCTCCAGTTAGATAGGGACCATAGGGGTTGCCGAATTCTCTTCTTGGATCTTTATGGCTCATTTCCAACCAAGAAAATGCACACTATAGTGCGTGCTCTTAGATTCCTAAATTGACATATATTGTTTCATAAGTGTCATGTTACTACAAAGGATTAATTGGCATGGAAAAGGATTTTATCTTTTTAAACAGTTTAGTTCTTTGCCCAATATATTTTATAAGCTTAAGTATCGAAGAATCAAGTATTCATTTTCAAGTTACACCTTCTCCAAGAAATAAAATCAACGGCTTAATTAAAACCTCATGGAAACCCTACCTTCCTTCCTTTCCTTCATCAGAAGTGGAATTTTGTACCGTAGTTTTACGCAGAAAATTTTACATTATTCACAGTCACACCAACAAGAACCAACAAATGAACTACACTAACAATGAGGTATATATATATATATTACATACATTATTTTTATGAGTTCATTTATTTTGTTAATTTTAGATTGAATGCCAAAATGGTGGGAATACATGTTAACTCTTTGATAAAACTCCTAGCAGATGTTTTATTGGGTTAAAACAAAATGAAATTACTCTAACTTTTTTTTTTGTTCTTTCGAAAATTATTATGATGTAAAATCCACAGAAGGGACATGTAAATCGGTATGGGTGAGGAAGTGGATAAGATCAAAAACTTACCTGACTCACTTATATGCATCATCTTCATGGATTTTGAGAAAAGTGGATTTCCCTATGTCGAGGTTTGCAAAGAATATTCATTTTATTGGCGGAAGATTCTTTAATTAAATACTGGAATCACAATTTTGCTCAGGTCATATCCTCCAGATGAGACAGGTAATATCCAAAATGACATGTTAATCAGGTTAGTGTTTATGTTTAATATCCCCTCTTTTTCCCCTCAAATTACATGAAAAATAAAATGTTCATTTTAATTGGTCCATGTAAAATACACATTAAAATGCAACTATTGAAATTAGAACATACTGGAATAGATTGTTGATAACTTTGTCGAAGGTTTAACTTGAAAGAAATATTTATTTCTTTAATTCTTAAACTAGTCAACGGTACTTGGCAAGGAACCAAACGGTTGAGAAACAAAATCTTTCGATATCCACTGTAGCTGGACCAGTGCCAAGTTAGCATACTTAACGAAAACATAATTTTCCAGTGCTAAATAACTATCATACTTATTGGAAAAGAAGCATAGTGAGCATTTCCTTCTATTTTGGATCTTTTATAATTTCATTTTAATATTTTTATGTTCACATAATCAGATACTCAATTTCTAGATGAAGGGAGTAGTTTTTAACACCGATCCCACTAAGTTTTTAGATGTGACCCTTCAAAACTATTCCAATATCATGCGCAATAATGTTTAAAAAAAATAAATAACAGAATACAAAATGAAAAGATTTGATCTCTTTTTGTCTATTTGTATCTAGTATTCTCTTTTTTTTCCTTGTCATCATTATAATAGTATAATTATGATATCTAGCAGCGTAGCTACAATGTGTTTTGTCAATGGGTAAGAGATATCTTCAAAGGAACCAATGAATTTGCATGTTTTTTATTGATTTCAGTAACTCAACAATACGTTTGAGCCTCATCTCTTAATTGAACATCAGAATGTTGCAAAAATATTTGTTGATCATTAGTTTGATTCTGAATGTAGAAGACATGGACAAGAACATAATAGTGAGGAGAAGAAATTAACTGAGCATTCTAAAATCTGTCGAGATTGGTTATCGAGTTTTTGGGCGATGTTGAGGCAATTAAATGACATATATTTATATTTCATTATCTTGTAGTTTTTTATATTTTAGTTTTTTATACTAATATTTCATTTTCTTTTAGTTTTTATGCTAACTTTGAAGTAAAAACTATTCAAACATGTATTATGTATAAACTCTAACATGGTGATATTGAACTTATTATAATCTTCCAATAAATTTAAAAAACCTCGATTTTTTAAATTTACTGGAAGATTATAATAAGTTCAATATCACCATCTTAGATTTTACACAGAAGGTACATAATAATTTGTATGATTATAATAATATTGATTACATACTGTATATACAAAATTTTGAATTCTAATACATAAGTATAATTTATTAGATGAGTAGTGAAATCTTATGTGATGATTGGGACTTAAAGAAGCGGTTCTCCTTCGATGAAATTCCAGAAGAACTTAACAATATTGTATGTTACGACCGATTTTTTTAACCCAGTTCGACTTAAAGATGGCACTCACAGTTGTGATATTTTCATGGAGATGAAAACTTTACAAGAGTCATGAGATTGGGATACTTGACTTGTACCGAGGAGTTTGTACCAATTCCCTTACATTTTTCATATTTTTTTATATATTTTTTTTACATTATAAACTAATTTACACTCGATATTTTTATTAGGTATGTATTCTCCTTTGGGATAACACCGACTTAATCATCCAGTTCATCTTTAATTACGTAAGAAGATCGTGAAGACCAAAGTAGTTATGTTGTTATTGGTTTATAGTAGTGGGAGTTATTGTTATTGGTGGTGTTGTTTCTACCATTGTATTTGTTAGGTTTCCTGGGGATTGAAGTGTTGGTGATGTGTTAACAGTACCAATACTGTTGGCCAAGATTTTACTAGATAATCTCCTTTTGTATTAGTTTTAATCATGTCTGTCTAATTAAGGTATGTCTTTACATCATTTGGATTTTATCTTTTATAATAACGCAAGTCATTACATTGTTGCACATTAGTGTATCGTACACAATGAGTTTGCTTTACTAATTTATCAAAAGAAAATAACTGAATGCAGTGGATGTGTTTTTAATTATGCATTGTTTGTGATAAGAGTTGTCATAATTCAACAGGTGGTTTTGATGGGTCAGTAATGGTGTTGGTGTTCCTAGTGCTATTGCTAGTCATCAGTCACTCCTTCGATATATGATGACGTTATTTTGCTCTAAAAAATCAAAGAGAATAATCTTATGGGTGATTAAGTATGCTTTTCTGTTGGTACTTTCCTTGATATTAAGAAAAACATGTACCAACCTTCCATGTTGGTTATACATGAACCTGATCATGAACTCTCTTATAAAGAATGAACTTGTATGCTGCTTCTCAGCCTTTTCTTTTTCGCTTTGTGTCTTTTTACATTACTTTTTTAAGTCAGTCTAGTTAACATCAATGTCTATGATCTCATTCATCTAAATCATTGTTGACGGTTTATGTTAACATTAATTTATTATCATGTGGTTTGTGTGCTTACATGCGTGTATGACTAACCACAACTCTTTTAATTGATCAATTATCATCTCAGGGAAATCATCGAGGGCATGTCAAATGTGAAAACTAACTCTAACCCCCTTAGGCTTTAAGCAAAAAAAATTTATAAGAGAACATTCATGGGCATGTCAAAGCTGTTGCAATATAAGAAAACTTCATTTTTGATTAGTATAATGACAATTTCTTACTCCAAAATTCCTAAACTAGCTAGAGAGGGGAAAAAAAAGAAGGCGTGCAATCCTACTAATATTGGCATATCGCTGCCTATGACAGAGTTGATTGTGATAAGTCAAGGGGTTTTTGTTTGTTGTGTCACTTATGTGCAATATTATTCATACTTTGATGATTTTTTTATTTTTAAATTTCCAAATAATTGTTACAAAAAAAAACAACCTCATCTTTGATTTTGTACTTGTAATACATATTGATCATGGTAACAAATATTGTAGCCTGCTAAAAATCGAAGAACTTTGGAGTTGTAGCTCCACAAGTATTGTATCATTGAACTCATAAATGATAACCAGTACTTGAACATCTCCATATTTTCCTACACAAACCAGAAAATTATAATGTTATTGAATGTAAACAAACATGCGAGTCACATTACATTCACTTTAGTTAGAGCCACTTAAATATATCTTAGAGAAAACTAGTAAAGGTATTATAATGTGAATTTGAACTTTGAGTATAACACCAATGCTCAATTATCAAAAAACATATTGAGTACAATAAAATGTAGCAAGAGTTGCTAAATTTATCTTGATACAAATGTTCAATGCATGTAGGAACACTACCTAGGTGTACTACACAAAGTATAAAACCACAACATAGAATTTGAGTAGACTTTAACAATGTTATTAGGTGACAAATGCTTAAAATATGCTCCCCCGTCCATTTTATTTAAGCAGAAAATTTGAATTTTTCTTTGTCCATCTAGATAGACATATTTTAAATTTAAAGACGGTAGATTATATTTTTACACTATTAATAGTCCATTAATGTCAACAATTATGTATAAAACAAATTTTAGTCAAAGGATAAGATAGGAAAACAAGAAAACAAATTATGAAAACTGTGTGTTTTCTTAAAATATGGAGAAAAACCTTCCTCCAACTACATATAAATTATTATGGACATATGGAGTATATTTTTAGTGTCGCATTCATTCTTGTCTTCATTAGATTTTTTACATTTTGCCTTGTACTAATTAGTATTATTTTTTGTGTTATTTTTCATATTAGGTGAATCAAAAACAATGAATATGGTCTTGAATAGAGCTAAGAATTGAAATACTATTATTTCCTAAACACCGAGACCAAGAAGTGCGCAAAAATTGCGACGAAAAGTCGAGAAATCAGATAACATGTGCTCAACCCAAGTGGGACGAGTTAGAAATCTTCAGCTCGGCCATAGCTGGCTGAGATTCTATTTCGGATTATATCGAATAACAACTAAGCACATCAATCTGTATTCACGGAAGATTCGGTGAAAGATGAGGCTAGTTACTTCTCAATCGAGCAAGTTGGGAAAAAATGCCTTAAGAAAATATTGTACGAGAGGTGTAAGAAAGATTAGAAACAAAAGTTAAAGATTCCACAAAATGGGTTGGATGAACATTGCGCCCGCGAGCCCATGAAAGAAATAACTTTCTGACTCATATTTCTGATAGTTCAAAGATACTTCATTAAGCCGGGATGCCTCCGAATGATGTGATCCCACTTGGATATTGGTTAATATTTTACACGATGAGTTTGGTCGTATTTTGGTGTTTTAGATATTTCAACGACCGTTTTACATGGGATCTGAACCACAGAAACTTCTATAACTTGAGGATTATTTAAGAGACTCTTCTAATCAAATACAATATACATGTACATTGATCTCTTTCAGGCTTTAGGAGGAGAAAAAGCTAGAGCTTTAGAGCGTCTTCATCGCTGTAACTTTTTTTTTTAACTATTACTTATTTATATTAAGGTTTTCATTGATCTAGGAGTAGCTAAACACCTAATTGATTGAGTATAAAATCTAAGTTTCAAAACATGATTTGATTTTAGCATATAAAGCTATTTTGAGTTCTTTCACATGATTATTGCTTATTTTCGCTAGAATGAATGTTTATGTTAATGATTGATTGTTAAATTATTTAGGTGACTAACTAATTAGTATGTTGATTAATCTAATGCTAGTACAGAGTTAAGATATCCTTAATTTTTGAATAACTCTTTACACTAGTAGAAATGACGAGAACTTGTAGAGGGATACTTTGGAGAAATTACAGGTAAAAAATGACAATACACAGTAAAAATTGTGTTATGAGTTTAATTGTTAGGATCAACCTGAATTTACATAAAATAAGGCATTAGACCAAATTACACTTAGAGTGCGCTAGCTAATTCTAAGTAGTTTAGATGAGTAGAATTTGGTTGAGCAATTCAGTATCCAGTGACTTAAGAAATTTTAGGGGTAGTAATGCTCTAGCTACTATCCCTTGGTTGGTGATAATGTATGATTAATGAAGAAAAGATGAATATACTAATTGGAATATTTGATGACTATTTAGTAAGGTTTCTCGTTGCTTGCAACTTAATCGATTTTAATTCCTCTACTAGTTATTTTGTTCTAAAATCTAATACAAAAATATTTTTTTGGTTGTTGTTAACAATTTAAAACTCGATGGTCTTCATGTTAGAACTTACTACTATTATATTACTAGTTAAATAATTGGAAGACAAGTGAATTTATTTTTTGTGTAAATGATATGCATCATTAGGTATATATGTCTTTTCTTTCGGGATAGCCTTGGCTTAATCATAGACTTCATCCTTGATTATGTACGAACTTTCTGAAGATCAAAGTCATTTGATAAGTATTTTTAGTTGCACAAGTGTATCTTTAGTAGAATATAAATTAATACACTTATTGACACACTTCTTATTAGGCCTATTCATATGCACATACCAAACATCAGATTTTGCCATATATGCACCCACTATGGGTATGCCAAAGTGCCAAACATATATGCCTATATGTCAATTATAACATATAGTCATACACGACAGACTATCCAGCGAGCGATAGAGTTTTGATCGTTAGATGGTCAAAATATCGCTCGCTGAAAATTCCAGCGCCAGCGCTAGTCATTACATCGCTCGCTGACCTGATCATCGCTTATCAGTTCCTCATACAATGGCTACAATTTTTCCTCTCTATAAATACCCAATTTTAAACTCATTTCAACTCACATAAGAATTTCTGAATCTCTCTAGAATTTCTCAATCTCTCAATCTTCTTCATATTTAAAACAATCACACCTTCTCTACAATTCTTAATTTCTTGTAATTAATATGGATTCACAATCTCAAAGTCAAGGCAAAGGTTAAAAAACCAAAGTCCGTGGTGCAAAATACAACATGCCAAAAGATAACTGCATTTGTCGTAATTATGTTTTTTTTACCCAAGATTGTATCGATAGTGCACAAAAACATGGTAACACCATGTGAGAAAATATAGTTCGTAAATATGAAGAACAAACCATGAACATCAATTTTCGTGATGCAAAAGGGTTGGCAGAAAGCAACAGGGAAGTAGCCACTTATGTTGGATTGATAATGCAAGACAAGAGAGGCCGTGAGAGTGGTCTTGTGGATGTTGATGTTAAAAGACAAGTTCGTACAGAGTGGCGCGGAAAACATGGCAAACAGTTCTCTTTCGAAAGTTGTTATCATATTTTGAAGGTGAAAAAGCGGGGTCTAACAACCACACCCAATATTTTGTTTAGGCAATCTGTATGGACTAACTCCAATATATTTCCAATAGAATCAACTAGACAGTCAGGCTCAATCAAGGAAAATACATCCAAGAGTTATATCTCAATTTCTCAAATCAATATGCAATCGAACGGATAGAAATCTGTGAGCCGGATTAATATGAGAAATAACTTGGACGGTACCAAAGACCCATATCCAAGCGTCAATCAATTTCAATCAACAACCAAAGGTTGGATTCACCAATTGATTGAACTACGCACAACTTGTGATATTTCAATTATATAAAAATATAATTCGGAAAAGAAATAACACATACACCAGAAATTTTTTGAACGAGGAAACCACAAATGCATAAAAACCCCGGGACCTAGTCCAGATTTGAACACCACAATGTATTAAGCCGCTACAGACTCTAGCCTACTACAGGTTAACTTCGGACTCGAATGTAGTTGAGCCCTAACAAATCTAACACTGATCAACGTACAGTCGCGTTCCTTACGCCTCTTGAACCACGGCGGATTCTACTGATAGACGCATTTATGTGTCTAATTTGTCCTCAATGTTTCATATTGTTGGTACTCGTTTTCGTCCTTATTATGGTGTTTTGTGTATTTTTAGGTATTTTTGGAAAATAAATATTGTTGGAAAAATCGGCTCGAAAAATCACTCGGAACACCCCCGGAGGACACTTGCTATACGAAGCCCAGATTTGGTTAAGGGGCACCTCAATTACTAAGGGGCATCCCAAAAGGCAGCTGCTATTCGCACCTTACATCTGGTTAGGGGGACACCATCTTCTTCGTTTGAAAATTAAATTTGGCGGGAAAAAGAAGCACTGAAACTGGATGAAGTTTCGATCGAAATTTGAAGCAGTTCTGGGTAGACTAAAGGGCTGAAACTTAATGGGTAATTGTGATATGTCCTAACAAAGCTGGTATGGATGTTTGTTTCGACCCAGTTTGGCTGGAATTTCCGTGGTGAAGAAAACAGGGAGTACGTGGCCGGAAAACTCCATCACGGGATTACAAAAAATTGAAACGTGTACTGCTCGTGTTTGGATGGAGTTTGGACTCTGCAGAGGCGTGTAGAAGGAAAATAAGGAAGGTTGGATAGCTGTAGATGCTCGGATGAAGAAAAAAATATTCGGAGAATATTTTTTATTTACTGCCGAGTAATTGAGAATTTGTGGTATTTAACTCGAGATTCAAGGGGGTTGTTGAGTATAAATAGGCTGCTGGGATATCATAGAATGGGACGGAGAGATTGGGAGAAGTTTAGAGCAGCACAAAGTCAAAAAAATCGAATTTGCAGAGAGACCACCTGCTGCTGCTGCTGCCATTGAAGAACACTGAAGAACACGAAGAACAGACTTGCCACAACCGTCGTTTTTAAACAGTGTCAGCGACTCATACTGTGGGTTGCAGATCAGAGACAGACTTAAAAAACGCAACAGTACAGTAACAGCTCTTTGTAACGGCTTTTGCAACAGTTATAAGCATTGCAAACCTGATTTTTATAATTCTCCCTTATTCATCATTTGTAACCCTTTGAGCATAAATGAAATCAACTTTTGAGCGTGTTTCCAACATGATGAGCGGCTAATTCTCTCGTAACCAAGGAAATGGATGAAGTTATTCACACATGAATAATGGGTAACTATTTCATTTTCTCTAGTATTTAATTATAATTCACTCAATCACTGCTTTTGCAGAGTTCTTAAAAGTTTACATAATTTTCTTCATTAGTTGTGATTCAATTAGATAGGTTATGCTTTGGTTATATAATTTATGCTTAAGGGATACAATTAATTTTTGAGAATATGTTTGATTATTTGTGGATTAAGAAATAAAGGATTAAAAGGATAGTTAGAGTTATGAAATATTTGACGTCATTCATGTGTAATAGTGGATTCTAGTGTCTTGGTTACCTCTCGCCCACTTTGTTAATATTTTTGTATATAATTTTATTAAATCTTTAAATGTAATCTTCACAAGTCCGAGAGTTTGAACCTCATTACTACAACAATAATCAAAAATATTAATCATTTTGGCGCCGCCGACGCGGATTTGTGCTTAGGTAGAATTTTTAGGTTTTTTTTTATTTCATTTGTTCTTTTTACGTTTCTTTGGGTGTGTCTTTGTATTACAGGTTTGAAGTTAGATACTAAAGACTTGGAATCAAATCTTAAAGTCAAAAGAGAAGGAAAAAGACAAAGCAAAAAAAAAAAAGAGCGAAAGAAAAATTTAAAAAAAAAAGAGAATTTATTTTTATTTTTTTAGAGAGCTTCCATTTTTTTGTAATTAATTTTTTTTTTATTTCTTTTCTTTTGCACTTTATTTGGACTTTGGACTTGGACAATTTTTTTTTAAGCCCTAAGGAAGGGTACATTAAATATAAAACTGTTTGCAGGGAAGGACGACGATTACAATATCGTCTCGGCCCCTCGGGTTCGCACATGACATAGGAGTCGTGGACCGAGTCGACTTCAGCGGTTCTGCGCCCGTCTGGTACGGGAGGTAAGCTTTCGAAACACCCGCGAATCCCCTGTCAGCGGGTTTATTGTATGCCTTAAGGTGAATATATGCTGAGGATTTGAATACGGTTGTTTTAATTTCCTAGTAAAGGGCAAGGCCTGGCCAAATTAAGATAAGGACTCGGATTTCATCACCGTTTCCTTCTTGCCCGCTTAGGAAAACGAAACCAAACGCGAACCTAAGCTTAAAATTTTGACTAGAACGAGACCTATAGGGTAACGAGCTTATAGGAAAGTCGTTCGAAAAATATTGGTTACTCTTTTGAGCATACTTTGAAGTTCATGATGGTTTCTGCGAGTTGAATGCGTGACTGCGCCGCCTTATAATACCGGTGAGCCTTGGGTATCAAAGCTCCTGCAGCTTCCCTCGTCTCAATTCAACTTACTTAAACTCGGATTGATTCCAGAGGTTTGCTCAATTGTAACGAATTCCTTTCGAAGATTAGAAGCTGGTCTAGAAACAATCTAAGTGGAGCCATCATGCTTGTTGTTTGCTAGATTTTATAGGTTTGATTTGGTCGAGTCAGCCTTGTTTGTGATTGTGTAGAATTCCCTTGCAATTAAGAATGTCGAACTGGTATGATAGAAGCCAATACAATGATTATCGACCTGAATTTGAATATGGACATCATCCTTTTATGACCATGTTGGGAATAGTGGTTGGGAACGCCATCCTTTGGAAGGATATGGGTCATACCCTGGTGAGCCCAATTACTATCCACACATGCATCAGTCTTACGAGCAAGAAGATTATAGTACTAGTTCTTCGTCTCTAGAGGATACAATCAAACTATTGAAAAGTAGTCCTTTTTATGATCCCTCTGTTCCTATTCCTCCTTTAGAAGAGTCCCTCAGGAAGTTAGCTGAGTCGACGCGTAAGTTAGCTGAGATGAATAGTATAATTATAGATGAAAGAACTACAATAATGAGTGAACCTTCTCTAGAAGACAACCTCAAGCGGATAGCTGAGACGAACAAAAGAATTGCTCGAAATTACTTAAATTGCCAATATAGTGTATCCAATAATACCCTTGAGAATGAAGATAGTTATTTACATAATCAAGATAACAAGGTTAGAATTGGTAGCACTACTTGCTTTGATGAGGTTCGATCTTTTTCATGTTATTATGATGAGGATAGTGTTGATGGAGAATCATACTTATGTAGGAATAGTGATCAGGAAATGGTTACTCCAATTGAGCTTTACAATGATAATATTATTTTTAGTTCAAATCCAAATAATTTTAATAATTATTCACCTATTCAAAAGGACGAGGATTTGACTAGAGATACCCTCGTTTTAGACGATGTAGTATTTCCTGTTTACAAAGCCGATAATGATTTAGAGGAGCGAGTTTATTCTGAGAATAATGTTTTAGAGTCTAGCGATTTAGAAACAATAGTCTTAGACGAGGAAGATGAACTCGTAGAGATTTTAAATATGAGTGAGGATGCATCACCTGAGTATAACCTAACAGAAGCAATTGACCATTTTCAGGATTCCGATAATATAGAAATTAGGGAAATTGTAGTTAGTCTACCTAGAGACACCCAAAACTCTAAGTTTGGGGGTGATTATCACTCTCCCTGTGCTTTACCTTTAACTCTTAGAAAGTTCCCTCGTGTAGGAATTGACATTTGTGCCTCAACCATCTTACAAGATTATCTTCATACTTGTTTTCCCGAACCTAATGATGTCCAGAAAGAAGCTCAGTTGTTAGAAACCCATCCTCTGGTTGATGTGGTTGACCCAGGCTATGATACCAAGATTGACTTTGTTTTCCCACCAACAAATTTTCTTCCAATTGTGGGAACATTTGATTTTAAGATGTGTCGGTTATTAAGTTTTGAGACTAAACCTAATTACTTTAGGAGAATAGGGTCGACACATTTTCTTAAGGAAGACCAACTCTTTCATTGTGGTCAGTTTTGTGAGTTAAGTCTAATTGACTTTAAGGATCCGCAGTTGTTCAGGTTATTGTTATGTGCTTCTAAGTTCCTACTTGAGTATTTCCAGACTCTACAACCTGATCTTAAGAATCCTTCTTTTGAGGAAGTCCAGCCTATGAAAGCATTTTATTTAGACCCTTTTATAGAGCCTGAACCTGAGCCACAACTAGAGATAGTTGTCTTAAACAAAAATTTAAATAAGGGTATGTTCGGTATCTTCTTGGTCTGTTGCAGTTTCCTCTTCTTGTGGTTAGCACTTTTTGATCCAAATGACCCACAATTATTCCGGCTACTTCTATATGATTCTATGAGGTGACTAATTCCTTCCGATGTCTGGCTGAAGACTTTAAACTTAGCACTTCTTGGGAGGTAACCCAATCTCATGCAATACGGTAATATCTTTCCTTAACCCTTTTGCTTCAAATGGTAACAGTTTCTCCTTGTTCATATGCTTTTAATTTTATCTTTAGAACATTGAGGAATTTGTTAGATTTAAGTTTGTGGGTATGGGAGGAACTTTTTAGTTGCACTTTTGAAACTTCTAAGGTCACATGGTATCCGGTTAGCTAAGTTTACATACTGTTTCTCACCGAAAAGATAGAAATTGGAATACTAGGGATAACAACCTTTTCAGACATCAGATAAAAAGATATTGAGATCCTTGAAATTCAGGAGAGAACTTGTTCCTTTTAGAGGGTAACCGTGATGGACCTAACCATACATGATGGAAAGGCAAGTAGGTCAGGAAATGCCAGAAAGACAATGTAACCTCACAATGTAGTCTTAGTTACTGGATTGCGACTCTCTCTCAGTAGAAACTTATCATCATCAAGCGGCGCGACATCAAAATCTATGAAGAAAGTTGAAGACGTTTTAGGTTTAGAAGCAACAACAGAAAAGAATAATTCAAAAATCAAAGTTGAAGTTATAAGAGCAAATGATATAAGTTATTAGAATCCATGATACCAAGACATCACAAGTTGAGAAGATCCAAGTTTTGAAAGTCCTTCTCTCATGGCCATGTAAATTGTTGTCTTGTAATTTTTGTTTCAAAAAAAAAAAAAAAATGAAAAAAAAAATGAAAAATGAAAAAAATCATCGTTACGTTTTGTTCAATAAGGCCAAAGGGAAGTAGAAATTTATAAGTCAAGCAAGAAATCGAAGAGAAGAGTTAATTGTCAAGGTTCTATGAGGTTCGATAGTTTATCATCAACAGTTAAAGACCGAAGAATACGTTGTTTCTATTGAGCACTATGAGAGAGTCGAAGAAAGATACATTTGGTTGCTTTGTTAGTCCACTTTCAATCTGGCACAAGATCTTTCTAGCACTGGTTTAACTCATCACACGTAATTAGTCCAGTTGTGTAGCATATGTACCTCTCATCTTTATCTCTCTCCTAATCATATCCAGCTGTAAAGCAGCGGATGCATCATACAATGTTTATCTAGCTGTGTAGCAGATATCTCTTTATCTAGCAGTGTTGCGGATGTGTCTCCCTTTTCTTCAGTCAGCTTTAGAGCTGACACCTTTAATTTCTTTGGCATTCTAGTTACTTGGAGATAGGTTGAGAATATGTATGTCCTCATAGCTCTTTGGATACTTGTGACCAATTATAAGTAATGGTTTTGTGGGTACACCTCTGGTAAACCCTCCCGAGATTAACTCGGTTTTATTTGTTTTTTACTAGTTTTGCTAGAGGACTAGCAAATAATAAGTTTGGGGGTATTTGATAGACGCATTTATGTGTCTAATTTGTCCTCAATGTTTCGTATTGTTGGTACTCGTTTTCGTCCTTATTATGGTGTTTTGTGTATTTTTAGGTATTTTTGGAAAATAAATATTGTTGGAAAAATCGGCTCGAAAAAGCACCCGGAACACCCCCGGAGGACACTTGCTATACGGAGCCCAGATTTGGTTAAGGGGCACCTCAATTACTAAGGGGCATCCCAAAAGGCAGCTGCTATTCGCACCCTACAGCTGGTTAGGGGGACACCATCTTCTTCGTTTGAAAATTAAATTTGGCGGGAAAAAGAAGCACTGAAACTGGATGAAGTTTCGATCGAAATTTGAAGCAGTTCTGGGTAGACTAAAGGGCTGAAACTTAATGGGTAGTTGTGATATGTGCTAACAAAGCTGGTATGGGTGTTTGTTTCGACCCAGTTTGGATGGAATTGCCGTGGTGAATAAAACAGGGAGTACGTGGCCGGAAAACTCCATTACGGGATTACAACAAATTGAAACGTGTACTGCTCGTGTTTGGATGGAGTTTGGACTCTGCAGAGGCGTGTAGAAGGAAAATAAGGAAGGTTGGACAGTTGCAGATGCTCGGATGAAGAAAAAAATATGCGGAGAATATTTTTTATTTACTGTCGAATAATAGAGAATTTGTGGTATTTAACTCGAGATTCGAGGGGGCTGTTGAGTATAAATAGGCTGCTGGGATATCATAGAATGGGACGGAGAGATTGGGAGAAGTTTAGAGCACCACAGAGTAAAAAAAATCGAATTTGCGGAGAGACCACCTGCTGCTGCTGCTGCTGCCATTGAAGAACACAAAGAACAGACTTGCCACAACCGTCGTTTTTAAACAGTGTCATCGACTCATACTGTGGGTTGCAGATCAGAGACAGACTTAAAAAACGCAACAATACAGTAACGGCTCTTTGTAACGGCTTTTGCAACAGTTATAAGCATTGCAAACCCGATTTTTATAATTCTCCCTTATTCATCATTTGTAACCCTTTGAGCATAAATGAAATCAACTTTTGAGCGTGTTTCCAACATGATGAGCGGCTAATTCTCTCGTAACCAAGGCAATGGATGAATCTATTCACACATGAACAATGGGTAACTATTTAATTTTCTCTAGTATTTAATTATAATTCACTCAATCACTGCTTTTGCAGAGTTCTTAAAAGTTTACATAATTTTCTTCATTAGTTGTGATTCAATTAGATAGGTTATGCTTTGGTTAGATAATCTATGCTTAAGGGATACAATTAATTTTTGAGAATATGTTTGATTATTTGTGGATTAAGAAATAAAGGATTAAAAGGATAATTAGAGTTATGAAATATTTGACATCATTCATGTGTAATAGTGGATTCTAGTGTCTTGGTTACCTCTCGTCCACTTTGTTAATATTTTTGTATATAATTTTATTAAATCTTTAAATTTAATCTTCACAAGTCCGAGAGTTTGAACCTCATTACTACAACAACAATCAAAAATATTAATCATCTACGCGCTTGATTCCCTTAGCTGGTCTCACCCGCAATTAAGAGTTGCTACGATCCAAAGTCGAAGACTTGATAAACAAATTTGTCTCACACAGAAAAGTCTATTAAATAGATAAATTTGTCTCCCACAGAAATACATACGAGCTTTTGTTCCGTCTTTTGATAAATCAAGGTGAACATGAACCAATTGATACACCAGACTTATATTCCCGAAGAACGGCCTGGTAATATCAATCACCTCACAATAATCTTAATCGTATGGTAGCGAAACAAGATATTGTGGAATTACAAACAATGAGACAAAGATGTTTGTGACTACTTTTTATCTTATCGGAGATTAAATCTCGAGCAAATCTTAGAGAACATATTACTCAATATGATAGAACAAAGTAATATCAGGACACGCAACTACAGAGAAAATAGTTGGGTCTGGCTTTAGAATCCCAATGAAGTCTTTAAGTCGTTAACCAATAATGGTTTTAGGAAAAACCTAGGTTAAAGGAGAATCGACTCTAGTCGCAACTAGTATCATACAGGAGGTGTGGGGATTAGGTTTCGCAGTTTCTAGAGTTCTCCCTTATATAGTCTTCAAATCAGGGTTTGCAATCAATGTTACCTTGGTAACAAAGCATTCAATATTCACCGTTAGATGAAAACATGATTAGAGTCAAGCTAATATCTTTCAACTGTTAGATCAAACTTAGCTTGTTATAAACAAATGAAATGTGACTTTATTTAGGAATGAGTAACCGTACCCAAACGTGTGCACATGGTTGGCTCAACAATAGTTAACCGAAGTTAGCCATATGAACACTTTCATATCAACCTTGTTCATATTAATCACAACTAGTTCAAATGACTCAAATGAAACTAGTTCTACAGTTGTTCAATTGTTTATATTCTCAAAGAAGTATACAAGACATAATTGAAGCAAAATCGATTTTGATTCACTCGAATTAATCCATGAACATTATAACCACAGTTTGCAAAAGATTGCATTCCTTATTATGTAAATGTATTTTTTCATGAACAAACCGATTTTAGAACTTAACCCACTCAAGTATGCAAATGGGTACGCATACCTAAATAGCCGTACTTGGTCTGGGTTCGCCAGTATGCGAACGGGTATGCATATTGTACATGACCAAACTCAGTTGAATTCCCGTACATGAAATTTTAAGCCGGTATGCATACTAAGTTCTGGGACTTTAACTATCAAACCAGTATGCATACGAGTATGCATATTATGGTTCCCGGACTTGGAATAACTTGCAACAGTTAGCATACAAGTACGCATATTGTTCTATATCCAATTAATGGTTAATCATTCTAAACTCCATGTTAATCAGCGAAACAATCTTAGAAGACGGGAATAGCTGTGTCACACAAACTATTAGCTTCAAAGCAATTTTCAAGTGATCAATAGATCAATACGAAAGATTCCAAGTATACATAAAATGACTGTCTCACAGAAATCATGTAAGACGTTACCATGCGATTTTCACATGATCCTCTTTTGACTTTCGTCAATAATAAAATATGAACTTTGTTAAAGCGAAATCTTACCAACACATATTTCGAGAAATATGTAAGCGAGTTAAACTCAGCTCGAAATATCATATGTGTATGATATAAAGTCTATATAGCTATACTACTTTTGTCTCAATATGAGATAGAATAAAAATAGACTTCTGAGTGGTAGATGAGTTCAAGTCTCCACATACCTTTTGTTGATGAAGTTCCACAAGCTCCCCTTAGTAGTTCTTCGTCTTCATTCGATGAACGCCGTGAAGTCTAATGCTCAACTACACATTCTATCCTAATCCGAGACACATTCTATCTTAGTGAGAAAACTATCAATACATATGGACAAAAAAAACTTTGTAGCTTCTCATCCAAATGCTTTATTTCCTTGGTTCTTCAACATTGCCTAAATCTTCGTCACTTCCAAGTACTCCAGTGATTCTCAACGTGTTCAACTCAGCATCATAGTTGTTGAAGATCCGTAGCCATAACAATAAGAAAACCATTGTCCTCAATTATTGTTATATAGTGTCATAGTATTATTACACAACATGAAAGTCCAACTGTATCACAACTTTGAAAAATAATACTACGGTGATATGTATCACTACCCCTTAGTCAATACTTCATCTCACAATGAAAACCACTCCCCCTTACTTAATGATCCGTAAACCATATGTATTTGTAGTGTGAACTACACAATAATTCTCCCCCTTTTTGTCAATATTAATTGGCAAAGGTACGAAAACTAGTGGGATCATAATGAAATTCTCATAGAGATACTTCATGACTAAAAGAGAACATATCAACTTTGTTTCGATGATTTCACATAGTCGAAACTTAGTGTATTCATCAAGGAGTTTATAAGGATACAATAAAACTCCTACAATATTCCACAACCGCACTCCCCACAAAGAATTGGAAATTAAGCACAAGTTCAATTAAGAACTCTCCCCCATAAAATGTCATTCCCGAAAGGAACAACAAGAGCGACCTTACTTTCACAAGAAAAGGAGGATTTCTTTGGACATTACCAGATCACATGAAACATGAATTTGTATCCAGAAAACTCAATTAAATTAACCACAAGAGAAATCATGATTAATTTAGTTGGAAATGCTCAACATAAGAAAACTTACGGAGTCATACAGTACTTTCACATAGAAGTGGATCAGGGGAAGATCAATAAAGCGAAATATTCAAAGATTCATTCTATATTTCATCAATATTTGCATAATGATATCATAGACTTAATCTTTGTAATTCAAAATTTCATTCTATTTTCCATCACTATTTGCATAATGACACAATAGACTTAACTTTTGACATATATGGGACAATCATAGTTCACGGACGCAAACACACATATCCCATAATTTTTTTTTTTGCAATATATAAAACCAAAAAAGATTAATACTAAATCATCTTCCAAATAAACTTTAGAATTTAAATAAATAAATCCAAAAACATTGCGAGATGAAAAATCGTTGGCAATAGCAATGTGTAATCACAATATAGGCTATTCCAAACCTAATTATCCTTCTTAAAACACAAGAATAAAATCTCATAAGAAGTTTCCTAGACATGATCAAGTTTCTTTGATAACTTCATACCTTTGAAAAGCTCCTTCATAAAAGGTATCACTGACATCCTTGATTCTTTTGACCGTAGAAACTCCATGTTCATGGGTTAGAACATTAACTTTTCGATCAACAATGCGAGCAAGTTGCCTAGCTTTGGCACAGTCCACGATGAGTTTTCTTTAATTCCAGATCAAGATCTTTTGATTTTCAAGGATTTTGGTCTGACCATCAATAAGATGATTCATTTGCAGTTGAAGATTTGCAAATTCGACCTTAGAGTTATTCTGAAAAAGAATTAAATCCTTGACGGATTCTCCAATCCAAGAGTTGTACTCTTTCATTTCAATCATCTTTTCAAGACAAGTTCTTGAACTGAATTGCATCCTTTGATGTCTTCTTCCATCTCAAGATTCACCACTTCCTGAGGTCTTGAGGAGTTCTCCATTTTTTTTATTAGGGAAAAAAAAAATATAAAATATGTATATGTTTACGAATAAGAGAAGGACACCCTTGTTATGGAAACCCTAAAACTCCCAAGAAAGACATTGACGTTCGTGGACTTGTTAAGAAGGGTTAATGGATCAAAAAAAAGATCCAAGAATAAGGAAATACTCTTTGTTTTCAGATATCTTTTACCTTTAAAGCTCAATAATTAAAAGATTTAATCAGGGCATATGAAAAAGATACACTAGTTACTAGGAGTCAAGATATGACTCAACATTCACAAAAGAAAAAAACAACTAAATCAAATACAGTACAGATGGTAGCCTACAATAGACTTGAGCATCTCGCAATTGTATCCTTGGAACTCTCAAGTTAGATACAAGGATGAATTTACCTTGATGTAGGTAGCAAGGTGAGATGTAATCCCACCATGATCATTGAGAGATGAGTTATAAATACCATCTTAATGTTTGAGTCTGGTATTCCTTAACTTCCTTCGGTTGTTTCTTATCCCAGAGGCATAAGACATAAACCTTTTTGGGTATCCATCAGAGAAAAACGTGAAGATGTTGTTAAAGAAGAAATTACTTTTTCAGCACAGGGTTGTCTCTTTAACAACATCTTCACGTTTTTCTCTGATGGATACCCAAAAAGGTTTATGTCTTATGCCTCTGGGATAAGAAACAACCGAAGGAAGTTAAGGAATACCAGACTCAAACATTAAGATGGTATTTATAACTCATATCTCAATGATCATGGTGGGATTACATCTCACCTTTCTACCTACATCAAGGTAAATTCATCCTTGTATCTAACTTGAGAGTTCCAAGGATACAATTGCGAGATGCTCAAGTCTACTGTAGGCTACCATCTGTATTGTATTTGATTTAGCTATTTTCTTCTTTTGTGAATGTTGAGTCATATCTTGACTCCTAGTAACTAGTGTATCTTTTTCATATGCCCTGATTAAATCTTTTAATTATTGAGCTTTAAAGGTAAAAGATATCTGAAAACAAAGAGTATTTCCTTATTCTTGGATCTTTTTTTTGATCCATTAACCCTTCTTAACAAGTCCACGAACGTCAATGTCTTTCTTGGGAGTTTTAGGGTTTCCATAACAAGGGTGTCCTTCTCTTATTCGTAAACATATACATATTTTATATTGTTTTTCTTCCCTAATAAAAAAAAATGGAGAACTCCTCAAGACCTCAGGAAGTGGTGAATCTTGAGATGGAAGAAGACATCAAAGGATGCAATTCAGTTCAAGAACTTGTCTTGAAAAGATGATTGAAATGAAAGAGTACAACTCTTGGATTGGATAATCCGTCAAGGATTTAATTCTTTTTCAGAATAACTCTAAGGTCGAATTTGAAAATCTTCAACTGCAAATGAATCATCTTATTGATGGTCAGACCAAAATCCTTGAACATCAAAAGATCTTGATCTGGAATTAAAAGAAACTCATCGTGGACTGTGCCAAATCTAGGCAACTTTCTCGCATTGTTGATCGAAAAGTTAATGTTCTAACCCATGAACATGGAGTTTCTACGGTCAAAAGAATCAAGGATGTCAGTGATACCTTTTATGAAGGAGCTTTTCAAAGGTATGAAGTTATCAAAGAAACTTGATCATGTCTAGGAAACTTCTTATGAGATTTTATTCTTGTGTTTTAAGAAGTATAACTAGGTTTGGAATAGCTTATATTGTGACTACACATTGCTATTGCCAACGATTTTCATCTTGCAATGTTTTGTAGATTTATTTATTTAAATTCTAAAGTTTATTTGGAAAATGATTTTGCATTATTAATCTTTATTGGTTTTATATATTGCAAATAATGTTATGGGATATGTGTGTTTACGTCCGTGAACTATGATTGTCCCATATATGTCAAAAGTTAAGTCTATTGTGTCATTATGCAAATAGTGATGGAATATAGAATGAACTTTTGAATTACAAAGATTAAGTCTATAATATCATTATGCAAATATTGATGAAATATAAAATGTATCTTTGTATATTCCGCAATATTGATCTTTCCCTGATCCACTTCTATGTGAAAGTATTGTATGGCTCCGTAAGTTTTCTTATGTTGAGCATTTCCGATTAAATTAATCATGGGTTCTCTTGTGGTTAAATTAATTGAGTTTTCTGGATACAAATTCATGTTTCATGTAATTTGTTAATGTCCAAAGAAATTCTTCTTTTCTTGTGAAAGTAAGGTCGCTCTTGTTGTTCTTTTCGGGAATGACATTTTATGGGGAAGAGTTCTTAATTGAACTTGTGCTTAATTACCAAATATTTGTAGGGAGTGCGGCTGTGGAGTGTTGTAGGAGTTTTCTTGTATCTTTATAAACTCATTGATGAATACACTAAGTTTCAATTATGTGAAATCATCGAAACAAAGTTGATATGTTCTCTTTTAGTCATGAAGTATCTCTATGAGAATTTCATTATGATCCCACTAGTTTTCGTACCTTTGCCAATTTATATTGACAAAAAGGGGGAGATTGTGTATTTCACACTACAAATACATATGGTTTACGGATCATTATGTAAGGGGGAGTGGTTTTCATTGTGAGATGAAGTATTGACTAAGGGGAGAGATACATTTCACCATAGTATTATTGTCAAAGCTGTGATACAATTGAACTTTGATGTTGTGTAATAATACTATGACACTGTATAACAACAGTTGAGAACAATGGTTTTCTTATTGTTACGGCTACGGATCTTCAACACCTATGATGCTGAGTTGAACACGTTCAGAATCACTGGAGTACTTGGAAGTGACGAAGATTTCGAGTAATGTTGAAGAACCAAGGAAATCAATCATTTGAATGAGAAGCTACAAAGTTTATTTATTTTGTAATCCATATGTATTGATAGTTTTGTCACCAAAATTGATAAATGGGGAGATTATTAGAGCACTGCTCGGTCGAACTCGCAAGCGTTGTTATCTCAAGATTGTTTGTCAAGTTTAGTTGCCAAAACTATAAGTCTTGATTTCTAGTCTACTTATAGATATGTATCGGATTAGGATAGAATGTGTAGTTGATCTTTAGACTTCATGGAGTTCATCGATTGAAGACGAAGAATTACTAAGGGGAGCTTGTGGAACTTCATCAACAAAAGTTATGTGGAGACTTGAACTCATCTATCACTCAGAAGTCTATTTCTATTTTATCTCCTATTGAGACAAAAGTCGTATATCTATATAGACTTTATATTATACACATTTGATATTTCGAGCTGAATTTAACTCGCTTACATATTTCTCGAAATATGTATTGGTAAGATTTCGCTTTAACCAAGTTCATCTTTATTATTGACGAAAATCAAAAGATGATCATGTGAAAATCGCCTGGTAACATGTTACATGATTTGTGTGAGACAGTCATTTAATGTAGGCTCAGAATATTTCGTTTTGATATATTGATCACTTGAAAATTGCCTTGAAGCTAATAGTTTGTGTGAGACAACTATTCCCGTCTTCCAAGAGTGTTCCAATGATTAACATGGAATTTAGAAAGATTAACCATTGATTGGATATAGCACAGTATGCGTACTTGTATGCTAACTGTTGCAAGTTATTCCAAGTCCGGGAACCATAGTATGCATACCCGTATGCGTACTGGTTTAGTAGTTAAAGTCCGGGAACTTAGTATGCATACCCGTATGCGTACCTGCTTAAAAGTTCAAGTCCGGGAATTCAACCGAGTTTGGTCATGTACGACAATATGCGTACCCGTTGGCATACTGGCGAACCCAGACCAAGTCCGGCTACTTAGGTATGCGTACCCGTTTGCATACTTAAGTGGGTTAAGTTTTAAAATCGGTTTGTTCATGAACAAATACATTTATATAAAAAGGAATGCAATCTTTTGAAAACCGTGGCTATAATGTTCATGAATTGATTCGAGTGAATCAAGATTGATTTTGCTTCAATTATGTCTTGTATACTTCACTATGAGAATATAAACAATTGAAAAACTCTATAACTAGTTTCATTTGAGTCATTTGAACTAGTTGTGATTAAGATGAACAAGGTTGATATGAAAGTGTTCATATGGATAACCTCGGTTAACTATTGTTGAGTCAACTATGTGTACACGTTTAGGTACGGTTACTCATATCTAAATGAAGTCACATTTCAATTGTGTATAACAAGCTAAGTTCAATCTAACGGTTGAAAGATATTAGCTTGACTCTAATCAGGTTTTCATCTAACAATGAATATTGAATTCTTTGTTACCAAGGTAGCATTGATTGCAAACCCTGTTTTGAAGACTATATAAGGGAGAAGAACTCTAGCAACTGGAAAACCTAATCCCCACACCTCCTGTGTGATACTAGTTGCGACTAGAGTCGATTCTCCTTTAACCTAGGTTTTTCCTAAAACCATTATAGGTTAACGACTTAAAGACTTCATTGGGATTCTGAAGCCAGACCCAACTATTTTCTCTGTAGTTGCATGTTCTGAACTTACTTTGTTCTATCGTATTTGGTATTGTAAAAGTATTTCTCGGTCGAAATCGCATGCGTTGCTATCTGAAACATGTTTTTGAATGTTAGTGATCAAAACTATAAGTCTTGATTTCTAGCCTACATAGCTAAAGGTCTCGGACTAAGATAGAAAGTGTAGTTGAGCTCAAGAACTTCATGGCAATCGTCATACAAGGCGAAGGACTACTCAAGGAACTGGTGGATCTTCATCGACTAAAAGGTATGTGGATACTTGAACTTATCTGTCACTCAAAAGTCTATCTAGTTTATCTCCTACTCTTGAGACAAAAGTCGTTTTGATATATAGACTTCATTATGCATATTTGCTATTTCGATCCGAGTTTATCTCGCCTATATATTTCTCGAAATATGTGTTGGTAAGCTTTCGCTTTAGCCGAATTCATCTTTACCTAGTGACGAAAGTCATGTTATGTTTTAATCACTTTGAAAATTGCTCTGACGAAAAATGGTCTGTGAATAACGGCTATATCCGTCCTCTGAGAATGTTTCAATAATTGAAATGAGAGTTTAGATTACATAACCATTGGTAGGATATAAGCATTGTTGTGGAAACACATATATGTATAAGTCCTTATTCCTTGAACCAAAGTTCGCGAACTTTGTTGATTAATAGAAATGGAAGTGGTGTGAGCCAAGTCCGCGAACTAAGTCCGCGAACTCGCGGAAGTTCTCGACCCGAGAATTTCTGCTGGAGTTTGTGAACTCCTTCCATGAGATTAAGTCCGCGAACCCAGTCTGCGAACTTGAGCAGGTTATATCTAAAACTGATTGTTCTTGAACTCATGTTTATTTAAACTAAGGGATGCTTTTGCAAACCGTGTCTATAAAGTTCATGAACCGATTCGAGTGAATCAAACCTTTTTTGCGGCGATTGTATCTTGTGTAGTTACATAAGATCTAAGCAATTGAACAACTCTCTAGCTAGTTCATTTGAGTCATTTGAACTAGTTATGGTGAAGAAGAATATGGTTGATATGAAAGTAATCATATGGCTAACCATTTGGTTAACTATTTTTGAACCAACAAATGTTAATGTTTGGGAACGGTTCGTAAACCCAAAATTGGACATTTCATTTGTGTGTAACAAACTAAGTTTTTGATCCAACGGTTGAGAAATATTAGCTTGAATCTAATCAGGTTTTCATCTAACGGTGAATATTGAATGTTTTATTACCATGCTAACAGTGATTGCAAACTATGAATTTAAAACTATATAAGGGAGAACTCTAGCAACTGGGAAACCTAATCCCCACACCTTATGTGTGATACTAGTTGCATAGCTACAGTCGATTCTCCTTTAACCTTTGGTTTCTTATTCTAAACCAGGTTAACGACTTAAAGACTTTATTGGGATTGTGAAGCCAGATCGATACTACTTTTCTTGTAATTGTGTGATATGATCTTGCATCTTATATCGTTACGAGTACGATTGTAATAATTGGCTCGAGATTTTATATCTCCGATAGGCAAGATAGAAAAGTAATCACAAACACTTTGTCACATCGTTTGTGATTCCACAATATCTTTTTTCGCTGCGTCGATTAAGATTATTGTGAGGTGATCAATAGTACTAGGATGTTCTTCGGGAATATATGACTGGTTTATTGATTGGTTCCTGTTCACCTTGATTTATCAAAAGACGGAACAAAACTCGTAAATATATTCGTGGGAGACGGATTTATCTATTACCGTAGACTTTTCTGTGTGATACAGATTTGTTTATTAAAGTCTTCGACTTTGGGTCGTAGCAACTCTTAGTTGTGGGTGATATTAGCTAAGGGAATCAAGTACGTAGCATCCTGCTGGGATCAGAGGCGTAAGAGCATAACTGTACCTTGGATCAGTGTGAGATTGATTGGGGTTCAACTTCAGTCCAGACCGAAGTTGATTTGGAGTAGGCTAGTGTCTGTAGCGGCTTAATACAGTGTGTGTTCAATCTGGACTAGGTCCCGGGGGTTTTCTGCATTTGCGGTTTCCTCGTTACCAAAATTCTGGTGTCTGTGTTATTTCTTTTCCGCATTATATTTTGTTATATAATTGAAATATCACAGGTTATATGTTGTTCAATCAATTAGAATATCCGACCTTTTGGTTGTTGATTTAAATTGATTGACACTTGGATATTGGTCTTTGGTACCATCCAAGTTATCTCTCTAGTATTTGATAAAGGCTCGCAGATTTCTATTTGCTTGAGTATATATCAAATCGAGAGATTGAGATATAAACTCTTTGATATACTTTTATCTAGATTGAGTCTGATTGTCTAGTTGATTCTCTAGAAAGTATATTGGAGTTTGTCCATATAGATTGCTATCGAATTGTTGGGTGTGGTTGTTGTACCCCCGTTTTTTCAATTGGTATCAGAGCGGGCGAATACATTTAAGACCTTACAAGTCTGTGTTTGTAGTGATCTGACTCTATGGACATAGGTGCTATCTCTATTAACGTACCACCAGTCTTCGATGACTCTAATTACTTATGGTGGAAAATTGCTATGCGATATTTTCTTCAAGCGCGTGATTTTCAATCATGGTCATATGTTGTTAATGGCTATGATCATCCCGTTGTGGCAGTTGGAGATGTAAACGTTCCCAAACCTATTGGTGAATACAACCCTGCTGAGATACTTGCTGCAAAGCAAAATTCCGACGGTTTAAATGCGATCATACATGCCATTACCTCAAATCTTCTGCACCATGTGACTAATTGCACTAAGTCGCAAGAAGCTTGGGATATCTTGGAAACCGTATTCGAAGGTAACTCCAGTGAAAAGGAAGCCAGGCTTCAAAACCTTAATTCCGATTGGGAAAACCTTCGTATGGCATATGAAGAAACATTTGATGAGTTTAATCACAAAGTGTATGAAATTTTTAATGCATCCTTTGCATTGGGTAAGACTATTCCTGAAAAGGACATTGTGATGAAAATTCTCAGATCGCTGCCATCCAGATACGATTCTAAGAAGCATGCCATCGTTAAGGGAAATAACCTTGATAATATCTCCAGAAATACGTTAGTTGGGAAGCTTAAGATCTTGGATCACGAACATTCATCCAAAACTAAGGATGTTGCGTTCAAAGCACAAAAGGACACTAAATTACTTGATAAGAGTAAAAAAGGGTGTATCTCTGAAGATGATCATTTTGAGACAGATTCATCAGATGAAGATCTTGACAAGTCAGTCTCGATGATCACAAGACAGTTTAGAGATATTCTATTGAAGAGAAGTAAACGGTTCTCCAGAGATAAGCCTAAGGCATCAGTTAAACCTCATAATCGTATTCCTCCTAAAAACAGGGAAACAGATGAGACTGATGATGAGGATATGCCTCAGTGCTTTAAGTGTAAAGGATTTGGTCATTTTGCAAACGAGTGTCCAAATCGTAGAAAATACACTGGGAACAAAGGTCTTGCTACAACTCTTGATGAAATGTCTGACAGTTATGATTCTAATGAAGACGAGAAATCAAGTGTTGCACTTCTTATTGAAAATATTGACTTTGATAACTGTAGCAATACATACATCAATCTCAATATTCTTTCAGAAGATAATCCAACTAATCTGGAAGAAAAAATTGACCCATTTCTTGGAAACTCTGTTTGTAATGTTTCAGGTTTCACCATGTGTCTAGCTGCATGCACATCTCAGAAGTCTGATTTATATCCTAGTTTGACGTGTTCGTATTGTTCTCTAAAGGGTCATGAACTTTAAAGGTGTTACAAGTACAAACACCAATTGAGGCACGTCAAAAAACTTCAACGAAGAGAAAATCATTTAGCAAGGAAGCTTAAACTTGCTCAGAAGACCGCTGAGGTATGTAGGATCTTATCTTCATCTAAGAAGTTAGTTTCCAAGGATAAACCAAGACCATTCGAGAAGAAAGTATGGTCTAGTCGGTCTGATAGACAGAAGTCTGAGGATTCCTCTCAAGAGGAAAATGGTGGACAAATTGTTGTTCACCGCAACGCAACTTGATTGTGTTGATTTGGAAATCTTGTCTCATGTGCCTGATCAAAAGAGACAATAATTTTGTACCTCTCAGGCTTTAGGAAAAGTTTTATTTCTTCTTTTATTAGTTTTTGTTCTTCCTTTCTGTCAAAGGAGGGTTATTATCGACAATTCCACTTTTTATAGGGTTGTGAGTTGGGTCGTGTGCGAACCTGTTTATGGGTGAAAATCGTTTCTGCCGATTTCGGTAATTCCGGTAGGTGAGTGAGAAATATATCTAAACCCTAAACAAATGTACTGCACGGGAGTACTTTAGATTCGAGAGATCAATCTGTACAACTCCGTCCTAAATCAAGAAATGGACGTTCCAGATTTGATTCGGTCACAAAGATGAGGAGAAGGGCTGGTTTAGGAAGGGAAGCGAAGAGAGTGTTGAGACCAGAACAGTTCTGGAAGAGTATTACTTAACTTGTATCAGAAGGTGAAAGCTTTTGGGGAAGCTATCAAAGTTGCCTTTCTGAGTATTGTATTTCTCCTGACCAAAAACTTGTTGTCTTGGTGGAAATAGGTAAGACCTATTTATACAAGTCTAAGTGAAACGTACTCTGGCCTCGTAAGAAAAAGAAACAGATGAGTTAAATGGGAAGAGGTGGTAACGCCTGGTATTGATGGAATTGATGTTCCATAATGAAAGAGCGTGTCACCATTACTTCCTGCATTTACTAACCGTTTAACGGGCATTTGTGTATGCCGCACACTGTAAACCGCCAAACCAAAACTGATAGACACATTTTTGTGTCTAATTTGTCCTCAATGTCCGTATTGTTGGAACTCTATTTTTGTACTAATATTGTGTTTTTATGTATTTTTAGGAAATAAACATTTTTGGAAAATTCGGCTCGAAAAGTTGATTTTGGCATCCGGAGGACAAGTGTTATTCGGACTCTCGCTTTTGGATAAGGGGTAACCTAATTACTAAGGGGCACCCCCAGGTCACCCCAAGGCAGCTGTTATTCGCACCCCAGTTCAGGATAGGGGGACACCCTTCTTCAAAATTCAAATTCTGAAAATTGGCGGGAAAATGTTCACAGTTCAGGAGAGATTTCGATCGAGAAAATGAAGGAGTTGTAGGTCGATTCAGTGGCTGAGTTTTGGTATAGAGATGTGATATAGGTTAAGGAACACATTTTGGGCAGTGGATTTGATCGTAATTGGCTGTAAAACGCGTGATGATTCACCAAACCAAAACAGAGCAACACGCACTGTAAGCAAGCAAAACTGGAGTTATAGCGTGCATGGAGGAGTTCTACTAGCATTGGACGAGTGTTGAGGCATGGAGAAGGCAATTGGGAGTGTTCAGGGAGCAAGAGTACGTAAGAATATTCTATTTTTGGCAATTATTCCCTATTTTTGGACAGCGGCAATAATGAAGATTATCTCGAGTTATGGAGAGATTAAACGCGCCTGTTGGGTATAAAAGGACCCCTTGGGTTTATTAGAGAGGTTGTCGATAGTTTGGGGTCGAGAGGAGGAGTTTAGAATCCATAGGAATTGAGAGAAAAATTGACAGAGAAATTGCTGCTGCTCTGAAGAACAAGGAATCGGCCACGGTTTCTTCATCCGAATCGCAACAGTTTCTTCATCTTCGCAACAGTTTCTTCAACCGATTTGCAGCAGCATATTCAGCCACAGAACTTTATTTTCCGTTACCATTTGTTTCTCTGTAACAGTCCAACATCGTCTTCGCAACAGGAACTGATGTTGCGATTTCTCTGTTGCGATTTCTCTGTTGCATTGTTTACTCATTTGTAATCAACTTTGGAGCAATAATAATATATTTTGAGATGAATTACACCATGATGAGCTAATATTAATCTCTGGGGCAACGGAGGAAGCAATTCCACCAATAATAAAAATTTGGTAATTTCTATTTTTATTATTTATGCAATTAAATTTATTTAATTATTTTCCTTGAGTATATAGAATTTTTCCAAAGATTTTATTAAATAATTGTTATTTTGATTGATGGATTATGCTGGACTTAGAAGTTTTTGATACTCCATGCTTTTAACTTACAATTATTATTTTACAATATCAATTTTTACAATAGTTAAAACTATTTAAAAAAGGAAAAATCTGCATAATGAATATTAGAAATCTCATTTTTATTTGGTAGAAAAGTGGAATCCTTAGCCCCAGTTTCCTCCAAAAAGACTTCAATCACTTGCTATTTTAATTTTATTTATAAAATTTATATAAATCTAAAAGAAAAAAAAAGTTACTTTCACAAGTTCGGAAAGAACCCAGATTTTAATCACTATTACTACAACATTTGAAAAAACATCAAATTTTTGGCGCCGCCGACGCGGACCTGTGCTTAGGTAGAATTTTTTTTTAGGTTTATTATTATTATTATTTTCCTTTTTACGTTTCTTTTTGTCTTTGATTTGCAGGTTCGAAGTGGAGTACTAAGGACCTTGGAAGGAAAAGCTTAAAGTAAAAGGAGCGAAAGAGGAATTTTTTTTGTTTTAATATATAGAAAAGAGAGAGAAAAAAAAAGAGAGATTTTTTATATTTTTTTTAGGTTATTTTTCTTTTTCTTTTGCACTTTACTTTATTTGGACTTTGGACTGGACTCTTGGACTTTATTATTATTTTTTTAAACCCTACGGAAGGGTAGTTAAATACAAACTGTGTGCAGGGAAGGACGGTGATTACAATATCACCTCGGCCCCTCGGGTTCGCACACGACATAGGAGTCGTGGCCCGAGTCGACGACAACGGTTCATCCCCCGTCTGGTACGGGAGGTAAGTCCAATCGAAACACTCGCGAATCCTCTGCAAGCGAGTTACTGTATTCCTTAAGGTGATCATTGATTGAGGACGAATTTGGACTGTCTTTATTTTCCTAGTAAAGGGCAAGGCCTGGCCTAAACAAGATAAGGGTTCGGATTTCATCACCGCTCCCTTCTTTCCCGCTTTAGGAGAACAAAACCTAACGCGAACCCAAGCTTTAAAATCTGATTAGAAAGAGACCTATAGGGTATCGAGATTGTTAGGAAAATTTTTCGAAGGATATTGGTTATTCTTTTAGCATACTTCGAAGTTCATGACGGTTTCTGTGAGTTGAATGCGTGACTGCGCCGCCTTGTACTGCGGTGAGGCCTTGGGTATCAAAGCTCCACTAAGCTTCCCTCGCCTCGATTCAACTTACTTTGACTCGGATTGATTCCAGAGGGGTTTTCTTAAATTATAACGAATTCCCCTTCGAGAGATAGAAGCTGGTCTAGAAACAATCTAAGTGAGCCATCATGCTTGTTGTTTGCTAGAAATCTCTAGGTTTGCTGTGGTAAAGTCGAGTCAGCCTGCTATGTGATTGCTAGAACCTTCCTGTTAGGATTTTTATTTTTTTTTGATTTTTTTTAGTGTATGCCCGATTTTGTTAATAGGGCTTGGAAAAGAAATACTCTAGGTCGATTGATTAGCGAAAAACCTAGTAGTTCTTCTGATTTAAGCAGGGAGCTCGAAGATTGTTCTTTTGAGAGCCCTGTTTTTGGAAACTTCAGTTTTGAGAATCTGTCTCTTTGTGAAAATCTCATAACCCCTAGTACTTCTGTTGTGCCAGCGATGGCAACTTTGAAATATTACATGTTCCCAACTAGGACCAACCGAGCTTCGTGCATTAAATTGCCAGCCACTACGGCTAATTTCGAGATAAAACCTAGTATTCTCCAAATGATCCCTATATTCTTAGGAAAAGATGATGAGAACCCTTATTTCCATATTAGGGACTTTGAGGAAATTTGTGGGACAATTAGAATAAAAGACCTTACTGATGAAGTCTTGAAACTTAAGATGTTTCCCTTTTCCTTGAGAGATAAAGCCAAGACCTGGCTGAACAACCTACCATCTGAATCCATTGAAACATGGCAGGAACTTATTGCCGCTTTCTATATGAAATTCTACCCTAAGCATAAAACTGCAGCTGTTAGGCAGACAATTAGTGCTAGTGTGCAACAAGATGGAGAGTCTCTTTATAGATTTTTAGAGAGATTCAATGATCTCCTATCTCAGTGTCCTCACCATGGATTTGATAAGATGAAACTCGTACAAATTATTTATGATGGTTTAGACTATTCGACCAAAGCCATGGTTGAGTCTATGTGCGCTGGTGAGTTCACTAGTAAAAGTGCTGATGATGCTTTTACCTTCTTAGAAGTTATCGCTGAAAAATCCCAACAGTGGGAATCTTGTGTTGAACCCCCTAAAAGACTCTTGGTCAATAGAAGTAGCACCAATGTGGTAGATACGAGTTTTGCGTCTGATGCTAAGTTTGCTGCTTTGTCTAGAAGGTTAGAAGCGTTAGAGATGGGTCAACCTAAAAATAAGTCCCTTGTTGAACCTAATAGAGCCTCTCAAATCTCTAGTTGTGGAATATAGCCCGATAACTCATTTTGGGAAGGTCAGGTTAGTGAAGAGCAAGCTCATGCTGTCTATAACAATGCTAGGTTTGAGAACCGTCAGAAGTTTGACCCCTAGTCAGAGACCTACAACCCTGGTTGGAGAAACCATCCTAATTTCTCTTGGTCTAAGGGCCAGAATCAAGGCCAGTCTAGTAATTCTCAGCCTCCCCCGGGTTTTGGTTATACTAAGAACCCTTCAGGACAGACCCAGAACCCATCTGAGAATAGAATAACTATCTTAGAGGAAACCCTTAGTATATTAAGGAAGAGCCAGGAAATGCTATCACAAAGCCAGGAAATGTTAGTAAAAATCCAGGGTAATTTTCAAGAGGAAACCAAACAGAATTTTAAGAATAGTGCCTAGTCTTTTGCTAAATTAGAACTTCAAGTCGGCCAAATAGCTAAGTATATTAATGAGAGATAGTAAGGAAGGTTCCCTAGTAATACTGATCCTAACCCTAGAGGAGAGAAATCGTACAGTCATGTTAACTCTGTTACGACCCTTAGGAGTGGAAGGAAAGTTGATAATAAGGTCGGCATACCTGAAAGTGAACATGTTGTAGTTCACCCTTATGAGCCAGAAAATGAGGAGACTGATAGAGTCTGCAAAGAGACTAATGAAGGTCCTGATGAGCCCGGCTTTGTTCCCAGAGCCCCGTTCCCCCAGCTGCTAGTTCCGACTAAGAGGGAGTCAAACTTTAATGATATATTGGAGGTTTTTAAGCAGGTTAATATCAACCTTCTATTATTAGATGCAATTAGGCATATTCCCTCTTATGCCAAGTTCCTTAAGGACTTGTGTACGCGAAAGCGTAAGCTCAGTGTCCAGAAGAAAGCCTTCATAGCTAGTCACGTGAGTTCTATTATTCAGAATACCACTACTCCTAAGTATAAAGACCCAGGGTCCCCTACCATTGCTTGTACAATAGGTAAGTACCGTGTTGAGAAAGCATTGCTTGACTTAGGAGCCAGTGTGAACTTACTTCCATACCATGTGTACCTTAAGCTAGGACTTGGTGAGATGAAACCTACCCAGATGACACTTCAGTTAGCTGATAGGTCCGTGAAAATTCCTCGTGGTGTGATCGAGGATGTTCTCATAGAGGTTGACAAGTTTATTTATCCAGTGGATTTTATTATCCTAGATACCCAACCTGTCCCTGACCCAGAGAACCAAATACCAGTGATTTTAGGTCGCCCGTTTTTAGCCACATCTAATGCGATCATAAACTGTCGAAATGGTATTATGAATCTATCTTTTGGTAATATGACTATTGAGTTGAATATTTTTAATGTCAATAAGCTACATTCTGAGCTAGATGACACGTGCATTGAAGAGGTCAACATGATAGGAACCTTAGTTCCGAAGTCTGTACCAAACACCGAATCGGAAGATCCATTAGAAAGTTTTCTAGCCAGTTTTAGCATGGATTTCGACGATGATAGCAATATTGAACAAGTAAATGCTCTGTTGGATTCTATTCCTATGTTAGATACCGATAGATGGAAATCTAGGTTTGAACCATTACTAGCTACCGAATCTACCTTAAGCCCTTATTTCGAAGAGCCTAAAGATCCTCATAAGTTGGACCCCAATTATGCATTTGTAGGCCCATCTGAGATTTTGCCTATAACTTCCGATTTGGATAGTGATCATGAAATTAGGCCAGTAACCGTGCTTCAACACAATAAGGAAACCCTAGGGATGACCATAGAGGATATGAAACATCTAAGTCCTATAGCTAGTACACCTCAAAAGAATTTAGAGGATGAACCACCTGATTATAACTCAGAGAAAGCAATTGACCTTTTTCAGGAACCGGATGGTCTAGAAATTAGGAATATTGTGACTAGTTTATGTAGAGATACCCAAAACTCTAAGTTTGGGGGTAGTGAACTAGAAGAAATTCAAGCCATAGTTAAAGGTCTTACGGAGAATAGTGATTACTCTAAATTTGGGGGTAGAGATTGTCAATTATCCCCAGTAGAAGTCCCTAACTTGGGACTCAAGCCTAGGGCATCTGAGGTATCGCTTGAGTCTATTCAGACTCCACAATCTGATCCGCCTGATACTTTTCAGGAGGAAATCCATATATTAGAAACCCGTTTTTCGGATGAATCTATTTTTCAAGACACTCTTATGAAGCCCAACTGGAGGCTCTGGATAGATCCGATTGTCTTGCAAGAAACCTTAGATGAGGATGTGCTCCTTCTGTTCATTTTTCTGAACCAGTGCAGTTGTCTCATATTGGTGTTAGATCTATTTGGTATTATGGACCCACAACTCTTTCGGCTATTGGTATATGACTTTGGAAGGTGAAGATCCTTTTTGAGGTATTTGATGTCTGGCTGAAGATTTTAAACTTAGCACTTCTTGGGAGGTAACCCAATCTCATGCAACATGGTAATATCTTTCCTTAACTCTTTTTCTTCAAGTGGTAACAGTTTCTCCTTGTTCATGCTTTTAATTTTATCTTTAGAACATTGAGGAAAATGTTAGATTTAAGTTTGGGGTTGGGGAAGAAACTTTTTGTTAGTTTTAAGTTGCAATAAATAAACTCCAGAGCCTAGAAATTTACGCCTATTAAGGATAGCACTAACCAATCTAAGTGGATGGAAACATTTTTGTTTTAGGAGTTGAGGAACCAACCTGACTAGATGGAAACATCTATAGAGTCTATTCATAAAAGCACAGAGCTCAGGTGTTAGAAATAACATGATAGTTTCGCCATATCTCGTCGAGTCCTTTTCACTTTCTATTTTTAGTTTTCTTTTATTTCAAGTGATTTGGTGGGGCACACGATTCAAGTTGTTACCTTTGCTAGGGTGAAATAGAGTGACTGAGTTATCAAAAAAAAAAAAAAAAAAGACCGGACCAGTTAGACCAATCGGAATAAGTATTAACACTTGGATAGCAATATGCGTGTGTTCTCCCTGTTTCCGTCGCCTAAGCAAGCGTGGAATGCAGGACCCGTGGGAACTATCGTGTAATCTGCTGACAAGAAGCATGCGCTTGGAGCAAAAAGATCTATTCATGCCGTTAAGTTAAAAAAAAAATGGTTATTGTTATGTGTAGTCAACTGCTGGTTCCCTTGTATTTGCCAGTTTGTTGATCTAGATTTAAGTTATTGACCACTGGTTCCCTTGTATATGCCAGTGTGTTAATATTAGTCAGACCGGTATCTCAGTCATTTAGGTTAGGTTCATCTTGGCAGAGGCCTTCAGACAGATATGGGAAACACCGTTCACTTTTCAACCATCTACATTTTTCTTTTTCCATCTTCTTAATCTTTTCATGTGATTAGTCTGACTCCGAGTATGATGTCCATCGTGAAACTATCTTAGTAGAGCTCTGTCACTTATATGGATTTTAGTATGCTTGAGTGCAAACTCGTGTACAACAATTGGAATTTCGCATCAGGGTTCTTCCTCTTAGAGTCAATAATTGTATGCCAACCAAGGAGGTTCTTTAGTGCTTTCCAAGGTTCTGCGTAGATAGCTAGGGTCTGGAGTATTGGTTTTTGTGGGTACACCTCTGATAAACCCACCCGAGATTAACCCGGTCACTTTCAAGAATAAATTTTGCTCGAGGACTAGCAAATAATAAGTTTGGGGGTATTTGATAGACGCATTTATGTGTCTATTTTGTCTCAATGTATATTGTTGGAACTCGATTTTGTACTAATATTTGTTTTATGTATTTTAGGAAATAACATTTTTGGAAAATTCGGCTCGAAAAGTTGATTTTGGCATCCGGAGGACAAGTGTTATTCGGACTCTCGCTTTTGGATAAGGGGTAACCTAATTACTAAGGGGCACCCCTAGGTCACCCCAAGGCAGCTGTTATTCGCACCCCAGTTCAGGATAGGGGGACACCCTTCTTCAAAATTCAAATTCTGAAAATTGGCGGGAAAATGTTCACAGTTCAGGAGAGATTTCGATCGAGAAAATGAAGGAGTTGTAGGTCGATTAAATGGCTTAATTTTGGTATAGAGATGTGATATAGGTTAAGGAACACATTTTGGGCAGTGGGTTTGATCGGAATTGGCTGTAAAACGCGTGATGATTCACCAAACCAAAACAGAGCAACACGCACTGTAAGCAAGCAAAACTGGAGTTATAGCGTGCATGGAGGAGTTCTACTAGCATTGGAAGAGTTCTGAGGCGTGGATAAGGCAATTGGGAGTGTGCATGGAGCAAGAGTACGTAAGAATCTTCTATTTTTGGCAATTATTCCCTATTTTTGGACAGCGGCAATAATGAAGATTATCTCGAGTTATGACGAGATTAAACGCGCCTGTTGGGTATAAAAGGACCCCTTGGGTTTAGTAGAGAGGTTGTCGATAGTTTGGGGTCGAGAGGAGGAGTGTAGAATCCATAGGAATTGAGAGAAAAATTGACAGAGAAACTGCTGCTGCTGCTGCTCTGAAGAACAAGGAATCAGCCACGGTTTCTTCATCCGAATCGCAACAGTTTCTTCATCTTCGCAACAGTTTCTTCAACCGATTTGCAGCAGCATATTCAGCCACAGAACTTTATTTTCCCTCACCATTTGTTTCTCTGTAACAGTCCAACATCGTCTTCGCAACAGGAACTGATGTTGCGATTTTTTTTTTCGATTTCTCTGTTGCATTGTTTACTCATTTGTAATCAACTTTGGAGCAATAATAATATATTTTGAGATGAATTACACCATGATGAGCTAATCTTAATCTCTGGGGCAACGGAGGAAGCAATTCCACCAATAATAAAAATTTGGTAATTTCTATTTTTATTATTTATGCAATTAAATTTATTTAATTATTTTCCTTGAGTATATAGAATTTTCCAAATATTTTATTAAATAATTGTTATTTTGATTGATGGATTATGCTGGACTTAGAAGTTTTTGATACTCCATGCTTTTAACTTACAATTATTATTTTACAAAATCAATTTTTGCAATAATTAAAACTATTTAAAAAAGGAAAAATCTGCATAATGAATATTAGAAATATCATTTTTATTTGGTAGAAAAGTGGAATCCTTAGCCCCATTTTCCTCCAAAAAGACTTCAATCACTTGCTATTTTAATTTTATTTATAAAATTTATATAAATCTAAAAGAAAAAAAAAGTTACCTTCACAAGTTCGGAAAGAACCCAGATTTTAATCACTATTACTACAACATTTGAAAAAACATCAAAAACCCTAAAGAGCATCCCCCAGTTTGTGACATGTGTTGATGTCTTAAGTGTTTTCGTGGAAAACGTGTAGCATGTCGCTGGTGTTTGATAAGTTGAGCTTGAGAGATGTGTCGGCTCAGTGGTGGCCTTCGACGGTCGAGATTTTGCATCTTGAGAGGAATCGTGGCCTTTGATGTAGGCGCGACATGCCAAAGTGCAAGGGTCGCATGGCATGGTGCCAATGGCTTGTGTGGAATGCCTTGGCTGTAGGTTGTGCATCGTGTGCAGGTGGCAACGCCAAAATGCAAGTGTTGCATGGCATGTGCCAATGGTGCGCGTAGCGGCTTTGACCCTAGGTTTGCACGGCTTGGCATGCTAGGTCGCAAGCGTCGCTTGGCATGTGCCAATGGCACGTGTTGTGGCTTGGCCCTAGGTTTGCACGACTAGGCATGCTAGGTCGCAAGCGTCGCTTGGCATGTGCCAATGGCGCGTGTGGCGGCTTGGACCTAGGTTTGCACGGCTTGGCATGCTAGGTCGCAAGCGTCGCTTGGCATGTGCCAATGGAGCGTGTGGCGGCTTGGCCCTATGATAGACATATTTTTGTGTCTAATTTGTCCTCAATGTCCGTATTGTTGGAACTCCATTTTTGTACTCATATTGTGTTTTTATGTATTTTTATGAAATAAACATTTTTGGAAAATTCGGCTCGAAAAGTTGATTTTGGCACCCGGAGGACAAGTGTTATTCGGACTCTCGCTTTTGGATAAGGGGTAACCTAATTACTAAGGGTCACCCCCAAGGCAGCTGCTATTCGCACCCCTACTCTGGATAGAGGGCTACCAGTTTCTTCCCCATTTGAAACGATTTTGGCGGGAATATTGCATGCAGACGCTGCAGATTTTGGAGTTGAATTATCGGGCTATTTTAACGAGATTCAATCGCTGTAAATGATTGGGATGGGCCTGAATACACTAGACCGGATTAGTATGGTCAATTTGATCGAGCAAAATGGGCCAGCAAATCCGTGGGATGAAGATAAATCTAAACAGGGAAGAGAAGATAATATCGATTCTGTTTGATTCTAACTTGGAATTTACGTGGCCAATTAGTTAGAGAATATCTTGTCTTTGATTGTTGCTCTATCTTAGGAAGTTTTACAACTAACAGACGCGTGAAGAGCGAAATTTGGAAGAAATATATCCGAGAATATTTTCTTCATCAATGCCGAGTAATGGAGGATTATATGAAGTTATGGCGAGATATTTCGGTGCTGTTGGGTTATAAATAGTTGCTGAGGTATCCTAGCGAAGGTTGTTGAGAGTTTGGGGAAGCTTTGGAGGCTACAGAGTGAAGAAAAATCGAGTTGCAGAGCCACCATTTCTGCTGCAACTCAAGAACACGAAGAACATTAGACAACCAGAGACAGTCGTTCATACTACAGTAACAACGACTGTCACTTGAGGGTCGTAGTATTCTGTATACTACAACACTTTTCATTTATCGTTCTTTGTAACGGTGTTTGCAACAATTATAAACGTTGCAAACACCCGATTTTCATTATTATCTCCATTTCATCATTTGTACACCTCTTTTGAGCAATAAAAAATTCCTTTGAGCGTGTTTCCAATATGCGGAGTTAGAACCCATCACTGGGACGACGGAGGAGGCCGAGCTTCATACATGGGTAATTTTGTTAATTCTTTTTAAGACTTTTGCATTAAAAATTAATTGAAATATGATTTAATTAAATTGGTTGTTATTTGATTAGATGGGTCATGCTTAGCTTAGGTGATTTGATGTTCCATGCTTAACATTTACAATCAATGTTTTGAGAATCTACTTTGGCAAAATAAGAGTCCATATAATTTATGTTTTGAGCGATTATTATTGAGAATAAATCATTGAGACCTATGTTATGAAAATTGGCCGAATCATTAGTCCCAGTACCTCACACCATTGTTAATATTTTTATTGTATATATTTATCTTTTTTTATTAAGTCTAAAAAAATCATCCTTCACAAGTCCGAGAGTTTGAACCTCACTACTACAACCCCGAAAAATAAATAATCATTTTGGCGCCGCCGACGCGGATTTGTGCTTAGGTAGAATTTTTAGGTTTTTATTATTTTTTTTTACTATTATTTGTTCCTTTTTACGTTTCTTTTTGTGTCTTTGATTTACAGGTTCGAAGTGGAATACTAAGGACTTGGGAACAAAAAGCTTAAAGCTAAAAGAGAAGAAAAAAAAAAACATATTTTTTTTTTAGGATTTGTAAATAGGCTTTATCTTTCATAATTTTTGTAATTTTTGGACTTTTTATTTGGACTTTATTCTGGACAATTGGACTTTATTCTTTTTTTAACCCTACGGAAGGGTATTATTATTAAAAAAATAAATAAATTATATAAACTGTGTGCAGGGAAGGACGACGATTACTATATCGTCTCGGCCCCTCGGGTTCGTACACGGCATAGGAGTCGTGGCCCGAGTCGACGACAACGGTTCATCCCCCGTCTGGTACGGGAGGTAAGTACAATCGAAACACTCGCGAATCCCCTGCAAGCGAGTTACTGTATGCCTTAAGGTGATAATTGTTTGAGGACGAACCGGACTGTCTTTATTTTCCTAGTAAAGGGCAAGGCCTGGCCTAAACAAGATAAGGGTTTGGATTTCATCACCGTTCCCTTCTTTCCCGTTTTAGGAAAACAAAACCTAACGCGAACCCAAGCTTTAAAATCTGATTAGAAAGAGACCTATAGGGTATCGATCTTGTTAGGAAATTTTTTCGAAGGATACTGGTTACCTTTTAAGCAACTTCAAAGTTCATGGTGACTTCTGGGAGTTGAAACAAGCCGCCTTGTAACGTCGGTGAGGCCTTGGGTATCAAAGCTCCATTGAGCTTCCCTCGCCTCAGTTTCATCTCACATTAGCTCGGATTGATCCATAGGGGTTTCTCAAACTGTAACGAATTCCCCTTCGAGAGATAGAAGCTGGTCTAGAAACAATCTAAGTGGAGCCATCATGCTTTTTATTTGCTAGAAATCTTTAGGTTTGCTTTGGTGGAGTCGAGTCGGCCTTGTTTGTGATTGTATAGAATCCCTCTGTAGTTTATATTTCTTCGGTGATGAATCCTTTTGAGGAGACGCCACCTGAGATGACGTTGCGAGAATATATGTCTAGAAATTCTCGTTATCAAGAGACGTCTTCGGAAATGACTGTTGGTGAATATATGCGTGGGCAGCGATATATGGATACTCCAACTTTTATTGAGGAATCACTTCTAACGATCTATGAGAAATATTATAAACATAGACCGTGTAGTTGGAAACAAAGATTGAGAATTATTAAATGTCAAAAATTATATTATGATGATGAAGATAGTGCTGATGAAGAATCGGAAATGTGTGGAAATAGTGATCAGGAATTTGTTACCCCAGTTGAGCCTTATAATGATTATATTATTTCTGGTTCAGATCCTAATAATTTTAAAAATTATTCACCTATTCAAAAGGACGAGGATTTGACTAGAGATACCCCCGTTTCAGACGATGTAGTATGTCTTGTTTACGAAACCAAGAAAGGTTTAGAGGAACCGGTTTATCCTGAGAATACTGTTTTAGAGTCATACGATTTAGAAACAATAGTCTTAGATGAACTCGTAGAGGTGAGTGAGGATGCACCGCAAGATTAAAACTTAGAAGAATCAATTGCCCATTTTCAAGAATCTGATGACCTACAAATTAGGGAAGTTGTGACTAGTCTATCTAGAGACACTGAAAACTCTAAGTCTGGGGGTGAGTATCATCCTCCATGTGCTTTAACTCTTGTAAGGTCCCTCACTTGGGACTTGACATCAATGCCTCAACCATCTTACAAGATTATCTTCATACTCGTTTTCCAGAACCTAATGATATCCAACAAGAGTCTCAATCGTTAGAAACCCATCCTCTGGTTGATGTGGTTTGCCCAGGCTATGATACCCAGATTGACTTTGTTTTCCCACCAAATAGTTTTCTTCCAAATGTGGGAACGTTTATATTTCAAATGTGTCGAATATTAAGTTGTGAGACTAAACCTAAATGCTTTAGAAAATTAGAATCGACACATTTGCTTAAGAATGACCACTACTCTCATTTTGGTCAATATTGTAAGTCAAACTTGATTGACTTAGAGGATCCTCAGTTATTTAGGTTATTATTATTTTTTGATTCTAAGTTCTTATTTGAGTTTTTCCAGACTCTAGGACCTAATAATTTGGATCCAACCTATGAGGAAATGCATCCGAGGAAAATATTTTATTTAGACCCTTTCATAGAACCTGAACCTGAACCACAATTAGATATAAATATCTTAATCAGGAAACTAGATAAGGGCATGTTATTCTTGTTCACTTTCTTGGGTTATTGTAGTTTCCTTTGGTCAGCTCTATTTCGTTTTGAAGACCCACAGTTATTCCGACTGTTACTTTATGGTTCGAGTTGAGTAATCCTTTCCTAAGTCTGGCTGAAGACTTTAAACTTAGCACTTCTTGGGAGGTAACCCAATCTCATGCAACCCGGTAATATCCTTCCTTAACTCTTTTTCTTCAAATAGTAACCGTTTCTCCTTGTTCATGCTTTTAATTTCATCTTTAGAACATTGAGGACAATGTTAGATTTAAGTTTGGGGGTATGGGAGAAACTTTTTAGTTGCAATAAATAAGCTCCAGAGACTAGAAATTTATGCTTATTAAGGATTACACTAACTAATCTAAGTGGATGGAAGCATCTTGGTTTTAGGAGTTGAGGAACCAATCTGATTAGATGGAAACATCTATAGAGTCTATTCATAAAAGCACGGAGCTCAGGTGTTAGAAATAACATGATAGTTGCACCATATCTCGTTGAGTCCTTTTCATTTTTTTTATTTTATTTTATTTATTTTAAACTATGTTTCTCTAAGTGATTAGGTGGGGCACACGATTCAAGTTGTTACCACTGCTAGGGTGAATTAGATTGTATGAGTTACTAAAAAAAAAAGACCGGATTAATTAGACCAATCGGAATAAGTATTAACACTTGGATAGCAATATGCGTGTGTTCTCCCTGTTTCCGTCGCCTAAGCAAGCATGGAATGCAGGACTCGTGGGAACTATCGTGTAATCTTCTGACAAGAAGCATGCGCTTGGATCAAAAGATTTATTCATGTCGTTAAGTTAAAAAAAATGGTTATTGTTCTGTGTAGTCAACTTATGGTTCCCTTGTATTTTCCAGTTTGTTGATCTAGATTTAGGTTATTGACCATTGGTTCCCTTGTATTTGCCAGTTGTGTTGATATTAGTCAGACCGGTATCTCAGTCCATTAGGATAAGTTCATTCTGGCAGTGGCCTTCAGACAGATATGTGAAACATCAATCATTTGGTTAACATCAAAACCATCTACATTTTTCTATTTCCATCTCCTTTTTCTATCCATATGATTAGTTTGACTCCCAATATGATGTCCATAGTGCAACTATCTGAGTAGAGCTCTGTCACTTTATATGAATTTTAGTATCATTGAGTGCAAACTCGTGTACAACAATTGGAATTTCGCATCAGGGTACTTCCTCCTATAGTCAATGATTGTATGCCAACCAAGGAGATTCTTTAGTGCCTTCCAAGGTTCTGCGTAGATAGCTAGGGTCTGGATTAATGGTTTTGTGGGCACACCTCTGGTAAACCCTCCCGAGATTAACTCGGTTTTATTTATTTTTTATTAGTTTTGCTCGAGGACTAGCGAATAATAAGTTTGGGGGTATTTGATAGACACATTTTTGTGTCTAATTTGTCCTCAATGTCCGTATTTTTGGATCTCTATTTTGTAAAATATTGTGTTTTTATGTATTTTTAGGAAATAAACATTTTTGGAAAATTCGGCTCGAAAAGTTGATTTTGGCACCCGGAGGACAAGTGTTATTCGGAGTCTCGCTTTTGGATAAGGGGTAACCTAATTACTAAGGGGCACCCCCAGGTCATCCCCAAGGCAGCTGCTATTCGCACCCCTACTCTGGATAGGGGGCTACCAGTTTCTTCCCCATTTGAAACGATTTTGGCGGGAATATTGCATGCAGACGCTGCAGATTTTGGAGTTGAATTCTCAGGTTGTTTTAACGAGATTCAATCGCTGTAAATAATTGGGCTGGACCTGAATACACTAGACCGGATTAGTATGGTCAATTTGATCGAGCAAAATGGGCCAGCAAAGCCGTGGGATGAAGATAAAGCTAAACATGGAAGAGAAGATAATATCGATTCTGTTTGATTCTAACTTGGAATTTACGTGGCCAATTAGTTAGAGAATATCTTGTCTTTGATTGTTGCTCTATCTTAGGAAGTTTTACAACCAACAGACGCGTGAAGAGCGAAATTTGGAAGAAATATATCCGAGAATATTTTCTTCATCAATGCCGAGTAATGGAGGATTATATGAAGTTATGGCGAGATATTTCGGTGCTGTTGGGTTATAAATAGTTGATGAGGTATCCTAGCGAAGGTTGTCGAGAGTTTGGGGAAGCTTTGGAGGCTACAGAGTGAAGAAAAATCGAGTTGCAGAGCCACCATTTCTGCTGCAACTCAAGAACACGAAGAACATTAGACAACCAGAGACAGTCGTTCATACTACAGTAACAACGACTGTCACTTGAGGGTCGTAGTATTCTGTATACTACAGCACTTTTCATTTATCGTTCTTTGTAACGGTGTTTGCAACAATTATAAACGTTGCAAACACCCGATTTTCATTATTATCTCCATTTCATCATTTGTACACCTCTTTTGAGCAATGAAAAATTCCTTTGAGCGTGTTTCCAATATGCGGAGTTAGAACCCATCACTGGGACGACGGAGGAGGCCGAGCTTCATACATGGGTAATTTTGTTAATTCTTTTTAAGACTTTTGCATTAAAAATTAATTGAAATATGATTTAATTAAATTGGTTGTTATTTGATTAGATGGGTCATGCTTAGCTTAGGTGATTTGATGTTCCATGCTTAACATTTACAATCAATGTTTTGAGAATCTACTTTGGCAAAATAAGAGTCCATATAATTTATGTTTTGAGCGATTATTGTTGAGAATAAATCATTGAGCCCTATGTTATGAAAATTGGCCGAATCATTAGTCCCAGTACCTCTCACCATTGTTAATATTTGTATTGTATATATTTATCTTTTTTTATTAAGTCTAAAAAAATCATCCTTCACAAGTCCGAGAGTTTGAACCTCACTACTACAACCCCGAAAAATAAATAATCACCCTAGGTTTGCACGGCTTGGCATGCTAGGTCGCAAGCGTCGCTTGACATGTGCCAATGGCGCGTGTGGCGGCTAGGAATGCTAGGTCGCAAGCGTCGCTTGGCATGTGCCAATGGCGTGTGTGGCGGCTTGGCCCTAGGATTGCACGGCTTGGCATGCTAGGTCGCAAGCGTCGCTTGGCATATTCCAATGGCGCGTGTGGAGGCTTGGCCCTAGGTTTGCACGGCTTGGCATGCTAGATCGCAAGCGTCGCTTGGCATGTGCCAATGGCGCATGTGGCGGCTTGGCCCTAGGTTTGCACGGCTTGGCATGCTAGTCGCAAGCGTCGCTTGGCATGTGCCAATGGCGCGTGTGGCGGGCTTGGACCTAGGTTTACACGGCTAGGCATGCTAGGTCGCAAGCGTCGCTTGGCATGTGCCAATGGCGCGTGTGGAGGCTTGGCCCTAGGTTTGCAAGGCTTGGCATGCTAGGTCGCAAGCGTCGCTTGGCATGCTAGGTCGCAAGCGTCGCTTGGCATGTGCCAATGACGCGTGTGGGGCAATGATTGTGCAGCTCGAATTTGGCACGGTTGCCGTGAAGCGCAATGATTGTGCGACTTGGTTTTGGCATGGTTTCCATGATGCGCAGCGATTGTGCGGCTTTGGTTTTGGCATAGTTGCCATGATGCGCAGCGATTGTGCGGCTTTGGTTTTGGCATAGTTTCCATGATGCGCAGCGATTGTGCGGCTTTGGTTTTGGCATAGTTGCCATGATGCGCATCGATTGTGCGGCTTTGGTTTTGGCATAGTTTCCATGATGCGCAGCGATTGTGCGGCTTAGGGTTTTGTGTGTCGAAACCCTAGTTTAGCATTTGAAAAAAGATACCCTGGTAATTTTTTACATAAGTGCATTAAATGTTCTAATAAATGTGTTTAGCATCACCTGTGACATCATGCTATGCGTAAGGTTTTACGATTTTACCCCTTGTTTAAAAACCACCATCAACACCTACATTCCTTTTTCCTTCCTCAAAACCTCTTTTTATCTCAAGACTACTTGTCGAGTTCTATTTGGGATTTCCTCTCACAAACCCATACGTTATGGATACTCCGAGCATGATGTCTTCTGATGGAAAAGATGTTAATGTGATTGTTAAGCCATCAATCATGAAGGAAAAAGAAAAATCTCCATTATCTCCTACCTTGAAAATAAAAAGAAGGAATGTGAGGAAGCCAAGAGCCGTTCCTTCAAACTCTCAGAAGTTTTCTGGTGTTCTTGAAGAGTTGAAGGAGATACGAAAAGAGATTCAAAAAATAAAGGCTTTTGTGTATAAGACTCATGAGATTCAGAAGGCCCTGGTTCGACAACATCAGCCGAGATGGTTTATTGATATAAACTCCTACCTTAATGAACCTTATGTCCCAATGGCTGTTGACGACAAGGAGTTCGGGGACGATAAAGAATTCTTCAAAGGTCTTATTGTCTAGTAAATCTTCTATTTTTTGTTTTTATTAGAAGAATAACTAGAGTTTGGAATAGCCATTATTGTGATTACACAAAGCTATGTCCAACGTTTTCATCTTCATGTTTTTAGATTTATTGGTTTAAATTCTAAACTTGTTTGGAAGACTATTTTTGCAGTATTAATCGTTATGGTTTTATATATTGCAATATTGTTATGGGGTGTGTGTGTTTACGTCCGTGAATTTGACCATCCCATATCTTGTCAAAAGTAAGTCTTTCGTAAGTCGATATGCATGTGTTGATAAAAGAATGAATGGACTTTTGACAAATAAAAAAGTTAAGCCTATATTGTCAATTATTGATGGAAGATAGGCTAAAATCTTTTGTTTGCAAGGATTATGTCTATTGTATGTCATTGTGCAAATAGTGATGGAAAATAGAATGAATCCTTGAGTATTCCGCAGTAATTGATCTTCCCTGATCCATATTTTATGTATTACCGTGAGGCTCCGTAAAGTGTCTTATGTTGGGCATTAAACAACCAAGTTGATTATTTTTTATTAGCTATGTTGTTGTTCCGTGAGGTACTTTATGTCGAGCATTTTCAACTAAGTTAATCATCTTGTTTGGTTATTTAGTTGTTGCTCCATAAGTTTTCTTATGTCGAGCATGACCAATTAAATTGATTACTTTTGTGATTAGTTTAGTTGTGTATTTCAATTAGATTAATTATGGGTTCTCTTGTGATTAATCTAATTGTATTTTTTAAGTCTCCATAAGTCCACTTATGTTTGAGCATTTGGCGATTAAATTAATCATGGGTTCTCTTGTGGTTAATTTAATTGAACTTTTTGGACTCAAATTCATACTTGTATGTGATTTGTTATGTCCAAAGAAATCCTTCTTTTCTTTCGAAATTAAGGTCGCTCTTGTTTTTCTTTCGGGAATGACATTTAATAGGGGAGAGTTCTTTTGAACTTGCACTTAATTGCCATATCTTTGTGGGGAGTGCGGCTGTGGAATATTATAGGGGTTATCTTGTATCTTTAAAAACTCCTTGATGAATGCATTTAGCTTCGGCTTTATGATTGCATCTAAAGAACAAGTTGATATTTTTGCTTTCTTTTGGTCAAGAAATGTCTCTTTCGAAAATTTCATTAGGATCCCGTTCTTGTACCTTTGCAAATTTTATTGACAAAAAGGGGGAGAATTAATATGTAGCACTACAAATACATATGGTTTTCGGATCATTATGTAAGGGGGAGTGGCTTCCATGTGAGACGGAGTATTGACTAAGGGGGAGTGATACATATCACCATAGTATTGTTGTTGAAGTTGTGATACAATTGGACTTTGATGTTGTGTAATGATACTATGACACTGTATAACAATGATTGAGAACTATTGTTTTCTTATTGTTATAGCTACGGATTTTCAACAACGATGATGCTAAACTTACAACCTTTGGGATCATTGGAGTACTTGGAAGTGATGAAAATTTCGAGTAATGTTGAAGATTAGGCATGTGGAATAGGAGATATAAAAGTTAATTTATTTATTTTTTGTATTCCATATGTATTAATAGTTTTGCCGCTAAAATTGACAAAGGGGGAGATTGTTAGAGCATTGCTCGGTCGAACTCGCATGCGTTGCTATCTCAAGCATGTTTGGCAATGTTAGTGATCAAAATTATAAGTCTTGATTTCTAGCCTACATAGCTAAAGGTCTCAGACTAGGATAGAAAGCTTAGTTGAGCTCAAGTACTCCATGGCAATCATCATACAAGACGAAGGACTACTCAAAGAACTGGTGGATCTTCATCGACTAAAAGGTATGTGGATACTTGAACTTATCTGTCACTCAAAAGTCTATCTATTCTATCTCCTACTCTTAAGACAAAAGTTGTTTTGATATATAGACTTTCATTATGCACATTTGCTATTTCGAGCCGATTTTATCTCGCCTATCTATTTCTCGAAATATGTGTTGGTAAGCTTTCGCTTTAGCCGAATTCATCTTTACCTAGTGACGAAAGTCATGTTATGTTTCAATCACTTTGAAAATTGCTCTGACGAAAAATGGTCCGTGAATAACGGCTATATCCGTCCTCTGAGAATGTTTCAATGATTGAAATGGGAGTTTAGATTACATAACCATTTGTAAGTATAAGCATTGTTGTGGAAACACATATATGTATAAGTCCTTATTCCTTGAACCAAAGTTTGCGAACTTTGTTGATCAATAAAAATGGAAGTGGTGTGAGCCAAGTCCGCGAACTAAGTCCGCGAACTGGCGGAAGTTCTCGACCCGAGAATTTCTGCTGGAGTTTGTGAACTCCTTCCATGAGCTTAAGTCCGCGAACCCAATCCGCGAACTTGAGCAGATTATATCTAAAACCGGTTTTTCTTGAACTCATGTTTATTTAAACTAAGGGATGCTTTTGCAAACCGTGGTTATAAAGTTCATGAACCGCTTCGAGTGAATCAAACCGTTTTTGCTTCGATTGTGTCTTGTGTAGTTACATAAGATCTAAGAAATTGAACAACTCTCTAACTAGTTCATTTGAGTCATTTGAACTAGTTATGGTGAAGAAGAATATGGTTGATATGAAAGTTTGGGAACGGTTCGTAAACCCAAAATTGGATATTTCATTTGTGTGTAACAAGCTAAGTTTTCGATCCAACGGTTGAGAAATATTAGCTTGAATATAATCAAGTTTTCATCTAACGGTGAATATTGAATGCTTTGTTACCAAACTAACATTGATTGCAAACCCTGATTTGAAAACTATATAAGGGAGAACTCTAACAACTGGGAAACCTAATCCCCACACCTTACGTGTGATACTAGTTGCACAGCTAGAGCCAATTCTCCTTTAACCTTTGGTTTCTTCTTCTAAACCAGGTTAACGACTTAAAGACTTCATTGGGATTGTGAAGCCAGACCGATACTACTTTTCTTGTAGTTGTGTGATCTGATATTGCATCTTCTATCGTTATGAGTAAAATTTTAATAATTGGCTCGAGATTTTATATCTCCGATAGGCAAGATAGAAAAGTAATCACAAACACTTCGTCTCATCGTTTGTGATTCCACAATATCTTTTTTCGCTACGTCGATTAAGATTATTGTGAGGTGATCAATAATACTAGGCTGTTCTTCGGGAATATAAGACCGGTTTATTGATTGGTTCCTGTTCACCTTGATTTATCAAAAGACGGAACAAAACTCGTAGGTATATTCGTGGGTAGGGGTGTAAATAATACCCGAAAATACTCGGCCTGCCTGTATCCGCCCGAGCCCGCCTGTATCCGAAGTATCCCAAAGCCTGTTATGGCTCGTCATGGACCACCCGGCCTGGCCTGGATTAATTTATTGGGCGGTCTCGGGATTTGCAATTAATTATGATGCCCGGCCTGATACCCGGCCTGGTGCCCGGCCTGAAAGCCTTCTATGTGCCATTAATCAGTTAATATCCTCTTAAAAGACTTAAAAGTTACAATTTTATAATTGTCAATTTTGTGTCAAGAAAAATAAAATATATAATTGCTTTTTTACTTATAATTAACCTTTTCAAAACATTAATGGTAATATATTTTCTTATTAGAAATTTAATTGTACTCTAATTAATTATTTATTATAGGCTAAAATTAAATATTTGTCAGTGTAATTTAAATATAAAATAATACTATCACTTATGATATGCGATGTTGGAAAGGAAAGGATATTGTATTTAATACCGTTCATTTGAAAATTTAAACTTAAAAAAAAAAAATCAAAATAGTGGCTTGTCCGGCCCGATCTGGCCTGAATTTGGGCAGTCTTTGGGTAGCAAATTATCTGCTTATGCCCGGCCTGTCCGGCCTGAATTTGTTTACGGGCTCACAAATATTAAGCCTGGCCTGCCCGGCCTGTCTTAGTTTTTGGGTCGGGCGGCCCGGCCTGCCCGAATTTACACCCCTATTCGTGGGAGACGGATTTATCTATTACCGTAGACTTTTCTGTGTGATACAAATTTGTTTATTAAAGTCTTCGACTTTGGGTCGTAGCAACTCTTAGTTGTGGGTGAGATCAGCTAAGGGAATCAAGTACGTAGCATCCTGCTGGGATCAGAGGCGTAAGAGCATAATTGTACCTTGGATCAGTGTGAGATTGATTTGGGTTCAACTACAGTCCAGACCGAAGTTAATTTGGAGTAGGCTAGTGTCTGCAGCGGCTTAATACAGTGTGTGTTCAATCTGGACTAGGTCCCGGGGTTTTTCTGCATTTGCGGTTTCCTCGTTAACAAAATGTTGGTGTCTGTGTTATTTCTTTTCCGCATTATATTTTGTTATATAATTGAAATATCACAGGTTGTGCGTTGTTCAATCAATTAGAATATCCGACCTTTTGGTTGTTGATTTAAATTGATTGACACTTGGATATTGGTCTTTGGTACCATCCAAGTTATCTCTCTAGTATTTGATAAAGACTCGCAGATTTCTATTTGCTTGAGTATATATCAAATCGAGATATTGAGATATAAACTATTTTATATATTTTTATCTAGATTGAGTCTGACTGTCTAGTTGATTCTCTAAAAAGTATATTGGAGTTTGTCCATACAGATTGCTAATCGAATTATTGGTGTGGTTGTTGTACTCCCGTTTTATCAGGTATTATCTTCTCTAAGATTTGCTTGAGATTCAATCTCCGATAGGTAAGATAAAAAGTAGTCACAAACATCTTCGTCTCATCGTTTGTGATTCCACAATATCTTGTTTCGCTACCATACAATTAAGATTATTGTGAGGTGATTGATATTACTAGGCTGTTCTTCGGGAATATTAGTCAGGTGTATCAATTGGTTCTTGTTCACCTTGATTTATCAAAAGAAGGAATAAAAACTCGTCGGTATTTCTGTGGAAGACAGATTTATCTATTCAATAGACTTTTCTGTGTGAGACAGATTTGTTTATCAAGTCTTCGACTTTGGGTCGTAGAAACTCTTAGTTGTGGGTGAGAGTAGCTAAGGGAATCAAGTGCGCAAAATCCGGTATAATTCAAGAGGCGTAAGGAACACGACTGTACCTTAATCAGTGTGAGATTGGTTAGAGCTCAACCACATTCCAGTACGAAGTTAACTTGTAGTAGGATAGAGTCTGTAGCGGCTTAATACAACGCGGTGTTCAAATCTGGACTAGGTCCCGGGGTTTTTCTGCATTTCTGGTTTCCTCGTTAACAAAATTTCTTGTGTCTGTGTTATTTCTTTTCCGCATTATAGTTTTATTTAATTGAAATATCACAGGTTGTGCGTAGTTTAATCAATTGGTGAATCCAACCTTTGATTGTTGATTGAAATTGATTGATGCTTGGATATTGGTCTTTGGTACCATCCAAGTTAATTATCATATTAATCTGGCTCACAGATTTCTATATGTTTGATTGCAGATTGATTTGACAAATTTAGATATAACTCTTGGATGTATTTTCCTTGATTGAGTCTGACTCTCTACTTAATTCTCTTGGAAATATATTGGAGTTAGTCCATACTTATTGCCTAAACGAAATATTGAGTGTGGTTGTTAGACCCCGCTTTTTCAAAATAATTGTAGAAGTAGGTGTTTGTAACTTGGAGAAGTACAAGATAGGAATAAGCATGGGGGAAATAGACGTTGCAAAATACCTACTGATCGATAATCTTAATATCGCCAGCGATACTATTTATATCGCGTTATGGGATGTATGATGCCAGCGATATCAGAATATCGCTGGCGTTTTAGATAATAACGGTCGATAGAATCTCTGTCGCTCTGTGATTTTCCCATAGTAGCGTAATTCGTTTGCCATGCCACCTGGTATGCCAAACAAATTTTTTTTGGCATGTGCATAAGAATAGGCATTATAATTTAAATATGTTTCATCTAGGAGTTTGGTGCAAGAAAGTACGATAAAACTCTCTGTCTTTCATGCATCAGGTTTTATCATAGATATGCTTCTTTTATAAGATTTTATTATCAGGAGTTCCATACAAGTAAATTGATTGAACTCTGTTTTTCATGCATACATATGGGTTACATGATTTTTGCCAATTTTGTTTTATGCGCTACCCTTGCTGGAAAAATAGAGTCACTCTGCAAAAGTTATAGGTTCCCTATTCCATAAGTTCGAAAATCTTTGCGAAAATTTTATAGTCACACGGGTACTCTTTGCGTAGATCTCGCAAATAGATTTTCAAATATATAAAGTTTGTCAATCTTGGACAAGTAATTCGAAAAATAATTTATTTTTATGTTATTTATAATTACTAACTTTATCAAAGTCGTTTTTTTTTGGACTAAACTAAATATTTGGATTAAGTTATAAATCATGATTATTATTTGTTAGGGTCTTGTTAACTTGTTCTCCCATGAACAAGTTAAGAAGGGCGTAAATGACATTTTTTGTTTTGTTTTCATAACTCTTCATTCTACCTCGTTAAGATAACTGTTTCACTAAAAAAATAAAAATGATTTCCATAAATGCCCATAAAATTTAATAGTAATAAATTTACCTTGCCCTGGTATGATAGTCATCCACAAATAGAAACTGTTCATCATCTTTTGTTCGAATGCTGGTATGCTAAGTCAATATGGATGCAACCACCTTTTGCTGGCGAAGGTCCATATAATACTGTAAAAACTTCTTTCAATGAATATTATAACTGGTGGCAATTGCAGGGAGATAAGATAATAGAAATTAATGCTATGAAATGCTAGTTTATTTGGAAAGAGAGGTGTAATAGGATTTTTGAGGAGAAAAATGCTTCTTCTTTACAAACCTCTATTATAATTCAGAGATACTTAAACTTCTGGAGTTGTAATGAAAGAAACTTGATAACAGCTAATGCTTGTCCTACAATAAAGCAAATTCAAAATGTTCCTTGGAAATGCCCTGAACATCACTGTTTTAACTTAAATTATGATGCATCTTGGATTTCAGAGGCAGTCTTTGCTGGTTTTGGACTAATTCTGAGAGATGATACAGGTAATGGAAGAGCAGTTAAGTCAGGATTTTTCTTGGCTACAAGTGCAGAAAAAGCAGAAGCTGTAGCTCTCTTGTAGGGAGCAAAATGGGCCAAAAGTGAAGGTTTTACACATTTCTGGATGAAAGGAGATCGTGATAGGATTGTGGGATTTATCAAAGGAAAAACAACAATGATGGATTGGAGGAATCAAATTCTAGTCAAGGAGACAATGCAAATCTTAGCTGAATGCAACAACTTTTTGGGGTTCAAATTTGTTCACAGGTCTGGTAATTCAGTGACAAATAAGCTAGCGGTAGAGGCAAGAAAATCTTCCATTTTCAACAGTTGGGAGAAGATTTACCAGTCTTTTTAAATATGTTTATTAGATTAGATAAATTAAGTAATCAAGAAGAAGGTATTAGTACTACCAATAGATTGTTGCCTTAAAATTAGAAAAGGGCATGTCCTGTTTTGATAGCATGACAACAATCTTTCTTTTGTTTTCTGTCTCGTTTTAGTAATGCAATTCCTTATTCTCAAAAAAAAATACTAAATAAATTATCTTCTGTCTTTCGTCTCTTGCTCTTCCTTTGAATTGCATGCAGTAAATAGAATTAGTTTTGACTTTAATGTTCAACTAAGCATACAATGCACAACTGATTTTGGAACATATACGAGATCTTAGAAAGCAACAATAACGTCGGTGCGTTTCTACAGGGTAATTCCTTATTTCATCTATTAAATAAGAAACGAGATCTTGGAAAATAGGTAGGTTTTTGTATTAGGGTTTGTCAAATTGAATTTGGGTTTAATTGTTACTACAGATGTAAAATATTTTAGTAGATTTTTTTCGTTATTGAATTTGTGATGAGTTGATTCTAATCCCAATAGAATTATTCTTTTATGTCGTTGATTGTTGATTGTTGATTGGAACCACAATAGAATTATTTGTTTATGTTGTTGTTGAAATTGTGATGAACTCATGAATCATGATTGGTGATTCTAATCAAATCCATAAATGATTTTTGATTTGTAATGGTAGTAACTAGTAATTATCGAGATTTTGTACAGACTAAATATCTAAGTAGACCCAAAAATCTTTAATCAAACATCTGAATCTCGGAATCAATTATGAGAACAATAGGATTTTCTATTGGTTGGTTGAATGAAAAAACCAAAGATGACGGTGATGATTCAAAATAGGAAGAAGAGAGACGATGTGTTACACAACAGGATTTGATGGGAAGACGAAGGTAGACGATGTGCTGTAATTAAAGTTAAGTACTAGTATAACTAGATGATTGCTGCAGCAGTAGGGGCCGACCAGAATTTCGGACTAAATGTCTTCGGATGGTTATCATTTAAGGTCAGCATAAGCTTCAAAAATATAAAGTCTCCAACATTATAACCATGTGATGAATCGGAAATGCAGTTGCGCAAGACATGATCCAAAAGAATCGAACAAGTTGCTTGCTGTTTTGGTTCTCAGGCTTCGCTTCAACTCTTGTAACACGTTCGTCAATTTGGTGCATTATTTCCAGGCACACATTTAGTTCATACTGTACCCGATGATGAGCAGTTATAGAGTACATCTTGAACCTTATGGGAAAACCAAGTCTCCTAACCATGTGATGAACATTACAACTTCGTCCAAATTCAGGTTCCACCTTCAAATTAGGGTGGCCGACCCAAGATTTGATCGAATTTGTTCCCATTAAGTTTTAAGTAAAATCTTCAATTTTGCAATAGGAAACAAAATAGCTACGTATACGTTGCTGAATTTTGATGACGTTTTTGTGACAATTTAGCAACGTTTATTACATATGTGTACTGAAGAGAAAAGGGTTCAGTATTTCTTCTTCGCTCGATTGTCGGCGCGTGACCCGTTTTACAGGGTTAAATTTTGAAGTACAAAAACTTCCATTTTCCATCAGATTTTTGGAAATATCTTTCAACCCAAATTAATATTAATCACCGGATACAGATCGGAAGAGATTTGACTAAAGATAACTTAAATTTGATCCCAATTGAAAGAATTAAATTCGTTTATGGGTGAAATCTGGATTCTGAAATTCTTCCTTTGTGGATCAAGAACCTCAAAAAATTCTTTCAATCTACGATAGTTTCAGTTCCTGGTAAGTGTTGAACTAAGAAAGTCCGTAGAAAAATGTTGACGATGTCGTTCAATTCGAAGTAATTTTTTTTGCAGGGAAAACGGGTTTTTACGCGCCCATTTGTGACGGACATAATGCATTTTTTTCATCCTAAAGGGACTCCCTTCGGTCGTCCTGATAAAAAGGAAGGGTAAGAAAGGAACATTAGTTTTATTTGATAAATCACTCCATTAATCAAGAAATACTGTGATTTTCAAAGATATTAAGAAAAACAAGGTAAAAATAATAATATTCAAAGGACCTTAGCTTGTGCACGGGAACACAAGTTAGTGTACTGTAGGAATTACCAATAGGTACTAATATAATAGTCTTAGTTAGTGGCAGGTCCATCCACTAAAGCTCAGTAACCAGAGGTCCAAAGATTTAAATAAAAAAAAAATTGGACCAAAAATTTTAACTCCAGGTCCATATACGTGTGAGAAAGTCATGTACTTTTTTTGATATCTCCAAAATACCCCCTAGTGTAATAGAATATAAACTTTAGATGAACCATTTTTTTCCAGATTCGTTTTTTTTTTCTCTTTCCTCTCGCTGCTAGTAGAGAAAATCTTCTTCTTTTTTCGTTCTCTCCCGTTTTGTCTATCAGAGAAGAGATAATCCCATGAAGATTTTTGCAAGATATAGATCGATCCGCGAATCCAAGCTCGATTATTTATATGAAGTTTTTGGTAAGTTGATTTTCTTACTGTTGATGTTAGTCTAGGTTTTTTTTTAATCAATTTTCTTCTAGTAATGTTTATCTTAGGGTTTCTAGTATCTAATAGTTTTATGGATGTTTGATTATGTTTTGATCTCTATGCTTGATTGTTAATTTTTTTATAAAATAGTTCAGATCTAGACGGATGATCACCTTTTTTGTTCATTTCGTCAGTAGATTTGATTATATCAGTTTCATTTTATTGGTTCTAGATTTTTTTCAGTTCATTTTTGTGTATGAACCAACAGTACATATCTGCAGTACTGACAAAAACCTAGCTTTATAAACTGATTTTGATGATTTACAGTTTTTTATTAATTTATTAGGTTTTAGATCGGCTTTGATTTTGTTTTACTCATGGATTCATCACTTAATTTGTATGATTCAGTAGTACATATATCTCTTAATTCCTTGGAGAGAAATTAAGACTTAAGATTTTTGGGTTACGGAAATAGGAATTGAACTCGGTTTTTTGTGTGTTTACGATCTTTATTCTTGATTCGTTAATTTTTTTACTTCAATTTTTATAAAAATACTTCAGATCTAGATACATAATCATGTTTTAGGTTCATTTCATTAGTATATCTGATTTTTTTAGTTTCATTTTGTTGGTCTTTGGTTTGTTTTTAATTTGCTTTTGTGTATTAATCATCAGTACGTATATGATGTACTGGTGGTTTTTGATGAAAATAGTCCAGATCTAGTTATAAAATCAAGTTTTACGTTCGTTTCATTTGGTGATCTGATATTTTAGTTTCATTTTATTGGCTTTTGGTTTTGTTTCTGTTTGGTTTTGTGTATTAACCATCGGTACGTATATGACGTACTGATTTTCTGTGTTTACTATGCATCTATATGTTTTGCTTGTGTATTAACCATCAGTACGTATATGACGTACTGTTTTTATGAATCTTAATCGTAATTATTCGATTTTTTGATTAGATTATGATGTTTTTAGCTTATTTGAACTCTCAATTTGATTTTCTTGTTATTTTCGTTCTTTATTTTCTAAAAAAATCATGCTTGTTTATTGTTTCAGGGGTATTATCTAGCAGTACATATGTCGCATACTAATACAAACTACTTTTGATTCTGTTTTATTCTTAGTTTTATCACTTCTTGTTGTTTGATCCATAAGTACATATCTTCCATACTGAAATAATACTCTTTCGATTCTGTTTTTTTATAGATTCATTCCATGCAGTTGTTTTTTAGTTCATGAATCAGCAGTACATATGTGGCATACTGATACAAACTGCTTTTTGATTATGTTTTATTCTTAGTTTTATCACTTGTTGTTGTTTCATCCATAAGTACATATACGCGATACTGAAATAAGACTCTCGATTTAGTTATTTTTCTTCATGGAGTTGTTTTAGATAGTGAATTAACAATACATATATTGAATACTGAAAAAGTTGCTCTTTGAATCTGTTTTATACATAGATTTTAGTCAGTTAATTCTTATGATTTTGTCAACACATATATGGAATACCGAAATAAAACTGAACCATCGTTAGGTAGTATTAATCTTGATGTTGTCATATTACTTGTACTATTCATTTTTGTTCTGTTATTCATATATTGGTTGTTGTTATGTTTTAATTGTTACATTTTGGTCACATTTACAGGTTCAATATGTCTGATGTTAAGAGTGTTGGCGCTTTTTGGAGGAAGTGGTCCAATGGTAGTGGAGCACTAGAGAGATCCTGTTTTTTTTTTAACCTGTAAGCAGTGTAGCAGATATGTACTCAAATTATGTAAGCAGTGTAGCGGATATGTACTCGAATTTCATAAACTGTGTAGCAGATATGTACTCGATATAATGAGCATGTAGACACACACGTTTAGTAGTCAGGGTATTGTGATCATTTTCATATTTTAATTAATTATGGACCTTCAGATAAAAAAAAATTCTGGTTGGACCCTACTATAAATAACCTTATGGGCTTAGGACCAAACAAGAAATTTTCCTTTTAGATAACCAAAGGGTTAAATGGGCAAGGACTAACCGGTACGTATTAGTCTCATCTTGGTGCCCGACTAAACCATTTCTTTCTCTGAGTTTTTTCCCCCCTTCTAGCTGGAAAGTCTGCCGCTCTATTATCCCATCCCCCTACATGGGCCAGTCCCTGATGTCTAAATCTGAAGCCACTTACCCTACCGTGATCAGACCCAGCTCAATCCCCCATCAAGTTTTTAGTTCAGTTTTTAACACTAAGAAACCATGCCTTCAATTTTGGTTATGTGGTGGTTGTTAATTTACCCGCCTAATCCAACTGTTCACAGCAGCAGTATCCTCAAAGTCGTATTTCCTACTCATCTTCCTCTCTCCCACCTTCTATTTAGAAAGTATTTGAAAGAAAGAAGATGTCAGCAACAAAGATTTCCTACCTAATTCAGACCGATTCTTACTTAAATTACCAGCCAAATCATGTATTCGTCAACCCTAGAAGGAGGAGGAGCAATGGATTCATTTTCACCAACCCAAACCTCAGAATTTCCAACCTTTCAAGTCTCCTTAATACCCAGATTAAGTCAAGGGGTTCGATTAAACTTCCAAGAAGAACGGTTAATTGCAGTAAAAGTGATTCAGATAGAGAAATGGTTGAAACAGATTCTTCTATGGATTGTGTTGGGACTGGTTATAATGTTGAATGTGTAGTTGATGAAACATCTGAAGAAACAGATAGATTTTTGCAGAAAAAGATTGAGAGTTTTGAAATTGAAGAAAAGGATGGAAATTCTGAGTTGGGTTTTGTTAAAGGAGTTTTAGAATGGGGTTTGTTGATTTCCCCATTTTTCTTCTGGGGAACAGCAATGGTGGCGATGAAGGAAGTTTTTCCGAAGGCTGGACCTTTTTTTGTTTCGGCTTTTCGGTTAATTCCTGCAGGGTTTATGTTGGTTGCATTTGCTGGGTTGAGAGGGAGAAAACAACCTTCTGGTGTTATGGCTTGGGTTTCAATAGTTTTGTTTGGACTTGTTGATGCTGCTTGTTTTCAGGTGAGAATTGGTGCATTTCTCTACAGAAATTTGTCGAGATATTTAAATTTTTAATGAATCATTTCCAGTAATTATCTTGAATTCAAATAATTGACTTTGAATTTGAATGGAATTTTTTGATAGGGATTTCTGGCTGAAGGTTTGCAAAGGACATCTGCTGGTTTGGGCAGTGTATGTTTCCGTTATCTCATTCTTTTTTCAGCCAATTTTAATTTTGCGGCTCCTGAAAGTACGATAGTTAAGGGATAGTCGCATAATGTGATCAGTAAACTTACATTTCTTGTACACCTCTGCTGAATTCTGCCTTTATGGGAACCAATGATGGTTGGCTTAGTATGCGGTTTCTAGTTTTCTTGTTTGCAACTTGAGTTCGGTGCAGATTTTGTAGAGGCTATAAGCTGAAGAAGCGTTTAGTTTCATTACCCTTTAATTTGCCCTTGTTTTACTTGAGTGTTAGTGTAGCCCTTCTTCGGGTTAAAATGTGTATTCCTAAGATTCCTAGTGTAGTCTTGCATAATCTAAATTCAGCTTGGATTCAATAATTACAGGTAATCATCGATTCACAGCCTTTGACTGTGGCTATACTTGCATCCTTGTTGTTCGGTGAATCCATTGGGGTGGTCGGAGCTGCAGGTCTTGTGCTTGGTGTTGTTGGACTTCTACTACTTGAGGTAAATATACCTTAAACAACTTTTATTGCTGCCGTTGAAGTTTTACATGCATTTCAGTTCAGATGGTTTTTATTTCTTTTATTTCCCGCTATCATAGTGAGATTCACAAACTTCAACTGCTTAAATCTTCAAAGTATATTTGACATATTTATGCGATGTGTTTTGATATCGCAAAGTTGTAATGCTCTGTCTTTTTCCAGTTACCTGCACTTTCACTTGAAGGGAGTAACTCTTCACTTTGGGGGAGTGGGGAATGGTGGATGCTTCTTGCTGCTCAAAGCATGGCAGTGGGAACAGTCATGGTTCGCTGGGTGTCCAAATACTCTGACCCTATCATGGCAACTGGATGGGTATGTTTTTTCAGCTTCTATCCAAGTTGGTTCAACTCCTTGTTTTCTCATTACCATGTGAAACCTGTTGATTTCCTTGACCCAAAGCTTGCTTATTTTTCACCTTATTGTTTTGCACTATGATTATTATCAATTGCATGCATCCTGTTAATAGTACTTGATACCCAATATTAAGGTCAGAAATTCGCCTGGGGATTTTTAATGGCAGATTGGAGGAAAACAATTTTATTTAGCTCTTAGGACTATTGACTTTGCTCTATGATCTCTTCTTCTCTTCCATGAGGTGAATCCATTGGACCAAAAGAAACGAGAAGAAACTTGACCAGTTGATTATCTAAAATTAGTTACTATACAGAAAAAAGGCTGTCTGATTAATGTATTTATATGTTTGTTTTTTACAACAGCATATGGTTATTGGTGGCGTCCCTCTGCTGGCCATTTCCATACTCAATCATGATCCAGCAATTAGTGGGGGTCTCAAGGAGCTTAATACCAATGATATTTTAGCACTCATCTATACATCCATCTTTGGAAGTGCTATCAGCTATGGCGTCTACTTTTACAATGCATCAAGAGGTCAATTTCTTTCTATACGATATCTGTATATGCCCATGTACTAGCACTACCTATGTTTGTAGATCTAGCTTGCTTCATGATACTTCATGAATTTGCTTGTAAGGATTGCAAAATATCATTGTGATGTCTATGCCTGTACATCTTCTAAAAACAATATTGGTGGATTTACAGGCAGCTTAACGAAGCTCAGTTCTCTCACTTTTCTAACCCCAATGTTTGCTTCAATATTTGGGTAAGATTACGAAATCCTATTATATCTGTGTGTCGCTTGATGCTCTGTAATTAGTCGGCTAATTTATTTATTTTTTACTATTATTGGGGTACCAATAGTGAGTCTTTTACTTTGTTCTAATTAATGGTCTACATTTCTTTTCAGGTTCTTATATCTTGGTGAAACTTTCTCTGAACTGCAACTTTTTGGAGCACTGGTAACCGTGGTTGCGATTTACATGGTCAACTATCGCACCGGTACTAATAATACTATCGAGTGAGGAATAGTCACAAAGAGGCTTTTGAAGTTAAATACACATGACATTATATACATGTCCTGCTACTGTTTTCGGCTTGTCAGAAAGCGTGACGCATTGTCATAAAGAGTTGTGCACAAAAGTGTAAAAGTCATACACACTATATACACGACACTATATACAGGTCCAGGAAGAAGTAGAAAAGAAAGATTTGAGATTTCAGGGTCGAAGATGGATTAGTGGGATGTAGGCGGTTTACCGGAAGTTTAATTGGAAACAAGAGGTATTCTACAACCTCATCACCAGATTGATTGTTGTAGTTAAAAGTTGTTGTAATTGCCGGTTTAGACCACCTCACAAGAGCTACAATTGCGTAAGATGAACTAGATACAATATCCCAAAGCTATTTAGACCTTTGAATAATTCCCAACTTAGTTCCAATTCTGATGCAGACATTGAATCAGCGAGTATCCAGCTTCATTTTCTTTTAATCAGACAAGGAAAAATTACAACAATTAGATGGAGCCCGGCAACAAGCTGGGCCCCAATCCAATTTTTTGAAAGACAACCCAATCCTATGGAAAAGAAAATCCCTCACTATGACATTCACATCATTTTTTTTTTGACTTAAAAGGCAAATTAGATTAAAAAATATCGTTGTGTCACCTGAAAAGTGGCACAAAATAGCAAAAATTACATGGAAGTGTGCATCACTGCATTCCAATTACATAGCAAGGTAGACAAAGGAAAACCAGAAAATAACTGAGACTTCATACCCCAATTAAACATCAAACATTTTACATCTGTAATCAGTTGATCCAAATCCTTCTTCACATTGTTATGGACTCTTGCATTTCTTTCAGTCTAGACACACCACCATATGGCAAACGGAAAAATACTCAAAATTTTCTTTTTTCTGTTTTTAGATCTCCTCCGGCACTTATCACCCCATTCCCATAAGTTAGTCTTAACATTTCTAGCTAACACCCAATTGAGTTCAAAACTTTTAAGAAAATAAGACCAACTATCAAACACAACCTTACAGTGCAGGAATAGATGTGAAAAAGTGGGGGTATAACAACCACACCCAATATTTCGTTTGGCAATCTGAATAGACAAACTCCAATATACTTTCAATAGAATCAACTAGACAGTCAGACTCAATCTAGAGAAAAGTATATCAAAGAGTTTTATATCTCTATCTCTCAATTCAATCTGCAATCAACAAATAGGAATTTGCGAGCCCGGTTGAATATAAGGGAAGTAACTTGAACGGTACCAAAGACCAATGTTCAAAGATCAATCAATTTCAATTTCAATCAACAACCAAAGGTTGGATTTACCAATTGATTGATACAACACACAACCTGTGATATTTCTATTATATAAAAAAATATAATGCGGAAAAGAAATAGCACATACACTAGAATTTTGTTAACGAGGAAAACCGCAGGTGCAGAAAAACCCCGGGACCTAATCCATTTTTGAACACCACACTGTATTAAGCCGCCACAGACACTAGCCTACTACCAATGAACTTCAGACTGGAATGTAGTTGAACCCTAATCAATCTCACACTGATTCAAGGTACAGTTGCGCTCCTTACGTCTCTGATCCCAGCAGGATATTACGCACTTGATTCCCTTAGCAGATCTCACTCACAACCAAGAGTTGCTACGACCCAAAGTCGAAAACTTGATAAACAAATCTGTCTCATACAGAAAAGTCTATTGGAATAGATAAATTTGTCTCCCACGGAAATACCTACGATTTTTCTTCCGTCTTTTGATAAAGCAAGGTACACAGGAACCGATTGATAAACCAGACTTATATTCCCAAAGAACAGCCTGGTATTATCAATCACCTCACAATAATCTTAATCGTATAGTAGTGAAACAAGATATTGTGGAATTACAAACCATGAGACGAAGATGTTTGTGACTACTTTTATTCTTACCTATCGGAGATAAATCTCAAGCAAATCTTAGCAAAGATAATACTCAATCACAATAGAAGAAGTAAGATCAGAACACGCAACTACAGAGAAAATAGTTGGGTCTGGCTTCACAATCCCAATGAAGTCTTTAAGTCGTTAACCTACATGGTCTTATGAAAAACCTAAGGTTAAAGGAGAATCGACTCTAGCTTATGCAACTAGTATCACATAAAAGGTGTGGGGATTGGGTTTCCCAGTTGCTAGAGTTCCCCCTTATATAGTTTTCAAATCAGGGTTTGCAATCTAAGCTACCTTGGTAACAAAGCATTCAATATTCACCGTTAGATGAAAACCTGATTAGATTCAAGCTAATATCTTTCAACTGTTAGTTCGAACTTAGGTTGTTATACACAAATGAAACGTACCTTCATTTAGGTTTAAGTAACCGTACCTAAACGTGTACACCATGTTGGCTCAACAGTAGTTAACCTAGGTTAGCTATATGAACACTCTCATATCAACCTTATTCATCTTAACCACAACTAGTTCAAATGACTCAAATGAAACTAGTTAAAAAGTTGTTCAATTGCTATATTCTCATAGAAGTATACAAGAACACAATTGAAGCAAAATCAGTTTGATTCACTCGAATCAATTCATGAACATTATAGCCACGGTTTGCAAAGAATGCATTCCTTAATATATAAATGTATTAGTTCATGAACAAACCGATTTTAGAACTTTAACCACTCAGGTATGCAAATGGGTACGCATACTTAAGTAGCCGGTCTGAGTTTGGGTTCGCCAGTATGTGAACGGGTATGCATACCTTAGTACACTTCCAAAACCCAGCAGAAATTCCCGGACCTATACCTTACGCAAGTTTGCATACAGGTATGTGTACTTGGTACACGGAATTTCACAACTACAAGTACGCATACGGGTATGCATACTATAGTTCCGGTCATGGATCACATACATGCAAGAATGCACACTATGTTTATAATCCAATAGTTTTAAACTCTATTTCAATCATCGAAACTTTCTTAGAGGATGACAATGGCCGTTTTCACACACTATTAGCATCAAAGAAATTTTCAAGTTATTGAAATAATCATAACGAAACATTCCAAGTCTAGACCAAATGATTGTATCATACAAACCATGTAAGATGTTACTCGGCAATTTTCACAAAATCATATTTTGAATTTCGTCAAGAATATAAGATGAACTTGGTTGAAGCGAAATCTTACCAACACATATTTCGAGAAATATGTAAGCGAGTTAATCTCAGCTCGAAATCTCGAATGTGCATAATCGATGACTATATAGTAATACGACTTTTGTCTCAATATAGGAGATAGAGTAGAAATAGACTTTCCAAGTGATAGATGAGTTTTAGTCTCCACATACCTTTCGTTGATGAAGTTCCACAAGCTCTCCTTAGTAGTTCTTCGGCTTCAATTGATGAACGACGTGAAGTCTAATACTCAACTACACAATCTATCCTAGTCCGAGACATCACTATAAGTAGATTAGAAATCAAGACTTATAGTTTTGATCACTAACATTGACAAACAAGTTTCATATAGCAACGCTTGCGAGTTCGACCGAGCAGTGTTCTAACAAGATGTTCATTCGTTTCCAAGCATTCATCACAAAAAACGCATTTAGGATATTGAATGAGCCCATCATTGTATAAAAAACCGAAAGTGGGAGCACCACTAAAGCACAAAGTCCAGACAAGAAAAGATACCTTCAAGGGCACATTTGAGTTCCACAGCTGTTTGTCAGGGAAAGTTAACAAACCACCAGTTTCTAGAGCAGCATATGCATCATCCACTGAAAATTCCTCCCTATAGCGCCACTGTCTAGAATCCTCATTCGAAAACCGAGATAGGTAACCAATAATCATGACTAGCCATATAATTTCGCAGTCTTTTTAGAAACTCTATAGTATCACTCCCTAACTCACCTAAGTGGTAAACGCAAGCACCCCAAAACCAAAGCCCTAAGTTATATACTTCTATAAACATTTGTTTTTTTTTTCGATCAACAGCTTGACTAATTGCCTAGCGAAGAACAAAATCACACACTCCAAAGCCTGTTAAAGGAGAAACACCCGTGGTATCCATACACACATCACGCTATCCCAATTTATACCAAGATATCGGCAGATCTCAAAGCCATTCTGGTGTCAGAGAGAAACCCTAAATCCACTTCCTTCCTGGATGAACAATCCCAATGAAGTCTTTAAGTCGTTAACCTACAGGGTCTCGTGAAAAACCTAAGGTTAAAGGAGAATCGACTCTAGCTTATGCATTTACTATCATACATGAGGTGTGGGGATTGGGTTTCCCAATTTCTAGAGTTCTCCCTTATATAGTTTTCAAATCAGGGTTTGCAATCTAAGCTACCTTGGTAACAAAGCATTCAATATTCACCGTTAGATGAAAACCTGACTAGGTTCAAGCTAATATCTTTCAACTGTTAGATAGAACTTAGCTTGTTATACACAAATGAAATGTACCTTCATTTATGTTTAAGTAACCGTACCTAAACGTGTACACCATGTTGGATCAACAGTAGTTAACCGAGGTTAGCTATATGAACACTCTCATATCAACCTTGTTCATCTTAACCACAACTAGTTCAAATGAATGAAATGAAACTAAGAGTTGTTCAATTGCTATATTCACATAGAAGTATACAAGAACACAATTGAAGCAAAATAGGTTTGATTCACTCGAATCAATTCATGAACATTATAGCCACGATTTACAAAGAATGCATTCCTTAATATATAAATGTATTAGTTCATGAACAAACCGATTTTAGAACTTTAACCACTCAATTATGCAAACGGGTACGCATACCTTAGTACACTTCCAAAACCCAGCAGAAATTCCCGGACCTATACCTTACGCAAGTTTGCATACTGGTATGTGTACTTGGTACATGAAATTTCACAACTACAAGTACGCATACGAGTATGCATACTCTAGTTCCGGTCATGGATCACATATATGCACGAATGCACACTATGTTTATAATCCAATAGTTCTAAACTCTATTTCAATCATCGAAACTTTCTTAGATAATGACAACAACCGTTTTCACACAGTATTAGCATCAAAGCAATTTCAAGTTATTGAAATAATCATAACGAAACATTCCAAGTCTACACCAAATGATTGTATCACAGAAACCATGTAAGATGTTACTCGGGAATTTTCACATAATCATCTTTTGAATTTCGTCAAGAATATAAGATGAACTTGGTTGAAGCGGAAGCTTACCAACACATATTTCGAGAAATATGTAAGCGAGTTAATCTCAGCTCGAAATCTCGAATGTGCATAATCGACAACTATATAGTAATACGACTTTGGTCTCAATATAGGAGATGAAGTAGAAATAGACTTTCCAAGTGATAGATGAGTTTTATTCTCCGCATATCTTTTGTTAATGAAGTTCCACAAGCTCTCCTTAGTAGTTCTTCGGCTTTAATTGATGAACGTCGTGAAGTCTAATGCTCAACTACACAATCTATCCTAGTCCGAGACATCACTATAAGTAGATTAGAAATCAAGACTTATAGTTTTGATCACTAACATTGAAAAACAAGCTTGAGATAGCAACGCTTGCGAGTTCGACCGAGCAATGCTCTAACAAGATGTTCATTCGTTTCCAAGCATTCATCACAGAAAACACATTTAGGATCTTGAACGAGCCTAGCATTGTATAAATAATCGAAAGTGGGAGCACCACTAAAGCATAAAGTCCATACAAGAAAAGATATCTTCAAGGGCACACTTGAGTTCCACAGCTGTTTGTCAGGGAAAGTTAACAAACCACCAGTTTCTAGATCAGCATATGCATTAGCCACTGAAAATTCCTCCCCATAGCGCCACGGTCTAGAATCCTCATTCGAAACCAAGATAGGTCACCAATAATCATGACTAGCCATATAATTCGCAGTCTTTTTAGAAACTTTATAGTATCACTCCCGAACTCACCTAAGGTGGTAAACCCAAGCACCCAAAAACCAAAGCCCTGAGTTATACACTTATCTAAATATTTGGTTCTTTTTCGATCAACAGCTTGACTAATTGCCTGGCCAAGAACCAAAGCACACACTCCAACGCCTGTGAAAGGAGAAACACCCGTGGTATCTATACACACATCACGATATCCCAATTTATACCAAGATATCATCAGGTCTCAAAGCCAGTCTGGTGTCAGAGAGAAAACCTAAATCCACTTCCTTCCTGGATGAGATCCGTAAAGGTATCCCGAATCAGATCATGTATATACTTGAGACCCACTCCACGCGAGCAATGCAAGGCATGATCCCCAAAAATATCCATTTCCCTACCACGACTGGAACAAATGTCCCCTTCTTCGAAAAGAGGGATTCCAAGCCTATAACACAAGATAGATCTAAAATGCTGAGGCCGAAGTTTTTGATTAAAAAAATATCTTTATTAGAAAATTAGAGGTTTACACAGAGTTTATCTTGATTTATCCAAGTATTGATACCATGAAAAAAAGCATTGTAAAGCTCAAAAATGGAACCATCTGATCTAGCTTTCTTGGCTAAATTGTCCGCCATACAGCTTTTAAGAAGATTAACAAAATTACAAGATCGAAGAGATTTTACTTGTAGAAGGAATTAAATATCTAAAATAGAAATATGATTTTGACACTTTATTTTGAACGCGCAATTGGGAGATACGTAAAGTAAATTGGAATATGCTAATAAGACAAAAAAGGGATTTAAATAGTAAGTCGCAGGTACCCCATATCCATGTGTTTTATGTAATTCCAAATTTACCCCTCACTGATCATACTTAGTAGTTAATCATGTTTGATTAATGTAGTAGATAATTTGGTAATGATTAGCATAAATCATTATCATTGAATTTTTTGATGCAATAACGTTAAATCTAGATATATATGATCATGAAGGTTTAGATGAAGAACCAATAAACAAGCTGAACAATCAGTGCCCCGAATACTCATGTATACGTATTAATGTATCGAAAATTGATTTTTTTTTCCCATTAAATTCGCCATTGTTACGCCCGAAAAACTCAGTGTCGGCATTCTAAAAGTATGAATACCATGCCGGCAGGGACCTAATCGTCATGGTATTCATAATTTCACCATGCCTGCACACAATATCCCCCAAATTCGAAATTATAGTAGGTATATTTTATATGAAGAGTGCTCCTTAAGTACATTTCCGGCACAGAATATTCATTATCGAGCATGCCGGTAGTGGTGACGGCATAGTACATTGCTTAAGTTGTTACGCCGGTGCATGACGCAAATTTCCCAGAAACTTGAGTTTTTTTCAGTTGGCTATCGGCATTGATAGATTTCTATCGAGCATGCCAGAATTAATTTTGGCATGGTATTCATACTAAAAACAGTGCTGGTATAGTAAAACGACATGGTGTTCATACTAAAACTATGCTGGTACGCAAAACCGGTATTAAATACAATGTCGGTATTAACTGAAACTGAAATATTTTCAGTTTTTATTCAAAGAGAAGAAAAATATGACGGATCCAAAAGATTGTCGCTTTCGTCAATTCGTCAACCACCTTACTAGCAAATGCAATGGAATTCCATATTCTAGGAGAAAATAGGCTCAGGATAATTACACCAGGGGACTGCCAGCACGGGATCCTTTACGAACCTCAACCAGGTTATTTCTGGTAAATACTTATCCTTTGCCGAAAAAGCCGCAGCTCCATACAAACCTGTCTCAGAGACCGAGATCAACAAGAATGATATGAAGTCCAACCGGAGACTCCTTACAACCGCCCATATCGGGCAAGTTGAATTTGAGGAGACGTTTATTGATGTTGGATCAGATGTCAACATCATCATTGTCAAATATTTACGAGCCGCAGGAATTTCTCAATATGAAGCCGTACACGTGCCTTTTATGATCAAAGATCCGAAGGAAGACCCAGAGATACTTATGGCCGTGTCACCCTTAAGCAAAGTCAAATACGACGCACCTCAGCTACAGAAGTTACTGTCAAGGGACCCGCCTGATGATCAACAGTAAAACAGAACTACAGTTCCTGTGAATGTTCCGAGACTCTTCAACAAACAAGAAAATCCGCATTGACTGTTGCATGAAGCAAAACTGCATATGAAGAATCACGTGAATCATACTTGGGGGAATGAAGTTTTGCATAAGATCTCCTCATTGTCGAAAATCTCTCCAGCTCATAGAAGATAGACAAGTAGGGAGCCGCAAATTTGAGGATTCCTTTCCCTCCAAAAGTACGTGATATTATTTTTGAATGATGTTGTAGTAATGAGGTTCAAACTCTCGGACTTGTGAAGATTAAATTTAAAGATTTAATAAAATTATATACAAAAAAATTAACAAAGTGGGCGAGAGGTATGAGAAAATAACCAAGACACTGATTCCACTATTACACATGAATTAATGATGGTAAATAATCCAAAACTCTAATTATCTTTTAAGTCCTTTATATCTTAAGTCACTAATAATCAAGCAAATTCTCAAACATCAATTGTATCCCTTAAGCATAGATTATCTAAACAAAGCATAACCTATCTAATTGAATCACAACTGATTAGGAAAATTACGCAAACAATTTAATAACTCTGCAGAAGCAGTGATTAAGTGAATTATAATTAAATATTAGAGAAAATAAAATAGTTACCAATTATTCATGCGTAAATAGCTTCCTCATTGCCTTGGTTGTGGGAGAATTAGCCGCTCATCATGTTGGAAACACGCTCAAAAATCATTATTATTGCTCAAAGGGTGTTTACAAATGATGAAAATGGAGAAATAATTCAAACCGGGTTTTGTAACAATTATATTTGTTACAAACCAAAAAAAGGACGATACAGAGGATTGCCGATGTTACTGTTGCTCTAAGACCCACGGCTCTGTGTCGCAAACGCTGGAAAATAAGTCTGCCTCTGATGTACGACCCACGGCTGTGAGTCGTTGACACTGTTAAAAAACGACTGTCTCTGCAGGTCCGTTCTTCGTGTTCTTCATGTTCATCAGCAGCAGCAGCAGCAGAAACAGAGTTTGGGAAAACTCAAATTTCTTCTTCTCTGGCTCTCCTCAGCCCCCAGACTCTCGACACCCCTTCTCTATGATCCCATCCACCTATTTATACTCCTTAGACTCATTTAATCACGCCATGATTCTCAATATTCTTCATTGAACTCGGGCAGTAAAGAAAATATTTTGGGAATATTTTCTTCCCTGATTTATCTTCTCACGCATTTCTACAGCTGCAAAATCTCCTCATTTATCTTTTTCAAGGTCCAAAGTGTTGCTAGAGTCATCATACATGAGCAGAACACGTTTAAATTCTCCAAAACTCATGTAATCCCGTGAACTGTCCCTCTCATGCACGTGCTGCCCTGATTTCTTCTCACGGATTTTTCAGCCAAATTTTCTAGACCAAAACACTTGTAATAGCTTTGTATATGTCCCAGGAACAATCCCATAAATTTTCAGCCATTTAGTCTCCCTATAACACCTCCAAATCCTTGATTGAAATCTGACAGTTGAGAATAAAATTTTCCCGCCAAAACGAATTTTTGAAATGTTGAAGATGGTGTCCCCCTAACCAAATTTGGGGTGCGAACAGCAGGTGCCCAACTGAGGTGCCCCTTATCCAAATTGAGGGTGCCTTTAGTACTTTTCTCCGGGAGTCCAAATAGCACTTTTTGAGCAATTTTTCCACACAAGTGTATTTCTCCAAAAACACCTACAAACACACAAAGCATCAAAATTAGTACAAAAGTCGAGCACTAACAATAGAGACATTGAGTACAATTTAGACACAAAAATGTGTCTATCAAATACCCCCAAACTTATTATTTGCTAGTCCTCGAGCAAAACTAATAAAAAATAAAACCGAGTTAATCTCGGAAGGGTTTACCAGAGGTGTACCCACAAAACCATTACTTCTAATTGGTCACAAGTATCCAAAGAGCTATGAGGACATACATATTCTCAACCTATCTCCAAGTAACTAGAATGCCAGAGAAATTAAAGGTGTCAGCTCTAAAGCTGACTGAAGAGAAGGGGAGACACATCCGCAACACTGCTAGATAAAGAGATATCCTCTACACAGCTAGATAAACATTATAAGATGCATCCGCTGCTTTACAGCTGGATAAGATTAGGAGAGAGATAAAGATGAGAGGGACATCTGCTACACAGCTGGACTAATTACGTGTGATGAGTTAAACCAGTGCTAGAAAGATCTTGTGCCAAATTGAAAACGGACTAACAAAGCAACCAAATGTATCTTTTTTTTTTACTCTCTCATAGTGCTCAGTAGAAACAACGTCTTCTTCGGTCTTCAACTGTTGATGATAAACTATCGAACCTCATAAAACCTTGACAATTAACTCTTCTCTTCGATTTCTTGCTTGACTTATAAATTTTTACTTCCCTTTGGCCTTATTGAACAAAACTTAACGATGATTTTTTTCATTTTTCGTTTTTTTCAATTTTTTTTTCTTTCATTTTTCATTTTTTTTTGTTGGAAACAAAAATTACAAGACAACAATTTACATGGCCATGAGAGAAGGACTTTCAAAACTCTGATCTTCGCAACTTGTGATGTCTTGGTATCATGGATTCTAACAAGTTATATCATTTGCTCTTATAACTTCAACTTTGATTTTTGAATTATTCTTTTCTATTGTTGCTTCTAAACCTAAAACGTCTTCAACTTTCTTCATAGATTTTGATGTCGCTCCGCTTGTTGATGATGATAAGTTTCTACTGAGAGAGAGTCGCAATCCAGTAACTAAGACTACATTGTGAGGTTGCTTTGTCTTTCTGGCATTTCCTGACCTACTTGCCTCTCCATCATGTATGGTTAGGTCCATCACGGTTACCCTATAAAAGGAACAAGTTCTCTCCTAAATTTCAAGGATCTCAATGTCTTTTTCTCTAATGTCTCAAAAGGTTGTTATCCCTAGCATTCCAATTTCTATCTTTTCGGTGAGAAACAATATGTAAACTTAGCTAACCGGAAATCATGTGACGCTAGAAGTTTCAAAAGTGCAACTAAAAAGTTCTTCCCCACCCCCAAACTTAAATCTAACATTGTCCTCGATGTTCTAAAGATAAAATTAAAAGCATGAACAAGGAGAAACTGTCACCACTTGAAGAAAAAGAGTTAAGGAAAGATATTACCATGTTACATGATCATGGGTTGCCTCCCAATAAGTTCTAAGTTTAAAGTCTTCAGCCAGACTTAGGAAAGGATTAGTCGACTCGAACCGTATAACAGTAGCCGGAATAACTGTGGGTCTTCAAAACCAAATAGAGCTGACCAAAGGAAACTGCAGTAAACCAAGAAAATGAACAAGACTAGCATGCCCTTACCTAGTTTCCTGATTAAGACAACTACGTCTAATTGTGGTTCAGGTTCAGGTTCTATAAAAGGGTATAAATATAATTCTTTAGGCTGCAACTCCTCAAAAGTGAGATCCGAATTATTAGGTCCAAGAGTCTGTAAAAACTCAAATAAAAATTTAGAAGCACATAATAATAACCTAAATAATTGAGGATCCTCTAAGTCAATCAGGTTTGACTTACAAAATTGACCACAGTGAGGGTAGTAGTCATTCTTAAGAAAATGTGTTGATTCTAATTTCCTAAAACATTTAGGTTTAGTCTCACAACTAAATATTCGACACATTTGAAATATAGACGTTCCCACATTTGGAAGAAAACTATTTGGTGGGAAAACAAAGTCAATAAGGGTATCATAGCCTGGGAAAACCACATCAACCAGAGGATGGGTTTCTAATGACTGAACTTCTTTCTGGACATTATTAGATTTGGGAAAACGTGTATGGAGATAATCTTGTACGATGTTTGAGGCACAAATGTCAAGCCCTACACGAGGGAACTTTCTAAGAGTTAAAGGTAAAGCACAGGGAGAATGATAATCACCCCCAAACTTAGAGTTTTGTGCATCTCTAGGTAGACTAACTACAATTTCCCTAATTTCTAGACCATCGGAATCCTGAAAATGGTCAATTGCTTCTTTTAGGTTATACTCAGTTGATGCATCCTCACTCATATTTAAAATCTCTACGAGTTCATCTTCTTCGTCTAAGACTATTGTTTCCAAATCGCTAGACTCTAAAACATTATTCTCAGAATAAACTCGTTCCTCTAAATCATTATCGGCTTTGTAAACAAGAAATACTACATCGTCTAAAACGAGGGTATCTCTAGTCAAATACTCGTCCTTTTGAATAGGTGAATAATTATTAAAATTATTTGGATTTGAAATAGAAATAATTTTATCATTGTAAATCTCAATTGGAGTATCCATTTCCTGATCACTATTCCTACATAAGTATGATTCTCCATCAACACTATCCTCATCATAATAACATGAAAAAGATCGAACCTCATCAAAACAAGTAGTGCTACCAATTCTAACCTTGTTATCTTGATTATGTAAATAACTATCTTCATTCTCAAGGGTATTATTGGATACACGATATTGGCAATTCAAGTAATTTCGAGCAATTCTTTCGTTCGTCTCAGCTATCCGCTTGAGGTGGTCTTCTAAAGAAGGTTCACTCATTATTGTAGTTCTTTCGTCTATAATTATACTATTCATCTCAGCTAACTTACGCGTCGACTCAGCTAACTTCCTGAGGGACTCTTCTAAAGGAGGAATAGGAACAAAGGGATCATAAAAAGGACTACTTTTCAATAATTTGATTGTATCCTCTAGAGACGAAGAACTAGTACTATAATCTTCTTGCTCGTAAGACTGATGCATGTGTGGATAGTAATTGGGCTCACCAGGGTATGACCCATATCCTTCCAAAGGATGGCGTTCCCAACCACTATTCCCAACATGGTCATAAAAAGGATGATGTCCATATTCAAATTCAGGTCGATAATCATTGTATTGGCTTCTATCATACCAGATCAACATTCTTAATTGCAAGGGAATTCTACACAATCACATACAAGGCTGACTCGACCAAATCAAACCTATAAAATCTAGCAAACAACAAGCATGATGGCTCCACTTAGATTGTTTCTAGACCAGCTTCTAATCTTTCGAAAAGGAATTCGTTACAATATGAGCAAACCTCTCTGGAATCAATCCGAGTTTAAGTAAGTTGAATTGAGACGAGGGATGCTGCGAGGAGCTTTGATACCCAAGGTCTCACCGGTATTATAAGGCGGCGCAGTCACGCATTCAAATCGCAAAAACCATCATGAACTTCAAAGTATGCTCAAAAGAGTAACCAATATTTTTCGAACGACTTTCCTATTAAGCTCGTTACCCTATAGGTCTCGTTCTAGTCAAAATTTTAAGCTTAGGTTCGCGTTTGGTTTCGTTTTCCTAAGGCGGGCAAGAAGGAAATGGCGATGAAATCCGAGTCCTTATCTTAATTTGGCCAGGCCTTGCCCTTTACTAGGAAATTAAAACAACCGTATTCAAATCCTCAGCATATATTCACCTTAAGGCATACAATAAACCCGCTGACAGGGGATTAGCGGGTGTTTCGAAAGCTTACCTCCCGTACCAGACGGGCGTAGAACCGCTGAAGTCGACTCGGGCCACGACTCCTATGTCATGTGCGAACCCAAGGGGCCGAGACGATATTTTAATCGTCGTCCTTCCCTGCAAACGGTTTTATATTTAATGTACCCTTCCTTAGGGTTTAAAAAAAATATTGTCCAAGTCCAAAGTCCAAATAAAGTGCAAAAGAAAAGAAATAAAAAGAAATAATTACAAAAAATGGAAGGTTTCTAAAAAAAAATAAAAAAAATTCTCTCTTTTTCTTTTAATTTTTCTTTCGCTCTTTTTTTTTTTTGTGCTTTGTCTTTTTCCTTCTCTTTTGGCTTTAAGCTTTGATTCCAAGTCTTTAGTATCCAACTTCAAACATGTAATACAAAGACACACCCAAAGAAACGTAAAAAGAACAAATGAAATAAAAAAAAAACAAACTAAAAATTCTACCTAAGCACAAATCCGCGTCGGCGGCGCCAAAATGATATTATTTTTGAATGATGTTGTAGTAATGAGGTTCAAACTCTCGGACTTGTGAAGATTAAATTTAAAGATTTAATAAAATTATATACAAAAATATTAACAAAGTGGGCGAGAGGTATGAGAAAATAACCAAGACACTGATTCCACTATTACACATGAATTAATGATGGTAAACAATCCAAAACTCTAATTATCTTTTAAGTCTTTTATATCTTAATTCACTAATAATCAAGCAAATTCTCAAACATCAATTGTATCCCTTAAGCATAGATTATCTAAACAAAGCATAACCTATCTAATTGAATCACAACTGATTAGGAAAATTACGCAAACAATTTAAAACTCTGCAAAAGCAGTGACTGAGTGAATTATAATTAAATATTAGAGAAAATAAAATAGTTACCAATTATTCATGCGTAAATAGCTTCCTCATTGCCTTGGTTGTGGGAGAATTAGCCGCTCATGATGTTGGAAACACGCTCAAAAATCATTATTATTGCTCAAAGGGTGTTTACAAATGATGAAAATGGAGAAATAATTCAAAACCGGGTTTTGTAACAATTATATTTGTTACAAACCAAGAAAAGGACGATACAGAGGATTGTCACTGTTACTGTTTCTCTAAGACCCACGGCTCTGTGTCGCAAACGCTGGAAAATAAGTCTGCCTCTGATGTAGACTCACGGCTGTGAGTCGTTGACACTGTTAAAAAATGTCTGTCTCTGCAGGTCCGTTCTTCGTGTTCTTCATGTTCATCATCAGCAGCAGCAGCAGCAGAAACCGAGTTTGGGAAAACTCGAATTTCTTCTTCTCTAGCTCTCCTCAGCCCCCAAGACTCTCGACACCCCTTCTATATGATCTCATCCACCTATTTATACTCCTTAGACTCATTTAATCACGCCATGGTTCTCAATATTCTTCATTGAACTCGGGCAGTAAAGAAAATATTGTGGGAATATTTTCTTCCCTGATTTATCTTCTCACGCGTTTCTACAGCTGCAAAATCTCCTCATTTATATTTTTCAAGGTCCAAATCGTTGCTAGAGTCATCATACATGAGCAGAACACGTTTAAATTCTCCAAAACACTTGTAATAGCTTTGTATATGTCCCAGGAACAATCCCATAAATTTTCAGCCATTTAGTCTCCCTATAACACCTCTAAATCCTTGATTGAAATCTGATAGTTGAGAATAAAATTTTCCCGCCAAAAAGAATTTTTGAAATGTTGAAGATGGTGTCCCCCTAACCAAACTGGGGGTGCGAATAGCAGGTGCCCAACTGAGGTGCCCCTTATCCAAATTGAGGGTGCCTTTAGTACTTTTCTCCGGGAGTCCAAATAGCATTTTTTGAGCAACTTTTTCCACACAAGTGTGTTTCTCCAAAAACACCTACAAACACACAAAGCATCAAAATTAGTACAAAAATCAAGCACTAATAATAGAGACATTGAGTTCAATTTAGACACAAAAATGTGTCTATCAGTACGTTGCAGTGATATCTTCACGTATCCGACCACACCATCGTATGTATTCCCAAGCCGACTCAAAAATACAGCTCTAGTAACCAAATAGAAGTGTAATTGGGGACTGCTCATCGCATCCCAATTTATATAACAATCCAAGATTCAGAAGATATTTCAAAGGATGTCACTTGGAACGAAATCCTTGAAGACTTGATAGCAGCACGTCAGCAACGGAACACCTCTCAGCTCGTCTACTTCACCCAACGCCTCCGGAATATTTTTCCCGTACTAGCATTCCAACCATATCATCATCGTAATCAGAAGGGCAAGAATAAGCCTATGAGCTAAAGACTCAGAATAAACATAATTTATTCAATGCTCAGGAGCTTACATAACATTTTAATTGCAACTCAGCAGTCCACACACCAAAAAGAGCTTCAACTTCAATTCCATCTCTTACTCCAGCCTCGGCGCAACGAAAACGATAGCAACATAGGAAGACATCAACCGACATGTATTTCATTACCTGCTCACACCCATGACATGGGGAGTCTACCTATGTCACCGAAAATTTCGATCACACTAGTTCATTACAAAAAATATGTTGCATAAATAATTCTCAAGGTGACCATCAATCTACAAGCAAGCATGAGACAAACAAGCACGCAGTCACAATACTAGTTTCGGATATACAGCTTACAAGATGCTCTCGAAAGTTGAGAAAATCGGCAATCATCGATTAGGAATGGGAGGATACATCCTTCATAAGAAATTTTTTTCTATGTCTCTACTACGATATACTAAAAGGGAATATCAAGTGGATACAGAGGCTAAGAGATATGTGTCTTTTACTGAAGTTCATAAAGTTTCAAGAATTGTACGAAATTACAAACTGAAAATATCCATGTATGGAATACCGGCCATAAAAACTCCAAATCAAGTGATTCCTTTTGCATATGATATCCTTATCTGTTAGCTTCGGAGGTTGGGGTCAAGCGTCAAAAACCGACATCGTATGAAGACTAGAAGCCTCCTGGAGTGAATGATGTGCAAATAGGGTTTCTATACTGGGTTTGATAAACTCGGCAACAGGGAGACCTCATCCGCCTACAGGTTCTCACCTACTCAAGGAGATCGTTATTATAGATGATATGTTTCTCTTAAAATATCATAAGACGTCACCAAGATTCACCTCTGTGATTATTGCTATCTCAACTTCTGATGCTACCAGCCCTACTATTTAGTGTTCGTGGTTGATATGAGACAAAGCCGATGGATCTTCTATACTTCAAGAGTTGACGTACTCAAATCTACCTCAATAGAAAATGTCGGAGTCCGTCGTCAGCCTCATCCAAAGCTCCAGTATGTCATCAACTCCTCATTATGGCTTCCGCTATTTCCAGTCTTGCTAGGGCTATGACTTCGGGCTTCCTTTATAGATGTTCATCACATTGCTGCCTCTCTGATTTTATTGTTAGTGCCTCTCATTATATAATTAGATACTAAGCACCAGAGTCTATTACTTGCTCACAAAAGAGTCTAATCCTAAATCCCAAGTCTGTGCCAAGGACATTGCTTGGAGGAGATAAAGCTAAGTAAATACTCTGAGTCTTAAATTTCAAAAATTCTTTAGCGTCATTGTCACCATCTCCTGCTTACCATGAAACAATATTGTTCCGTGCTAAGCAGGGGCATTAATGTTGATGGTGGTTTTTTGACAAGGGCAAAACTTGTAAAAATCGCCTCTGAACCTACATCAAAGACATATCTATAATTATATATGTATTAGGGCTTCACCCAGCTGAACTCTCAGTATTCTATATATGTTTATAAATATGTGTAAATTCCTGACCTGACATCAGAATTATAGATTCGTACTTCTACACTGTATTCCGCAAGAGAATTGAAAATGCGTGTCCATTTAATGGTTATATTGGCCTTGAATATGCCTACAAGATTTTAGAGCTTCACTCGGCTGAACTCTCATTACTTTATGCACGGCTATACAAATTGTCATGTATCAATCAGTATATATTGATGGTACAATTTATAAATATTCAGAATAATCTACTACGCTAGCTATTATGAATTACCAGAAGCATAATATTTGAAATATTACTTCGACTTGCAGAACTTCCACGGCTGAATTCCTCGAATATGTTTTGTGCACTATAAATGAAGTGCCAGCGCCAACATGGACGCATTCCATAGCCAAGCTAATCCGGTTGGGTCTCATAACCTAGCCACGACCACCAATTTCCTATCTAGCCGACTAGATAGCCAGGTCGTGGCCACCAATTTCCTATATAGCCAACTAGATAGCCAGGATGTGGCCACCAATTCCCTAGCTATCCAACTATCCAGCCAGGCCACGACCTCCTTATTTGTCATCCTGGCCATGCCTTTGGCCACAACTATTTTTTCTCTCATCTTAACCTAGCCATCAGGCCACGACTTCCTTGTCTTCAGGCCTAGAATGTCCTTGGACGCGACGATCTTTCCTTCCAGCCTATCCATGTCTCGGCCTGGACTGGCCATCAGGCCAAAACCTCATTGTCTTCAGGTCTAGCCTGTCCGTGGCCACAACCACCTTTCCTTCCGGCCTAGCCATGTCTCGGCCTAGACTATCCATCAAGCCATGGCCTCCTAGTCTGTTTTCTTGTCCAAGCTAGTAGTCACAGCCTCCCTATCTCCTGGATTGACATATCTAGTGGCCACAACCACCTTATCCCTAGCCTAACTATCTACGGCCTCCTAGTCTCTTGGCCTGGCCAAGATAATAGTCATGGCCTCCCTATCTCTCGCCCTAGCCTAGCCAGTGACCACAACCCCCTTGTCTCGACCTAGCCATGGCCAAGACGCAACCACCTCGTCTCCTAGCCATGACCTTGCCACGACCACCTAGTTTGTCCTGGCCTAGATAGTAGTCACGACCTCCTTGCCTCTCGGCCTATCCTAGCCATATGACCAAGACTACGATGCTCCAATCCTAGAACCCATGTCCATGCTGCCTCGGATGGCTATCGACTAGGTCTCTCCCCACGTCACGACTTAGCTAGATATTAACTTGGTGCACTATGCTATCTACTTGTATTATTATGGCTAGATGATTACGATGCCATCTTATGGCAAACTCATTATTAGTCACAGATAACCTTGAAGCCGAGTTTTCTCTTCTAGATACGACACTTCAACAAAGTCTGGCTAGCTTAGGCTATTACTCAGTCAAGTAATCGCGGCAACCTGTATAAGACTAGAGACAATCCATGACTCTACTAATTCCTCCGAGAAATCAAAACATGTTACATGGGGGAATTATTCATGGGTATTGGACTGATGGTTTATGATAGGTGTCTAAAACACCTTGATATTTATCTATTGTTTATGCTTTCTTTGCTATTTTTCGGGTGAATTATGTATCTTATGTTTGCTTTTGAGTTATTAGGTGCAATTGAGTCATTATGAGCAAAAGAAGGAGAAATCACCCATTTTGTGCAAGAAGGAGATTAATTAGGTTGTCGGTTTTCTAGATCCGACAGGCTACTTATCAACAGGTGGCCCTTATCCCATAACGTGGAGTGCCAATATGAATCCTCATCATTACCTAAACCTAAAACTGAGAGAATAGTTTTTCTCCCAATCATTTGTCGGCTGCATTTTCATGGTGTCGCAGTTGAGAAACTCAGTGAGAGTTAGAGGCGCAGATCTGAGCCGATTTCCATCTGAAATTCGAAAGATAAATCTAGAGAAGAGGAATAAACAAGAGTTACTGAGATTGAAAAGATGAAGCTGGTTCTGAATTGGAATTGAGACAGAGATGAAGAATTTAAGATGATGAAATCAATGGGTTTCTGTGATTATTCACTGAAGTATCAATTGGGGTGATTCAGGAATTAGAAGTTAGGGTTCGAGTTCAGATAAAATGGGTTTCTTCTTGAGTTCGAAGAGACAACAAGAAGATTGAAATTGGGTCGAGTCTGTGAATGGTCAAGGTAAATATGTGGTTGATATGTGAAGAAGAAATGGAGTCTGGGTTCGATTTGAGATTGTGATTTTCAAGGGTTGAGACAGTTCTGTATCTGCAATTGAACCGAGAAGAGGAATTGAAAAAAAAAGGTTTTGACGATTTCAGAAACTGAATCGAGAAGAATTAGATTGTTTATTGAGATGGGGTTCGAACTGAGTAAAAATTGGATGGATGGAGGATGAGGTCCAATGGGTTGCAGGGATTGAATTGAAGTTGCAGATGTTATTGCCGCTGCTGAGATGAATGAATTGCAGGAGATAGCTGTGGCCTGAGTTAGGTGGTTATGAAAGCTACAAAAGGCAGTTGCTGGTGCTGGTATTGAACTGCAGATGGAATTCAAGAAGGTGTTGGTTTGTTGTTCATCAGAAGGGATGTGATGCTATGCTGACATTGCAGGTGATGGCTCTGGTGCTGTTGAAGATATGCAGTAGCAGGTTGAAAGGAAGTGATGACTGGTGAAGCTGCAGTTGTGTGTATGTTCAGTGGTAGTGATGTCAATTACAGGGAGAGCTGAGAGGAACAAGGTAGTGGTGATGTTGTTGAGATGCCAATGGATATGTTGGTGATGATAAAAGAAGATGGAAATGGAACTGGTGGAATCAGAAGGAAGGACTGATGCAATGGCGAGTTCTGCGAGGAATGACATGCTTCCTAGAATGTGCAAGGCTAGTTCTGGTAGAATTGCAGCTGCAGTGCGAAATGGTGCTGGTTGTGAAGTGTGTATCTGCAGCTGAATTGAAGGTTGTTTCCAAGGGTATGATGGAAGGAGTCGGTGATTGCAAACTCATAAAGAATCTGGTGGAATCATGCAGCTGCAGTTGAGTCTGGTATTGAACCTGACTTGTAGGTGATCGAGTTACAGGACTGATGGATAGGAGTGTTTGATTGTTGCAGTTGAGAATGGCAGCTGAGCTGCAAGTGCTGGTTGCAGTGCAACTAGTGCTGGTGGGTTGTGTTGCAGGAATGGAGATGGAGAATGGCAGGATATGGCTATGGAGGTGCGCTTATTGATTGCAGAGAGGCATGGCCTTGTGAACTGTAGAAGGCAGTGATGCATAATAATGAATTTGAATGTGTATGGGGTGCTGCTCAGATGGCAAGAGAACACAAAAATAATGAATGTGTTGATGCTGAAAGCAGGATAAGCTGGTAACAGCAATGCATGAAGTTGCTACTGCTAAATGATTCTGGTGGTGTCTGCAGCTGAGAAAGAACCAAGAAGTGTGAAGTGCAGTGATTTCAAGTTGACAAGAGCTTTGTATTGCTGTTGCTTTGAATGAGTTGCAGAAGGTTCAAATGGTACATGAATTGATATAGATGTATGCTAGGAGCTGAAGCTGTGCAGGGGAAGAGTGAAAATGGCATGGTCCGGGAACATGCCGGAACATACAGAACTATGGCTGAATCGAAGTCAGGCGAGTTGACTCACTGATCCACTAGCTGACTCAGGTGGATTTGGGCTGGGCTCTAATGTTCACATGCTAGCCCGAAAAGGTGTTGGACGGGAAGATTAAACCTGCACGAGTTTGGCAAGTCTGAATATAAAAAGGGGAGACTTACATTGGTCATAGGGAGATTATTAGCTTCTCTTCTATTTTTTCCTAGGGTTTAGAAACATGATGAGTTTTCTTTTTATCCTTGTTATGAACTCCTATGCCATGTGTACCTAGATTTTATTATTGGTTAAGGAATAAGTTGGATTTCCAAATATGGGTTTTCATTCAATAAATTAGTTTTGTCTCCATGTTTTGTCGATTATGATTTGCTAGAAATATCGCCATGTATGATTGATTGTTAGTTTTGTCAAGTTGCAAATTAGTAGAACTCATAATCATATTTAGTGCTAGTTTAGGGTTTATTATACGTAAACATGATACACCTTGAATACACGTAGCATAATTGTGATTATTGCTTGTAGTGATACATCCTAGTAGTCACATGTGGATCATAACCTTTGTTAAAACGGATTAGTGTTTTTACACGTTTGTTTGCATTGATTAGTCTTATTTCATAGAACTTAGTGCTCTTAAGGAGTTAAACTTAATTGTGCTTTTACACTTTAGGTTGCTTTGTAGGAAGAATTCACTTTCGCATCTTTTAATGTGTTTGTTGATGACAAGAGGAAATTAGCGGGATATTCTTGCGATCAAGGTATCCTAGGACTATTGATAAAAGTTGAGATTAAATATCAATTCTAGTTATTGTTGAAAAACATGTTTGTGGATGAAAACGGATCCTTAATCAATTTATTTACATCTTGATTTGCGTGTTTGCTTCGCTTTATTTGTTTTGTTTGCTTTTATTTTACTTTTAGATTATAAAAATCAGAAAATCCCCCCTTGTTTATATAGGAAACCGAAACAACTTGACAACCTAGATCCTCTCTATGGGAACGATCCTTTCTTACCCTTGCTATATTTTATATTTTGAGTAATGAGAAAGTAATTTATTTTTGACGCATACGACAGAGATCAGTTTATAACAACGTGCGGCATAGAAACATCCCATGATAAGGAAGTTACAAGTAGTGGCAACGGTTGAGAGCGGATAAAAGAAGTGGCTAAGTAATGGAATAATGGTTTACGAGTTTCCATAAACTTCCCTAACATCATGGGCGTAAGCACACCATTATCCCACTATCTCTATCTCTCAAAAACCTCCACTACTTACGAGAAAACAATGAGTGTTACCTACAACTATAAATAGACTACTTTGTCTATTCAAAAGACAAAACAAGCTTATCATTCTCAAGTTTTTCTTCATCCATAGTTCAATAACCTCACACCCATTAATCACCACTGATTTCCTTAATTATCTTTGCTTTCCCTCCCCTAAGATCAACCCATCTTCTCTTTTTGTAACTGAAGCAAAACGTAAACGGTCAACTTCTTGGTTTAGGCTCGTTTTGTACGATTTTGATTTTCGAACCTAAAGAAAGTACTTTGACAGTACATTGTTTTACCTAGGAGTGATTTTTTGGCATTAACAATTGGTACCACAGCCGGAGATCAACCTCTCAGTCACAAAATCAGTTCTTCAACCATTTAGGGTGGATCTTAGATCTAAATCCAGTCATTAACCAAAATTCACTTTAACCATCGATCCCAATTTTCTATTCTAGGATGTACCTCGGCCAGGCAAACTCTTCCAAATCCACGAATGCTCGAAGTACAACCACCATGGAAGGCATAGTAAAATGCTAGAAGATGTCGTTGCAAATCAAGCCGATATCATCAAGTTGCAAAATGAGACGTTTTGTTTCTTAAAGATTATTTCAAACCGGTTGTGGCAAGAACCAACAAACATTTTCTTAGGAAATGCCACCAATTTTAGGGATAACACGAAACATATTGAATCTTTGTCTGAAGTATGTGCCTCCGCCGACGATAATGCAGACAAAGCACGTAGTTGTGTCGAACAGGAGCGGAAAGGGAACGACCAACAGAGTCTAACCAACGATAGGGATCTAGAGAAGTATTCCAAATCTAAGGGAAGAGATATGCCAGGTGTGTCACAATATCAACAGGCACAAATACCACCAATAAGGAGAACCTCGCATATCTGAAGACACTCACGGAGAAGATGTTACCTGAAAAAGCGGGGGTCTACAACCACACCCAATATTTCGTTCGGCAATCTGAATAGATAAACTTCAATATACTTTCAAGAGAATCAACTAGACAGTCAGACTCAATCTAGAGAAAAGCATATAAAAGAGTTTTGTACCTCTATCTCTCAATTCAATCTGCAATCAGCACATAGGAATTTGCGAGCCCGATTGAATATAAGAGAAATAACTTAAACGGTACCAAAGACCAATGTTCAAGGATCAATCAATTTCAATTAACAACCAATGGTTGGATTTACCAATTGATCGATTCAACGCATAACCTGTGATATTTCTATTATATAACAAAATATAATGCGGAAAAGAAATAACACAGACACCAGAATTTTGTTAACGAGGAAAATCGCAAATGCATTAAAACCTCGGGACCTAGTCCAGGTTTGAACACCAGATTGTATTAAACCGCTACAGACACTAGCCTACTAACAATGAACTTCAGACTGGAATGTAGTTGAGCCCTAATCAATCTCACACTGATCAAGGTACATTTGCGCTCCTTACATCTCTGAACCCCAGCACGATTCTACGCACTTGATTCCCTTAGATGATCTCACCCACAACCAAGAGTTGCTACGACCAAATTTGAAGACTTGATAAACAAATCTGTCTCACAAAGAAAAGTCTATTGGAATAGATAAATCTGTCTCCCACAGAAATACCTATGAGTTTTGTTCCGTCTTTTGATAAATCAAGGTGCACAGGAACCAACTGATAAATCTGACTTATATTCACGAAGAACAGCCTAGTATTATCAATCACCTAACAGTAATCTTAACCATATGGTAACGAAACGAGATATTGTGGAATCACAAACGATGAGACGAAGATGTTTGTGACTACTTTTAATATTACCTATCGGAGATAAATCTCAAGAAAATCTTAGCAAAGATAATACTCAATCACGATAGTAGAAGTAAGATCAGAACACACAACTGTAGAAAAATAGTTGGGTCTGGCTTCACAATCCCAATGAAGTCTTCAAGTCGTTAACCTACAGGGTTTCGTGAAAAACCTAAGGTTAAAGGAGAATCGACTCTAGTCGCAATTTATATCACACAAAAGGTGTGGGGATTAGGTTTCCCAGTTGCTAGATTTCTACCTTATATAGTCTTTTATATCAGGGTTTGCAATCTAAGTTACCTTGGTAACAAAGCATTCAATATTCACCGTTAGATAAAAACCTGATTAAACTCAAGATAATATCTTTCAACCGTTAGATCGAACTTAGCTTGTTATACACAAATGAAATGTACCTCATTTAGGTTTGAGTAATCGTACCTAAACATGTACACCATGTTGGCTCAACAGTAGTTAACCGAGGTTAGCTATATGAACACTCTCATATCAACCTCATTCATCTTAACCACCACAAGCTCAAATGACTCAAATTAAACTAGTTATATAATTGTTCAATTGCTATCTTCTCATAGAAGTATACAAGAACACAATTGAAGCAAAATCGGTTTGATTCACTCGAATCAATCTATGAACATTATAGCCACGGGTTGCAAAGAATGCATTCCTTAATATATAAATGTATTAGTTCATGAACAAACCAATTTTAGAACTTTAACCACTCAAGTATGCATACGGGTACGCATACCTAAGTAGCCGGTCTGAGTTTGGGTTCGCCAGTATGCGAACGGGTACGCATACCTTAGTACACTTCCAAAACCCAACAGAAATTCCTGGACATATACCTTACGCAAGTATGCGTACCGGTATGTGTACTTGGTACCCGGAATTCCACAACTTCAAGTACGCATACCGGTATGCATACTATAGTTCCGGTCATGGATCACATACATGCAAGAATGCATACTATGTTCATAATTCAATAGTTCTAAACTCTATTTCAATCATTGAAACTTTTCTAGAGGATGACAATATCCGTTTTCACACACTATTAACATCAAAGCAATTTTCAAGTTTACATCAAATGATTGTATCACACAAACCCTGTAAGATGTTACTCTGCGATTTTCACATGATCATCTTTTGACTTTCGTCAAGAATATAAGATGAACTTGATTGAAGCGAAATCTTACCAATACATATTTCGAGAAATATGTAAGCGAGTTAAACTCAGCTCGAAATCTCAAATGTGCATAACTGAATACTATATAGTAATAGGACTTTTGTCTCAATATACCTTTCCAAGTGAAAGAGTAGAAATAGACTTTCCAAGTGGAGAAAGAGTAGAAATAGACTTTCCAAGTGATAGATGAGTTTTAGTCTTCATATACCTTTTGTTGATGAAGTTCCACAAGCTCTCCTTATTAGTTCTTCGTCTTCAATTGATGAACGTCGTGAAGTCTAATGCTCAACTGCACAATCTATCCTAGTCCGAGACATTACTATAAGTAGACTAGAAATCAAAACTTATAGTTTTGATCACTAACATTGACAAACAAGCTTGAGATAGAAACTCTTGCGAGTTCGATCGAGTAGTGCTCTAACATTCTCCCCCTTTGTCAACTTTAGTGACAAAACTATCAATACATATGGATTACAAAATAAATAAACTTTGTAGCTTCTCATCCAAATGCTTGATCTCTTTGGTTCTTCAACATTACTCGAAATTTTCGTCACTTCCAAGTACTCGAATGATTTTAAACGTGTTCAACTCAGCATCATAGTTGTTGAAGATCCGTAGCTATAACAATGAGAAAATAATTGCTCTAAATCATTGTTATACAGTGTCATAGTATTATTACACAGCATCAAAGTTCAATTGTATCACAACTTTGATAACAATACTATCGTGATATGTATCACTCCCCCTTAGTCAATACTTCATCTCACAATGAAAACCACTCCCCCTTACATAATGATTCGTAAACCATATATATTTGTAGTGTGAACTACGCATTAGTTCTCCCCCTTTTTGTCAATATGAATTGGCAAAGGTAAGAAAACTATTGGGATCCTCATGAAATTTTCATAGAGATACTTCATGACCAAAAGAGAATAACATACCAACTTGTTTCGATGATTTCACATAGTTGAAACTTAGTGCATTCATCAAGGAGTTTATAAAGATACAAGATAACTCCTACAATATTCCACATCCGCACTCCCCATAAAGATTTGGAAATAAAGCACAAGTTCAGTTAAGAACTCTCCCCTATAAAATGTCATTCCCGAAAGAACAACAAGAGCGACCTTACTTTTACAAAAAAAAAGGATTTCTTTGGACATTAACAAATCACACGAAACATGAATTTGTATCCAAAAATCTCAAATAAATTAACCACAAGGAAAATGATCAAATTAATTGGCCATGCTCAACATAAGAGAACTTACGGAGCCGCACAATATATACACAAGGATGTGGATCAAGGAAAGACCAATACTGCGGAATAATCAAAGATTCATTCTATTTTTCATCACTATTTGCACAATGACATGTAATAGAATTAATCTTTGTAAACACTTATCTTCCATCAATATTTGCATAATGACATAATAGGCATAACTTTTGTAGTGAAAAGTTCATTCTATCTTTTATCAATACTTCCATACTGACATGTAATAGAGATAAATTTTGAACAAGTATGGGACAGTCAAGGCTCACGGACGTAAACAACATATCCCATAAAAATTTGCAATACATAAAACAATAAAGATTAATACTGCAAAAATCATCTTCCAAATAATTTAGAATTTAAATAAATAAATCTAAAATCATTGCAAGATGAAAACGTTGGCAATAGCTATGTGTACTCACAATAATGGCTATTCCAAACCCTAGTTATCCTTCTTAAAAACACAAGAATAAATTCTCATAAGAATTTTCCTAGACATTGAGACCTCTGAAAAATTCTTTATCGTCTCCGAACTCTTTGTCGTCAACAGCCTTGGGAACATAAGGTTCATGAAGAAAAGAGTCGATTCCAACAAACATTTTGAACTGATGCCGAACCAGGGACTTCTGAATTTCAAGAGTTCTCTAAACAATAGCCTTTATTTGCTGAATCTCCTTCCTTGTTTTCTTCAACTCTTCAAGAACACCAGAAAACTTCTGAGAATTTGAAGGAACAACTCTTGGCTTCCTCACATTCCTTCTTTTTCTTTTCAAAGTTGGAGGTAACGAAGATTTATCTTTTTCCTTCATGATTGATGGCTTAACAATCATATTAACATATTTTCCATCAGAAGACATAATGTTAGAGCATTGCTCGGTTGAACCCACCCAGCGTTGGTATGTCAAGTTTGGTTGTCATATTTTAGCGAATCAAAACTCATGTTAAGAGTCGCTTGATCATGTACTAGAGTCAACTTAGTATAGGTTAGCCTGAAAGTATTAGGATATGAGACATTACAAGTATTGCGAAATCTTGAAGATGTGAAGAAGCAAGGAGCTACAACGACAACAATCATCCTTCCACTTGAGGTTAGTGATATTTGACTTGAACTGTTTCATTCCCTAACGTATCTTTCAAGTCGTGCACATTGAAAACAAAACTGCGAAGCATATTTGAACTCTAGATAGACATAGTATTAAGGAATATAATACGAGGTTTTTTGCTTAACCATTAAACTTTGTGGATAAGACATCGTCATAATCATTTGAATGCTATTGTGATTATATATGGGTATGAGGTGAAGATTTCATCCTAGGGAACACTGTTTTACATGTGTTTTAAGAAAGTAAGTTCATAAACTTGTTTATGAACCGAAAGGAAATTGTCAGCCGTTATTGGTTTTGTTATTCATTGCATATCTTATGAACAACCAAAATGTGTGATTGAGTATAACCGTTCACGACTTGTTGTGTTCTTGGTATAACTATTCACAAAGGCCTGACTTATGTATTGGTATGACTTTTATTAGTGAAACCAATCTTAAGTAATCACCTGAGATGTTATGATCGGGTTTGTGATTTTATGTCTGACCAAATATGGGAAAGGGGAACCGAGCCTAGTAAGAGGTGCAGTACATCACAAAGGGGAACCGATCCTTGTATGAGGTGCAACAAGTTTATAGAAGCAAGGGGAACTGATCCTATGAACATGTGCAACACGTTTTTAGGCAAAGGGAAACCGATCCTATGGACATGTGCAATACATATAAGTTAAATACCATATATATGTGGGGAACTGATCCTAGTACCTAGTCAACCGAATTTTGGAAATCTAGTGTGACTATGCACAATACTCACATGGAAGCTAGAACCGAAACTTGTTTTGGTAGAACCGTTAACCCATGATTGTGATTGAATGTTATTTGATCAATCACATAGTTCTTGAAAGTCATATGAACCAATTATAAACTTGTTTGGAAGTGTGGAAAATCGGTTTCAAGGTTGTAAGTGTGAAAGAGAACTTACAAAGTTAAGATGTCGACATACTTTGAACACGTGCTATGAATGTTTATTTTTTTAATTGTTCAAAGTTATTCCTTAATAGCTAAGGGAAGAGAATCCCAGGATCGAAACATAAATAAGTTAAGAATCTTTTAATTAAGGTATTTAACTTCATTTTGAGGGGAAATAAGAATTAGTAATGTGCATTTACTAATTAGAGATTTTCCGAGAGATTTCGATCATTATTTTTGGACGGAGCATTTCCAGGAATTATGAAAACCGAATTTGTGCTTTAATGAATATCTTGAGAATATTTTTGGTTTTGGAAATTCCTTGGTGTCCAAACTTCCTTGTCTATAAATACTTGAAGTTTGCCTTTCTAGCAAACTAATCCTTCGTAACAACAAGCTTCCTCTTTGTTGTGTTGTTACTGGTGTAGCCGCCTATTCGGAGAGGAGAGTAACCTAATTAGGCGAAATCTCTTACGACCGCTCAGTTTAAAGTCTTCTTTGGGATTGAGAAGATCTAGCGTGTACCGTTGGTGGGAAACTAGATAATTACGGTTTATCTTTTGTTTTCATTGATTTGATTGACTAACGATGGTTGAACTTTGATTGCACCTAGTTTGTTTATGCTTGAGAATCTTCTCTTCTGATATAAGATTGTTGTTAGTTTTAAAGACGATCTTGTGATAATCCATTGTTAACAGAATCCGTTTTGTGCGTGATTACAAGAGATTCAAGTGATTGTGTGCAGGTTATTATTGAAGATCTAAGAAGATTTGAAGACGAAGAAGATATTGAATATTTCTGATTTGTGGGTTCATAATCTTTGGTGTGCACAATACTTGTTTCGGTAAAAGAGGATCCAATTAATGATCAGTCTATCCTTGTGATAGATTGGATTGATTAATTGAGTAGATCGGCATCAACACAATTCTTTGAATTAATAGTGTTGTTGGCTTAATCTTAAACGATTACTTCGGTAATTGAATATAAGATAGATCTAAGAACCTGACGAAGGAGTTTATATTAAGATAGACAGAAGAGCCTTTGTACGACTCATATCACTTGGTTGAATAGAGTTGATACCAAACAGATTTGTTGTTCCTTTACTGTTTGGAATACGAACCAATGGAATTGTCCAAGTACGTGACTAAGGTCGGAGGCGTGGTAATACAGACGGAACTAGGTGAACTATAGGTTTAGTTGCTTGGTCTCAACTATACGAAGTTAGGTGTAATTTTGTGTAGCGGCTTAATCCTGAGAGTATTCAATTCTGGACAAGGTCTCGAGGTTTTTCTACATTTTTGGTTTCCCCGTTAACAAAATCTTGTTGTGTCATTTACTTTATATTTCCTCATTATAATTTTTTTACTATAATTAAAGTAAATTACACAAACGTTAATTCATATTTACTTGATAAGTGAATCCTATTGTGTTTGGTTAAGTCCGAACCTTTTTATCAAGTAACATACTTTGTTGTTGTATTGCCTCGATCTCGTATCCATAGACGATCACACGAAGTGTGAACCGATTAGTTGTATTGTATCGACTCAGTCCATAGACAATCACTTTCGGAGAAAGGACTTATAGGTAGGAAAAGTTTTAGCTTAAGGTATATTTGGGTACCCTCGCCTTTTCAATCGGTATCAAAGAAGGAAAACACGAAAAGATATAATAATCTGTGTTTGGTGCATTCCAACCTATAAGAATGAATCTAATGAGTGATTCAGTTAACGTATGCCAAGATAACGAGAATAAGATCTCAAGGAAAACCAATGGACATTGGCCTCGAAAGTCTTTCGTAAATCAAAGAAAAAGTTTTTTACTATTGACTTGATTGGGAGTCAGGTTACTGATCAGAAAAGAATGAGTTTGAAACTCAAGAGAAATGTTTTGGATTCTACTCCAATTTCTAGTGCAAAATATTCTGAAAAGAAATTCGATTCACTAGTCTGCCCAAGTCCTGAATTTCGAAAAAAGTTGGAAAGAATTTTCAAACATTTTGAATAATATTCAGAAAAGGGAAAGATCATTGACAGTCTAGATGATGTCACAGAACTTACTGTTCAACTAAATGTAAGAATATGTGAAGGAAAGCGAGAAACACTCATTCTTCAAAATAATCTGGCAAATTATATGGAACAAAAACTGGCCTTGTGCAAGGAAGTTCATCATCAGACTACAGAGTGTGAAATTCTTACTCATTCGCTGGAGCATTCACAGATAAGGAATAAGGTCCTTATTGAGAAACTTCTTACTGTAACATGTCAAGAGGTATATCTAAAAAATGTTTAGAAAAGGACTTCCAACAATGAATTAATACCTTAAGAGGGCGTATAGAATGTCTTGAACATGAGACATTAGCATACTGCCGACTGGCAGATCTATATCAGACGGGTTCAAGTTCAAAGAACATACAATCCTAGACACAAGATGTAATTAAGGATATTGCATATAGCAATTTTCCTAACCAAGAGGATGGGATCAAAACCCGAGAAAAGGGACACAATAATGCTCCTAAGAAAAAGGAAGAAGAATATTCTTTAAAGGTATTTGATGAGGAAGTTCCTCATCCTAATGCTTAATCACATTAGAATGTGCATCCTTATGTTTGCCCAATCTTCGGATATAAGGAAGCACATATACCTGCGCAATCAGAATCCTACGAACATCTCTTATTCAATATAGAGAGAATACACAATCTACCTTAAGTATACTTTAATCATTCTTATGTGTAGAAAGGTTGTCTTACAACAATTTGTGTAAAGAGGATTTGAGTGGTTATTTTGAAGTATCTCTTGATACCAATTTTGGAGATAATCTCTTTGGAGAATATTGTGTTTCTGTAACACATTAGATGCGAAAATCTTTTCAAATCTTGTCAGAATTATTTATTTAAGGATGATATCTATGTTTGGAATGTGTTAAAGGTATTTCAGGTATTTGTACTCAACGTGTCTGAGAACTTATACAAAAGGATGTATTCTCAAACCAGATCTCAAGCACAACTTCTGAAAGCCTTGAGTGGAATGACTTCTAAGGAAAGTGTTCATCTTGATAATACCTTCAAGAAATCTGGTTGCGAAAATATCAATGATGAAAAGGAAGATGTGACTCATCTCCTTGTCCAAAACAGTTTGGATGCTAAGATTTATATTATCAATCTACAACAAGTCCTCCTCAGTACCATCGAAACTCATCATAAACGGGCAACATTACTAAGAACTGTTAGCCCTAACCAAAGGAAACTGATTAAACTTGGAATCGGTAATAGGGAGTATGCTCGGAATATTAATCGAAAGGTTAATGCTTTAGCCTGTGAACATAACCAAGGTACTGTGTGCAGAATCCGAGATATCAGTCGATATGTTGTTGATGAAGATCCTGAAAAATTTGAGGAAATTGAAGATGATCTTTGAAAACACCTATCTGAGGGTTAATAGAGATTAAGTTATTTGCTATTTTACTTAATCTAGAAAAATAGACATCAATTTTTGATTTCTTTCAATGATTATATTGGTCTATTATGAATAAAACTATTATGAATAAAACTATTATGAATAAAATTATTTGATTTATAATTTTTCTTGTGATAGTTTTCGGTTTACATAGCCTGTGCTTGAATGCTTTTATCTTATTGCTATGTATGTTTATGGGATGTCTGATTTCGGTTTTGCTACCTTAATATTCGATCTCATATATTGTGAACCCTTGTGGTTTGGGTGACTTTTTGATTTAGCAGGATTAAGTTCTAGCCCATGTTGGTAGGCTTTATCAAAGAATCATGAGGGGTTCTGGTAGAAACAATATGTGAAAAAGTCACAATATGTTGAATCGGTTTTGATTTAGCATAAAAGCATATGTGTTTCGACGGTTTTCAACTTTTGCTTGCAATTGTTAAAACCGATTTTCAACCTTTCTCTGGTAAAGGTTGATTGTTTTTATTTTTTTGTTTTTGCATAAGGATGACAACATGATGATATTTCGATATCAATTCTCCCTGGAAGAAGATGCAATCATATTAGAGAAGTGGATGCGAAATTTGAGGTAATAATCTTGTTATTTAATTGTTTTCCTGTTTAAGAAAATCCTGAGTTTATATCATATATATTTATTGCTTTTGCTTAACAAAATTTCGGTTCAATTGATGTTTATTCCATGATGTGTGTGTGGATGTGTGTGATTCAATTGGTTCCGGTTAAGAAAATTATTGTTATCTTGCTTCATTGTGTGGTATCAATTGTTTAGGCTTACAAAATTTCGGTGCAATTGCGGTGTTTTAATGCTTATGTTGTTTCAATTGCTTCATTGCAAATTGATTTATGTTGGTTTGTATGAATTATTTATGGCTTAACGAAATAAAAGGTGTACGGATGAGTTGTTTAGTCCAATTCTATTCCGGATAAGAGAAACTAAGTTAATTCTGATCTTAGTTAGACTTATCGAAGTGAGGTTTCGGTTATTCAAGTCTAATCGAATGCCTTAACAATAAATGCTAGTTAACTAACCTAGTACTTGTCTTGTTTAAAACTGAAAGGTCTAAGTTTATGGATAATTAGAACCTGATGAGAAAAATAAAATTATCTTTATTTTGGTCTTATCGAATTAAGCGGTTGTTTTTAAACAATCGGTTTAGCAAAGGGACTAAGGTGCTTAGTTGATTTTTGTTTTGCTAAACTAAATTGGAAAAATTGTTTTGGACAATTGTTTCCTTGGTAACATATAAAAATAAAACTACTTTTAGTTTCGGTTTTGATATTGGTTATCAGAACATGATGTGTGGAACCTCGTTCCTAACTCTACAGGTTGCAAGTCTATTTTGAGATTTGTAAGATTCTTTTCTTGTTGTCCTTTATTTCTTTCGTTTATTTGTCATTTTGTGATAAAAAGGGGGAGAAATATATGGAGTAAACAAGTGATACTGGCATTGATTTTATATTGATTGGTATCGCTAAGGAAAAGAACATTGGTGCTTAAACGTTTTATCTAAATGAAAGAGTGAAAGCACAGACTAAGGGCGAGTAACATGTCATATGAAGTGGTATAACAAAGACGTGCGGATTGAATATCTACCTATCTTCCTTAGGGGGGATATTTTATTTGTTATTATAATGTCAACAGTTGCATTTTCAAGGATTGAATGTAACCAGTTTACTGTGCTATTGAATCGGGAATCAAGCGTATGTGTAATGAATTCTTGTAATTTGTTTATCCATATGATGTAAGAGTTTTGTCACTAAAATTGAAAAAGGGGGAGATTGTTAGAGCATTGCTCGGTTGAACCCACCAAGCGTTGGTATGTCAAGTTTGGTTGTCATATTTTATTGAATCAAAACTCATGTTAAGAGTCGCTTGATCATGTACTAGAGTCAACTTCGTATAGGTTAGCTTGAAAGTATTAGGATATGAGACATTACAAGTATTGCGAAGTCTTGAAGATGTGAAGAAGCAAGGAGCTACAACGACAACAATCATCCTTCCACTTGAGGTTAGTGATATTTGACTTGAACTGTTTCATTCCCTAACGTATCTTTCAAGTCGTGCATATTGAAAACAAAACTGCGAAGCATATTTGAACTCTAGATAGACATAGTATTAAGGGATACAATAAAAGGTTTTCTGCTTAACCATTAAACTTTGTAGATAAGACATCTTCATAATCATTTGAATGCTATTGTGATTATGTATGGGTATGAGGTGAGGATTTCATCATAGGGAACAATGTTTTACATGTGTTCTAAGGAAGTAAGTTCATAAACTTGTTTGTGAACCGAAAAGGAAATTGCCAAGCGTTATTGGTTTTGTTATTCATTGCATATCTTATGAACAACCAATATGTATGATTGAGTATAACCGTTCACGACTTGTTGTGTTCTTGGTATAACTATTCACAAAGGCCTGACTTATGTATTGGTATGACTTTTATTAGTGAAACCAATCTTAAGTAATCACCTGAGATGGTATGATCGGGTTGTGATTTTATGTCTGACCAAATATGGGAAAGGGGAACCGATCCTAGTAAAAGGTGCAGTACATCACAAAGGGGAACCGATCCTTGTATGAGGTGCAACAAGGTTTATAGCAGAAAGAGGAACAGATCATATGAACATGTGCAACACGTTTTTAGGCAAAGGGGGAACCGATCCTATGGACATGTGCAACACATATAAGTTAGATACCATATATATGTAGAGAACCGATCCCAGTACCTAGTCAACCAAATTTTGGAAAGCTAGTGTGACTATGCACAGTACTCACATGGAAAGTAGAACCGAAAATTGTTTTGGTAGAACCGTTAAACCCATGATTGTGATTGAATGTTATTTGATCAATCGCATAGTTCTTGAAAGTCAGATGAACCAATTCTAAACTTGTTTGGAAGTATGGCAAATCGGTTTCAAGGTTGTAAGTGTAAAAGAGAACTTACAAAGTTAAGATGTCGACATACTTTGAACACATGCTATGAATGTTTATTTCTTTAATTCTTCAAAGTTATTCCTTAATAGCTAAGGGAAGAGAATCCCAGGATCGAAACATAAATAAGTTAAGAATCTTTTAATTAAGGTATTTAACTTCATTTTGAGGGGAAATAAGAATTAGTAATGTGCATTTACTAATGAGAGATTTTCCGAGAGATTTCGATCATTATTTTTGGACGGAGCATTTCCAGGAATTATGAAAACCGAATTTGTGCTTTAGTGAATATCTTGAGAATATTTTCGGTTTTGGAAATTCCTTGGTGTCCAAACTTCCTTGTATATAAATACTTGAAGTTTTCCTTTCTAGCAAACTAATCCTTCATAACAACAAGCTTCATCTTTGTTGTGTTGTTACTGGTGTAGCCGCCTATTCGGGGAGGAGAGTAACCTAATTAGGCGAAATCTCTTACGGTCGTCAGTTTAAAGTCTTCTTTGGGATTGAGAAGCTCTAGCGTGTATCGTTAGTGGGAAACTAGATAATTGCGGTTTATCTTTTATTTTCATTGATTTGATTGACTAACGGTGGTTGAAATTTGATTGCGCCTAGTTTGTTTATGCTTGAGAATCTTCTCTTCTGATATAAGATTCACTCAAACTAGTTCAGAGTTTCGACATGATCTTTAGACTGTTGTTAGTTCTAAAGACGTTCTTGTGATAATCCATTGTTAACAGACTTCGTTCTATGTGTGATTGATCACAAGAGATTTAAGTGATTGTGTGCAGCTTATTATTGAAGATCTAAGAAGATTTGAAGACGAAGAAGATATTGAAGATTTTTGATTTGTGGGTTCATAATCTTTGGTGTGCACAATACTTGTTTCGGTAAAAGATGATCCAATTAATAATTGGTTTATCCTTGTGATAGATTGGATTGATTAATTGAGTAGATCGGTATCAACATAATTCTTTGGATTAATAGTGTTGTTGGCTTAATCTTAAATGATTACTTCGGTAATTGAATATAAGATAGATCTAAGAACCTGACGAAGGAGTTTATGTTAAGATAGACAGAAGAGCCTTTATCCGACTCATATCACTTGGTTGAATAGAGTTGATACCAAACAGATTTTTTGTTCCTTTACTGTTTGGAATACGAGCCAAATGAATTGTCCAAGTACGTGACTAAGGTCGGAGGCGTGGGAATACAGACGAAACTAGGTGAACTATAGGTTTAGTTGCTTGGTCTCAACTATATGAAGTTAGGTGTAATTTTGTGTAGTGGCTTAATCCTGAGAGTATTCAATTCTGGACAAGGTCTCGAGGTTTTTCTGCATTTGCGGTTTCCTCTTTAACAAAATCTTGTTGTGTCATTTACTTTATATTTCCGCATTATAATTGTTTTATTATAATTAAAGTAAATTACACAAACGTTAATTCCTATTTACTTGATAAGTGAATCCTATTGTGTTTGGTTAAGTCTGAACCTTTTTTATCAAGTAACATACTTCGTTTTTGTATTGTCTCGATCTCATATCCATAGACGATCACATGAAGTGTGAACCAATTAGTTGTGTTGTCTCGACTCAGTCCATAGACAATCACTTTAGGAGAAAGGACTTATAGGTAGGAAAATTTTAAGTGTGAGGTATATTTGGGTACCCTCTCCTTTTCACATAATGCTTGGAATACCCATACGTACGGAATTGTGAGAGGAAATCACAAGATAATATCAAAAAGCAGTCTTATGATAAACAGAGTTTAAGATGAGGAAAAAAGAATGAAGGGTTACAGAACCTTTAAACATATATATATATATAAGTTCACGCACGCACAACTCTCAACCCTAAAGAGGGTAAAATTGTTGAGAATAACCCTATTTTATTTATTAAGCAGGGAAGTCCCTTCCAATATCAATTAGATATGAAAATAAGGACGAATTCCTAACTTGCAAAGCAACACTAACAAGAGAACAAAAAAATAAAACACTTCTCTTTTACCTAAAGCCTGAGGTGTGCACAATCTTGCCTCATTTGATAAGGCACATGAGACAAGATGCATCAACCAACACAAATAAGTTGTGTTGGGGTGAACAATAATCTTTCCATCGTAACCTTTTTGAAAGGAATTCATAGAACCCTGTTTCACAGAATGTTTAAACATAATTTTTTCTCTAGTGATCTAGTCTTTTCTTTGGAAACTAACTTCTTCAAAGAAGAGATGAGTTTACGCACCTCTGATGATTTTTGAACAAGTTTGAGCTTGTTTGCTAATCGATTCGCTTTTCGTTGAAGTTTGTTGACTTATCTTGCTTTGTGTTTGTACTTGAAACACTTTGAAAGTTCATGACCTTTTTGAGGACAATAAGAGCATGTCAACATGGGAGATGATTCATGAAAAAGTGGGGGTCTAACAACACCACCCAATATTTCTCTTATCAATCTGCATAGACTAACTCCGAAATACTTTGCTAGAGAATCAACTAGACAGTCAGACTCAATCTAGATAAAAAGTATCTCAAAGAGTTATTATCTCAATCTCTCGATTTGATTTCTACTCAAGCTAAAATCAATAGAGAGTCTTTATCAAAGAGAGGTAACTTGGACGGTACCAAAGACCAATGTCCAAGCATCAATCAACTACAATCAACAACCAAAAGTTGGATTAGGGAAGTTGATGATCACGAACGCACAACCTGTATTATTTCTATTATATAAAATATAATGCGGAAAAGAAATAACACAGACACCAGAAGTTTTGTTAACGAGGAAACCGTAAATGCAGAAAAACCCCGGGACCTAGTCCAGATAAAATACACACTGTATTAAGTGATGTGTTTTCAAAGTTGTTGTAGATAGTGATAAAAGGGTTGTTTTAAGACTTGTGAAGGCAATGAATTTTTGACTTAATAAAAATTTAAAAACAAAGAAAACTTATTACAAAATTGACTTCAAGATATTAGAAAACAACCAAGACACTGATTTCACTATTACACATGAATAAATTATGGTAAACAATCCAAAACTCTAATTATCTTTTAAGACTCTTATTTCTTAATTCACAAATAATCTGGAAAAATCTCAAAAATTAATTGTATCCTTAAGCATAGATTATCTAAATAGAGCATAACCTATCTAATTGAATCACAACTAATGAAGAAATTTTTTGCAAACAATTAAAAACTCTGCAAAAGCAGTGATTGAGTGAATTATAAATTATAAATTAGAGGAAATAAATGATTACCAATTATTCATGCGTAAATAGCTTCCTCACTGCCTTGGTTGTGGGAGAAATTAGCCTCTCATCATGTTGGAAACACGCTCAAAAGTTGATTTCATTTATGCTCAAAGATGGGTTTACAAATGATGAAAAGGGAGAAATAATTCAAAACCGGGTTTGTAACAATTATATTTGTTACAAACCAGAGAACTACGACCCTCGGCTGTCACTGTAGCAAAATAAGACTGCTGCCGCTGTGTCGCAAAAACTGTAGCAAAATAAGACTGTTGCCGCTGTGTCGCAAAAACTGTAGCAAAATAAGACTGCTCAGAGTGGGTCTTATGTTCTTCGTGTTCTTGGTGCAGCAGCAACAATGGAGGTTTCTGAAACTCTGATTTTTCGTCTCTGTAGTATTCTCTCTCTCCCAAACTATCCGTCCTCCCTTCGTACTAATCCTCAGCCACTTATATAGCCTTTCAACACCAAAATATCTCGTCATAACTTCATCAAATTCTCCATAACTCGGCTTGAAGAAAAAATATTCTTCGGATATTTTCTTTTCATTTTTGTCACTGATATTGATTTTCACACGTTCTGAAGCCTCCATATTGCCATATTTAACTTCTTCACACTCCAAATAGTGGTTAGGTTCTTCCAAACACGAGCATCACACGTCTAACTCGCTGTAATCCCGTGGATATCTTCTTCCGTGTACGTGCTGCCCTGTTTTCTTCTCACGGATTTTTCAGCCAAATTTGATCGAAACAAACACTCATACCAGCTTTGTTATGACATATCACGTCTACCCATTAAGTTTCAGCCCTTTAGTCTACCCAGAACTCCTTCAAGAATCGATCGAAAGTTACACAGTTGAGAATAAAATTTTCCCGCCAAAACGAATTTTTGAAATGTTGAAGATGGTGTCCCCCTAACCAAACTGGGGGTGCGAATAGCAGGTGCCCAACTGAGGTTCCCCTTATCCAAATTAAGGGTGCCTTTAGTACTTTTCTCCGGGAGTCCAAATAGCACTTTTTGAGCAACTTTTTCCACACAAGTGTATTTCTCCAAAAACACCTACAAACACACAAAACATCAAAATTAGTACAAAAATCGAGCACTAACAATAGAGACATTGAGTACAATTTAGACACAAAAATGTGTCTATCAAATACCCCCAAACTTATTATTTGCTAGTCCTCGAGCAAAACTAATAAAAAAAATAAAACCGAGTTAATCTCGGGAGGGTTTATCAGAGGTGTACCCACAAAACCATTACTTCTAATTGGTCACAAGTATCCAAAGAGCTATGAGGACATACATATTCTCAACCTATCTCCAAGTAACTAGAATGCCAGAGAAATCAAAGGTGTCAGCTCTAAAGCTGACTGAAGAAAAGGGGAGATACATCCGCAACACTGCTAGATAAAGAGATATCCGCTACACAGCTAGATACACATTGTAAGATGCGTTCGCTGCTTTACAGCTGGATAAGATTAGGAGAGAGATAAAGATGAGAGGGACATCTGCTACACAGCTGGACTAATTACGTGTGATGAGTCAAACCAGTACTAGAAAGATCTTGTGCCAGATTGAAAGCGGACTAACAAAGCAACCAAATGTATATTTTTTCGACTCTCTCATAGTGCTCAGTAGAAACAACGTCTTCTTCGGTCTTCAACTGTTGATGATAAACTATCGAACCTCACAGAACCTTGACAATTAACTCTTCTCTTCGATTTCTTGCTTGACTTATAAATTTCTACTTCCCTTTGGCCTTATTGAACAAAACGTAACGATGATTTTTTTTTTTTTTTTTTTGGAAACAAAAATTACAAGACAACAATTTACATGGCCATGAGAGAAGGACTTTCAAAACTTGGATCTTCGCAACTTGTGATGTCTTGGTATCATGGATTCTAACAACTTATATCATTTTCTCTTATAACTTCAACTTTGATTTTTGAATTATTCTTTTCCATTGTTGCTTCTAAACCTAAAACGTCTTCAACTTTCTTCGTAGATTTTGATGTCGCTCCGCTTGTTGATGATGATAAGTTTCTACTGAGAGAGAGTCGCAATCCAGTAACTAAGACTACATTGTGAGGTTGCTTTGTCTTTCTGGCATTTCCTGACCTACTTGCCTTTCCATCATGTATGGTTAGGTCCATCACGGTTACCCTCTAAAAGGAACAAGTTCTCTCCTGAATTTCAAGGATCTCAATGTCTTTTTCTCTAATGTCTCAAAAGGTTGTTATCCCTAGCATTCCAATTTCTATCTTTTCGGTGAGAAACAGTATGTAAACTTAGCTAACCGGATACCATGTGACGCTAGAAGTTTCAAAAGTGCAACTAAAAAGTTCTTCCCCACCCCCAAACTTAAATCTAACATTGTCCTCAATGTTTCTAATGAAAGAGCAATACCAAAAGTAAAATAACACGAGGAGAAGTTGGAAAGATAGTACCTGGGTGAAGAAAATCAAAAACTAATATACAACATACAACTTCCTCGATGGTCAATCAAGGGTAAACAGGGTCCTCCAGAGGGACCTCCTCAACATCACCTGTAGGAAAGGGCTCTAAAAAGGGTTTCAATCTCTGACCGTTAACCTTCGAAGAACTACTACCATCCGGTGTCTCAATTTCAACAGCTCCATGAGGAAAGACAGTGCGAACAATAAAAGGACCCGTCCACCGAGAACGTAACTTCCCAGGGAAAAGATGTAAACGGGTATCATACAGAAGAACTTTTTGACCTGGAGAAAATGACTTCCGTAAAATATTTCTATCATGCACAAGTTTCATTTTGTTCTTATACTCCTTCGCACTATCGTAAGCATCTATACGAATCTCGTCCAACTCATTGAGCTGGAGTTTCCTATGGGCTCCTGCCTTGTCAAGTGAAAAATTTAGTTGCTTAACAGCCCAATAAGCTCTATGTTCTAACTCAACAGGTAAATGACATGCCTTGCCATACACAAGCCGATAAGGCGACATTCCAATGGGGGTCTTAAACGCAGTACGGTAAGCCCATAAGGCATCAGTAAGCCTAGACGACCAGTCTTTCCGATTAGGATTAACTGTTTTCTCTAATATACGTTTTATTTCCCTATTGGAAACCTCTACCTGACCACTAGTCTGCGGATGATACGGGGTAGCTACCTTATGTGTAATACCATATTTCTTCATCAGAAGCCTAAAAGGTCCATTACAAAAGTGCGACCCTCCATCACTAATTATAGCTCGCGGTGTACCAAAACGTGTAAGTATATTATTTTTCAAGAACTCAATCACAACCCTATGGTCATTGGTTTTACACGCAACCGCCTCAATCCACTTAGAGACATAGTCTACGACAAGGATGTATAGGTTACCAAAAGAATTAGGAAACGGACCCATAAAGTCAATACCCCACACATCAAAGACCTCAACAACTAAAATAGGGTTCAAGGGCATCATGTTCCTACGGGAAATGGTTCCTAATTTCTGGCAACGCTCACAAGTAACACAGTAACTATGGGAGTCTTTAAACAACGAAGGCCAATAGAATCCACACTGCAATATCTTAGCAGCAGTCTTCTTAGCACTAAAGTGACCCCACAAGCATGATCATGACAAAAGGAAATAATACTGGACTGGTCACTCTCAGGTATACATCTCCTAATAATCTGGTCTGGACAATACTTAAACAAATAAGGATCATCCCAAAAGAAGTGCTTAACCTCGGCTAAAAACCTAGAACGATCTTGTTTACCCCAATGTTGGGGCATTCGACCAGTAACAAGATAATTCACTATATTCGCATACCAAGGTGCTTGGGTAACAAAGAAAGTTGTTCATCAGGAAAACTATCCCTTATAGGAAGGGATCATCAGGGAATCAACAACTAGCCTAGACAAGTGGTCTGCTACTACATTTTCGGCACCCTTTTTGTCTCTAATGTCTGGAGAAAACTCTTGCAACAAAAGTATCCACCTAATCAATCTAGGTTTCGTATCCTTCTTAGACAAAAGATATTTCAAAGCAGCATGATCAGTATATATGACGATCTTAGAACCTAAGAGATAGGGTCTAAACTTGTCTAAGGCAAACACAATGGCTAACAGTTCCTTCTCGGTAGTGGTATAGTTCAACTGGGCATCATTCAGAGTTTTGCTAGCATAGTAAATCACATGAAGTAATTTGTTTTCTCGCTGACCTAGCACAACACCAATAGCATAATCTGAAGCATCACACATGATCTCAAAGGGTAAGTTCCAGTTGGGTGCCTGGACTATGGGGGCGGTAGTGAGTAAAGTCTTAAGCTTCTCAAAAGCCTCTAAACAAGCATCATCAAAGACAAACTTAACATCTTTTGCAAGCAAGTTGCAAAGAGGTCTAGAAATCAAGCTAAAATCCTTAATGAATCGACGATAAAAACCTGCATGCCCTAAGAATGACCTAATATCTCTTACGGTTTTTGGGACCTGTAAAGTCTTGATAAGGTCAACTTTGGCTTTATCTACCTCTATACCCTTAGAAGATACGATATGCCCTAAGACAATTCCTGATCGAACCATGAAATGACATTTCTCCCAATTAAGCACTAGATTCTTTTCCTTACACCTAGTCAACACTAATGACAAATGATGCAAGCACTCATCGAAAGACGAACCAAACACTGAAAAATCATCCATAAAGACCTCTAAAAACTTTTCTACCATATCGGAAAATATGCTCATCATGCAACGCTGAAAAGTCGCAGGGGCGTTACATAGCCCGAAAGGCATGCGTCTATACGCAAAGGTACCAAAGGGACAGTAAAAGTAGTTTTTTCTTGGTCTTCTGGGGCAATAACGATCTGATTGTAGCCTGAGTAGCCATCTAGAAAAAGTAATGACTATGTCCAGCTAATCTCTCTAGCATTTGGTCGATAAAGAGAAGGGGAAAGTGGTCCTTCCTAGTGACCTTGTTCAATTTCCTATAGTCAATACAAACACGCCAACCCGTGGTCACTCGGGTCGGGATTAACTCATTGTTATCATTCTGGACTACAGTAATACCAGATTTCTTGGGAACAACCTGAACGGGGCTGACCCACTTACTATCTGAAATGGGGTAGATAATGCCTGCATCTAACAGCTTAAGAACCTCGGTTCGAACTACTTTTTTCATATTAGGGTTTAGTCTTCGTTGCATCTCCCTAGAAGGTTTGGTATCTTCCTCTAAATAGATCTGATGCACACAAATAGTAGGACTTATACCCTTAATGTCTGCTATGGTCCACCCTAAAGCTTCCTTGTTGTTTTGAAGGACGATCACTAGCCTACTTTCCTGATCACTATCCAAGTCGGAAGCAACAATCACAGGTAAAGTCTCAGACGGGCCTAAAAACACATACTTCAGGGTATCTGGCAATGGTTTTAGGTCCAACTTAGGAGGATCTTCTAACGAAGGAACGAGGGTAGACTTAGAAACTGGTAGTGGTTCGAACTTAGGTTTCTACCCGTTACTAATGTATAAAAAAGGGGTTGAATCTAACAAAGCATTCACCTCATTAATAACATTATCATCATCGAAATCAATCCAAAAGTGAGCAAGGAATTTCTCTAACGGATCTTCTAACAAAGTGTTTGGTAATGACTCCTCAACTAACGTTCCTATCATGTTTACCTCTTCTATGCTCGAGTCATCTAGTTCAGAGGGTAACTTACTAATATGAAAGACGTTCAGCTCAATAGTCATATTACCAAAATACAAGTTCATAATACCAGTTTGACAATTAATGATCGCATTGGATGTTGCTAAAAATGGGCGACCTAAAATCACTGGTATCTGGTTCTCTGGGTCAAGGACGGGTTGGGTATCTAGGATAACAAAATCCACTGGATAAATAAACTTGTCGACCTCAATAAGAACATCCTCGATCACACCATGAGGAATTTTAACGGACCCATCAGCTAACTGAAGTGTCATCTGGGTAGGTTTCATATCACCCAAGTCCTAGCTTGAGGTACACATGGTATGGAAGTAAATTCACACTGGCTCCTAAGTCAAGCAAAGCTTTCTCAACACAGTATTTACCTATTGTGCAAGAATGGTAGAGGACCCTGGGTCTTTATCCTTAGGAGTAGTGGTCTTCTGAATAATGGAACTCACGTGATTAGCTAGGAAGGCTTTCTTTTGGACAGTAAGCTTACGCTTTCGTGTACACAAGTCCTTAAGAAACTTAGCATAAGCGGGAATCTGCTTAATCGCATCCAACAATGGTAGGTTGATAGTAACCTGCTTAAAAACCTCCAATATATCATTAAAGTTCGACTCGCTCTTAGTTGGAACTAGCAGCTGGGGAAACGGGGCTCTGGGAACAAAGCCGGGCTCATCAGGACCCTCATTGGTCTCTTTAGAGACTCTATCAGTCTCCTCATTTTCTGGCTCAGAAGGGTGAACTACATGATTGTAGTTCACATGATTGTACGATTTCTCTGCTTTAGGATTGGGTTGAGTTTGACTAGGAAACTTACCTTTTTCCCTCAAAGATTCATTTATCTGACTAACCTTGTTTTTTAACTCAGAAATAACTTGGGAGTTGGCATAACCTATATTTTTACTTTCTTCTATCCCTTGAGCAACCATTAGGTTGATCTTATCAGAGTTTTTAATAAACGAGGCTAGAGTGTCTTCCAAACTTGTGATATTTTTATCCGAAGGGTTCTGAAACTGGGGTTGACCTGAAGTGTTCTTAGCATAACCAAAACCTGGAGGAGGATAAGAATTACTAGAATGACCTTGATTCTGGCCCTTAGACCAAGAAAAATTAGGATGGTTACTCCAACCAGGGTTGTAGGTTTCTGAGTATGGGTCAAACTTCTGACGGTTCTGAAACCTAGCGTTGTTATAGACAACATGGGCTTGTTCTTCACTAACATGACCTTCCCAAAACAATTTATTGGGCTCTACTCCACAACTAGAGACTTGAGCGGCTCTAATCCTATCATCAGGTTCAACAAGAGACCTATAATTAGGCTGATTCAATTCTAAAGCTTCTAACCTTCTAGACAAAGAAGCAAACTTAGCATCTGACTCGAAGCTTGTATCTACCACATTGATGCTACTTCTATTGACCAAGAGTCTTTTAGGGGGTTCAACACAAGACTCCCACTGTTGGTATTTTTCAGCAATAGCTCCTAAGAAGGTAAACGCATCATCAGCATTTTTACTGGTGAACTCACCAGCGCACATAGACTCGACCATGGCTTTGGTCGAATAGTCTAAACCATTATAAATAATCTCAACAAGTTTCATCTTATCAAATCCATGGTGAGGACACTGGGATAGGAGATCATTGAATCTCTCTAAAAACCTATAAAGAGACTCTCCCTCTTGTTGCACATTAGCACTAATTTTCTGCCTAACAGCTGCAGTTTTATGCTTAGGGTAGAATTTCAAATAGAAAGCAGCAACAAGTTCCTGCCATGTTTCAATGGACTCAGGTGGTAGGTTGTTCATCCAGGTCTTGGCTTTATCTCTCAAGGAAAAGGGAAACATCTTAAGTTTCAAAACTTCATCAATGAGGTCTTTTATTCTAACTGTCCCACAGATTTCCTCAAAGTCCCTAATATGAAAATAAGGGTTCTCATCATCTTTTCCTAAGGACATAGGGATCATCTGAAGAATACTAAGTTTTATCTCGAAATTATCCGTACTGGCTGGCAATTTAATGCACGAAGCTCGGTTGGTCCTAGTTGGTAACAATTAAACTTTCAAAGTTGCCATCGCTGGCACGGCTGAAGTACTAGGGGTACCTTCCTCACGAAGAGACAGATTTTCAAAACTGAAGTTTCCAAAAATGGGACTCTCAAAAGAAGAGTCTTCGAGCTCCCCGTCTTCACAAGAAGAACTACTAGGTTTATCACTAATCAAACGACCTAGAGTGTTTCTTTTCCAAGCCCGCTCTCTGATAACCTCGGGCATACACTAGAAAAACAAAAGAAAAAGAAAAGTCCTAAAAGGAAGGGAAGTTATATGCAAACACAAACAAGGCTGACTCCACCACAGCAAACCTACTGATTTCTAGCAAACAAAAAGCATGATGGCTCCACTTAGATTGTTTCTAGACCAGCTTCTAATCCTTCGAATGGGAATTCGTTACAATTTGAGAAAACCCCTATGGAATCAATCCGAGTCAAAGTAAGTTGAATAGAGGCGAGGGAAGCTGCGTAGAGCTTTGATACCCAAGGCCTCACCGCATTCCAAGGCGGCGCAGTCACGCATTCAACTCACAGAAACCATCATGAACTTCGAAGTATGCTCAAAAGAGTAACCAATATTTTTCGAACGACTTTCCTATTAAGCTCGTTACCCTATAGGTCTCGTTCTATTCCAAATTTTAGGTTTAGGTTCGCGTTTGGTTTTGTTTTCCTAAGGCGGGCAAGAAGAGAACGGTGATGAAATCCGAACCCTTATCTTGTATGGACAGTCCTTGCCCTTTACTAGGAAATTAAAGCAACCGTTTTCAAGTCCTCGGCATATATGCAAACGAAGGAATACAGTAACTCGCTGACAGGGGATTCGCGAGTGTTTCGAAAAACTTACCTCCCGTTCCAGACGGGCGAAGAACCACTGAAGTCGACTCGGGACACAACTCCAATGTCGTGTACGAACCCGAGGGGCCGAGGTGATATCGTAATCACCGTCCTTCTCTGCAAACAGTTTAATATTTAATACTACCCTTCCATGGGGTTTAAAAATAAAGGAATGTCCAAATGTCCAAGTCCAAAGTCCAAAAGAAAAGGAAAGTCTAACAAAAAATAATAAAATAAAAAAATAAAATGTCTCTCTTTTTTTTCTCTCTTTTTTTAATAAAAACAAAAAAAAAATTCTTCTTTCGCTCCTTTCGCTTTGTCTTTTACTCCAAGTCTTTAAGTATTCAACAAAGCTTTGGAAAAATTTTCTTTCGCTCCCAATTCCAAAATCTGTAAGGAAAAGACAAAAACCCAAAAACGTAAAGAAGAACAAATAAAATAAAATAAAATAAAAACAAATAAAAACCTAAAAAAAAATTAAAAACTCTAGCCTAAAGACAAGTCCGCGTCGGCGGCGCCAAAAACTTGATGTGTTTTCAAAGTTGTTGTAGATAGCGATAAAAGGGTTGTTTTAAGACTTGTGAAGGCAATGAATTTTTGACTTAATAAAAATTTAAAAACAAAGAAAACTTATTACAAAATTGACTTCAAGATATTAGAAAACAACCAAGACACTGATTTCACTATTACACATGAATAAATTATGGTAAACAATCCAAAACTCTAATTATCTTTTAAGACTCTTATTTCTTAATTCACAAATAATCTGGAAAATTCTCAAAAATTAATTGTATCCCTAAGCATAGATTATCTAAACAAAGCATAACCTATCTAATTGAATCACAACTAATGAAGAAATTTTTTGCAAACAATTAAAAACTCTGCAAAAGCAGTGATTGAGTGAATTATAAATTATAAATTAGAGGAAATAAATGATTACCAATTATTCATGCGTAAATAGCTTCCTCACTGCCTTGGTTGTGGGAGAAATTAGCCTCTCATCATGTTGGAAACACGCTCAAAAGTTAATTTCATTTATGCTCAAAGATGGGTTTACAAATGATGAAAAGGGAGAAATAATTCAAAAACGGGTTTGTAACAATTATATTTGTTACAAACCAGAGAACTACGACCCTCGGCTGTCACTGTAGCAAAATAAGACTGTTGCCGCTGTGTCGCAAAAACTGTAGCAAAATAAGACTGCTCAGAGTGGGTCTTATGTTCTTCGTGTTCTTGGTACAACAGCAACAATGAAGGTTTCTGAAACTCTGATTTTTCGTCTCTGTAGTGTTCTCTCTCTCCCAAACTATCTGTCCTCCCTTCGTACTAATCCTCAGCCACTTATATAGCCTTTCAACACCAAAATATCTCGTCATAACTTCATCAAATTGTCTATAACTCGGCTTGAAGAAAAAATATTCTTCGGATATTTTCTTTTCATTTTTGTCACTGATATTGATTTTCACGTGTTCTGAAGCTTCCATATTGCCATATTTAACTTCTTGACACTCCAAATAGTGGTTAGGTTCTTCCAAACACGAGCATCACACGTCTAACTCGCTGTAATCCCGTGGATATCTTCTTCCGTGTACGTACTTCCTTGTTTTCTTCTCAAGGATTTTTCAGCCAAATTTGATCGAAACAAACACTCATACCAGCTTTGTTATGACATATCACGTCTACCCATTAAGTTTCAGCCCTTTAGTCTACCCAGAACTCCTTCAAGAATCGATCGAAAGTTACACAGTTGAGAATAAAATTTTCCCGCCAAAACGAATTTTTGAAATGTTGAAGATGGTGTCCCCCTAACCAAACTGGGGGTGCGAATAGAAGGTGCCCAACTGGGGTTCCCCTTATCCAAATTGAGGGTGCCTTGAGTACTTTTCTTCGGGAGTCCAAATAGCACTTTTTGAGAAACTTTTTCCACACAAGTGTATTTCTCCAAAAACACCTACAAACACACAAAGCATCAAAATTAGTACAAAAATCGAGCACTAACAATAGAGACATTGAGTACAATTTAGACACAAAAATGTGTCTATCATTAAGCCGCTACAGACACTAGCCTACTCCAAGCTAACTTCGGACTGATCTATAGTTGAACCCCTACCAATCTCCCATTGATACAAGGTACAGTTGTACTCCTACGCATCTGATCCCAACAACACATTGCGTACTTGATTACCTTTGATGATCTCACCCACAACAAAGAGTTGCTGCAACCCAAAATCAAAGACTTGATAATAAACGAATCTGTCTCACACAGAAAAGTCTATCAAAAGGATAAATCTGTCTCCCACAGATAAACCCTAGGTTTTGTTTCGTCTTTAGATATAAAATTAAGGTAACATGAACCAATTGATAATCTGGACTTATATTCTCGAAGAACAACCTAGATTAATCAATCACCTCTCTACAATCCTTCCTGACTACACAAGCGGATTGTCGAGGAATCACAAACAGTGAGACGAAGATGTTTGTGACTTTTTTTATCTTGCCTATCGGAGAACTCTCACGATCTCAAGCCAATCAATCGATTGTACTCGTATGATAGAAGATGCAAGACCAGATCACACAACTACGATAAAAGTAGTATCAGTCTGGCTTCACAATCCCAATGAAGTCTTTAAGTCGTTAACTTGAGTTTAGAGAAGAAACTCAAGAGTTAATTGAGATCGGCTCTAGCGAGAGCACTAGTAGCACACAGACGTGTGGGGATTAGGTTTTCTCGATGCTAGATGTCTCCTTTATATAGCCTTCAAATCAGGGTTTTGCCTTAGGTACAAAGCAAAATCTATTCACCGTTAGATGAAAACATGATTTAGATTCAAGCCAATATCTCTCAACCGTTAGATCGAAAGACATAGCTTGTGACACACACTTGGTTACACGTTTACTGGGTTTGAGAAAAACCATGCCCAAACGAGTACACGTATGTTGGTACAACATGATAACCCAATAGGTCAACCATATGAGCATCTCATATTAATCATGTTCTTATTCACCATAACTAGTTCAATTGACTCAAATGAACTAGTTAAGAGTTGTTCAATTGCTATGAGATCTTATGTAACTACACAAGACACAATTTAAACAAAGATGATTCGATTCGATTAGATTCAGCTCATGAACATTATAGCCACGGTTTGCATAAAGCATTCCTTAATAATTAATGTTTCATGTTCAGAGCACATCTTTAGATCATAACCTATTAAGCTCACGAACAAGTTCGCAGACTTAAGTTAATCGGTTGAGTTTTCCAAACTCTGCAGAAATTCTCGGGTCGAGAACTTCCGCCAGTTCGCGGACTGAGTTCGCAGACTTAGCACACAAACGATTTTTGGAAATCCCAGCAGAAATTCTCGGTCGAGAACTTCCGTCAGTTCGCGGACTGAGTCTGAGGACTGAGTTCGCGGACTTGGAAAGCCAATTCCACAATCCTACCGATTTTTCTTGATCAACAAAATTCGAAAACTTCGGTTCAAGGAATACATGGTTATGTAATATAAACTCTCATTTCAATCATTGAAACATTCTGAGAGGGTGATATTCAGTCGTGAAGAACAACATACCTTTCTCGTCAGAGCAACCAAAGTGATTGAAACTTTCATAACTTTCGTCACTAGGTGAAGATAAACCTGATCAAAGCGAAACGCTTTACCAACACAAGATTTCGAGTAAAAGATAAGCAATGAATACTCAGCTCGAAATATCAAGTGTATATGATCTAGTCTATATAGCATACGACTTTTGTCTCATAAGAAGTAGGAGAAGAATAGATAGACTTTCGAGTGATAGATAAGTTCAAGTCTTTCACACACCTTTTTGTTGATGAAGTTCCACGGATCCTTTGTGTAGATCTTCGTCGTTGTCGTTGAATCACCATGAAGTCCTTGAGCTCAACTACACTTTTCCTATCCTAGTCCGAGACTTAGCTAATAGGCTAGAAATCAAGACTTTATAGTTTTGATCACTAACATTGACAAACATGCTTGATATAGCAACGCATGCGAGGTTAACCGAGATATTCTCTAACAATCTCCCCCTTTGTCAATTTTAGTGACAAAACTATTAATACATATGGAATACAAAAAAGATAAACTTTAGTGGCTCATATTCCATAGTCCAATCTTCAACGTTCCTTGAAATCTTCGTCCTTCCAAGTACTCCAATGATTCCAAAGGTTGTAAGTTTAGTATCATTGTTGTTGAAGATCCATAGCTATAACAATGAGAGAAATCGAGATTCTCGATCATTATTATACAGTGTCATAGTATTATTATGAACATCAAAGTCCAATTGCATCACGACTTTAACAATAATACTATGGTGATATGTATCACTCCCCCTTAGTCAATACTCCATCTCGATCATGGAAACCACTCCCCCTTACACAATGATCCGAAAACCATATGTATTTGTAGTGTGACCTACAATATTTCTCCCCCTTTTTGTCAATAAAATTGGCAAAGGTACAAGAACGGGTTCATAATGAAATTTCCACAAGAGACATTTCATGACCAAAAGAAAGACAACATATCATCTTAATTTAGGTGCAATCTTATAGCCGAAGCTAACATCATTCATCAAGGAGTTTTAAGACGCAAGATAACCCCTATAAAATTCCACAGCCGCACTCCCCGCAAGATATTACCATTAAGCACAAGTTCAAAAGAACTCTCCCCCATTTGATGTCATTCCCAAAGGAACAACAAGAGCGACCTTAATTTCGAAAGAAAAGAAGGATTTTTATTTGGACACCAAAAACCATGTGAATGATTTTTTTATATCCAAAACTCAACCAAAATACTCACAAGTAAACCCATGAATATTCTAATTGGAATACGCAATTAAAACAAAACCACAAAAGTGATCAATTTAATTGAAAGTGCTCAACATAAGTAAACTCACGGAGCAACAGGCTACGATTAAATTAATCATATGGAAGTGACTAACTTAACCGTTCAAGTACTCAACATAAGGAAAACCTTACGGAATACGTGACTACATTAACCAAAAGAACATGATAGTGTAGCCGTTCATATACTCAACACAAGAACTTGTGGAATATATGAAAACTCAATTAGATTAATTAAAAGAGAACCTATAATTAATCTAATCGGAATACAAATAACCAAACTAATCACCGAGGTAATCAATTTAATTATTTTGGGCTCAACATAAGAGATTATGGAACCCCGACTAAGATTATCATGAAACATGACCATCTTAACCGCACATGTACTCAACATAAGAAGGAAGACTTATGGAGTACAAAACTAAATAACCAAGGATGATTAATTTAGTTCATAACGCTCAACATATAGCATCTTACGGAATAACCAACAAAGCCAAGGTTAATCGACTTAGTTGTAAAGTGCTCAACATAAGACACATAATGGAGCCTTCACGGTAAAACATAATAAAATGGATCAATGAAGATCAATACCGTGGATAACATACAAGGATCTATTCTATCTTTGCATCATTATATGCATAACAACATAATAGACTTTATCCTTGTCATACAAAAGATTTAATCCTATTTTCCATCAAATACATGATTGCATAGGCATAACTTTTGTATATGTCAAAAGTCCATTCGTCCTTTCATCAATACGAATATCAATTCATGAACGACTTTACTTTTGACCGTAATATGGGACCTTCAAGTTCACGGATGCATACAATACATATCGCATAAAAATATTGCAATATAACAAACCAAGAAAATACTGCAATAATCATCATCCTCCAAATATTTTTAGAATTTAAAACCAATAAACCTAAAAAATAACATAAGAAGATGAAAACAAAAATAGCTATGTGTAGTCACAATCATCCCTATTCAAAGCACTAGTTATTCTTCCAACTAATCCAAAAAGAAGACATCCTAGGCATCTAAACTTAGTTTTCCTTGATGATTTCATACCTCTGAAATGGTCCATCAAAGTAGGAGTCACTGATATCCTTGACTCTGTTGACCATAGAGACACCATGTTCAAAGGTTAGAACGTTGACTTTTCGATCAATAGTGCGAGCATAATGACGAGCCTTTGCAGAATCAAGGATAACTTTCTTCTGATTTCTGATCAAGATATTTTGAGTACCAAGGCTTTTCGCCTGTCCATCAATAAGCTGGTTTATCTACAAATGAAGGTTAGCCAGTTTGTCTTTAACTTCATTCTGAACACGAATCAGACCCTTGACAGATTCACCAATCCTAGTGTTATACTCTTTTCTTTCAAGCATCTTCTTCCGTATAAACTCTTGACCAGAATCACATCCTTTGAGATCATCCTCAACCATAGGGTTAACTTCTTCTTTGGGAAAAGTTTCCATAAGGCTCCTTTCTGAAGAAAAATGAACCACATATAAGATAAGATTTATATATGTTCGTGAATACCCTGGCTAGAAACCCTAAATATCCTTGAAGCAATACGGGCGTTCGTGGGCTGACAAACCAAAAAGGCCCTAAAGAGGTATATTGTACAACATCCAAAACTTCCACCATCAAAAGAACAAAGTGACAATGAGAAGATCATTACAACAAAGGATATACAAACTAGAGACAATATAGCACAAAACTTGAGCATCTCTCAAAATCACATCCTTGTATCTCTCAAGTTAGACACAAGGATAGACCATTCTACTATTAGGTAGCAGAGGGATACATAGTCTCACCATCGGTTTTGAAAGAATAGCTGTAATTTCCTCTAGGATATCTTTTCTCAGCACTTCTAGTCCTTTCACCGCAGCTTCCAGAAAAGAGGGTGTGACTAGCAGTCCTTCTGGGAATCACAGGAGAGAAACCTTTCTGATAATAAAGTCTAGGACCTCTAGAGATAAGTTCTAGGGTATTTTCCGAAATTCGTCTCCACACACTGGACTTAGATTTATCAGATTCAATCTTATAAGCACAAGAATTTACAAATGTCCTATGTTGATTTCTAAGAGAGAGATCATTATAAGATGCCTGGTTTTCTGTGAAGGGAATCTTCACTGTAGTAGTCGTTCGACTATTTACTCCATTGACAGTAGAAAGAAGCAACTTGTGAAGTTCAGAAACACGTTTCTTCCTAGCAAAGCAATGAATAACATAGTGATTTCCTTTTCCACAGAAGGTACATATTCGTGGAGGAGAAGTAACAACAGGTACTTTTTTAAACTTCATATCCACCGGAGAAGATTGTAAGTTGTGAAAACTTTTCTTGACACAATCTTCTTTTGGAGAAAATTTCATTCTGTACAGTAACTTATGAGAATTAATTTGCGCAGAAGAATGTTTCTTTAACACAGATTTTTCCTTTTCCAAGGATTTGCACTGTCTACGGGCTAAGACAAGCGAAGAATCAAGTTTCTCCTTCTCAACACGAAGTTTGTCTAAATCAGATGAATGCGTCTTGATCAAACAACTTTCTCTAATTGAGCCTTCTTTAACTATCTTTTCAAGATCACATATCTTTTCACGCTGTATATTGTTTTCTTGAAGAAGTTTCTCAATTTCCTTAAAGAAAGACCCTATAATGTCATAGAGCACTTGTTCACGATCAATAGACTTTTCAAATTCATCAATGAGTTATACATGATTCTTGAGATCAACAAACTCTGTAGAATTTTTTGAAATTCTGGTGAGATCCATTTCAGCTTTAGCCATTATATCCAATGTCTCACTGGAAGAAGAATGATTCACACATGATGGGACATTCTTCTTACCTCGGGATTCGGAAGAATCAGCTAAGGAGTGACCCTTTGAGGTATTTCCGAGACTTTTGACAAAGTTGATAGATTTAGGAGGCATATTGGTATGCGTATGAGATTATGTCCACAGAGTCAGATCGCTACAAACACAGACTGATGAGGTCTTAACGTGTTTGCCTGCTCTGATACCAATTGAAAAAGCGGGGGTCTAATAACACCACCCAATATTTCTCTTAGCAATCTGTATGGACTAACTCCGAAATACTTTGCTAGAGAATCAACTAGACAGTCAGACTCAATCTAGATAAAAAGTATCTCAAAGAGTTGTTATCTCAATCTCTCGATTTGATTTCTACTCAAGCTAAAATCAATAGCGAGTCTTTACCAAAGAGAGATAACTTGGACGGTACCAAAGACCAATGTCCAAGGATCAATCAACTACAATCAACAACCAAAAGTTGGATTAGAGAAGTTGATGATCACGAACATACAACCTGTATTATTTCTATATATAAAATATAATGCGGAAAAGAAATAACACAGACACCAGAAGTTTTGTTAACGAGGAAACAACAAATGCAGAAAAACCCCGGGACCTAGTCCAGATTGAATACACACTGTACTAAGCCGCTACAGACACTATCCTACTCCAAGCTAACTTCGGACTGATCTATAGTTGAACCCCTACCAATCCCTCACTGATACAAGGTACAGTTGTACTCCTACGCCTCTGATCCCAGCAGGAAACTGCGTACTTGATTCCCTTTGCTGATCTCACCCACAACAAAGAGTTGCTGCAACCCAAAATCAAAGACTTGGTAATAAACGAATCTGTCTCACACAGAAAAATCTATCAAAAGGATAAATTTGTCTCCCATAGATAAACCCTAGGTTTTGTTCCGTCTTAAAATCAAGGTAACAGGAACCAATTGATAATCCGGACTTATATTCCCGAAGAACAACCTAGATTAATCAATCACCTCTCTACAATCCTTCCTGACTACACAAGCGGATTATCGAGGAATCACAAACAGTGAGACAAAGATGTTTGTGACTTCTTTATTTTGCCTATCGGAGAACTCTCACGATCTCAAGCCAATCAATCGATTGTACTCGTACGATAGAAGATGCAAGATCAGATCACACAACTACGATAAAGTAGTATCGGTCTGGCTTCACAAGCCAAATGAAGTCTTTAAGTCGTTAACTCGAGTTTAGAGAAGAAACTCAAGAGTTAATGTAGATCGACTCTAGCGAGAGCACTAGTAGCACACAGACGTGTGGGGATTAGGTTTGCTCGATGCTAGATTAGGGGTGTAAATTGGGTCGGATCGGGCAGCCAGCCTAATTATTAAATGGGACGGGATAGGGCGGGTAAGTGCATATCTTACCCAACAAATTAAAAGGGTCGGGAGGGTAGGGCTATCTATCTACATAAATTACCCGTGGCATGTCCAAGCCTGTTATGTTATTTGGACTCGGGCGGATAGGGCTGAACGGGCCTTGAATATTACAAATACATATATTTTTAAAAATAAAAAGAAAGTAATAATACACAGGTCATGAGCAATTCAATGAGGTTTAGTCATGTTCAAGACGTTCCAATCAAATTATTCATTCAAATAACAAAACTTTGAAGGAAAAAAAAACTCCTTTAGTGATTCAAAAAAATTTAACAAACATAAAGAGAAACACAGTAGATAGGAAAATACCTTATATTTTGTCTAAGATTTTCTCTATATGCTTAGCATATCTAAATTCTATGAAATAAAAGTTGAAAAATGCAGATTAGAATAATGGGGATTGACGGTATCAAGTGTCTGTACCGAGTATATTCTAGGATGAGAAAATGAAAACAACCATTTAGGCTAGGTAATGGGTAATATTGAAGGGCTAACAAGACGGGTGATAATGAAGGGCTAATAGGGCGGGTATTGGGCCGGGCAAGGAAATTTTACCTATGGCCTGCGCCCGCCCTCATATTTAAAAGGGCCAGGTCGGGCAAGCCTGTATAGGGCAGCGGGCACCTATGGGCTGCCGTGGGACAGGGCGGACGGTACAGGGCCTTGGGCTGACGGGCAAAATTTACACCCCTACCTTCAAATCATGGTTTTGCCTTAGGTACAAATCAAACTCTATTCACCGTTAGATGAAAACCTGAGTTAGATTCAAGCCAATATCTCTCAACCGTTAGATCGAAATACATAGATTGTCACACACACTTGGGTACACGTTTACTGGGTTTGAGAAAAACCATGCCCAAACGAGTACACGTATGTTGGTTCAACATGATAACCCAAAAGTTCAACCATATGAGCATCTCATATTAATCATGTTCTTCTTCACCATAACTAGTTCAATTGACTCCAATGAACTAGTTAAGAGTTGTTCAATTGCTATGAAATCTTATGTAACTACACAAGACATAATTGAAACAAAGATGATTCGATTCGATTAGAATCGTCTCATGAACATTATAGCCACGGTTTGCATAAAGCATTCCTTAATAATTAATGTTTCATGTTCAGAGCACATCTTTAGATCATAACCTCTTAATCTCACAAACAAGTTCACAGACTTAAGTTAATCGGTTGAGTTTTCCAAACTCAGCAGAAATTCTCGGGTCGAGAACTTCCGCCAATTCGCGAACTTAACACACAAACGAGTTTTGGAAATCCCAGCAGAAATTCTCGGTCGAGAACTTCCGTCAGTTCGCGGACTTGGCAAGCCAATTCCACAATCCTACCGATTTCTCTTGATCAACAAAGTTCGAAAACTTCGGTTCAAGGAATACATGGTTATGTAATCTAAACTCTCGTTTGAATCATTGAAACATTCTCAGAGGGCGATATTCAGTCGTGAAGAACAACAGACATTTCTCGTCAGAGCAATTTCCAAAGTGATTGAAACTTTCATGACTTTCGTCACTAAGTGAAGATAAACCTGATCAAAGAGAAACGCTTTACCAACACAAAATTTCGAGTAAAAGATAAGCAATGAATACTCAGCTCGAAATATCAAGTGTATATGATCTAGTCTATATAGCATACGACTTTTGTCTCATAAGAAGTAGGAGAATAATAGATAGACTTTCGAGTGATAGATAAGTTCAAGTCTTCACATACCTTTTTGTTGATGAAGTTCCACGGTTCCTTGGTGTAGATCTTCGTCGTTGTCGTTGAATCACCATGAAGCCCTTGAGCTCAACTACAATTTTCCTATCCTAGTCCGAGACTTAGCTAATAGGCTAGAAATCAAGATTTTATAGTTTTGATCACTAACATTGACAAACATGCTTGATATAGCAACGCATGCGAGGTTGACCGAGCTATGCTCTAACAATTCAGATGCCCGAGATGTGTAAGCATCTAGACACATAGTGGAACCTGAAAAATCCGAAAGAGAGTTTCCAGCAGAAACAAATAGATCCATTTTTTCTTCCAGACCGGTTGAGAATTCTTCTGAAAGAATATCAAGATTGATGTATGTATTGCAACAATTTATCAAAATCAATATTTTCACAAAGAAGTGCAATACTTGACTTCATTAGAATCATAGTTGTCAGACACTTCATCAAGAGTTGCAGCTAGACCTTTGTTCCCAATGTATTTTTTACGATTTGGACATTCATTAGCAAAATGACCAAAACCTTTACACTTAAAGCATCGTGGCATATCCTCGTTATCAGTTTCATCAATATCCCTGTTTTTAGCAGGAACACGCTTATGAGGTTTAACTGGTGACCTCGTTTTATCTCTGGTGAACCGTTTACTTCTCTTCAAAAGAAGATCCCTAAACTATCTTGTGATGAAGGAGACTGACTTATCAAGATCTCCGTCTGATGAATCAGCCTCAGAAATATCATCTTCAGAGATGCAAATACTTTTACTTTTGTCATGTAATTTAGTGTTCTTTTGTGCTTTCAAAGCAACATCCTTTCTGGATTTGGATGTATGCTCATGATCAAAGATCTTTAACTTCCCAACCAGAGTATTTCTGGAAAGAGTTGCAAGGTTATTTCCCTCAATGATGGCATGCTTCTTAGAATCGTATCTGGGTGGCAACGATTTGAGAATTTTCATCACAATGTCCTTTTCAGGAATAGTCTTACCCAATGCAAAAGATGCATTAACAATTTCAGACACTTTGTGATCAAACTCATCAAATGAAACTTCATCTTCCATAAGAAGGTTTCCTCAATCAAAATTTAGGTTTTGAAGCCTAGCTTCCTTTTCACAGGTACTCCCTTCAAATACGGTTTCTAAGATATCCCAAGCATCTTTAGGCATAGTGCAAGTAGTCACATGATGCTGGAGCTATGGGTTAATGGCATTAATGATAACATTTAATCCGTCAGAATTTTGCTTCGCATCAAGAATCTCGGCAGCATCATATTTACCAATATCCTTTGGAAATGTTACATCGCCTTCTGTAACTTCCGGAGGATAATATCCATTAACCACATAAACCCATGATTGAAAATCATGCGCTTGAAGAAAGGCACGCATAGCAATTTTCCACCATAAGTAATTTGAGCCATCGAAGACTGATGGCACGTTTATAGAGATAACACTTATGTCCATATTCAGATCGCTACAAACACAGACTTATGAGATCTTTAATGTGTTTGCCTGCTCTGATACCAATTGAAAAAGCGGGGGTCTAACAACCACACCCAATATTTCGTTCGGCAATTTGAATATAAAAACTCCAATATAATTTCAAGAGAATCAATTAGACAGTCAGACTCAATCTAGAGAAAAGTATATCAAAGAGTTTTATAATTCTATCTCTCAATTCAATCTGCAATCAGTAAATAGGAATTTGCGAGCCCGATTGAATATAAGAGAAATAACTTGAACGATACCAAAGACCGATGTTCAAGGATCAATCAATTTCAATCAACAACCAAAGGTTGGATTTACCAATTGATTGATTCAACATACAACCTGTGATATTTCTATTATATAACAAAATATAATGCGGAAAAGAAATAACACAAACACCAGAATTTTATTAACGAGGAAAACCGCAAATGCAGAAAAACCCTGGGACCTAGTCCAGATTTGAACACCACATTGTATTAAGCCGCTACAGGCACTATCCTATTACCAATGAACTTCAGACTGGAATGTAGTTGAGCCCTAATCAATCTCACACTGATCAAGCTACAGTTGCGCTCCTACGTATCTGAACCCCAGCAGGATTCTACACACTTGATTCCCTTAGATGATCTCACCCACAACCAAGAGTTGCTACGAACCAAAGTCGAAGACTTGATAAACAAATCTGTCTCACACAGAAAAGTCTATTGGAATAGATAAATCTGTCTCCCACAGAAATACCTACGAGTTTTGTTCTGTCTTTTGATAAATCAAGGTGCACAGGAACCAATTGATAAACTAAACTTATATTCCCGAAGAACAACCTAGTATTGTCAATCACCTCACAATAATCTTAGTCGTATGGTAAAGAAACAAGATATTGTGGAATCATAAACGATGAAACGAAGATTTTTGTGACTACTTTTAATCTTACCTTTCGGAGATAGATCTCAAGAAAATTTTAGAAATGATAATACTCAATCACGATAGTAGAAGTAAGATCAGAACATGCAACTACAGAGAAAATAGTTGGGTCTGGCTTCACAATCCTAATGAAGTCTTCAAGTCGTTAACCTGCAGTGTTTCGTGAAAAACCTAAGATTAAAGGAGAATCGACTCTAGTCGCAACTAGTATCACACAAGAGGTGTGGGGATTAGGTTTCCCAGTTTCTAGAGTTCTCCCTTATATAGTCTTTTATATAAGGGTTTGCAATCTAAGTTACCTTGGTAATAAAGCATTCAATATTCACCGTTAGATGAAAACCTGATTAAACTCAAGATAATATCTTTCAACCGTTAGATCGAACTTAGCTTGTTATACACAAATGAAATGTACCCTCATTTAGGTTTGAGTAACCGTACCTAAACGTGTACACCATGTTGGCTCAACAGTAGTTAACCGAGGTTAGCTATATGAACACTCTCATATCAACCTTACTCATCTTAACCACAACTAGTTCAAATGAAACTAGTTATAGAGTTGTTCAATTGCTATATTCTCATAGAAGTATACAAGAATACAATTGAATCAAGGTCGGTTTGATTCACTCGAATCAATTCATGAACATTATAGCCACAGTTTTTAAAGAATGCATTCCTTAATATATAAATGTATTAGTTCATGAGCAAACCTATTTTAGAACTTTAACCACTCAAGTATGCATACGGGTACACATACCTAAGTAGTCGGTCTGAGTTTGGGTTCGCCAGTATGCGAACGGGTATGCATACCTTAGTACACTTCGAAAACCCAGCAGAAATTCCCGTACCTATACCTTACGTAAGTATGCGTACCGGTATGTGTACTTGGTACCCGGAATTCCACAACTTCAAGTACGCATACAGGTATGCATAGTAAAGTTCCGGTCATGGATCACATACATGCAAGAATGCATGTTATGTTCATAATCCAATAGTTCTAAATTTTATTTCAATCATTGTAACTTTCTTAGAGGATGACAGTAACTTTTTTCACACACTATTAGCATCAACGCAATTTTCAAGTTATTGAAATAATCATAACGAAACATTCCAAGTTTACATCAAATGATTGTATCACACAACCATGTAAGATGTTACTCGGCAATTTTCACATGATCGTCTTTTGACTTTCGTCAAGAATATAAGATGAACTTGGTTGAAACTAAATCTTGCCAACACATATTTCGAAAAATATGTAAGCGAGTTAGACTCATGTCAAAATCTCAAATGTGCATAATCGAATACTATATAGTAATACAACTTTTGTCTCAATATAGGAGATAAAGTAGAAATAGACTTTCCAAGTGATAGATGAGTTTTAGTCTCCACATACCTTTTGTTGATGAAATTCCACAAGCTCTCCTTAGTAGTTATTCGTCTTCAATTGATGAACGCCATGAAGTCTAATGCTCAACTATACAATCTATCCTAGTCCGAGACATTACTATAAGTAGACTAGAAATCAAAACTTATAGTTTTGATCACTAACATTGACAAACAAGCTTGAGATAGCAACGCTTGCGAGTTCGACCGAGCAGTGCTCTAACACTACCAAAATAACGCCAACTCCAGAAGGAGCCATCCTGGAACACCTCCAAGTCTATTGCTGGTGCTAACACATCAAAATATAACTCACAAGGGGATACACTTCATGAGCAATGTTACCCACGGTAATCTCCAAGACTCCCTCATGTCTTACTCCATTTGGGTCGTACCCCCGCTGAAAAATCATAAACTAGCAAAAAATGGTTCAAGCATAGAGATTCAAGTAAAAACCATAAAATTCATGAAAAATTTCCATTAGCAACCTAAACATTCATTAAAAAGTGTTTTAGGAAATGGCATGTAGTTTAGAAAGGTTACAGGTCATTTGCAAGAACTCCGTCAGAAGCGTTTTTACACTGCCGTCTAGGAGAACTGGAGATGGCACTAATTAATGATTCGTATGTGTTGATGGTGTATTTTCGACAAGGGCTAAAATCGTAAAATCATGATACTGCATGTTTCTGACCCGACTTCAGGAATGCATGTGACGATTCATACTTTATGATCCGTGAACCGTTTCACGATCTCTGACTGAGTGAGCATTCCTCTCAGAGACATGATGAATATGTTTCTCGAAAAGCCTCCCTACTGAGCGTTCGATGCTACACACCTTTCATCATGACCTCTACGTATAATCAAATGATTGGGAGGTTCTCTGGACATAGAGAGACCCACCTCTACACAGAATAACGATAGGGAGGTTCTCTAGAAATAATTGTTTGTTAGAGGGATTAACGCCTTCAGGACGTCGACGCTGCATGTTGTTCCCCGACTATGTAGAGATACCGTGTATATATTCAGGTGGCTCTCTAGACATAATTGTTTTTTAGAGGGCTTAACGCCTTCAGGACGTCGACGTGGCACGTTGTTCCCTGACTATGCACCCTTCAGAACGAGTATGATGCTTCAACTATCTCATATATCGATTCTGCAAATAGATTAATTCTATCGTGACATTCATCCACTGAATTCCTAGAAAATAATCTATTATATCTCATTAGTCCGTTCCCTGAATCCCCCGGCTGGATTCATGGATTAGTAATAGATAGCCATTTTATCTCATTACTCCGTTCCCTGAATTTCTCGGATTCATGGATTAGTAATAGATGCACAATTCATAATTATTACTCCGTTTCATGAATCATTCTCCGCTGAATTTCATGAATTAGTAATAATTACTCAACAATCGGGCATCTGGACAATCACCGAGTAAGCCCCAATAAAATGGTGCAAGTGTACTCAACGATGATGATGCACGAAACAGCACCCAAATGCATGAACGAGCATTCGAAAATATGGACAAACGAGGAATCCTACACAAACCAGGAGAGAGAAAATAATAAAAAAATAAATAAAAGAGGCGCCTAGGGACCGGGCCCACCGGCCATCCGGTCATGCCACCATGGCCGGTCCCCCACGCCTCTTCCTTTATTATTTTTATTTTATTATTTTCATGATCTCATGAAGACTCCTTCATTCGAGCAACTTTCCTTGTTTGAGCAAAACTCACGGTTTCTCCATATTATCCTTAAACGATGAAAAACAATAAAAAAATAGGGGAAAGTGTCACGGGACCCGGGTTACCTAGCCGGCCGGTCATGCCTTAGACATGGCCGGTCCCACACTTTGCAATATCTTGTTTTCACAAATATTATTTCCCTCATCTCATGCAACTCCTCTGTTTGAGCAAAACCCTGGTTTTCCATATTTGCTCAAACCATGAAAAAGCCAAAAAATCAAACGATCACACGACCGACTAGGATACTCACGTCAAATATTAAAATATTATTATTTTAATATCTCAAAATATTGGTCGCATGAGCAAAGTTCTACTTTCTCATTCGAGCAAAATCAAGAATTTCAGTCAAAGATCAAACTCTTCTGAAAATATTGCTCAAACGCACACCAGAAAATACCAAAACTCTTAGGATTAAGACAAAGACATTATGCTGACACGAGCATGCTTCCTTGACCGACCAAGGCCGGCCCTAAGGCTTGCAAGAAGCCGGTCCTACACATCTTTATAATTTTGACCTAATTTGCTCAATTGCTCATATTGGGTCCAAACTCTTTCCAACTAACTTGGAATTTGCTCAATCGACCGTCAGCTGGTCCCACACCACCAAGGGCCGGTTCTATGCTCCCATGGACGGTCCCTCACTTCTCCATAATTAGGTTTTATCACCAAATGCTCCCTCGCACTGCGGAGGTCAGTGTTCGAACCCTTGTAATTGCTAAAATTTCTAAATGAACGAGATTTAGGAATAGTCTAGGGACCACTGTACCAAGCTATCAAAAAAAAAATATATATATAATCTTTGTTTGGTTTGATTTTTGACCAAAAGAGTTTCCATATATTGAATAAACATGAGATTCTTTATACTCAACATATCTTTGACCATTCGGGTTTGGGAGTTAACCGTGGTTGAAGTTTACTTGGTCAACTATCGCATTGATACTAGTGGTACTCCAGTGAAGCATAATCATAAAAGTGGGAATTAAGTGTTTGACCCTCACCTCACTCTATCTTACTCAAATGGGCTTTGACTTAAAACTAAATTTTAAAAAAATTAACCCATTTTATTGAAATGACCCTTAAAAAAGAAGGAGAGCTATTTGGATAAAGATGTTTGATGATGTTATCAAATGATAAACTATATCCTTTAAGGATATAATCGTCATGCCAACTTAAACATAACATGTCTCACAAATCATACGTAAGAATTCGACAAATTTTATATATCTGGAAAGCTTTTTCAAAGACCTACACAACGAGCTTAAATACAACTATCAAATTTTCATTTCATAAATTTTTTTATTCTCTAAGAATTTTTTAAAATTTTCTTCATATTTTATTGTGTGCAGACAATATACACACTGATTTTATGTGCAGGAAATACACACACTGATTTCTGTACGTAATGTTTTAAATTTTCTTCATTTTTTATAGTGTGCATGCAATATGCACACTGATTTTTGTAAATATTTTTGTAAATTTTCTTCATATTTTATAGTGTGCAGGCAGTACACACTGATATGCACACCGGTTATTTTGTTAATCCTACTTACTTCCTATAATATTCCAAGGCCACCAGAATAATTTGAAAATTTTATTAAATAACCCTGGGCCAAAAGAGTAAGACCCACATTTCCAGGGTCATAAGAATAAATTTGACATCATAAAAAGGCTTTTCAAAGAACCCTGATTTTGGGCATACTTAAATCTTACTAGGCATACTGCATAAAGACAAAAAAAGGTTGTGAAATAGCAAAATCAGATTACCCCTTAACCCAATTTTTTTTAATGGCAAATCTTCCCTTTACGTATTAGTGTCAGTAATATTGATTAGTGATTAAATATTTTGTTTAGTGATTAAGATAATTTTCAGAATTATAAAGGTTGTTTAGATGATTTTTTGGATCATGGTTCGGCGAAACAGGTTGAGGTTCGGCTCACATCTATGAGTCGAATCTACCAATTGATGAACGGTTCGGCTCACTGAATCTGTTTACTGCATGCGCCGAACCTATAATTTTCAATTCCAACCCTTTTGCTAGACACTAATTCGGCTTATATGAAAGTTTCATAGTAAGCCGAACAACATCCTGAATAGCTCGGAAAAAAAAAATTTACTGGTTCGGCTTATATTTCGAAAATCGTATGAGCCGAACATCAATTTTTTATTTTTTGGGTTAAAATATTGTTATTGGTTCGGCACATATTGAGAATATCGTAATAGCCGAACCTCGTAAATGTGTTAGGTTCGGCACATATTATGATTATCGAATACGCCGAACCCCTATGCATCTCTATCTGTGACTAGGTTCGGCTTGAAATTTCATGCCGAACTATTCATATACACTTACAGGAAGCTTTTGTGAAGAACAGTTCGGCTAAAAACGTAACTCAATTTTGAGCCGAACCCAACACTGTAACCGTCATTTAATCGACGAAAAACAGCAAATAGGAGATTGGGTTTGTAAAACTTGCTTTCTTATCCTCATTTCCGGAGTTGGAGATGCAGTTGGTTCAATTTCTGGTTCAATTGGTGGTTGATTTTCAGTTTCTACACCTTCATCTTCAATTGGTTCTTCTTCTTCAATTGATGGATTAGAAGACGACGATTTGGTTTGCCTAGTCCCTGCTTTTCTTTGTACGAGTCATTATGTGGTTGAGTTTAATCGACGATCAAATTTTTACGAATCGACAATTAATCACGATGATGATTTTTTTTTTTCGCAGGAGGGGGAAGAGTTCGGCTAGAGGAGGAGGAAGAAGAAGAGATGGTAAGGAAAACTGATTTTGATTTTTTAGAAAGCTGATTTTAGATTTTTGTATTAAGGATATATAGGTAATTGAACTACCCATAGAGTACCCCTTATAAGATCATCCAAGATGGGATATTGTTTTGTATGCCTAGAAAGATTTAGGTATACCCAAAATCAGGGTTCTTTTCAAAAGACCCGGTAGATCATTTTTCACCACTCTGTCTCTCTCGCATTGCCAATTCCAGCCCTATCACTGGGTTCGGCTTAGTTGTCCACCAAAAATGTAGGAAGGCATTATAAACTGGTACGGGAAGAAAGTAGAAAAGAAAGATTCTGATGACTGGGAGGCAGGAGGTATACCGGAAGTTTAATCGAAAGCATGAGGTATTGTGCAACCGCATCACCAAATTGATTATTGTATACTTGTAACCGAAAATCCTTATTGCTGGTTAAGATAGTCTGAAGACAATTACACAAGTGCTACCAAATATCAATTGCATCAGATGGGTTCACTTCCTACTCCACTATTAAACCCACTATCACCACAAGAAATTCCAATCAAAAATAAAATTTCAAACATAAAAACTTTGAATTTTAGTAAAATTCCTTCATGGATTTCTCTAAACAATTCTTCTTCTTCTTCTTCAATAGCTCAGAACAATCAAAAACAAAAAGGCCAAGTTGAGAATTTACATTTAGTTTCTCTAACTAAACAAGGAAAATTAAATGAAGCTTTTGAGTTTTTAAAACAAATGGATATACAAGGTATTACAGTAAACACCCAATCATATGAATGTCTTTTTGAAACATGTGGAAACATGAGATCTTTATCAAAAGGAAAGAAAATTCATAAAAGATTAGTCAAGTTTGTGAAAAACCCATCTGGATTTGTTTGGAACTCTGTGTTGAAGATGTACTGTGAATGTGGGTGTTTTTTAGATGCTCGCAAACTGTTTGATGAAATGCCAAAAAGGAATTCTTTTTCTTGGAATATAATTATATCTAGTTATGCTCAAAATGGGTTGTTTAGAGAAGCATTTGTGTTGTTATCAGTGATGGATCCAGTGGAGAATAAGTTGGTTTATGCTAGTTTAATTCAGGAAATCTCGCGCCTGGAACTTGGGAAACAAGTACATTCTGTGGTGATTAAGAACAGGTTAACTCCTGATGCTTATATCGACACAGCACTTGCCAATATGTATGCTACGTGTGAGTGCTTAGATAGTTCTGTAGCTGTTTTTGACGGGATGAGTGAGAAAACTGTTGTGACTTGGACAGGTCTAATGGCGGGCTATACACAAGCTGAACAACATAAAGAAGCTTTGGCTTTGTTCGTTAGGATGATGGAGGAAAATATTCAGTTGGATGAATATGCATATTCAACTGTTCTGAAAGTATGTTCTTTTCTGAATGATTATGATGCTGGCAGGCAAATTCACGGTTGTATTGTTAAATATGGCATAGACTCAGATGTTTCAGTCGGGACTCCATTGTTGGATTTCTATGTCAAATGCGGAAAACTTGATGATGCTTGTTTTGCTTTTAAGAGGATTTATCATCCAAATGATGTAACTTGGAGTTCCATCATCTCTGGGTACTCGCAATATGGAAAGTTTGAGGAGTGCATTGAAAGTTTCAAGAACTTGAGGTGCGAAGCTGATGTTTTGAATCCTTTTATATATACTAGTATCTTTAAAGTGTGTTCAGCACTTGCAGATTTGAATTTAGGTATGCAAGTACACGCTGATGCAATAAAGAGGTGTTCAATCTCTGAATTATGTGGCGAGAGTGCTTTGATCACCATGTATTCAAGATCTGGGAGGTTAGATGATGCGCGAAATGTTTTTGATTCAGTAGATGAACCGGATACTGTGGCCTGGACTGCTATTATTTGCGGATGTTCTTATCATGGACATGCTTCAGAAGCTTTGTTTCTTTTTGGTAAGATGAGAAGTTCCGGGGTAAGGCCTAATTCTGTGACGTTTATAGGAGTTCTCACTGCATGTAGCCATTCAGGGTTAGTTTTTGAAGCAAGACAGTATCTAGACTCTATGAGAAGTGAATTTGGTATTGATGCCACCATCGACCATTATAACTGTATGATTGACATTTACTCTAGAGCCGGGAATTTGGAAGATGCTCTGGAATTGGTAACTACTATGCCATTTGAACCTAATGTTGCGAGCTGGAAGAGTTTACTGGGGGGATGTTGGAGACATGGAAATGTAGAGATTGGAAAAATTGCATCCAGAAATCTCCTTCAGCTGGATCCAGAAGATACTGCAGGTTACGTTCTCATGTTTAATTTGTATGCTTCGGAAGGGATATGGGAAGAGGCAGCCCAAATCAGAAAGAAAATGAACGAAAAAAATCTGAAGAAGGATGTCAGTTGCAGTTGGCTTACAATAAAGGGAAAGGTGCATCGATTCACTGTGGGGGATAGACACCATCCTCAAACAGAAGAGATCTACTCAAAGCTAGAGAAGTTGAACAGTTCCTGCTTGCACCACAACAGAAGTACTCTTGCAGATTTAAATTATGATGGGTCATACCCTTTATCTGAGCAGAGAAAGGAACAGCTTCTTGATCACAGTGAGAGGCTCGCAATTGCATTCAGCTTAATTTCTTCTCCTAGAAATTCCCCTGTATTGATCTTCAAAAACCTCCGTGCTTGCCCCGACTGCCATGATTTCTCAAAACAGGTTTCCAAGATTACTGAGCGTGAAATTGTTATCAGAGATTCTAGCAGATTTCACCATTTCAAGGATGGACAGTGTTCATGCAACGATTACTGGTGAAACCAGGTAGAATAAGTTTCCTCGGCATTGTAAGTTAATGTAACTTGTTTTAATTCTTTCTTCCAGCGCATTGTTTGTGACGTTACTCTTATCTCATTTAGCTACATAAATATACTTTCTTAAAAAAAGAAAAAATGCGTCAGATGAACTAGATACAGTACAATTTAAAACTCGATTCAGTGACCTTCAAATTATTTCTCAGTCAGTCCAACTCAGATTCAGACCTTGAATCAGCCAATGTCCACCTGTAGATTCCGTTAAGAACCGGAGCAAAATAAAACCGGATATGAGAAAGAGTTATTTCAGACTGAATAAGGAGGTTACAAAACTTCCAATTAGTTATGCCAAAATTTCGGAGAATCAGCACAAAATGGGAAGGTGGAGGAGAGGATAGAACCATATCACAGATTTTCCGGGGTTGCACTTTTCGGCAGTTCTGGCGGGAACAAATAAAAAAAGGACGCGAAATTCGAAACGTTTTTACCCTTTCGGATCCCTACAAATACTCCCCAAGAGTGAAGTCATTATCCCAGACGAAACGTTTTTATCCCACCAACAAAAAGAGAAAAAAAATGGATTCACCAGACGAAAATTCTCTGGAGGAGGAGGAGGAGGATTCGTATGATTCATACGATTGGGAGAACCCACTGAATTCTGAAGAGGAAGAAGAAAGGTTTAACAGGAAACAAGAGACACAGGCAGATTATGAAGATAACTGGGAGTTTGATGACAGGGGTAATTTCGTTCCTTGTAAAATCAAAAGGACTGAAGTTGAAAGAAAGAAGCATGAATATGATCAAAGGGTTTTCCTTTTGATTTTCGGGAAGAGAATAAATATTTTCTACATTTTGATATCATGTTGGATATACTTTCGAGATTAACTGCTGTTGAAATCTTAACCTGCAAACTTGTGTGCAAGGCATGGCGTCGTGTTATCAGTCTTACCCAGTTCACGGATCTGCAAGCACGCCGTCACAACAGATTGTTTCTTCTAGATCAGCAACAGCAGAAGCAGGATCATCTTAATGGTGCTATGAGCAAGGTGAGTTTTCTTTTGTTAACAATGGAGAAAAGTAGCCCACTTTGCTATCTAGAATATGATCAGATTAAGAATACTTATTTCCTGAAAAGGGTTAATCTTCCATTGATTAAGAAGAGGGCTAATACATGTGTGTTGGTCGGTTCGTGCAACGGTTTGCTATGTTTTTCTTTTGCTACTACACATAATGTTGATGATCCTGCTTCCATTTATAATCCTATTACTAGAGAGTTTCTATATCTTCCGAGGTTCGAAATTCCGTATGAGTTTCTTGAGGGTACTTATAAAGGTGGTAAATCCTACTTAAAATGTTTCATGGTGAACGGATTTGGGTACCATCCTCCTACTGGTGAGTACAAAGTTATAAGAATATTCTATGGTAATGAACAAGCCTTGGGGAGAGTTCAAGTCTACACTCTTGGTACCCGTAAACAGTGGAGAAACAAAGGGGAAATTACTTATTCACTGTTTCGTCATGGTTATTGTCTATCAAGGGGTATGCATGTAGATGGGTTTTTTTACTGGTTGGAGAACAAAGACCGGAAGATTGTGGCTTTTGATTTAGGTGTTGAGGAGTTCAGCTTGCTCCCTGTGCCACCTTGTTATACCACCACTGGGTTTAACTCCTTCCAACTCCAAGTGATAGGAGGGTGCTTATGTGTTGTTAAGCAAACTTTAAGCGAAGGCATTGACATATGATCGTTTAAGAAGGAGAGCAGTGAATGGGAAAGCATGTTCAAACTAAAAATGAATGAGAGATGTCTTATGAATGTCTACTGGCCAATCACCCTTTTAAGGAATGGTGGGGTTCTGCTGCGGTTTAACAATGTTCTCATTTGTTATGACACAAAGACTGCATCTCGGAAAAAGTTTCTGGATCTCCATTCAGATATGCACAAGAAAAAAGTAGGTCCTTCGCCGTTGGTTGAAGCGATACCACACATCAACAGCTTTGTTTCGTTGAAAGCTCTAGACCTCAATACCAAGACAAGAAAGAAAAATGAATTTGATTCTGATTCTGACTAGAGTATCACGTTGAATATGACTAGTTTATTGCTGAATACACTATAACCATGTGTTTGTGGTGTCAAGTTTTCTTTTCTAATTTATCGTTTGAAACTGTATGATTTTCTAGTCTAACTAGCCTCTTATTTACAAATTATTAGAAAATCAATGCACAATTTTTTTTTGTCTGTGAAATCTTCTGATTCTTTTATTTGTTGCTTATGTGCTCTGTCATAGTACACAACGTTAACACCCAGTTTAATGATGACTATTTATCATGAACTCCAGTAGGGGAGGGATATAGATAAGCTTTTCTTAGAGATTTAATGATGATTATTTCAGAGGTAATGCTTAATGATGACTATTTCAGAGGTAATGTTTCTCGTTGTACTTGGTATCTTAACTGATTATACTAGCTAGACTACATCTTCAACAATTTTCGCTGCTCATTAATGGTATGCAAGTACACTATACTTCTGCTACCTCAGTGCATTATTGTAATTCAGAACTTGATTCCTTAAATGCAATTCATATTTATAATTGAGTATATTCATAATATTCCTTAACCAGTACACAGGTACTTTTGTGGATCAATTTGGGTGTTTGGATGAAGTACTTATAGTTAGTACCTAAGTTTGTAGTTAAATATTTTTCCATGTTTAAATTTTTTTCTTTTTTATTGTGAAATATGAAAACTGATGGTTCATATAGTGTTCTTGAACTGAACTTGCAATCTGCTTGAATGGGTTAGCATGATAAACAACTGGTGTGAGTGGAAAGGAGGATGCAATCCTTGCAGAGCTCACCTAGAGTAGATCTTTACCGAAATGAGACTGTGACTGTGAAATTTACGTCTGGTGTTTTATTTGAAGCTCAGTAGTCCTTGCAAGTCTTTGTATTTGTTTCTTCTTTCCATAGCAGGTATCACAGGCAGAACTCTTTAGTTGAAGTTGTAACAACTACTGTAGATTGTTTTTACAACTATTCTAGTTATCTTGACATAACCGAAAACCGCTAGAGGGTTTTAAAACATGCCATTTTGCAGGTTGCCACATGAATTCGACGTTGGACAATGAATTTGATATAGATGCAAAGTTATTTTCTGTCAGACATATCACTGTCGCCATAATTTTGAATAATATTGCTCCATATATGTTGCTAATTATATTTATTTTAGGCTGTAAACTTTCTGCACTTGGCCTTGTCAGACAAAGAAACACGGGGAGATTGCAAGCTTGATAGGCATTCCCAGAACAAGATAAGAACAAGATACACAAATAGTTCTAAGCTAGCTTCACTTTTCATATTTTTCAGAATAAATTGCTACCAAGTCATTGGCGCATAAGTCTTTTAGGGAAAATTTCGCATATGGTTTACTGAACGTGCATCCTTCTATTGATTTTCAGCTGTATGGAATTTCATCACCTCCAGAACTTGTAGCTTTAGGAGTTTAGACAGGAAGAGAGACTTCTGCCAAATTTGAGTGTAAGCCAAGTGTAAAAATACACATAAGCAAATAGATAGGATAAAGCCAGTTGGTCATATCAAGTAGAGCTCAAAATTGAGGTGTAGGTAACTGAAAATTGAAATGAGTCTTGGCGCCTTATCTTCCTGCATAACTCGACCGCCAAAAAACCTTGTCCAGAGATCATCAACCCACAATCGCCCTCTTACAACCCCTAATCAAAATTCAGTTGACAAGACCAATCTCGTCTTCCCTAGGAAAGATAAACTTATTGATCCAACTGTGTTATGGACCTCCTCTATTGCTCGTCGATGTCGAAACGGATATTTATCAGAAGCTGCCACAGAATTTGCTCGAATGAGGATTGCTGGTATTGAGACGAATCAAATTACGTTTACAACTCTCCTATCGGCTTGTGCGGACTTTCCGTCAGACAAAACCCTCTACTTTGGAGCTTTAATCCATTGCTATCTTTATAAATTAGGCATGATCAAAGATAATGTTATGTTGGGTACTGCCATTGTGGATACGTATTCAAAATGTAGGCATGTCGATCTCTCTCGTATGGTGTTTGATGAAATGACTGTAAAGAATTCGGTTTCTTGGAATAGTATGATTGATGGGTATATGAGAAATGGAGATGTCGAAGATGCTATACAGTTGTTTGGTGAAATGCCTTATAGAGATAAGATTTCTTGGACTGCATTGATAGGAGGGTTTGTTAAAAGAGGTCATTTCGAGGAAGCTCTTTCGTGGTTCAGAGAAATGCAGATTTCTGGAACTGAACCAGATTATGTCACTATTATTGCTATCCTTACTGCATGTGCTAATATGGGTGTGCTTGGGTTAGGGATCTGGATACACCGGTTTGCTTTACAGAGAAATTTGACTAACGAAGTTAGAGTTAGGAATTCACTGATTGATATGTATGCAAGATGTGGGTGTATAGATTTTGCTTATCAGGAATTCAGTAAAATGGAGAAGCGAAGCCGGGTTTCTTGGAATGCTTTAATTGTGGGATTTGCTATGAATGGGAGAGCGGAGGATGCTCTTGATCACTTTTCTCTTATGCAAAAGGAGGGATTTGAACCGGATGGAGTTAGTTTTACGGGGGCACTTACTGCATGTAGTCACGCAGGATTAGTTGACAAAGGGTTGCAGCTATATGAAACAATGAAAAAGGTTCACAGAATTTCACCTAGAATTGAACATTTTGGTTGCATAGTAGACCTTCTTAGCCGTGCTGGAAGATTGGAAGATGCAATGCAGGTAATAGAAACCATGCCGATGAAGCCAAATGAAGTTGTCTTGGGATCATTGTTAGCTGCATGTAGGAATCATGGAGATATTAGTTTGGCGGAGAGATTGATGACTTTCCTTGTTGATTTGGATCCTGATACTGATTGGAATTATGTGCTTCTTTCTAATATTTACGCAGTTGTTGAAAGGTGGGATGGTGTTGGGAAGATTAGGAATAAAATGAAATCCCTTGGCATAAAGAAGAAACCAGGATTTAGTGCCATTGAGATTGGCTGCTGCTATCACGAGTTTGTGGCTGGAGATAAATCTCACTCACAAACAAGAAATATTTATTCAATGCTCGAGCAACTTTCTTTAGGTTTTAGTTTATTTGGAAATGCTCCTACAACCTCTCTAGAAGAGTTTTCAGATATTGAATTTGCAAACCAATTGAATTAGAGCGTTATTATTACATTCAAAAAAAAAAAAAATCATTGTTGTTTGATCTCTTTTTATCTTAATGTAATTTGAGGGAAAATGGAGCCCATTATGTATGCAATGACTTGTTGTATAATCTTGATACTAATGAAAATAGAGTTTCCGATATAACAGAAATGGAAAACATAAATTGTGAAGCATAATAAACAAAAGTCAAGGACTCAAGGGATCTAAGTGATGACGGGAGAGTTTACTGGTCAACTGCACAAAATGGAAGAAAACAAAATCCATGTGATTATATCTGATTTCAATAGGTAAATAATCGGTAACTGATAGAAACTTAACAAATACGTGTCTTCTTATATTTTCAGAATCCTAGAAGACTAACTAAACTAAAATGTGATCTGAATCTGATAAGGAATCACAACTCCAATGCTTTCGGACATAATTTTGGTGCCAAAACTTTTATTATTTCAAAATAGAATTCAAATTTCAAAAACCAACTCAAATTTTCAAACATCACCATTCACCAACAAGATCTTCAAACTTGCCTGTAAGTTGCAACTTGATATTTGAATTTTTGAATTTTTGAATTTGGATCTTCTAGTTTTTGTCAGTTGATGTCTCAATTGATCATTGTGCTTGATAATACTTCATAGAGACCACAAACCATACTTTCATCTCTTCAACAACTTCTTAGACTCGAGAAATTTATCAGATTTTCCTTTGTGCAATTTATTAATGATTGTTACCCTTTACTAGCTTTGTCTGAAGTTTGAAATATGAATATCGTAATCGGAGGAAGAACAAGTATCCTCTGGTAGCGAACTACTAGATAAGATAATGAAAAGATGAGGATAGAAACACTAGACACACCTTGTATAATCTTACCAATATTAATGACTCAATATTAACTTTAACACGCTGATCTTGGATATACTCTGGATCTCGATCACGTCACAGATTACAAGGATTTATCCAAGATGTTTTTAACTTACGTTTGTAATTACGTTAATTATAATATGAAAGTAAGGTAGAACCACATACATTCAAGATTTTATTAATTGGGAAAACTGTCTGGAAGAAAAACATCGAAACCTAGCCTAATTTTGAACATGCTCAGAATTAAACGGCTACATAAATTGACTACCACAACTTCGTATAATTGAGACCGAATGAACTATCCTAGTTACTCAGTTTTCTCAGTATCCATGTGCTTACAATCAATCTGGACGACGCACTTGAATCATCTAAAAGAATCCACTGCCAAGTGTTGTTTCACCTCTGTAAAAACTTATGCAACCCAGTTCCCTAAGGACGTCTTAAAAATAACAAGGAATCAAACTATTCGCTGACCACTAAGATCCAACAAAAATATCAAAAATACTATATGATTAATTTAGAGTCAAGGATCTTCCGTCTAGATGTAAATATCAAGATATACCAGATCCGAAACTCCTTGAACAAGATCAATCAAGATCATGATTGCAGAAATAATCAGTCTTGATTCTACAAGTTAAGTTGTTAGTGCAGCGGATATATTGAAAAGAAAGAAAAAGGGATAGTTTGTTCAGACCTTGAATTATTCCTAGGAATAATTATGAACAAAGATAATTATTTAGACCTCAGTTTCCCGACTATAAACAAAAATCAGAATTAAACTTGAACTAGTTCAATAAAATAAATTTTATTAATCAAACCAATTGTCTAGAACAATAACTAGAAGACCCTTAAATAGACTTGGGAAAAAATCCTAACTTGTTGTTCGAGCATTGCTCGGTCGAACTCAAAAGTGTTGCTATATCAAGCTTGTTGTCAAATTTAGTTGTCAAAACTATATTTTTATTTATAGTCTACAATTAGTTAAGTCTCGGTCTAGGATAGTGTAGTTGAGAAACGAGTCAGTCATCATTTGCGTTTTCTACAGTTTGAAGGCGAAGATCAACTGAAGTTGTTGGAGAACTTCATCAACGAAAGGTAAGTGAAGACTGAACCACCTATTTCTCAAGTTATATTCACTTTTCCATCCTTGAGACGATTGTCGCATAACTAATTAGACTAGCTTGGATAGAAAATAATTTCGAGTCGGGAACTAATTATTTAGTTTGCGAATTTCTCGAAATATAATGACTAAGCTTAATGAAAATTTGTTCATACTTGATCAATTTCGGTGGAGAATAATTTATTGTTCAAAAGCAAATCATGATTCAAGTTTATTATTCAAAAATAGCCTGGAACAGTGACATGTCTCATTGATGTTATTCAGGAATGTTTTGAAATGATTTAGAGAAATATTGAACTACTATATTCGGAATACAAGACAACGTTATCAGTCCTACAAACTGGGAAAACGGTTATATGTCCGAAGCCGTATTACATGTACTTGTACACGTAGCGGAGTAGCTATATATCGACTTTCAGATTTGTGTGATACGCATACTCGTATGCATATCATGGGAAAATCTAATTGTTTCATGATCCGGATAGGTATGTATATTCGTATACAAATCATTTTGGAACTGTGGGTAAGGGAACCTGGTTAAAGTATCAAACCGGTATGTGAGCCAATATAGTTCTACGTTCTATAACCAATTTAGTACCAAAACTTGTACGCAAACTGAAATGTTTTGTGAAATCCGAAACCGGTAAAATTCTTAAGTTTATAAACCGGTACGTGAACTGAAAAGTTCTGTAGACTCCGGAACTTTGAATCACATCAAAATTTGAAAAACCACACGTGAACTGAAAAGCTCTGTAGACTCCGGAACTCGGTAGTTGCTTATAAGTTTGCAAACTGGTCCGAAAACTGTGACTCAGCCGACTCACGAATGGTTCAAGTATTTGTAGCTTGTACATTTACAAACTATGTCGGTTTTGATTCAGTTGCGATTAAATTATTTTTATGAGATGATTTACATTTGATCAATTCTCTAATTAAAACTAGACTCATTTGATCACATAATTGTGACTCAAGATTTATGTCTTTGTGAACATGAAAATGAGTGTTAAGCTTATAAGTTCAAATCGGCTAGTTTCGGCTAATCATGTTGGATATAGTCTTTATACACGTTTCGGTTACGGTTTACCTAACCATAGTGTATATATTTTTTATGTGAATAAGATTCAAATATTTCATCTAACGATGAATATTGTTTGCTTGGTTCCAAAGTTATCTTAGCTTAAACCTAAAGCAACATGGGCTTTGAATTCTATATAAGGGGAACTATTGGCAACTGGGATCTTTGAATCCTGACACTAATTCTTGGTGTGTCCTAGTTGTGTCTAGAGTCGTCCTGTCCAGAAACTCTTTTAGGGTTTAATGACTACAAATACTTCATTGGGATTCATAAAGCCAGGTCCAATTATATTTTATCTTGATAACTCAAGTATCCTGATCTTGATTGTTTGTAGAGCTTGCTCCATCAATCGAGATAGATAGTAATCACAAAGTTCTCTTCGTCTCAGATTTTGTGATTCCTCAAGTTTTATACTTGTGAGGTGAATAATAATCTAGGCTGCACTTCGGGTTGCATAAGTCCGGATTTTGAGGATAGCCAGACTTCGATCAAAATTGTTATCGATTTCCATCACCTGGATCTTTCGTTTGATCTGATCATCCATTTAGATCGTAAATCAGGAAATCAATTATAGGCTTAATCTGTGGGAGGCAGATTTGGTTTAAAGTCTTCAATTGAGTTGAAGCCACTCTTAGTTGGTGTGACTCCTTCTAAGGGAATCAATTGCGCGGAGTCCTGCTGGGATTCAAGAGGCATAAGGAGTGCGACTATACCTGAATCAGTGGTTGACATATTTCGGGCTCAACTACATTCCAGACTGAAGTTAATTGGTAGTAGGCTAGTGTCTTTAGCGGCTTAATACAGTTTGTGTTCAATCTGGACTAGGTCCCGGGGTTTTTCTGCATTTGCGGTTTCGTTAACAAAATTTCCGGTGTCTGTCTTATTTCTTTTTTCGCATTATATTGTTTATCTTTATAATTGAAATATCACAGATTGCGCGTTGATCAATTAAAGTAGATACGTCCAACCTAGTTTGTTGGATAAGACTTGGTTGATCCTTGGACATTAGTCTTTGGTACCGTCCAAGAACTCTCTTTGTAGTTAGGATCACAGATTCAGTTCTGTAAACGTTTTAACAACAAGAGAGAGGGAGAGATAACTCTAGGCACTTTCCTTGATTGAGTTTTTACTCTCGGAGTTGTGTTGAGTTTGTCCATACAGATTGCCTAAGAAAAAGTTGGTTGTGTATTTTGGTACCCCCAATGTTTTTTACATGTGCGATAAGAGAGGATGAAAACAACCCAAAACTGACTCAAACTCAAAATTTGCTATTTTTGGTAAATTTGAGATTTTACTAAATAATGAAAGTACTTAATAAAAGAAACTACAGGCCACAAACGTCGACTCAAACGGACTCCTAACGAAGAAGTTATTAGCAAAACAAAACTTTCCTAAAACGGGTCTTAGATGCTCGAGATAATGGAATATGGCTAAATTTAGAAGACCAAGGTGGTCATAGACCCCTTTTCATGATTATTGGGCCGTTTCCCATCAAAATAGACACTTGTTGTGCTATTTCACAACAGCTGGGTCTTTTGCCTCCAAATAGGCATCAGTTGGAGGATGATGTCAAATAAACTTTGCATGTTATGTTTTTAAGGAATGAGATTGTAACAACTTAATAGAAATGGAATAAATCAAAGTCAATATCCACTAACCTTAATATGAAGGATGATGTCTTCGTTTTTCTTCAATCTTTAACTCTTCATTGAGTAACTAGATATTGTCTCAACGTTTATATTATCCTAAGTCTAACCTAACGGAGTTGACTTTAGTAAGCAATTCAAGCGTCCGAATTTTGGAACTAAACTTGAAATATCAATGCTTGGTGGGTTCAGCGGTGCTCTAACAGATAATATTTAGATGCTCTAATAAACCTACTGAAAATCATCAAAACTTAGAAAGTCGGATTAGTTTTTATCTATAGGAGACATCCTGTGATCTTTTATAAAAAGTTCCAGCTTAGCGGTACCACGAAGATGAATTTTTTTTATTCAAACTAATGTCTCGATATTGTTGTTAGGTGGACCCAGTTGTACATGTTCACAACAAACCTAATTTTGGGTATTACGGCCAATTTCAGCTATTGTAGCATTTACACATCTTTGATGTAATGCAAACCACAGAGTGATGCAACTATTCTGTTTAAACGTAAATCAATCAATCAATCGTTAAAAAAAATATATATTAACGCAACTGTATTGTATCAGCTTGTCCATTTAAAGATGTCTGACTTTTAAGTTGATGAAATTAATGGACTACTAGTTACAATATTACCAGATCTTACATCTCGAACTCCCACTTTAAGAATCATTGCACACATGCTTTTTGGAGATTCTCTCGTCTTGAGGTTCCATGATCTCTATAGATAATCTTCCCATATTAGAACCTTATTCGAATGACTGTACTCTGAGAATATGATCTTCCTTTGGTAGTGTTTTTATGACTTTTGAGTGATAAATAAGTTCAAGTCTCCATACCTTTTAGTCGATGAAGTTTCACCAGTTCCTTGAGTAGTCCTTCGTCTTGTATGATGATCTCCATGGAGTTCTTGAGCTCAACTACACTTTCTATCCTAGTCCGAGACTTAGATATAGTATACTAGAAATCAAGACTTATAGTTTTGATCACTAACATTGACAAACATGCTTGAGATAGCAACGCATGCGATTTCGACCGAGCAATGCTCTAACAATATATCTAATTTCCATATAGCTATCCAAGAAGATTCAGGTAGGTCTAGGCTAACTATTTCAGTATTAGTTTCATTCAGTTTATCATATAAGGATTTCACTGTGTAATCTCCTGACTTTGTTAAAGTCCATCTAAGTTGGTATTTTCTAAGAATAGAATATGATGCTTATCTTTAAAGAGAGGAATGTTCCTAATTTTGTTAGCAATATCTGCAGGTAAAATAGAGTTTATGATATCCATATCCCAAGAGCTAAAAATTGGGTCAATCAGGTCTGATACTAATTTAATGTGAGTGTATTATACTGGATAAATGTTTTCTAGTATGTCCGTTAATACTGGGATCCATTTGTCCTTCCAAATATTAATATCCTGACCATTACCCACTTCACAGAAGCTATATTTATATATTAGTTCTAAACCTTGACTGATGCAGTTCCAAGTCCAAGAACCATTGGTTTTTGCTTTGTCTCTAAGGGCACAAGATTTTCGAAAATATCTAGAGCCCATTGTTTTGACCCAGAGAGCGTCTGGTTCCTTGATTAGTATCCATGCTAACTTAGCATGCATTATAAGGTTAAACTTCCTAGCATCCTTGAAGCCTAAACCTCCCTTTTGAATTGGTTTACAAAGGCTTGGCCATTTTTGGGATAAAAGCCTTTTCCCCCTACTTCTTTGCCCCACCAGAAGTCTCTCTGAATGACATTAATTTTATTTGTTATTCTTTTTGGAAGGATAAAGCATCTCATCTGGTAAGTAGGTATATTGGCTAAGACTGCTCTGTTTAGGATAGACCTACTAGGTTAGGAGAGAATAGGCCTTTCCAGCCTTTTGCCTTAGATTCCATTCTTTCTAGGATGGGTGCAAATGTTTTTATTTGGATCATCCATAAACAGGGGATCTCCTAGATAGGGATCTTTAAGACTTATGTGTTTTATCTTTAGTAATTTAGACATCATTCTTTGGTGTTTTGGGGGCACTTTTTTTCCAAAGAAAACTCCAGATTTTTCAAAGTTAATGAGCTGACCAGATGTTGTACTAAAGATTTCTATGGTGTCTAGTAGGTTTATACATTCTACAAGGTATGGTTTGACAAAAAGGAGACAGTCATCAACAAAGAAAAGATGTGATATTGGTTCACTTTTTGGAGTTATCTTGACTCCATGTAAAATTTTCTTATTCTCCCGTTGAAGAAGAAGCCTAGAGAAAATTTCCATACAAATAATTAAAAGATATGGTGAGAGAGGATCACCTTGACGTAAACCTCTTGAAGGTTTAAAAGCTTCTCCTGTGGAGCCATTTAAAAGAACAAAAATTGTAGTAGTTGAGATGCATTGTTCTATGAGCAAGCAAACATCACCACTAAAGCCAAAGGAGGATAAAGCATAAAAAAGAAATTTCCAATTAACCCTGTCAAAGGCCTTGGACATGTCTATTTTTAGGCCTAGGCCTCATGTTCTAGCTTTATTGTTTTTGAAAGAATGTATAATCTCATGTGCTACAATAATGTTATCAGAAATTTGTCTAGAGAATAAGAAGGATGATTGAAATGGTGAGATTATTTTGTCTAAGAATGGTTTGATTCTGTTGACTATTATTTTTGCTATCATTAGTACAAAACAAGGTTTGGATAAGTTTTCCTTTGTTAGTGGCGGTCAGGATTTGTCCTGCAAAGATAAATCAAGGGGTGTGGTTCTCCTGACCACCTACAACTCGCACGCGTGGCATTAGTTCCAATATTATGAATGAAAAATGAAAAATCAAGTCAAGATATGGATTTTCAAAAATTATAACGGAGAGGTTCGAACTCATGACCTATTGTGTCATAAGAGTGACCTCTAACCAGTGTTCCACCTTGGTTGGAATTAATTGAAAAGATAAATCAATGGTGGTGGTTTGTTCAACTTAAATATCATAATTGCTTTATTAATTAGTGTTTCACTAATTGCACAAAGTTTGCCTTTGTTAGTGGCGGTCAGGATTTGTCCTGCAAAGATAAATCAAGGGGTGTGGTTCTCCTGACCACCACCTACAACTCGCACGCGTGGCATTAGTTCCAATATTATGAATGAAAAATGAATAATCAAGTCGAGATATGGATTTTCAAAAATTATAACGGAGAGGTTCGAACTCATGACCTATTGTGTCATAAGAGTGGCCTCTAACCAGTGTTCCACCTTGGTTGGAATTAATAGAAAAGATAAATCAATGGTGCTGGTTTGTTCAACTTAAATATCATAATTGCTTTATTAATTAGTGTTTCTCTAATTGCACATAATAAATATTCTATTCATTATAAACTGTTCTTTAATCAGTGTTTCACTAATTGCTCATAATAAATGACTAATCTTTTTTTAATTAAAAATGTTTTCTAAATTTATTATAATATTTATTTCTATTAATAAGTAATTTTGATAAATAATATCAATAGACATTTTTGGCGACAATGAGTAGTAGAAGAGGTGGAGGCCGAAAGATTAGTGGTGGTTAAGGGAGGAGCCAAGCACAATTATATTTATTTTTGTTCTTTTATCGTAAAATGGGATACAAAGTCCATTTTTCACATGTATCCAACTTGCCAAGAATTTTTCTCCCTCTTTCCTCAAAATCATGGCTCCGCCCCTGATTTGTGGTGGAAGAAGTAGTGACGGTGAGTGTTGGTGAGTAGTGATGGACAATATTAATTTTATGTTGTCGTTACAACATCGATAACATCGTAGTGTGGAAGATGTGGTTGGTTGTTTTTAACACTTTTGATAAATGAAGGTACCATATATTTCAGGTATGATATCATACAAGACAATATTTTCATGATCGTAGTTGGATCACCCAAATGGTACCCCTGTTATCTTTGGTACTATATCGTATAAATCATGATTTTATAATGTTAAAATAAAATTGATTGCAATACAAAAAAGAATATATACACGGAAAAATAATAATGAAACTAACCAATTGACGACATTTTGTTCAATCTAAACCTCATACATGGCATTTGTGATTGAAAATTAGAATTGCGTCCAACAACCTACATGGGGTGTGCGGCAGTGATGGTGGCAGTGGTGGAATCAAAAATTGACATTGAGGAGGCCTACTTTTTTTTTAAAGAAACATGTAAACTTTGGTGGACTAAACCATATATATATATGGACAAAGTACTATTCATAAAATAAACTAAAACATTTATGTAGTTATTAAAAATTTAAGGGGTTAGAGCCAGGTTAGTCAACCCTTGGCTCTGCCACTAGGTGGTGGTGGATAAAAAAATGGATTCATATATATGGTTTTATGGTGATGGAGGGTATTGGTGAAAAAAAACATATTATGCTAATTTCGTAACGCCAATATGTAACGTTATATTATAAAGTATAACACGTGGTTGATCATTCTAATGTTAAAATAAACTTGATAAAACACATGTCCTTTTTAAAAAAAATTGATGCAATCAGTTGCCATGTTATGTAATAACTAAACGAACGACACGAATCAAGATCAGAACATATGAAATTATTTATTATTGATTTGTCTATGTAAAGAGTGTCTATGAAATTATTTAGTATCAAATCAAGGTCATAATGATTAATTAAATTTCTATTATAAATGTCCCTTTAGTAATCTAACATGAATACATAATTTTATTAAAAAATAATTTTACTAAAAACTATATTGATTCTAACGGTGGGTGTTTGTGAATGGTGGAGGCGGTAACATTACTATTGGTGGAAGAAATAGTGGCGGAGGATGGTTTTTATGGTGGTGGGTGTTGGTAATAGTAGTGGATAATAATAGTTTTTGCTTTTTAGTGAGTTTTATTGACCGAAAAAAAAAAATCTTCACAAAACATGCAACATTGTATTGTGAAATATGTAATTGGTTGTTTTTAGCACGATTGATAAGGACAAAAACCAAATATTTTGAGGATGATACCGTAACGTATAAGACAATATGATCATGACTGTTGGATCACCGAAACGGTATCCGTATTATATAAAGGAAATTGGTGTACCCGCGAAGAGAACATTATCGCTCTCTCAAGTACTATTACATTCTTTTTCCTGAAAGAACATAATTTCGAGTTGTTTCGCGACAACTACCTACAAAGACAACAACGTACTTTCACTCAATTCCCGATATAAAGCCTTATTGGCCGGGAAAATGTATTTACATTCTAAAATATTTGTTTGAACATTATGTTTGTTCATCAAAATCATCATAAAAAACTCTAAATCATAAATCTAAATTTTGCCTCCGATGTTTATAGAATATTTTTTATATTTTACATTCTCAAATCATGCGACCTCTTGATTACAAATCAACAATATCAAATTACGGATCAATATGTATAGGTTTCATTCACTGGTTTAGAAGGTATAATAGATACAGATGGGTAGATCACACAAAGCAGAACATGATTGAGAATAGTTCAATAATTTGGTCAAGAAATAAGGTCAAAAATTTAAGATTAACTTTCTATAGGACTAATTAGATCGTCTTCGATAGGAGCCGATTAAAATATGGATTAATAATAATTTCCATGTAAGACAATTGCAAAACATAGTTTGGCTAAATTTGCCTTATAAAGAGTGGTCAAGATTTGTCCTTCAATTGCTATGTTATGTGAGAAGAAGGTGATATCTAAGATTGAGGTACAACTCAAATCTATTAGGTTCATACCATTTACAACTAGACGCCTTGAAAAAAACTGACGTGTTGTTATTATTATTACAGTTAAGGGATACATTGACCACACTTACGCAAATAGCTCACTTCGAAAATGATTGGTGTTGCATGTACTGTCAAATTAATTAAGGAAATAAATATAGTTTCCTTAGTTACAACACATTTCCCATATTCTATTACAATTTTAAAACCCTTATCATCTAAAACACCACAAGAAACAAGATTTTTGCAGATGTCCGGAACATGAAGAGCTTCATTCAAAGTGAGAGTCTTGCCAGAAGTGAGCTTGAGTCCAACTTTGCTTTTTCCTACTCGAAGTTGCAGATGAATTACCCATATAGAGTGTCTCGCCTTCCCCTACCTTATTATGAGAGGTAAACATATCTCTGTTTCCACAGACATGTTTGGTAGCACCAGAGTCTACCCACCAGTCTCTCACATTTTTTACCAAATTTACTTCACACCCCGTGCCAGAAAATTCATCTTTGTTGTTTTCAACCAAATTACCATTATTTTTCTTTTTAAGGTCCTTACGGTTTCTACAGAGCGCCATATGTCCAGGATTTCCGCAAGCATAGAAATCACCCTTAAGGCCAGAAGCAGTGTCCGGAGTATTTTGGATATAGTAACTTAGACGCGTGTAAGACTTATGTTTTTTTTTTTATTTTAGTTTTTCCACAATCTATTTATTTAAGAGAAATAAACATTGGAAAATACATAACATCAATAAAAATTGGACAAATTGCGTTTGGCAATAATGGCTACTGATGGTCCGGAAACGGCAAAATAAAGGAATTGTTGTAGAAGAATTGTTGGGATATACAATGGATTACTTGATACGAATGAAAGAGGTATAACTATTTCGATTCTGAAATCACATAAAGTTCACAGTAGAAGATGACATCAAGTTTAAAGTTAGTAACAAACATAATATGGCTAAATAAAATGTTAAAAACAAACCGGATATATAAACTTAGAAAGCCGTGGGACTTGAAGAGGCCAATTTTGAAAACTACAATCTTAGAAAGCAACGATCCACAATACCATAAATGTTTTATATAAATATTCAACGTAGAAGATGTCAACTTTTGGTAAAGGATCTATTGACAACCTATTAATTTGAAATAGGATCAGGGAGTACAATATGTGTTCAAGGTTCTTTATGAGGTAATGTGTCGCCAGATTATATTCCAAGTGAAGTTAGGAACATATAGAAGTGACAAAATGCCCAAGACTTTTGAAGTTACCAAAGCCTTCGTTAAGACGAACTGCTGGGCACAATACTTTGTTGAAGATTTAATGGTAGAGATTCGCATATATACAATCCCTTCGAAAAGGTAGTGGGTACACATTTTAAACATTGTCATCTAATGGATGTTGAAAAATTATAGGAAAATCATGTCACATTGGAGAGTTTGTATCATCCGTTCGATGCAAAAAAATACTATTCTTTGCCTATTTGGAGGATCGACAACATGATCATGATAGATGAGTCAGCTGGAGCGAAATAGGAGCATGGAGGGGCCTTTTATGGATGATATTAATTTGTTGATTTCACTGAGATGAGCGCTGCTGACGACATGTTTCAAAAAAATATTTAAACTTCCATGTTCATGTAGAGCATTATCTCATTATAAGCAATGAACCTAAATAAAAAAGTGTCTGAAAGTTAAGATTATATTTCTTTCGTTTGAGCAAATCTCCGGCGGTAAAATATTAAAGGAAAAAACAAGAAAAAAAGAGAGGAAAATCCCAACTATTTTTATGACAAACCCATATTAAATTATAAGGAGTTGATAAGTATCCAGACACAAATTATATAATATATTAAAAATGAACCAACATCATGATCTGTGCCGTTGCGGCACGGGTTAAGGGCTAGTTACTTTATAAACTGTGTTACATAATCCTATTGGTCTAAATTAACTGGGGTTTTTGGGTTGTTTCACCTTGGGTATAAGGAAGAGATGTGTTTTGTTTAGTTCAGGGTTTAATTAAAGTTTTCAACGAATAATTAAAGTTCCAAGACTAGGTTGTCATCATGCAACAACCAAATAGATACGATTCTAACTTATATAACTCTAAACATGACCTACAGGATAAAGACCCCACCTTGCTAGAATTTTTTTTTGATGGTCTGAGACCTAGTTAGCAATTCGGAATTCGATATACGTACGGAACGGTATACGTACGGGTATTATTCGTATTTGTAAAGACCAAATTCGGTCAAAAATCCGGTCAACGGTTCGTGATTCGTCAGTCATTCGGAACGGCATAGTACGTGTATAATTCGTTTTAGAGATATGGAATCGGCAGACAAAATTCGCATATACTATCTGTATTATAATATAAAAAAATAGGGAGTATGATTTTATGGTTTAAAATTGTATATATTTAATATAAATTAGGAAAAGACAACAAAATGGCCGTGGCCTTGTGGTTAAACATAATGTTAACATGCCCGTGCTCACGGGCTCGACTCCCATCTCAAACATGTTTTTAATCTCAAGTGTGAACCTTGTCTCATTTAGTTCGCTGAGTTGAAAAACTGGTTGGCTGAGTTGAAATGTGTTCCAAGCGTGTCATGAATTAGTGAGGCGAATTATTCAGGATCACGAATAATTCGCGAATAATATGGGGAACCCATATAGTGCGCTTATCGAGTGCGGCGAATTATTCAGGATCACGAATAATTCGCGAATAATATGGGGAACCCATATAGTGCGCTTATCGAGTGCGGGGTTGCAGACGTTCACGATTGGTACGCAAAAGTTCGTGATACGGAAAAATTGGCGAATGATACGCGAATCATTTACGAATTTACTAACTAGATGTGACTCCTCTTTCAATGTTTTAAGGTAATATCCCCTTTGGTGCCTTGTTTTACTAACTAGATGTGACTCCTCTTTCACTGTTTTAAGGCAATATCCCCTTTGGTGCCTTGTCAGCACTGTGCAGATGGATATACATAAATCAGGCATAAGATTTAAAGGGTCTAATATGACGTTTGAAGACAAAGTAGCTTATTTTTCTTTCAGCGGATCGTAAAAGCTAGCAGTCTTAACTAAGCCTCCAGTAATCAACTACTGAAACAACCAGTCCCTTTTCTGTCTTTTCTGGAACAACATTAGTAACAACTTCTTGTTTTGTGTGGTGTGTAGTATTTTCACCTATATTTAGTGGAGTGAAGCAAACTTTCATACGAGTGGTTCTATGGATAAATCTGAAGTATACGTCTATATATATTAGTTTTTCTTCTTGATGAAATATGGCAAATTAGAATAAAAGATGAAAACTCACAAAACAGTGACCTTCAAAGATTGAGATAACAAGGCTAGTTCATACCAATTACAACATCCCAATAATAAATGAGAATTGAATATGTATCTATTTTGTAATCACTTTAGTATAAATTAAGATACTACCACACTTCCACCAAGTGTAGTTGTACCACCATAGTTTACGGTGTATATCCTTTACTAAGGATTTTTAACCTTACAGGCACGTTTGCAGTTGGTATGTGTGATCTCGTCAATTTAGCGATATCAGTGTACATTCCGAAAATCGATAATCCTTTTTTCACTTCACATTTCCATTTGGGAGTATAGGAGTTTATATGACAAAAAATGGGAACACACCACGACACTCACTGTCGTTCCCTCAGAAAATACTTTTTCCCATCTCCCCCTAACGACGAGAAGACTATCCCATTAGAGTGACTATTCGCAAATCAGCGGTTGAGAGATCGCCTGTCAAAAGTTTTAAAACTGTGCATAATTGTTGGAAACTCTTTTCCAACATAGTCACTGTTAGAGCATATCTCGGTCGACCTCGCATGCGTCGCTATATCAAGCATGTTTGTCAATGTTAGTGATCAAAACTATGAGTCTTGATTTCTAGTCTATTATAGCTAAGTCTCGGACTAGGATAGAAAAGTGTAGTTGAGCTCAAGGACTTCATGGCGATTCATCATACAACGACGAAGATCCACTCAAGGAACCGTGGAACTTCATCAACAAAAAGGTATGTGGAGACTTGAACTTATCTTTCACTCAAAAGTCTATCTATTATATCTCCTACTTCTTATGAGACAAAAAGTCGTATGCTATATAGACTGGATCATACACATTTGACATTTCAAACTGAGTATTCACTACTTTTCTTTTTCTCGAAATCGTGTGTCGGTAAAGCGTTTCGCTTTGATCAAGTTTATTTTCACCTAGTGACGAAAGTCATGAAAAGTTTCAATTACTTCAAGAATTGCTCTGACGTGAAACGGTCTGTGATAACGACTATATAACATCCTCTGAGAATATCTCAATGATTGGAATGAGAGTTTAGATTACATAACCATGTACTCCTTAATCCTAAGTTTTCAAACTTTGTTGATTGAGATAAACCGGAGGAATTGTCTTTGCCAAGTCCGCGAACCCAGTTCGCGAACTGAAGGAAGTTCTCTTACCGAAAATTTCTGCTGGGATTTTTCAAAAACTCGTTTGCGTGTTTAGTCCGCGAACTCAGTCCGCAAACTGGCGGAAGTCTCTTTGCCGAGATTTTCTGCGGAGTTTGGGAAACTCTGTCGGTTGCCTTAAGTCCGCGAACTTTTTTGTGAGCTTAAGTGGTTATGATCTAAAGATGTGCTCTGAACATGAAACTTAAATTACTAAGGAATGCTCTATGCAAACCATGGCTATAAAGTTCATGATCCGATTCATCGAATCGAATCATCTTTGTTTCAATTGTGTCTTGTGCAATTACATAAGATCTCATAGCAATTGAACAACTCTCTAACTAGTTCATTTGAGTTAATTGAACTAGTTATGGTGAAGAAGAACTAGGTTAATATGAAATGCTCATATGGTTAACCATTTGGGTTACTATGTTGAACCAACATACACATACACGTTTGGGCATGGTTTTCACAAACCCAGTAAACGTCTACCCAAGTGTGTGTGACAAGCTAAGTTTTCGATCTAACGGTTGAGAAATATTAGCTTGAATCTAAATCAGGTTTTCATCTAACGGTGAATATGGATTGCTTTGTAACTAAGGCAAAACCCTGATTTGAAGGCTATATAAAGGAGACATCTAGCATTGTGCAAAACTAATCCCCACACGTCTGTGTGATACTAGTGCGCTCTCTAGAGTCGATTCTCATTTAACCTTTGGTTTTCATCTCTAAAGCCAGGTTAACGACTTAAAGACTTCATTGGGATTGTGAAGCCAGACCGATACTACTTTTATCGTAGTTATGTGATCTGATCTTGCATCTTCTATCGTACGAGTACAATCTTTGATTGGCTTGAGATCATGAGAGTTCTCCGATAGGCAAGATAAAGAAGTCACAAACATCTTCGTCTCACTATTTGTGATTCTTCGACAAACAACTTGTGTAGTCAAGAAGGATTGTTGAGAGGTGATTGATTAATCTAGGCTGTTCTTCGGGAATATAAGACCGCATTATCAATTGGTTCCTGTTCAATTTGATTTTATATCTTAAGACGGAACAAAACCTAGGGTTTTTCTGTGGGAGACAGATTTATCCTTTGATAGACTTTTCTGTGTGAGACAGATTTGTTTATTATCAATTCTGCGATTTTGGGTTGCAGCAAATCTTAGTTGTGGGTGAGATCAGCTAAGGGAATCAAGTGCGCAGTATCCTGCTGGGATCATAGGCGTAGGAGTACAACTGTACCTTGGATCGGTGGGAGACTGATTGGGGTTCAATTATAGTCCAGTCCGAAGTTAGCTTGGAGTAGGCTAGTGTCTGTAGAGGCTTAATACAGTGTGTATTCAATCTGGACTAGGTCCCGGGGGTTTTCTGCATTTGCGGTTTCCTCGTTAACAAAACTTCTGGTGTCTGTGTTATTTCTTTTCCGCATTATATTTTATATAATTGAAATAATACAGGTTCTGTGTTAAGATCATCAATTGGAAATCCAACCTTTGGTTGTTGATTGATATTGATTGATCCTTGGATATTGGTCTTTGGTACCGTCCAAGTTATTCTTTGTGTTTGATTAAAGACTCGCTATTGTTTTAGCTTGAGTAAATCAAAACAAGTGAGAGATATTGACTCCTTGAGATACTTTAATCTAGATTGAGTCTGACTATCTAGTTGATTCTCTAGCAAAGTATTTCGGAGTTAGTCCATACAGATTGCTAAGCGAAATATTAGGTGGTGTTGTTAGACCCCCGCTTTTTCAGTCACTTAACCATTTTGATGACCCAACATAGTACGATGTGGAGTCGTAAGGGCACATATATAGTGCAACCAAAAATGCGTAAGAACGCAAAATATTAGGTTTATATCCAGTTACCAACTGGTACGCAAAGAATGGTTGACCAATTGTGGGTCTAAAACGAAAAAGTGAAGATGCGTGTAATACTGCATATTCCCCAAGCAGTTAAAGGTAGGTTTGTACGCATAACCATGCCTTAAGCACCATCTTTAACCTTTGATGATATCCTTTGAGAGACCATGGGGTATAGGATGCTCTATATTGATCTTATTAAGCATGCAATAACCATCAAGTCCTTTTGATATATACTCTTTAGAATTTACAAGGGGTGGTGAGTCCTTAGATTATAATATGTGCTAGTAGTTTTCCAAACGCAACATTACTTGGGAACTATAACTAGTCCAAAATGTAAAAAAAGAAATCCACGAGAGCCATAATTCACTTGGGTGTTTTGGCCATTGAACCTGAAGATGATGTTCCAATAGAAGGTGTTCCAGTTAAGGTGTGTGTACAAGTCAATTTGGACTATCCATTAAGGAGAGGTGTCATAGCAATAACTAATGTTGGGTCTACTAGATGGATGAAATTCTTCTATGAAAAACATCCACATAAGGTCTGTCCCAATTGCTTCATTATAAATCATACAAAAGGTGCATGTAAATCTTCAACTGATTATATGGCTAAGGATCATGATAAGCCTCATTTCTTTGGGGAATTGAAAAAAGGTGAAAGAAAGCAGATTGTGATTACAAGATGAGGTGATCAAGTTCCCAATTTCTCTCAAAAGAATGTCAGGAATGGTACTGTTTTTTTTCCTCCTAAGGATGGGTATGTTGTTAATCAAAATTTCAATTTTCAAGAAGCTCTTAAGGATATTAATGAAGGAGAAAGACTTGGTAAGAGGCAGATAAATGAACTTCCAATCACTCATAATTTGGATCTTGATACTGATGGTAATGGAAAACTTGGAGACACACATGCAACTCACATGGTCACAGCTAGAGATATCCAAAAAACAAACACAAAGGAGATTCATGTATTTCGTTTTAAAACAATCCCTTTATCTAAATTTTGTTTGTTCTTATCCAGAATGAAAATTTTATCTTGGAATGTGCAAGGTATTGCAAAAAGGTTTACAAAAGATCAGTTTAAAAAATTGGTGAAAACACAAAATCCTGATTTTGTTTTTCTTTATGAAACAAAAGTAGATGAAAGTAGAGTTGCTCAATCTGTTTATTATCCTTGTTAGAACACTGCTCTATCGAACTCGCAAGCGTTGCTATCTCAAGCTTGTTGTCAAGTTTAGTTGTCAAAACTATAAGTCTTGATTTCTAGTCTACTTATAGCTAAGTCTCGGGTTAGGATAGAAAGTGTAGTTGAGCATTACACTTCACGACATTCATCGATTGAAGACGAAGAACTATTAAGGGGAGCTTGTGGAACTTCATCAACAAAAGGTATGTGGAGACTTGAACTCATCTATCACTCAAAAATCTAACTACTCTATCTACTATTTGAGATAAAAGTTGTATAGCTATATAGACTTCAATTATACACATTTTATATTTCGAGCTGAGTTTAACTCGCTTATATATTACTCGAAATGTGTGTTGGTGAGCTTTCGCTTAAACCAAGCTCATCTTATATTCTTGACGAAAGTCAAAAGATGATCATGTGAAAATCGCCTAGTAACATCTTACATGATTTGTGTGAGATAGTCATTTGATGTAGACTCAGAATGTTTCGTATTGATCATTCGATCACTTGAAAATTGCTTTGGAGCTAATAGTTTGTGTGAGACAGCTATTGTCGTCTTCCAAGAATGTTTCAATGGTTGGAATGAAGTTTAGAACAATTGGATAAGCATAGTATGCGTACTTGCATATATGTAATCCAAGTCCGGGAACCATGGTATGCATACCCGTACGCGTACTAGTTGGTTTTGAGAAAGTTTGGGAACCTGGTATGCGTAGTTTGTTTTGAGAAAGTTTGGGAACCTGGTATGCGTATCGGTACGCATACTAGCGTAAGGTTCAGGTCCGGGAATTCCTACTGAGTTTGGAAGGTATGCGTACCAGTTCGCGTACTGGCGAAACCCAAACTTAGTCCGTCCATTTAGGTACATGTACCGTATGATACCTAAGTGGATAATGTTCTAAAATTCTCTTGTTCATGAACTAATACATTTATATAATAATGAATGCATTCTTTTGCATACCATGGCTATAATGTTCATGACTTGATTCGAGTGAATCAAAATCGATTTTGCTTCAATTGTGTCTTGTATACTTCTATGAGAATATACACAATTGAAAAACTCTATAACTAGTTTCATTTGAGTCATTTGAACTAGTTATGGTTAAGATGAATATGGTTGATATGAAAGTGTTCATATGGCTAACTACGGTTAACTATTGTTGAGCCAACAAGGTGCACACGTTTAGGTAAGGTTACTCATATCTAAATGAAGTCACTTTTCATTTGTGTGCAACAAGATAAGTTTGATCTAACGGTTGCAAGATATTAGCTTGAGTCTAATCAGGTTTTCATCTAACGGGGAATATTGAATGCTTTGTTACCAAGGTACATTGATTGCAAACCCTGATTTGAAGACTATATAAAGAAGAACTCTAGAAAATGGGAAACCTAATCCCCACACCTCATGTGTGATACTAATTGCGACTAGAGTCGATTCTCCTTTAACCTTAGGTTTTTCACGAAACCATGTAGGTTAACGACTTAAAGACTTCATTGGGATTGTGAAGCCAGACCCAACTATTTTCTCTGTAGTTGTGTGTTCTGATCTTGCTACTTCTATCATGATTGAAAACTATCTTCTCTAAGATTTTCTCGAGATTTATTCTCCTATAGGCAAGATAAAAAGTAGTCACAAACATCTTCATCACATATGTAGTTGCAGGAAATCCTACACTACACCCCTCATATGATTTCATTGTTGATCAACTCATTTTTAGGTTTACACTCATAATTTTATTGATTAATTTTTGAATGTTCTTACAAGAAAGATAAAGAAATCAAGAATGAACTTTGCTCTGGACTTTCTCTCTCCTATTTATTTGTTTCTTACTCAAAAAAGATCTCTCCCACTTTTAGAACTCCAATGACTATTTATAAGGAAATACATAGTGGATGACAACTAATTTGTCCTTTATTTTCGGATATGGTTTGCGATATTCTCGCAACTTTAAAAATTTTAATTTCGCAAGCTCTCTAATCTTTGCAAGACTATCACATCTTTCTCATGATCCTTGCTGACGTCGTTTCTGAAATTGTTCTGCGACGCTATTGTGCAATACCATTGATAATTTCGCTGAGACATAATTGTTGCGAGATTCTGATCCTACATCTTGCCTCTTCTTATATCTTCTCTGCAAAGTAGAGAATGATGTGAGAAATTCCGCAACTGCTTATATTTTCATATTCCACATTTATCACACGTACTCTCTCTTCCATTTATTTCTTGACACGTCTTCTGTAAACGCTACCTTTCAACCGCTCACGTCTCTTCGTATTAATGGTGTTTATTTCTTCGAGAAATAAATTTTCTATATATACTCTTCTCCCCCCTCTTTCCACCTTTCTTTTTACTTTCTCTTCTATTTTTATTCTCTCATTTCTGCAACTCTGTCATTCTTCTGCAAATTCTGCTGTTGTAATTTTTTCTTCCTTCAATTCTTTTACTTTCTATACATTCCCATACTCTGTATTTAAACATGGCTCCAAGTGGTCATAAATATGAGAAGAATCTACAAGATTTCCAAAAAGATCTTGCTAATAAAGGTCTTTCACTCTCCCCCATTCCTGGTGTGAATGCCAAATCAATTCTTTCTGTCAAGCTTTTCTCCAATCAAAATTGTGATGATCAATCAATCATAATTTCGCTAGGTCAACTTCTCGCAGGTCTCCCTATTCCTCTTTATAACCCAGACATTCCTTTATTTTATGAGATTCTCGCTCATCCGAGATTTTCGCGAGCCATTTTCCAACTAAGTGGAGACTGCATCCGTCTGATGCTAGAGTTCGCTAATCGTGGTGCTGGTAGATGATCTCTTTACTCCACAGAACTTAGAGATCCAAAATTCGCATACCTAGAGATAGTTGCTGAGAAATATACATTGGCAATTTCTTTGAAAACTACGAACTTATCTCCATGAAGAAGGAGAATACTCGCTGGGGCATTCGATTAAGAAGAAAAGATAACATTGATGAAGACAAAATTCTTATGCAAGATATTGACTGGCATTCTGGTAAAAATACAACTCCTCGCCAGTCCAAAGATGACAAATGGTGTGTCTTTTCTTTAATGCTAAAGGGTCCCTACATTGCTGGATCAAACATTCTTCCTGCTAATCTCGTTGCATATCAACCTTGGGTCTTCTCCTGACCCGAGAAAGAGAAAGAGGTATGTTTATCTCCTTTAACTCATTTATATTTCTTTATTGATTTTTACTATTCTGTTCGCTAACTCTTGCCATTCGCAGATCCAAAAACTAAAGGATAGTTATAACAGGACTGGGAAATCTAGTACTCTTAGCTCTTCGCTCATACACAGATGAGGTAAGAAATTTTCTCTTATGACTTTAAATAGTACTGTTACTTCCATGCTTCCATTTCTTATTTCTATCTGTGTGTGAAGATTGCTGAAGTAGAAGAATCTGTTGATGCTGCGAAGATTGGTGATAAAGGTAAAGGTACTCTTCGCAGGGAAAAATCAACTGGTCCTCCTCCAAAGAAAAAAAAGTTCGTTCTTCCTTCTCCTTCAAATGTCTTCCTAACGAAAGTTTGAAATGATAAGGGTGATGAGGATAACGATGATCTTGCTGCAACTGAAGATTCTCCACCTGAATCTTCTATGGCTAAGCTTTCTGGCCTCTTTTTGATTCTCTACAAGGATGGGAGATAGCCAATTCGCAAATACCTGCAAAGCTCTCGCTACCCTTTGTGATGTCCCTTTACTGGATGGTGATAACTCTCTTCGCGGAGTTTCTAGATCGTGACTCCCGACTTCTTGCATTCTCTCAATAGTCTGGTATACTTTTATCTTTTTACTTTTCATTGTTATAACTCAAAATCTCTTTCTATATTAATATTTTTTATTTCTTTTCGCAGGCTGGAAAAGCTTTTTGTTGTTGCCTCAGATCAGAGAGAAGACGCGAAAATCTTGAAAAGAAAATCTTCAATTTCGCAAAAAGAATGAAGAATTGGAAGCTGAAGTTAAAGTCTTCGCGAAAAAATAGACAATTAGAAATTGATTCTTCCTCGTATAAGAATAAAATTTCTAGTCTTCAACAAGCTAATAATCAGCTTTACGGTATGTTACTTTCTTTTTCTCTTTATTTCATTCATCGTTGTTTTATCTTATTTAAATGATCCTTTTTGCAGACATTATGGTCTTTCTGATGAAGCACCCTTCTTCGCTCATTTCCTAATGCCTTGGATAATGATACCCTTCTTGAACGTCTTAACAATTCCTTAAATAGCTTTTCAAATGATAGAATTTCATCTCTTTCTCTAAATGAACTTAGATCGAAATTTCGCCTCTTAGAAATTGATCATAGATCCAGTTTAGGCTTAGCCAACAGATTTAAGCGTCTCCTTATTGATTCCAAAGAGAAAACCAATGATTAAGAACCAAAATTAGCGGTCTCATAGATGATAAGGATCGTATCTCTGATCAAGGTGCCAAGGCTTTAGCGAAATTCCAAGAGGCTCTCCTTGAAGTTCAACTTGAGCGAGATGAAGCTAACCGCAAGAATATTGAACTCTGCGAAAGGGAAAATCAAATTCGTTCTCGTCTTCTCATAAGTAGTGAGGATGAATTTTCTGGGCTGCGAAAATTTTAGATGATGCTAGAAAAGATTTAGGCGTAAATGTTAGTCTCCAAGTTGAACATACACCTTGATTAGAGACATGATTTCTGACAGAGAAGGTTGCTAATTGCTCTTCTTTACTAATCTTTTGCTTCTTATGAATTTTCATCAAGTTAATAATTGTTGCCTTTTGTTCGCAGATTCTGAAAATAAATATCGTGAAAAGATTGAAGAACTTGAAGCTGAAAAGAGGAACTCGCAAAGAATCTTTCTTCTCGCAACGACAAGTATTCTAGATTGAAGAATCAAATCAAATCACTGTTGAGAATTTTAAGAATGACGCTATGCATTTTCGCAATCAAACCATCCAATGGTTTGTGATGATCATAATATCCCACATTCTGATTATCCTTGTCTTTTAGAAGAAATCCCACAATACTCCCAGTTTGATTATCTCTGATAGCGAAGCTGATGATGAAGAATCTGATAGTGATGGAAGTTCTGATGGTGATAAAGATTCTGACGCAGATGAAGAAGGAAACAAGTCTGTGAAGATAATGAGGATTAACCAAGAAATAGTCTTTACTTCTTTCTTTGATTCTTTGTAATACTTGTACACTTATTTCTTCTTTCTATATTTCCTGATGAATGAAAACAATTCTTCTTTGCAATACATTAATCAATATAATTATTAATTCTTGAATTTTTGAGTAAATCTCTCATATGGAGAAAATAACATTTTCTAATTTCATACATTCCCATACTTGCCTCTGTTATTTGAATCCAAATGAGAGATTTCATAAATTTTCTTATTGTATAATTTCGCAACCTTTTGCGAAGTGATTTTGTTTCTTTTCAAAATCTCATTCCTGTGTGGTCTTATTTTGCCTTCCTAATTAAAGGTCTTATTATGCCACCTCTTGTCATTGCGACAAAATCGCAGGACGTCCTTGCATTTTCATGCAAAAACCCATTGATCTTGCCTTAACTTTTTCTTTTGTATTATGGCCTCTTCAGGAATGTTGCGACAATATGACAGGCCTAAATATTCTTGCGAAAATAAAGCCCCATGACATTGCCGTCTTGCGACGAAATCGCAGGACGTCTTCGCACTTTCATGCGAAAACCCATTGATATCGTCTTATCTTTTTCTTTTGTATTATTGCCTCTTCAGGATTGTTGCACAAATATGACAAGCCTTAATATCCTTGCGAATAAAAAGCCTCATGACATTTGCGTCTTAAGACACTTATCAGCTCCCTAATGGAGGGTGCCGCCCTTATCTCCCCCTGGTTGCCCCTTCAAGGAGGCGTACTTCTACCATACAAGGTTAGCTCCTCCCATCCAGTCTTAACAACAACCAGTTGTTTTCGCAGCCTCTTATCCCTTTTACCTATAGGGCTTATGGTTACGAGACTGCACCCTAAGTGGGGTTTTCTTCAGGCCGAGTGCAGTATAAGCCAAGACTTGTCAAGAATGGCAAGGACGCTTCAAACCCCGCACTCTTGACTCAACCGTGTACCTCGGCGCCTTGATCAGATCTGCACTCCTTGGGAGAGTCCTTATTACCTTAGTCGCCCAACCTAAGTCATATGCTTAAGTTGAGAATCCAAGGTGCCTCTCCCGGATGGGCTTTATTGACCCCAAATCTCCATGACTCAGGTTCCGGTGGCGGTGTAGCCTTTCCCTGAGCCATGTAACAGGTACCCCCTATATGACGTACTTTAGGTCTTACATTTGCCTCTTGCGAAATTTATTCGCGAACTAGGGTGTACGCCATAAAGGTTCGCCTCTTTCTCTTTTGTCATTCTTTCTGATTATTTTCTGTAAAATTCATTATCTCTGCGAGAGTCTCGCAATTCAATATTGTATCTGAATTTCGCAATCTCAATTTTGTTGTTCAATCAAATGTATTTTTGAGAATTTTACTTATTGCGAGATTATCGCAACAACTTAATCATTCATACATTTCTTGTTTTTACTTTTTCCTCCTTGCTTCTTTATATTTTCTGCTACTGCTTCCTTGGTAATGGTATGTTCATCCTTTTTATCTGAGCTAGCATTAATTTGCAACATCTCTTCTCCTTTTTTTCGATTGTATCCACCATCAACTTCTCACTTCTTTGTACATCTTGATTTTGTGTCGCCAGTTTTCCTTCTTGTTTGCTCTTCCTTCGCAAGATTCTATCTCAGTTTCGTAACATTTCTTTCCTTCAACCCAATCTCCCTTTATGATTCCTACACCATTGGGGTGAGGGAATTTGATGCATTGATGGAAAGTTGAAGCTACACCTAGAATCCCATGTAGCCAAGGTCGACCAATTAATGCATTGTAGGGTGATTCTACATCAACGACACGAATGAGATTTCAGAAGATATTCCCTTCAATGGAATTTGCATAGTAACCTCCCCTTTAGGCTTGTTAGCAGTACCATTAAAACCATATATCTTATATGTTGATGGTATAAGATCATCATCTCTTCCACCCATGGTTTTATAAGTATGATAAAATAAGATGTTCACAGAGCTTCCAGTATCGACTAGATTCTATTGATTGCCCATGAATCTTCAGCTTCATCCTCATCTTCTTTCGGTTTTGGATTAATTTCTAATTTTATTACCATGGATTGTCATGCACCTCTTCTCCTTCGGGAATTTCTTCTGCGGTAAAGAAATGATCTGTTTCTGCCATTCCTCTAGTCGCGAAATTTTCGCAATATTCATAATTTCTCTTCCATTATTATCTCTTGCGAACACTCTACTAAAACATTATCATGAAAATCTTCAATTGTCTTATATGAATGTACGATAGAGTGACAGAATAGATTTTTGCTTTTGCACCAACTTCTATGAAGAATGTTTCTTTCTTTTTCATCGTATTCACTTTGTGATGTTCTGGCGGTGGTGGTAATGGTTGAGATTGCGGATGCCCTACCAGAAAGTATTTTTCCTTGATCTATCATTCTCAAAATAATTCTCTTTACATTTCTGCAATCGTTTGTGGTATGTCCATGAAAATGATGATAAGAACAAAATTCATGACTTCTGTGATTTGGAGGTGGTTCCGTTCCCATGTTCCATGGTGTTGGTATATTCTCCATCAAATTATAGCTTCCCATATCTTCTCCACACTTGCATTTAGAGGTGGCATCTTGATTTCTTCCCATATTACCTTGTGACCTCCTTGTCCTCTATTAAAGTTTGGTCTTTGACCTCCATAAGTTTCTTGCGGTTGATCGAGTCTTTGAATCTTGTTATTTCCTCCACGACTGTAGAAATTTCTTCTCTTTCATACTCTTCTTGATCTCGGCTCCCATAGCTACCAACTTCTGCTGATTGTTACTGTCACCTTTTCTTGTTGTACTTGCGAAGTATTCGCCACTGTTTTATTAGCTTGGGTAATAAGCTTGCATTCGCTGTTTGTGAGCTGGTGTTCGCAACTGGATATGATTCCATTTCATTTTGTCTTTCCTCTAAAGCAATGTATTCTTCTTGAAGTTCTCGCAATTCAGTCATTGTAATCGTATTCTTGACTCTGAAAATTTGGACATACAACAGGTTTGTTGCAAACATAGCATTGATAAATGATAATATGAGATATCTCTCATCTACACGGCCAGCCATTTCGCTACACATAGTTCTCCATCTTTTAGTCAAGTGTTTCAAACTTTCGCCAATCCTTTGTTTTAATCCAAACACATCTTCTATACCAGGTCGTGAGGAATTATTACTTATATATGCTCCCAAGAATGTGGTCTGCAAATGATTGAAGGAGGTTATTGTATTCTTTGGTAAACCTTCAAACCATTTTAACGCTTCTCCTATTAAGCTGGATGCGAAATATTTGCACAATACCGCATCATGATTTTCCCATTGTAACATGCACCTCACATAAGCTTTAATGTGTTGAATTGCACAAGTTGTTCCATCGAAAATGCTGGTTAATGCGGGCAAATTGCATTTCGGTGGTATTCCTCCTAATTGTACTTCCCTTGTAAATGGAGTTTTCGCAGCTTCTTCTATTGCTTCATCCAATTGCCTTCTACCTACTTCTCCTGTGTTATTTAGCATTCCTCTCATTTCTGCTAATTCTTTCAAGATTTGTTTATTTACACCTGAATCTTGTCCCATTGGTCTCTTTAATTTTGCTTCTCTTCTTCTGCGTTCACGTCTATCTTCTCCATTTTCTTCACCTCCATGAATTATTCCTTCATCTGCTTCTTGATTTCTCTCTTCTTGTCTGTAATTTCTATTTTGTTGCTCTTCTTCTATTTCTTCTGCTGAATTTGATCGCCAAGTGTGTACGCTCACTCTGTCATAATCTGTATTCCTCTCTTGAACTAGTGTTTGTTGAATTGGCGATTGAATTATATTTTCTCTATTATTTCTCATTCTAGTAGATTCTCCCATTTTACTTCTTTCTCTTCCAGCAATTCTCTTGCTTCTTCTAATAGTAGTCGGTTGTTCGGATGTATTTCTTCTTCTAGCCATTTCTTCAATGCTAACAATATTGCAAGAAATTATGAAAAATTCTTAATCAATCACTTTAAATTTTCACAAATCTCAATATCAATTTTTAGTTTTCTCTAGAATAATCTTCAACTCGTCCCTGTTTCTAGCGCCATTATGTAGTTGCAGGAAATCCTACACTACACCCCTCATATGATTTCATTGTTGATCAACTCATTTTTAGGTTTACACTCTTAATTTTATTGATTAATTTTTGAATGTTCTTACAAGAAAGATAAAGAAATCAAGAATGAACTTTGGTTTGGACTTTCTCTCTCCTATTTACTTGTTTCTTACTCAAAAAAGATCTCTCCCTCCTTAACAACTCGAATGACTATTTATAAGGAAATACATAGTGGATGACAGCTAATCTGTCCTTTATTTTCGGATATGGTTTGCGACATTCTCGAAACTTTACAAATGTTAATTTCGCAAGCTCTCTAATCTTCGCAAGACTATCACATCTTTCTCATGATCCTTGCTGATGTCGTTTCTGAAATTGTTCTGCGACGCTATTGTGCAATACCATTGATAATTTCGCTGAGACATAATTGTTGCGAGATTCTGATCCTACAACATCGTTTTTGATTCCACAATATCTTGTTTCGCTACCATACAATTAAGATTATTTTGAGGTGACTGATAGTTCTAGGCTATTCTTCGGGAATATAAGTCTGGTATATCAACTGGTTACTGTTCACCTTGATTTATAAAAAGATGGAACAAAACTCATAGGTTTATCTGTGGGAGACAGATTTATCTATTCCTTAGACTTTTTTGTGTGAGATAGATTTGTTTATCAAGTCTTCAACTTTGGGTCTTAGCAACTCTTAGTTGTGGTGATATCAGCTAAGGGAATCAAGTGCATAGAGTCCTGTTGGGATTAAGAGATGTAAGGAGCGCAAATGTACCTTGATCAGTGTGAGATAGGTTAGGGCTCAACTACATTCTAGTCCGAAGTTAACTTGGAGTAGTCTAGTGTCTGTAGCGGATTATTACAGTGTGGTATTCAAATCTGGACTAGGTCCCTGGGGTTTTCTGCATTTGCGGTTTCCTCGTTAACAAAATTTCTGGTGTCTGTGTTATTTCTTTTCCTCATTATATTTGTTCATATAATTGAAATATCACAGGTTGTGCGTAATTTCAATGAATTGTGAATCCAACCTTTGGTTGTTGATTAAATTGATTGACACTTGGATATTGTTTTTTGATATCATCCAAGTTATTTATTATATTCAATTGGGATCACAAATTCCTATTTGTTTGATTGCAGATTGAATTGGGAAATAGAGTTGCAACTCTTGGATATATTTCCATTGATTGAGTCTGACTTTCTAGTTGATTCTCTTGGAATTATATTGGAGTTTGTTCATACAGATTGTTAAGCGAAATATTGGGTGTGGTTGTTAGACCCCCGCTTTTTCAATCCTAATTATGCATGCAAAGATAAAATTAGATATGCTGGCGGCCTTATTCTTATGTAGAAAGATGGAATTGATGTTAAAGTGATAGGTTGTGAAAACAATATTATTCATGCTATTGTTCAATTATGTACTAGTAAACCTAAGGTCCTTTTGTCTTTTATGTATGGTTCTACTTACATCGAGTCTAAGAAAACTCAAAGGAACTTTCTATCAGAATTTAGTAAAGATGTTCAACAACCATGGTTAGTTCAAGGTGATTTGAATTTTCATCTGGACAGAAATAGTAATAGTTCTAATAAATGGGTTCATGATAGGGTCAATGAAGCTAATTTAATGGATATAGGATATGAGGGTAGAAACTATACTTGGACAAGTAACTTATATGGTACAGGCACTAAGAAAGCTAGATTAGACATGGCCTTAAGCAGTAATGGCTGGGTTTTTAATTTTTCTTCTGCTAAACTCATGCACTTAAATTTTATTGCTTCTGATCATTGTCTTGTCTTGCTCATTACTGACCTTATTCCTAAGCATTTGTGGAGGCCTTTTAAGTTTTTTAAAACTTGAGTTGGTCATAGTGAATTTAAGAATAAACTTCAATAATCCTGGAATTTAGAAGTACAAGGCAGTCCAGCTTTTAAGTTGAACCAGAAGCAACAAAGTGCTAGAATTTCTTTGTCTCAATGGAATATAATGGAATTTGGAGATATTCAAAATATTATTAATAATCTGCAAAATGAGTTAAAAATTGGCCAGAATGATACAAGTTCAAACATGCAACACGCTAGGGTTAAAACTATTGTTAGTGATCTGGAAAAAATGGTACAAGATACAATCTGATTTCTATAGAGAAAAGTCTAGAGACAAAACTGTTCTTGAAATGGATAATAATACTAGGTATTTTCATTCTATAGTAAATAAAATATTGCATACTAATAATATAAATGCTCTTTGTGACTCAAATGGTAAGATAGAAATGGTATTAGTAGTCTCCTTACAAATCACTTCAGCTCCATTGCTTGTACTTCTAATCCTGTTTTAGACCATGCAGATTTTGATAACATCCCTAGACTTCTTTCTGATGATGATAATATAATGTTGCATTTTGTGCTTAATGAGTTTAAAATTGAAAATATTATCAAAAATATGCCTGCTTGGAGTGCCCTTGGACCTGATGGATTTCAGGCAGGATTTTATCAATCTCAATGTTATATTGTAGGTAAGGATATTATTGATGTTGTGCAAAGGTTTTTCTATAGTGGTCATATGCCTAGAAGTTTGAATAGGACTTATATTTCTCTTTCTAAATGTAAGAGTCCAAAACAACCTTCTGAATTTAGACCAATTGGTCTCTGAAATGCTTCTTATAAAATTATTTCTAAAATTCTAGCTAATAGGATTAGGCCTTTTCTTAAGAAGTTGATATCTCCTTATCAGGAAGCTTTTGTTCCTGGTAGAGCCATTCATGACAATATTATTATTGCTCATGAAATGATCCACTATATGAAGAATACGGAAGGTTATAATGGCACTATGGCTTTTAAGCTTGATCTGTCAAAGGATTTTGACAGACTGGAATGGACTTTTCTTAATAAAGTCTTAGATAGTTTTGGATTTGGTAAAGATTTTTGTAATCTCATTATGGAGTGTGTTTCTAATACTAGTATAAATGTTCTCCTTAATGGTTCTCCTTGTGATCAATATGTGCCAACTAGAGGAATTAGACAATGGGAACCCTCAACCCCCTTATCTATTTATTCTAGCTATGGAATACCTGTCTAGATACCTGTTATTAGTTGAATCTGAAAAATCCATTGTTGGTGTTAAAGTTTCTAGAAAGGCTCCTCCCATTACTCATTTGCTTTTTGATGATGACATTCTTATATTTGGTCAAGCTAATTTTCAGCATGTTAATAATTTTCTTAAGATTTTGCAGGACTTTGGTAAGCTTTCTGGCCAAATGCTGAATTTTGACAAGTCCTGTGTGTATTTCATTAGAATTTAAGTCCAAGATTTTGTGATAGTCTTGCTCAAGCTATTAATATGAATATAGTTTCTGACTCAGAAAAATATCTTGGAACACCTCTATTATTAGGCCATTCTAAGATTAAATCTTTTGATCCTATAGTTCAGTCTTTTGAAGCTAGACTCAAAAACTATGTCAGTAATACTTTAAATCTAGCTGGTAGATCTACTCTTATCAAATATATTTTGAATCCCTTACCATCTTATCAAATGAGGTGCTTTAAGATACCTACTACTTTGATTGATAAACTTGATTCTTTGCAAATGAACTTTTGGTGGGGTCATAAGGCTAAGAAAGGTATTAAATTCATAGCTTGGGACAACATTAACAAATCTAAGGATTTGGGAGGTCTAGGATTTAGGAATTTGGAGAATTTTAACATTGCTCTTATATGTAATTTGGTTTAGAAAATTGTATGAATTATGGGTTCAAATTCTTGGTTCTAAGTATTTCTATAACTGTAGCATTCAACATTTACAAAAAACTTAATGGAAATTGCTCCTGGATATAAAAAGGAATTTACAGGTGTATTGAAACTATTAAGAGCAATAGTTTTTGGGATATTAGATGTGGTACTAAAACCAAAATCTGGTTAGATTGTTGGGTCTTTGGACTTGATTATCCTCCCACTCCTTTTGAAGGTCTAGTTAATTTTGTTTCATATACTTTTGTTTCTGATCTTTTCTATGCAAGCACTAGGACTTAGAATGTGCATTTAATTCATTATCTGTTTGATTTAGATACTGATACTAAAATTCTAGCTAATGCATGTCCCTGCAATTGGTGAGGATTCTCTTATATGGCTTCCTGACAGAAAAAGAAAATTCTATGTTAAGAGTGTTTATATGTTCTATCTGGATCTTCTAATTCCCCTACAAGTACTCAAACTATCTCTCCTCAGGTTTGGAAAGCAATCCGGAAAGTTACTTTACCTCATTAAGTAAAACTTTTTGTTTGGAAGTGTCTTAAAGATATAGTTCCAACAAAAGATAAGTTGTCTAGATATAAACCAAAGATTGACTTGTAGTGTAGTTTTTTAATCATCCTACTGAATCTATCAATCATCTTTTTCTTAGATTGTCCTTATGCTAGATCTGTTTGGTTGGCTCTAAATATCAATGTTGGTAACATTATGGTTCAACATGGATCTTTTAAGAATTGGATACTTTCTTGGTTTTCTGCAGAAACTAATTTTACTTTTGGTGCAGGAATTACTAGACATGACTTAAACAAATTGCTCATGGTGTCAATCTGGACAATCTGGAAAGATAGAAGTTCTAAGATTTTTCAAAAAATCAGTCCTAATAGGTCCATGTATATAGATGTTATTAATAGGATGGTGTCCCCTATTTCTAATCTTGGTATATCTAATAATGGTGTTCTGCGGGTTCAGAATGGAAACCTCCAGATAATGATTCTGCTAAATTTAATTTTGATGCTTCTTTTAATCATGATACTTTACAAGGAGGCATATGATTAATTGTGAGAAACTGTGCAGGTACTTGCAATGGAGTGCAAGGGCAATTCTTCAATGGAGGAATGAGGGCAGGTGCTAAAGTTAAAGAATTGAAATGCAAAGCAATGAAAGCTCCTGTTACTTTGGTAGTTGCAAAGAACTTCATTAATGTCATCTTTGAATCAGATTGTGAGGTCTTAATAAAATCCATCAATGAATCAACTTTCTATGTTCATTGGATGAATCAATCTTTAGTTTTAGATATTAGGTTTCTTTTAAGTAAAATTAGTAGACAGAAGTGTGTTTCAGTTAAGAGGAAAGTTAATAGTTTGGCTGATAAACTTGCTAAGAAAGCTAGAACTTCATAGTCAAATTTTGAGTTTCAAAATGATCCCCATGATATAAGGATGGGTTGATCATGATAATCTTGTAATCTCTCACTAATCATCAATATAATTCATTTTTGAATCAAAAAAAATATATATTAAATATCAGTCTAAAATTTTATAATTATTTGCTACCAAGAAACGAAGATCTTGGTGAATTTCCATTTATATTAGATAAATATTCATGTGAGAGCAAAAGCGGCATGATGTTTATGGAAAATCTATTATATCCTTATATTTTGAATGATGGATAATACAATAATAATATATGAATTTGGAGAAAAAAATATTCAGAGAAGCTGTGTGTTCAAATACTACTATCTAAAGACATGTGTAATAATAATTTTTTCGATTGTTTTTTATTAATGTGTAACTGACACATAAAAGGCCCATAGTTTGAATTCGCTTATAGCCTTCAGGAACTATGAGACGACCCCGAGTCTTTCTACAATATTCGAACTACAAATTGATCCCTTAACACCACTATTCTTCTGTTTATGTTCGTCTTGAACATAATAAAATTTAGCTCTCTTCTGGAAAATTCGTGATTCTTCATCACCAATAGTCTTTCGATCATGCCTACAAAGCCAAATAAACTTCATGTAGGAATCATAGAGACATTAGTTTGGTAGAAAGATTGATGACTTTCTTTGTTGATTCAGATCTTGACACTGTTTCTAAGTATGGGTTTTTTTCTAATATTTATGCATTTGTTGAAAAGAGGGATGGTGTAGGGAAGGTTCGGAATAAAATGAAATCATTTGGTATAAAGAAGAAACCGGGATTTGGTGTCGTTGAGATTGATTTTTTCTATCAAGATTTTGTGGTTGGAGATAAATCTCATTCACAAACAAGAAATATTTATTCAATGCTCAAGCAACTATCTTTAGGTTAAGTTTATTTGGAAATTCTCTTACAACTTTTTTAGATGAGTTTTTAGATATTGAATTTGCAAATCTATAAATTAGAGTGTTACACTTAAAAAAATATTTAAGTTGTTTGGTCTCTTTAATCTTTATGTAATTTTGGGGAAAATAGAGTCCATAACGATTTGTTGTACTGTTGTGTAAACCTGATACCGATGAATATACAATGTTACATTTTCCGATCTATCTTATAGTATTAAACCATGACATCTGCTATTTGAGAGTCACTTACGAGTGAAGTGTCATTACCAATTCTACTCTTTCCGTTTTGCAGGGAATCCCTACTTTAGTTTAGGCAAATTCAAGCGGCTAAACAAACCGAATAAAGGTCTCTCCCCTCTCTCGAAAGTCAAAACTTCCTAAACAAACCGAGTTGTTCTCCTTCTCCTTCCGTGTATAATTAGTCCCAACACGTGGTTTGGTCTGAATATTCAGACCCGACAAAAACTTTTGTATCATTATTATAATTTTTATGATAGTAGTAAATAAAACGATCATTATTTCCTGCGAACTTTAAAAATTTCTAGAATTTTTTAAGTTTTATAATAAATTATTTGCATAGATAAGAGGGTGTTTATTTGTGATTCTTACAATCGTTTTAGAGGATCACTAAAAATGATTTACTCTTTTTTTATTGGAAAAATATGTATTAGAAAGACAACAATTTACGAAACTCTAGTGGCAAGGCAGAAATGAAACACCAAAGTTAAACAAATATACTGTTTCGGTCAAGTGTAATATGTTTAATTGGTTGATTCATATCAAAAATTTTGATGGGTTTCTTCTGTCAACCTTATTTGTAATTGGGAATCTTGTGTAAACTATCCTTGACAATTCTTCGTGGTGTGCTTTATTTATGGAGCTTTTGTACTTTTGTCACCTTGAGTAACCCTTTTTTATTATATATCTTGCCCTTTTCAGTCATTTTTTTTTTTCCGGTTCAAGATTGAATTCGAAAAATTTACATGCACCCTCTTTCCAATAACTACAACACAGGTGTTGATGGTGGATTTTAGTTTAGGGATAAAATTGTAAAACCAAATTTATGTGCTGACATCCTGCAAAGGATGAAGCCACTGATAAGTGATGAATACTTCTTCGCTTTACTAATTCACCTAGAATGGAGCATGTGACAACAATCCCAGTATTCTGTGAATTAATACACACAATTCATCCAGGTTGGAGCATGTAGCAACAATCCCATATAACCTGTGAATTTATAGCATTATTAATTAATGAGCGATTAGCCTTGTATTTCCTGTGTTGTTCCCGCAGAACTCTCATTATTGGTACGGCATGACGACTGAGTGTTGCTCTCAGTAGAGTAACACGAATCTCCAAGTGTCAATCCGTATAGGCTACATCTCTCGGTGTGTTATACTAGCCCGATTGAGCATACATCTCTCGGTGTGTTATACTAGCCCGATTAAGCATACATCTCTCGGTGTGTTATACTATCCCGATTGAGCATATTCGAATCTGGACTGTCCATATCAGTCTCAGAAACAATCACGAACACGCAAGTTGGCCGCATGATTTAACCAGCCTAGACGATCCTCAGCAGGAGCATGCTATCACCACAATGACCACCAGTGGGCCCGTTTATGCCCTGGTCGGTCGAACACATGCCATACTCCCAAAAGCCACCAAATACCAGCCTGGAAAAGGGTGGTCGAATTGGTATGTAGCAGCTTGGAGGAATCTCATACGAGCAAGACCGCCAACGGCAGTCTCAAAACCATCCATGGCCGTCCAACTTCGCCGGCATGATTGGACAGCGTGGATTATCCCATGAACGGTCAGACAAGCTTTTCCTGCACACCGGCGGCCCCCCTCTCTGCCTGCCTGGTCGACCATCTCCTGACCTAGCCATAGAGCAACGTGCGTTTGCCCAAAGTATGGTCGGTGTGATGCTCAAAGGTCACGGGAAATTCCACTAAGGTCTTAAATCGATCACAACCATCCAACTTCACTGGCATGTTTGGATGGCTTAGATCAGGCCTGTAGCCGTCGAACAGGTATCACCATGTTCACCACCGGCCCAACGTGGGCCCCACACGATCGGCCTCCCCAAAGGAGGAGCATTGCATGCAAAACCGATTGGTTGAAGTTGCACGGGCGTGAATTGTGTAAAACCCTAATTAGGGTTTGCGGCATGTCACATGTGTTGCAAATTGATCACGAGCGTCCATCTTCGCAAGCTTGGACGGAGGGTGTAGATGTAGATTTAAAAAGGCCCGAGCATGTCAACATGATCACCGTGGGCCCGTCTACATGCATGACCGATCGTCCAAGACCGTCCATGGTCGGAAGCCTCGGTTCGTGCGCCCAAAGTGAGCATGACGCGCGGATTCCCATTCCTTTGAGGCATGGGATTTCTGTTGCAAAACCGATCTGCTCAACTTTATCGGACAAATTGAGTGGCTTAGATCACATCTTCATGGGACAGTGAGGTACGTACGTGTATACCGGAAATCCGTTTACACGCATGCCCGGTAGGTCTTGTCAAAAACATCTCCCATGCTTGGATTCGACAAAGCTGAAGAGTGATGCTTGCGCACCTCTTCAAAACCCTAAAATTCCATCAACGGTCGCAGATGAGCGTCATATATCATCTCGTCCGTCTAACTCTACCATCTTGGTTAGGTAGCCCAGGCTAGGAGTTAAATGTCCAATAAAGTGTCGTGGTGATAACCATACGTGACTCTACCAAATCATGTGATCGGTCAAGGGAGGGCTTGCCTACGCAGCCTCCAAACGATCACTTGAAGGTAGTTATGCATGCAACTGTTTTAAGACGCTTAATCCGCGGCTTACTCCGATAAGCTTTAAAACAACGATGCTTCATGCGTATTGAATATATTCGATGCATTACATGCATAGAATACACACGATATTTCGTAAATATCGATCTCCCAAATAACTTAGTTATTTAACCTAGAACCGTATGCTACTTTCTTTGGGTCCCACGATCCACACAATCGAGACATCAAGCATGTCACAAACCGAGGGATACATACTGGGGTATTGGTCTGGAGGTTTACAGCGTGCAACACGCCATCAAAAGAACGTGTCAGGAATACATGGACGGTTAGTGATGATGGGAGAAGTGGGCAAAGAATGATCGTGTGACACTAACACGACTCTACTACTCCATCACTCCACTTCCTCCACTTCCCACGAGAGACGAGGGTTGTGCTTTATGACTTGTATAAATAGGTTCTCCTCCTTATTTCCACAACAGACAAGACAGAAACCAAGTGTTGATACAACGTATTCAAAAACAAAGATCTTTGCTTACATTATTGCAAGCCAGTTCGGTATTGTGATACAAGTCATAAACATCCAACACCTTCACGATCTCAACACCTTCTTCGCTTCCCTCCCTAAGAGAAACCCCATCTCCTTCACTTTGTGACCGAAGCAAGTCTGGAACGACCATTTTTTGGTTTAGGACAGAATTGTACAGATTGATCTCTCGAATCAGAAAGCACTCGCGTGCAGTGCATTTGTTTAGGGTTTAGATTCATTTCTCATCCACACACCCCAAATTACCAAAACCAGCACAAGTAGTTTTCACCCATAAACAACAGGTAAGAACTAGAGATTTAGGTTTGATATTTAAGTTTTTATCTGTCTTAAAGATGTATGTTTTCTCGAAAATGCGTCTATTTCATTCTTTCCTTAGAACCTAACTAACTGTGTGCGTCTGGAGTGAGTGACATATAACTTTTACCCCAGATTATAAGACCAACATTTAGCTAAATAAAATTGAGTTTCAAGAAAGGGATTGACTTGGATCTATCTCTTTGAAGATCGATGGTTGCCGGTATTTATAAAATCTTGTCGATTGTAGACCGTGTTTTTCATCTATGAATAAAATCTTTCAAAATCCATAAAAATGTGATGATAAACCTTATCATTGTGGACGATGTTCTTCAGCTGCGAAAAAATACGCAAAACACAAGGTTTTGATGATATTGTGAAGTAAGTTAGATTTTGTATAATGTGTAGTAATATAATTGTACAAACTAAAGGGTGATCTAGGATTTTTAAAGCTCCTAGACATCCCTTGTCAGGTTACCTAGTTAAATTTGCACCCCTAGTTTTCCCAAACATCCCTCAATTATGCGAGTTTAGTCAAGATCACCATCCAAACCAAGTCATGATATATCGATTTTTGCTTCCTTAAACCAGAGATATGCAAGTTTTTCATTTTATATTTCTTTTTTGTTTTGATTGCTCATGAATATAATTTATCTATAATATATGTTATTTTGTTCGACAAAAAAAATTGCAATTGCTTTATTTGATGGGTAATTTGTTCCTTTTGATTAATGAGCGAATATATTGACTTAACATCCTGTTTTGATTTTGTACTTAAGTTTTCCACCATAAGATGTAAGTGAATGGATGGTTGATAATAATTTATTATTCCTAAAATCTTATCTTGTCATGGTTATGATCTTCCCCATCCATTTGCTTGTATCCTACGGTGGAGAAATTAATTATAAATTTAAGTCTGAAAGTTAAGACTATATATCCTTTCTCATTTGTTTGTTTATGTGTGTGCATTATATATCCAATGTTACCGGTCATTTACTAATAAACCATTATATTGTATATCGAATTGGTTCCTCAACACAAGAGATGACACGAAAAGAATAATTGTTGTAAGAAACAATCCCAACCACCATCAACTATAGAAAGAATGCAACTCTAGGTGTCCATGGTTGGGAAGAAATTCTTATGACTTAATATTTCTACAACGTTTTATACTTGAGGAGAATTTCTACAGTGGACATATAAAAACAAATCATGGTTGTCACTTAACATAATCTGTAGTATACTTGGTTATAAAATAAAAATATGTACCCTCTATTAGTTTTTAAAGGAATGCTTCAAACATTTTCCTGTTTTTTTATTTTGTTGGAGTTATATGAGTGTGATGAGACTTCACACTATCTATGAGTACAACATGTGCTTCTGTTAAACTTAATCAAAACAGATATTTCACCCCACACCCACACCCCAGTTTCACATTTAACTTAACCTTCACGTCCAGTTTCAGAAGGTACTTTTCTTTCTCTGCATGTGTTCACTCTCTCTCCCCCCCCCCCCCCCCCCCCCCTTCAGAATTGAAGAAAATCTCTAGGAAGCGAACAATCTAATGGATAGTGGTGATGTTCTTCTCTGAGTAGAGATTCAGTTGAAGCATTTTTTTCAGGTAAGTTTATTTTATTTTTGTAAATCATCAGTCAGGGTTTTCAAGGAATCTTAACAGGGTTTTCAAGGAATCATTCAGCATTTATTTTTAAAATCTGTAAGTTTATTTGTGTTTCCAGCCTTAAGAGAAGACCAAGAAGAAGAGGAAGAAGATTCAGGTCCAAAAATCAAGAGGAAAAAAACAACCTTAAGAGATAAACCTATTTACTCAGTCACTCATAGGTAACCCAAAAATCAAAAGTTTATCTTCTTTCTTTTGTTTTATTCAAAAAATCAGTAAGCTTATTTGTGTTTCCATGTAAAAAACACCTCTTAAGAGAAGACCAATAAGAAGGGGAAGGAGAGGAAGGTCCAAAAATCAAGAGTAAGAAGATGAAGAATAGCAGATGATATGATTTTTTGGAGGCGTTGGAAGTGTTCTTAATTATCTGACCATGAACCTGTGACTTTCCAGATCTCTATTGCACCGACAAACCCGATAGAGGAGGTGATGATAACCGCTCGTGACAGTGTACTTGGGGCTGGAACTTCTTGAACACAAGAAGACCAAGTCAAACCTTTCTCTCTCTCTTTGTGTGTTTTTTTTTTGCTAAGAAAAATAAGTATCATTAGACCAAAAGATATTACAAGTGTTGTGACAGGAAGGGAGGGACTGTCCCCAACCATTCACCCTGTACTCTTAAGTTATTACAATACATAGCTGCAAAATCAGCATGATTGTTGAACTTTCTTTTTAGAAATTCTACTCTAGAATAGGAAAAGTTGTTGTGAATTAACTTGCAGTCATCTAATATTCTTTTATTATACCAGAACAGCTGGTTATTATTATTATTGAAGCATCCTACTACTAATTGAGCATCAATGATGAAGCAAGCTTTGTTGATGTTCCTTTCTTTTGCCCAAATATAAAAGACAAAATGAAAGTATACAACTTGATATCTCATTTCATTCAGTAAACAATCGAAAATTAACTAATATAATCAAATCCATGATGGATACATGTTTTCTCACATTTTCAGAAACCCTAACGAATTGCAGATTTTAATTTGTTACCAACATATTTTTGGTACTAAATTAGAATTTAAAAATAGTATTTAAAAATCAAAACATCTTTACCAAGGATGTAAGAAAGTATTAAGGGCGTAACAATTGAAACAAGGATTTATATATGATTTTTTTTTTGGTGATTTCTTAGGAGAGGGAAGATCCACAAACAATATCTCAAATATTTAAACGTTGTTATGTTGAAATACGTCAACACATCAATGATTAAGATTATTTAGAATATCGTATTTCGTATGGGTATTTTCTGGGAACCTAATAACCCATATGATTTTACGCTTTACTCCCGCTTCTTAATGAAGAAATGAATCGAACAGAAAAAGAAAGAAAATCATACGAAATAAAATCTTTACTTCATACTCATGATGAATACTTATGAAGAAGTTTTCACCACTGAAGACAATAATAAAAGATTTAGGTAGTGGATTCTTATTGATATCAAATTGTTTGTTATTTGACCATGAATTCAACACTTAATCTCGATCAGAAATTAAAGGGTAAACCGTATAAATTTAAATCTTTCTAGTAAATCAAAATGCAAAGTAATTATCATGATGATGGGTTTAATATAAATCCTCTAGATCATGTACATATTTTGCGAAGCTTTGGAAAAATTTATATTGGTATATTAGTTTTATCTTTGTTTTTCTGGAATTTGAGCAACTTTAATGGCTACAAGTTAACTTTTTGCAAAGCTTTATGGTTCAATAGAATTTGCCCTCTAGGACTTCTTTTTTTTTTCAAAAGTATTTTTTTATTAGTTTAATCTCTCTAAAGTCTAGGTTTAACCTTAACTATTGGGGTAATTTTCATAAAACACATTGATTGTTGTAACAAATAATAAAGTATGTATCATTTATTATAATAAAATCATTCGATAATTCTATTATTTATTAATGATCTTATAGATAGGTAACCTAATGATAGGGCAATTAAGCTTTTCACTCAAGGTCGTAAACATTCAAATCATGGTGGTAAAGAAATATAATACACACACATATATAACAATCTAGCACGAGAGGAAACCTTGAATTCACTATGGAATCAATTAGTGTAAGTCATATTTACTGAACCACTTTACAAGTGGATAACATTTAAGTTCAAAAACCAAAGCCCTAGATTCTTTAAAGTAAAAACGTTTGATTTTACCAAAAATATCTTTTTTCTACCGAAAACACACAAATTTGATGGGAACTAGAGCAAAATGGAAAAATCCCTCGTCCTTTCTTCCCAAAGTGAGAAACAAAGATACTTCATAGTGCAAAAATGTAGAGAAGAGTCTGCAGAAACATTCCAACAAGATAAATCTCATGTTATCTCCACTTAGTCTCAAGAAATGCAAGCTGATTATCTTCAACTTCATGCATGATCTTTCTTCTCAACCATCATCACACTTGCTTCCTGGACCGTACCATGTCCAGGTATATGTTACTTCAAATTAATTGACACTAGGTACACCATAGACTTCTTCTCTTTCGAGGTCCAAAGTGTCTATCCCACCGATAATAACTCGGGATTGGTGCTATTCACAAATCCTCAACAATCAAAAATATATGATCTACAACCCCCCCCCCCCCCCCCCAACCTCCACCACATCGCCATCCCTTCCCCTCCTCTAGTTGAAATTTTAAAATATCTCGACTCAATATTGTTCTTCGAGCTATCATATTAGAGGGTTGTCCATGTTGAAGTTATCTAATCAAAGAAGAGCTTCAACATACAAATTTTTCAGTCTACTGGTGGGGAATGGTCCTCAACTGTCATTGAGGACCCAAAGATGAAATAATTCAGTTTCCTAACAATGTTCTTAATGCCTCAAAAATTATAGTTTTAAGCATTTTTGTTGAGTGATATTATCACCTATGCTCCAAAAAGGTAGAGATAAAATAAATCTTTAATTATCCATCTCTATTAGTGTGGTCATAGTTAATACCCAACTTTCCATGAAAATACTAACTGAGCAGCGTTGAGACTGGGTGAGTAGCTTTTTCAAATGTTTCGAAATCTCAGAGTGAGTGAGTAGCTTTTTAGGAACTTGATAAATAAGCAACTGCGTTCAGACATCATGAGAGTGAAGTATACATGAAATTAATACGTTTTTTATGTGTTTGTTATTTAATGACACGTGGAAGTATATTTTTTTGTGGCTTTGTTTCAAAATTAAATAAATATTTTTGATGATGTAAGATATACCACTATAGATGTGACTCCTAATTCATCAGTTTAGGGTAATATTCCTTTTGGGATATTATTGGCAATGGGAAGATATACATAAATCAAGTGTAATTTGTAAAGGGACTAATTTTATATTTGCAGACAAAGTTGATTGATCTAGAGAAACGGTATTATGACCATTTTCACCGTTTGCTACTAGGTGGTACTCTATGGTGTATACTTTAAGTCTATTAAAATTACTGGAACAAAATTGTAGAGAAGTCTAGAGAAACAGAAACAATCCAACAAGATAAATCTCATGTTATCCCCACTTAATCTCAAGAAATGCAAGCTGATTATCTTCAACTTCATGCATGATCTTTCTTCTCAACCATCAGCACACTTGCTTCCCGGCCCATACCATGTCCCGGTATCTGTTACTTCAAATTAATCGACACTAGGTACACCATAGACCTCTTCTCTTTCGAGGTCCAAAGTGTCTATCCCACCGATTATAACTCGGGATTGGTGATATTCACAAATCCTCAACAATCAAAAATATATGATCTACAAACCCCTCAACCTCCACCACATCGCCATCCCTTCCCCTCCTCTAGTTGAAATTATAAAATATCTCGACTCAATATTCTTCTTCGAGCCATCATATTAGAGGGTCGTTCATGTTGAAGTTATCGAATCAAAGAAGAGCTTAAACATACAAAGTTTTGAGTCTACTGGTGGGGAATGGTCATCAACTGTCATTGAGACCCAAAGATGGAATAATTCAGGTAATGGTCTCAATCTCTCGAAAATTGTAGTTTTAAGCATTTTTGTTGAGTGATATTATCACCTATGCTCCAAGAAGGTAGAGATAAAATAAATCTTTAACTAAAATGAAGTTTGGTTTAATTTTGATATATGTACTTTCCTTATAAACTAATTACCCATTATAGACCAGTTTCATCTCTATTAGTGTGGTCATAGTTAATACCCAACTTTCTATGAAAATACTAAGTAAGCAGCTTTGAGATTGGGTGAGTAGCTTTTTCAAATGGTTTCGAAATATCAGAATAAGTGAGTAGCTTTTTAGGAACTTGAAAAATAAGCAACTGCGTTCATACATCATGAGAGTGAAGTATACATGAAATTAATACGTTTTTTATTTGTTTGTTATTTACTGACACGTGGAAGTATATTTTTTGTGGCTTTATTTCAAAATAAATAAATATTTTTGATGATGAAAGATATACCATTATAGATGTGACTCCTCGTTCATCAGTTTAGGGTAATATCCATTCTGGGATATTATTAGCAATGGGAAGATATAATAAATCAGGTATAACTTTTAAAGGGACTAATTTTTTATTTGTAGATGATTGATCTAGAGAAACGGTGTTATGACCATTTTCACTATCTGCTACTAGGTAGTACTCTATGGTGTAGACTTTAAGTCTATTAAAATTACCGGAACAATAATAGTAAGATTTCCTTATTTTATGTGAAGTGTACAATTTTCACTTATCTTTAGTGGAGTGAAGCAAATTTTCATATGTGCGGTTTTTTTAGGTTAATTTGGAGTAAGACAAAATATGTTAAAATTTATGCATAAAACTAAGGTTTTTTATCGAGAAGTTGAAAACATAGATTACTTGTGTAGCTATGATACTTGAGGAAATAATGTAAGTGTAAGAAAGTAACTTGTCATTAATTAAATATGAAAACGAAAATAATATTTAGATATTTGATTTTATTTTCTTAACTTCGCGATTGATATATATATATAATTTGATGTTTGTTTCTAGTATATGAGTACTAATATAAAGTTATTAAAGAATTTAGTTAATAGCACTACAAAGTTACAAAATGGGATTTCAAATGAAAATAAAATGGTACATGGGGTTTTAAAAATAAAAAGGATGTAATGTTTATGAATTTTACGAAGTTTTCAATTTTGTTGTTGCTGCACTATGCCATTGTCCCAACTAATTTTAAAGATAAAATGGAAAGATGGAATTTCTTAACAGATTTCCTTCAGTAAATAATAGGAAATTAACTAATATAATCGAAATCATAATGGATCTGTGTTTTCTCACATTTTCATAAATCCTAGCGAATCGCAAATCTTATTTTCTTTTTCCAACTTAATTTTGGTGTCAAATTAAAATTTAAAAATAGTATTCAATTTAAAGCATCAACACCATGGTCGTAAGAAAGTTTCCAGTGCGTAACTATTAGGTTGAAATACGTCAACACATCAATGATTTAGATTGTTAGGGAATTTCTCGGTTGAGCTCGCTGAGCGTTGGTATTACAAGTTTGGTCATCAAGTTTAATGTAAGATTTGCTATATTTGTGGGATTTTCCATGAATAGGCGAGCAAAGGACGCTCTTGATCACTTTTCTATTATGCAAAAGGAAGAATTTGAAACAAATGGAATTATTTTAACGGGGGCACTTACTTCATGTAGTCACGAGGGAACTTACTCCAAGCAGTTACGCAGGATTAGTTGACGACGAGTTGCAGTTGTATAAAACAATGAAAAAGGTTCACATATCTTCACCTAGAATTGAACATTTTGGTTGCATAATAGACCTTCTTAGCCGGTTGGAAGATTGGAATAGGCACTGAGCGTAATAGAAACTGTTAGAGCATTGGTCGATCAAACTCACAAGTGTTTCTATCTCAAGATTGTTGCCAAATTTAGTTGTCAAAACTATATCTTGATTTCTAGTTTACAATTATTTAAGTCACGGTCTAGGATATTGGTAGTTGAGAAGATAATAATACTTCAGAGTTGAGGTACAATTGAACTTTGGAGAGAAGATAATAATACTATGTTTTTGTATAATGACGAATGTTGTTATAGCTACGGATCTTCAAAAACAACAATGCAGGTTTGAACGCGTTCAGAATCATTGCAACTTGAAATAACGAAGAGTTCAAGGAGAGTTGAAGAAACCAAGCAAATCAAGGCATGATGGATCAAGGAGTTTTTCGAGGCTTTATTTTTGTTATCCATATGTATTAATATTTTTGTCACTAAAATTAACGAAGGGGGAGATTGTTACAACATTGATCGGTCGAACTCACAAGTGTTGCTATCTCAAACTTGTTGTCAATACTATATCTTGATTTCTAGTCTACAATTAGTTAAGTCTCGGTCTAGGATAGTGGTAGTTTAGAAACCAACTACTCATCATTTGCGTTCTATCGTTTGAAGGCAAAGATCAGCGAAGTTGTTAGAGCACTACTCAGTCGATGTCGCAAGCGTTGTTATCTCAAGATTGTTTGTCAAGTTTAGTTGTCAAAACTATAAGTCTTGATTTCTAGTCTACTTATAGCTATGTCTCAGATTAGGATATAATGTGTAGTTGAGCTTTAGACTTCACGACTTTCATTGATTGAAGACGAAGAACTACTAAGGGGAGCTTGTGGAAGTTCATCAACAAAAGGTATATGGAGACTTGAACTCATCTATCACTCAGAAGTATGTGTTGGTAAGCTTTTGCTTTAGTCAAGTTCATCTTTTATTCTTGATGAAAGTCAAAAGATGATCATGTGAAAATCGTCGGGTAACATCTTAAAGGATTTGTGTGAGACAATCATTTGATGTAGACTCGGAATGTTTCGTATTGATCATTTGATCACTTGAAAATTGCTTTGAAGATAATAGTTAATTTGTGTGCGACAGTTATTCCTGTCTTCTGAGAATGTTTCAATGATTAAAATGGGAGTTTAGAACAATTAACCATTGATTGGACATAGCATAGTATGCATACTTGTATGCTAACTGTTGCAAGTGTATTCCAATTCCGGGAATTTAGTATGCATACCCGTACGCGTACTGATTCAACAGTTGAAGTCTGTGACCCATAATATGCATACCCATATGCATACTGACTTCAACTGAGGTCGGTCATGAACGATAGTGTGCGTACCTATTTGCATACTGGCAAACAAGACCAGGTCCGGGAACTTAGGTGTGCACCCGTTTGCATACCTGGGTGGGTTAAGTTCTAAAATCGGTCTATTCATGAACAAATACATTTATATAATAAGAAAACTTGAGTTTAGTCTTATAAATTATAATTAATAATTTAATTTATTAATAGTTTTAATAAGAAGAATGTTACAAGGAACTAGTTGGCAACCTAGTAACAAGCTGGGCACCAACGCCTTTTTGAATAGCAAGTCCTGTTCTATGAAAAATAAAACTTCCCAATAAGGAAGGTCGTCTTTGCACCGTGGCTAAAATGTTCATAAATTGATTCGAGTGAATCAAAATCGATTTTTCTTCAATTGTGTCTTGTATACTTCTTTTAGAATATAAACTATTGAACAACTTGATAACCAGTTTCATTTGAGTCATTTGAACTAGTTGTGATCAAGATGAACAAGGTTGATATGAAAGTATTCATATGGCTAACTTCGGTTAACTATTCTTGAGCCAACTAAGTGTACACATTTAGGTACGGTTACCCATATCTAAATATAGGTACATCTCATTTGTGTGTAACAAGCTAAGACAATCTAATGGTTGAAAGATATTAGCTTGAATCTAATCAGGTTTTCATCTAGCGGTGAATCACTACACCAAATTTAACGTTTAGCAACAGCTTACATATGTTGCTGACCGGGCTTACAATAGATTCTTTCCGTTGCTAAACACCCTGTCGCAGTTTTTAGCAACATCTCTGGATCTGTTGCTAATTTTGGTCAGCAACGTCAGTAGCAACAGAAACAACTATTGCTAAATTAAAATATAGAAACATAAACAACCTGTTGCGAAATTAATAATTTTAGAGTAGTTCCGGGATATATTTTAGTAGAACATGATATAGCTGTTCTGGTTCAGATTTAGCAACACATTCTAGCCATTTCTAATTTTACGCAACAACAAGAAAAAGGGTCAAGTCTTTGTTGACCTAGTAAAAACTGATTACCCCCCAGTTCCCTGCAAAGCCCTGATTCATTTTATATCCAACAATTGAATATGATAATTCTCATACTCTTATATTCACACAGATATTCCCACAGGTTTACACCTCAAAGACATTCTACAAAGAAAGGGAACCAAATACAATAAAAAGCAGGGAACTCGTGACATAAAGAAAATGTTACAGGTTGCATTAAGAAAATCAAGTGTCAAATTGTACAACTGAAAGATTGCATATGCAAATATGTTCTTGTTCTTACATCGTGCTGGTGCTACTATGTTTGTTTTAGCTTCTAAGGATTGCATATAGAAACAGAATGTTACAATCTCTTACAATGATCAGTAATTAGAATGCAGCAAATTATTGTGGCTTTGAGAGGATGATCACACGAGGATGCTGAATTCGTTGTTGTATAAGAACCAAAGGAATGAGTAAGCTTTTCAAAGGGACTTCGTTATTGTACCCATCTATAACTATCCCCTGCAGTCTATTTATCTGCAAGAGAAGAGTCTGAGAGAACTAAAAGGTAACAAGTGGAATGAATTGTTCAAAGCTAGAGCAAGGAAAGTAGAAAGTTGTTAAAAGAAGGCTGTCATAATCAATTGGTACTTCCATATAATCATACCAAGGTTGGAACTGCATCCCTCTATATTCTTCTGGTAAGCAAGCTCCCTTTAAATTGGAAATTCTTGCAGATAAACACCAACTTAGCAGCTGATCAGGAAAGGGTTCATGGATTCTGCTGGAAAGATTACAGGTTAGAAGATGTGACAGTGGTTATTACTGAAGACTCTGGCAGAAATTAAAAAGTACAAACGATGTCACTGCATAGTATTCTCACCAGTGGTTATTGCTGAAGCCTCTGGCAGAAACCATGAAACAAAAAAAAATAGATTAGTATACTGATAATAAACTCTAGTTATCTCAATTAGGTAATATGTAAGTTACTCTCATGTGAAACAAAAGCTCTCGTGTAGAAGCAGTATAAAAAGGATGCAACTTCAAGATCATCGACTTTTCCAGTCACAACTCAAGTAGAAAAAAAAAGAGAGTACAAGTACTCTCATGTAACTGATACAACATCTACTGTAACACAAAGCTATTAGGTAACTATTTGTGCAGACTCAAACAAACAGACAAGATCCAAAATCCAAAATCCAACTATGTATAAGATTGTTATTAAAACACCAGTAGTATTTTACATTCATTGCCCAAGAAAAGATATGGGTACGCCAAAAGAAAGGCATACTAAGCCGGTACTTTCTTGCTCTACATGATACAACTAACTTTCATCAAAGATAGCAAAGTAGTTAGTGATGTTACCTGCAATCCCTTTCATATCTGAGTCGGTGAATGAATTTTGATACCTAACCTACTTCCATCTTCACTTACAGCCTGCAGATTTCAGCACCAAAACAACATGAGAATGGACCCCTAGATATGACTTTAATGTGCAGGACATGATCACATAAAACAGTTGAATGAATCTAACCACTTATAAGCTTCGAATACATCGCCAAATTTGCATCACTGAAATAATACTCAACCTACAAAATCCACAGAAAGAAACAAGTAAGAAGACACCACTCGATCATTTTTTCACCCGTAAGGCCATAAATAATCCGAACCCACTACTAACTTTAACCATTCAAACAAAATACCCATCAGGATCAAGGGGTATGGAAGGATGAAACTAACTCAGAACATGAAATTTGCACAGATTATGATTTTGCAATTATTACTGAACCATAAGAAATTCTGCATAACCTCCCATTCTATCAATATCAGTACATAGATTCCTCCATGCAGATAAAATAGGGCTCAGTGCATAGGACGTTCCAAATAGTGTCGATATCACATACCATGAGAGAAAATGACACCAAGATGATAATAAAGAACCGTACTCGTAGTACCAGCTTTAGTCGGTATACAACATATTAATATGCCAGGTGCATATGATCCCACAAACTTTAGCCCACCAAGTTATCTACTCTAGAAGCAAACCAATTCAAAGCATTTAAACATAAACGAGTTCAAATGTGCAAACACGACCAAATTATTAGACATACGGAATGTTAAATAAAGAAGTTCCAAACCTTGAGGCCATTGTGCAACAAGATGTTCCTTGAGAGTTGCAATCGTAGTAGAAGCATAATTCATATGAGCAATACCCGTATTATCAATTCTGAATTTCAGTTCCATACTTTCCACATCACCCATTCTTTAGTTTTATTTTACTGTTAATAAGCAAAGCAATAAAATGAACCAATCTGATATCTTACGTCTTCACTTATCACCTTAAAAAAATCAAGTGTACTCTATAAATTAAGGTTACATTTCGTCACTACTTTATTCAATTTCCCAAAATTGATCAATCATATAACATATCTAAATCTAAAACGAAGTCAACAAAAAAATTACCTTTTTTCACATTTGAGCAATCAATTACTGCCAACAATCTGTTATAACGATAACAACAAGATTGCTCCTTCTTGAAATATCCAATAATACTGAAATCACCAATTAAAGAAGATAACAAACCATATTTCAAATTTCGGAGAAAACCCAGTAAATAAAAACGCCTCAAGATCCGAATCCCTCATACAATTCTAAATCTAAGCACAAAAATCCCCAAAATAACTACAATACAAGAAAAACCCTAAAAATGAGAAAAAAGAATGAATCGAAATCAGTTCACTTTAACCTTATCGAGAATCCATTACTTGTATATTGATCTGAAAATTCAATTAAAATTCAATCAACTACACTTATTTTCTCTCTAAGAAAGAGAAATGACAAAGGACGAAGATCTGAAAGTGAAGAAGAAGGAAGAGTTGTTTATACACAAAAAATCGTAGATAATATCTTCCTTACCAGTCGTAAACTTCTTCAAGTTTAGTGATAGGTGCGATCTTTGCACCAATATCTTTTTCTTTACCACCAGCTACTGCTCCTATCTCTTCTTCTCTTCTTACGGCTGTATAGAGAGAAGGAATGATCGAAAATAGAAAATAGAAGTGTGGATAAGTTTTCTTAAGTCTAGGGTTACAGAATTATAGAAATATGAGTTGACTGGGTAGAAAAATAACAATAAGTTTTACTTCGCACACAGACGAGTGGCATGCGTGAATTTGCCGCAGCTGCTAATAGCAACAGTAGGTTAGCGGTTGCGAGTTTCGGAACAGCAAGCAGCTGTTTCTAAAGTTTAGCAACTGCTTCCTTTTGTTGCGAATTAGCAACAGCTCTATCTCTGTTGCTAATATAGGTTGCTAAATCCAGAATTTTGTGTAGTGAATATTGAATGCTTTGTTACCAAGGTAACATTGATTGCAAACCCTGATTTGAAGACTATATAAGGGAGAACTCTAGAAACTGGGAAACCTAATCCCCACACCTCATGTGTGATACTAGTTGCGACTAGAGTCGATTCTTCTTTAACCTAGGTTTTTCTAAAATCATTATATGTTAACGACTTAAAGACTTCCTTGGGATTGTGAAGCCAGACCCAACTATTTTTTCTGTAGTTGCGTGTTCTGATCTTACTTTTTTTTTTTATCGTATTGAGTATCATCTTCTCTAAAGATTTGCTCGAGATTTAATCTCTGATAGGCAAGATAAAAAGTAGTCACAGACATATTCGTCTCATCGTTTGTGATTCCACAATATCTTGTTTCGCTACCATACGATTAAGATTATTGTGAGGTGATTGATATTTCTAGGCTGTTCTTCGGGAATATAAGTTCGGTATATCAATTGTTTCCTGTTCACCTTGATTTATCAAAAGACAAAACAAAACTCGTAGGTATATCTGTGGGAGAATGATTTATCTATTCAATAGACTTTTTTGTGTGAGACAGATTGGTTTATCAAGTCTTTGACTTTGGGTCGTAGCAACTCTTAGTTGTGGGTGACATCAGCTAAGGGAATCAAGTGCGCAGAATCCGACGTGGTTCTAGAGGCGTAAGGAACGCGATTATACCTTGATCAGTGTGAGATTAGTTAGGGATCAAATACATTCCAGTCTGAAGTTAACTTGGAGTAGGCTAGTGTCTGTAGCGGCTTAATACAATATGGTGTTCAAATCTGGACTAGGTCCCGGGGTTTTTCTGCTTTTTCGGTTTCCTCGTTAACAAAACTTCTGGTGTCGGTGTTATTTCTTTTCCGCAGTATATTTTCCGTATAATCGAAATATCACAGGTTGTGCGTAAGTTCAATCAATTATTGAAAAAACGGGGGTCTAACAACACCACACAATATTTCACTTAGCAATCTGTATGGACTAACTCTGAAATACTTTGTTAGAGAATCAACTAGACAGTCAGACTCAATCTAGATAAAAGTATCTCAAGGAGTTAATATCTCTCTCTTGATTTGATTTTTACTCAAGCTAAAAACAATAGCGAGTCTTTATCAAATACAAGGAATAACTTGGACGGTACCAAAGACCAATGTCCAAGGATCAATCAATATCAATTAACAACCAAAGGTTGGATTTACAATTGATGATCACGAACGCACAACCTGTATTATTTCAATTATATAAAATATAATGCGGAAAAGAAATAACACAGACACCAGAGATTTTTTTAACGAGGAAACCGCAAATGCAAAAAAACCCCGGGACCTAGTCCACATTGAATACACACTATATTAAGCCGCTACAGACACTAGCCTACTCCAAGCTAACTTCGGACTGGACTATAGTTGAATTCCAATCAGTCTCCCACCGATCCAAGGTACAGTTGTACTCCTACGCCTCTGATCCCAGCAGGATACTGCGCACTTGATTCCCTTAGCTGATCTCACCCACAACCAAGAGTTGCTGCAACCCAAAATCGCAGACTTGATAATAAACAAATCTGTCTCACACAGAAAAGTCTATCAAAGGATAAATATGTCTCCCACAGATAAACCCTAGGTTTTGTTCCATCTTAAGATATGAAATCAAGGTGAACAGGAACCAATTGATAATCCGGTCTTATATTCCCGAAGAACAACCTAGATTAATCAATCACATCTCTACAATCCTTCCTGACTACACATGCGGTTTGTCGAGGAATCACAAATAGTGAGACGAAGCTGTTTGTGACTTATTTATCTTGCCTATCGGAGAACTCTCACGATCTCAAGCCAATCAATCGATTGTACTCGTACGATAGAAGATGCGAGATCAGATCACACAACTATGATAAAAGTAGTATCGGTCTGGCTTCACAATCCCAATGAAGTCTTTAAGTCGTTAACCTGTTTTTAGATAAGAAAACCAAAGGTTAAAGGAGAATCGACTCTATAGAGCGCACTAGTATCACAAATATGTGTGGGGATTAGTTTTGCCCAATGCTAAATGTCTCCTTTATATAGCCTTCAAATCAGGGTTTTGCCTTAGTTACAAAGCAATCCGTATTCACCGTTAGATGAAAACCTGATTTATATTCAAGCTGATATTTCTCAACCGTTAGATCGAAAACTTAGCTTGTCACACACACTTGGGTAGACGTTTACTGGGTTTGCGAAAACCATGGCCAAACGTGTACGTGTATGTTGGTTCAACACAGTAACCCAAAAGGTTAACTATATGAGTATTTCATATTAACCTTGTTCTTCTTCACCATAACTAGTTCAATTGACTCAAATGAACTAGTTAAAGAGTTGTTCAATTGCTATGAGATCTTATGTAACTACACAAGACACAATTGAAACAAAGATGATTCGGTTCGATTGAATCGGCTCATGAACATTATAGCCACGGTTTGCATAAAGCATTCCTTAGTAATTTAATGTTTCATGTTCAGAGCACATATTTAGATCATAACCTTTTAAGTTAACAAACGAGTTCGCGGACTTAAGTAAATCGGTTGAGTTTTCCAAACTCAGCAGAAATTCTCGGAAAGAGAACTTCCGCCAGTTCGCGGACTGGGTTCGCGGACTAAGTTCGTGACTTAGCACACAAACGATTTTTGGAAATCTAGAAGAAATTCTCGGTCGTGAACTTCCGACAGTTCGCGGATTGAGTCTGCGTACTGGGTTCGCGGACTTGGCAATCCAATTGCACAATCCTTCCAATTTCTATTGATCAACAAATCTCGACAACTTCGGTTCAAGGAATACATGGTTATGTAATCTAAACTCTCATTTCAATAAATGAGACATTCTCAGAGGACGTTATGTAGCCGTTATTCACAGACCGATTCACGTCAGAGCAATTCTCAAAGTGATTGAAACTTTTCATGACTTTCGTCACTAGGTAAAGATAAACTTGATCAAAGCGAAAATCTTTACCAACACACGATTTCGAGAAAAATATAAGCAATGAATGCTCAGCTCGAAATGTCAAATGTGTATGATCTAGTCTATATAGCATACGACTTTTTGTCTCATAAGAAGTAGGAGATAGAAAAGATAGACTTTTGGGTGATAGATAAGTTCAAGTCTCCACATACCTTTTTGTTGATGAAGTTCCACGTTTCCTTGTATAGATCTTCGTCGTTGTATGATGAATCGCCAAGGAGTCCTTGAGCTCAACTACACTTTTCTATCCTAGTCTGAGACTTATCTATGTAAGCTAGAAATCAAGACTCATAGTTTTGATCACTAACATTGACAAACATGCTTGAGATAGCAACGCATGCGAGGTCGACCGAGCTATGCTCTAACAATCTCCCCCTTTGTCAATTTTAGTGACAAAACTATTAATACATATGGAATACAAAAAAGATAAACTTTAATGGCTCCTATTCCGTAGTTTAATCTTCAACGTTCCCTGAAATCTTCGTCCTTCCAAGTACTCCAATGATCCCAAAGGTTGTAAGTTTAACATCACCGTTGTTGAAGATCCATAGCTATAACAATGAGAGAAATCGAGATTCTCGATCATTATTATACAGTGTCATAGTATCATTATGTAACATCAAAGTCCAATTGCATCACGACTTTAACAATAATACTACAGTGATATGTATCACTCCCCCTTAGTCAATACTCTATATCGATTATGGAAACCACTCCCCCTTACACAATGATCCGAAAACCATATGTATTTTTAGTGTGAACTACATTATTTCTCCCCCTTTTTGTCAATAAAATTGGCAAAGGTACAAGAACGGGATCATAATGAAATTTCCACAAGAGACATTTCATAGACTAAAATAAAATACATACCAACTTAATTTAGATGCAATCATAAAGCCGAAGCTAAATGCATTCATCAAGGAGTTTTAAGATACAAGATAACCCCTATAAAATTCCACAGCCGCACACCCCGCAAGATATTACCATTAAGCACAAGTCCAAAAGAACTCTCCCACATTTGATGTCATTCCCGAAAGAACAACAAGAGCGACCTTAATTTCGAAAGAAAATAAGGATTTTGAAGCACAAAAGAGATACTAAAAAGAATGACAACAATCCTACAGAAACTGAACTTGGAATGTACCTACTGGAGTGTCAGACTCAATTGACAAAAAGATAAGAATAAACATAGGGGCAAGAGTCATCGAAACGATTTAATGAACCAAAACAACACCAATAGACTACCGCAAGTGTTGAAAAGTTGCAGTGTCTAAGGGTTTGGTGAGAATATCAGCCAATTGTTGTTCGGAAGGAACAAATTCCATACCAATGATACCATTTTCATAAACATCACGAATAAAATGGTATCTTATGTCAATGTGCTTTGTTCTTGAGTGCTCAACAGGATTCTCAGTAATTCGAATCGCACTGGAGTTATCACAAAAGATCTTCATTATTCTAGTATCAACTCCATAATCAGCAAGCATTTGTTTCATCCATAGGAGTTGAGTACAATATGATCCGGCAGCAATGTATTCTGCTTCACATGTAGATAGGGATTGAGAGTTTTGCTTCTTGTTATGCCACGCTACAAGATTGCGACCCATATAGTAGAAGCCCCCTGATGTACTTTTTCTGTCTTCTACACATCCTGCCCAATCAGCATCAGAATAAGCAGAAAGGTCAGTATTAGTATCAAAAGTATACGAGAGACCATACCCAACAGTGTGATTTATATATCGTATGATTCTTTTTGCAGCTGCAAGATGAGATTCTCTTGGATCTGCCTGAAACCTGGCACAACAACCAACACTGAAGGAAATATCAGGTCTAGTAGCTGTAAGACAAAAGGCTACCTATAATGGATTGGTAGGACTAGAAGATTCCTATAATTAAATTAAACTGCAAGTGGACAGGGCCTTATTGTGTATAGTGCAAATACAGGTCGATCCACAGGGACAAAGTGGGTGTAGAGTTGAATTTCTTAAACCTAACTAATACTGATTCCAATAAGAAGTAACAAAGGGGAGTTTTTGTATCGAAACGACAAGATGCTGGCAAAGATTAAACTAGAAGATTGAAATAGAAATATGGATGCAATGAGAGTTAATAATAAACAACTAAGAGGTACTAGGGAAGTTGAGTCCACCACTTAACCTCTACTAGAAATTCAGCTACAGAAATTGTTCTTTTCCCTTATAACGGATCAACGGTGAAGATACGAGTCTTTCTCCTTTCCAAAGGGGTTTCACAGATGGATAGTTCAACGTCAACTAAAGCATTAATCCCTAGTATTAGATGTCTTCTTCAGCACAACTAATCAAAGATTAAAGGTATCAATTAAACATAAGTTGATGCTACAAAATACAGGTGTTCTAACAACCTAGGATACATGATATACTAGGTGAAAGTAGTACATTGCAGTTCAAAAGTTAAACATCTCTTCACTCAGTAAAGCATAACAAGAACAATAACTAAAACACGAATCATCTAGTAGTAAGTTAAGGGCTTCATTTATGCCCTAGCTAAGAATTTAGAACATATTGAGAACAAGAGGCAAATAGAATTCAAATATATATAATCCCATTGATGAAATTGAATCCTATGATCTTTCACACTGATTTTTCAAGAACACTCAGCACAAAATGAAGTTACTTAAGAGTATTTTCAAGCACACTTCAATGCATACCATTACACAACATAACAACCCCTATTTATACACAGATTTCTTCCCCTTTTCTCAATCCTTAATATCAACTGAAACAATATAAAATTCTTGGGATTTTGCTCTCGAAACTCACCACTCAGTAAGGCTCCTCATTCACGTGTATCCACTGCACTTATCTTCACCAATTGACTGGAGTTGTCACTGTTTGAAATCATACCTAACTGTCATTTAATCATCACAGTCACCCTATCTCTGTCATATCTCTGCTGCCACTGTTGATGATGCAAACTCAGATTCAGCTGATTTGGTAACACATGCTGCTTTTTTGGAGTTTTGCAAGGAGAACCAAATTCAGACCTTAGCTTCCCAATTTCTCACTTTAGCCGACCTAATTTTGTATTTCATAGCCTAGGGTTTTGACTGAAATGGATGAGGGTGGAAAGGGTAAGCAACTAGTCTTGACAGGGTAAAAGTAGTGAGAGAGGTATGGGTTTGATAGATTTGACGTGAAGCTTGCTGGGATTTGTTTGTCGATGGGATTGGTAGAGTTAGGGTTGAAAATTGACGGGAGGCTGTCGGGTGTGTAGGAGAAAGAGAAATGGAAGATGAATTAAGGGTATGTTTGGGTGTTGGTTGGATTAAAGGTCTGTCTTTGGTATATGAGAATGAGACTTGGACCTGGCTAATTTCTTTAACTCCCAAGATGGATATCACTTGGATTTCGGCCCATTACTTCATTTCATGACTAGAGATTTATTCTTCTTGAGCTTCTCATCTAGTAGGTCCATTAGCTTCACAAGTCTACTGGCACCCTGGCTGCCTTCTCCGTTGCACGCATCTGTCTAACACTAACTTGGTATCTAGATTGACAGGGAATTGTATCTCCACTTCCTTCATATTCCATGGTCAGACCATACTTTCCATTCCCCTATCATTACAGAATAAAAATTAGGACAATTGCCACACATTTTACTTGCAACAAACAAGAACTACAAAATACATAATTTGGCATAAATACAAGAAATTAGTGCAACAAAGTACCATAAACACTAACAAAATGATAAGAAAGTATGCAATATTAAGTGCCCATCATGGATCGATATAGTTTTTGATCCACTTTTGCTCCTTTTTCATCCCTGTGTAATTTACCAGTAGTAGGCATGGGAGTCAGCTTAGGAGACGACTTATCTAGGCCGAATCTTGACACAAGATTTCGTGCGTACTTCTCCTGGGATTAGTAAATCCCCTCCTTATGTTGTTGAATCTGTAATCCTAAGAAGTATCTTAATTCACCACCATTGCTCATTTCAAATTCTTTAGCAAGAGAGACTTGAATTTTTTTTGCGAATTTCTCAGAAGTTGATCCATAGATGATATCATCTACATAGATTTGAGCAATTACAACATCTTTCCACTCCATTTGGTAAACAATGTTTTATCAGCTCCTCCTCTTGAAAATCCTTTTTTAATAAGAGAGGTAGTAAGTTTCTCAAACCAAGCTCTTGGTGCTTGCTTCAATCCATATAATTCCTTCTTGAGTTTCAGCACATGATCTAGGAAATCAGGATTTTCGAATCCCTTAGGTTGAGCGACAAAGACTTCCTCTTTTAGAATTCCATTCAGGAACGCTGATTTTATCTCCATCTGAAACAACTTAACCTTGAGAAAGCAGGCATGGGCCAATAAAAGTCGAATGGACTCAAGACGTGCCGCAGGAGCAAAGGTTTCGTCAAAATCGATTCCTTCAATCTATGAATATCCTTGAGCGACAAGTCTAGCTTTATTTCTGACAATTGTGCCAAATTCATCAGACTTGTTCTTGAATATCCATTTGATACCGACAATATTGACATTTGGGGGACAAGGTACACGTTCTCAGACATCTTGTGTTTCAAATTGATTTAACTCTTCATGCATCGCATTGACCCAAAAAGAATCTTTCAGAGCTTCATAAATATTCCTTGGTTCCACCAGCAAAAGATAACAACCAAAATTGCATATATTTTGAAGTTGACCCCTTGTTTTGGCTGTAGAATCCCTTCCCCCAATGATATTGTTGGGGTCATGATTCCTTTGAACCCATAGATGTCGTGGAGGGACACGTTCTTGTTCATCAGGAATGGCTTGATCAGTGATCTTCTCCTCGTCACTAGAAATGTCAGGATCAGTAACAGTTGGGATAACTTCAACTGATTCTGGAATTTCTTTGACTTTATCAATTTTTTCTGTTGGAGGCAACTCAGCAGGAGAACTATCTTCACGAAAATTACTAATGTCGTCGATGATAATATTAGAAGATTCCATCATGACTTGTGTTCTGAGATTAAAAACTCGAAAATCACGACTATCGGACGCAAAGCCAAGAAAGATACCTTCGTCACTTTTGGTGTCGAATTTCCCTCTCAGTTCTCGATCTTTCAGAATATAGCACTTACTTCCAAACACCATGAGATAGTGTAGGTTGGGTTTCCTTCCATACCATAACTCATAAGGAGTGTTAAGGGTTTTAGACCGCAAATACACATGGTTGATCAAGTAGCATGTTGTAAAGACATCTTCTCCCCAAAATCTTAAAGGTAAGTTTTTTTTGTGGGGCATTACCCTGGCCATTTCCTGGATGTTCCTATTATTTCTTTCAGCAACTCCATTAGATTGAGGAGTAATCGGTGGTGAGTATTATTGAATGATCCCCAGTTCGTCACAGAACTCAGATACCTTGGTATCTTTGAATTCAGTGCCACGATTGCTTCTAATTTTCCTTAGTTTGCGACCTTGTTCGTTCTGGATTCTTTTAACAATAATCTTGAATTCACCAAGGGTTTCATTCTTATGGGATAAGAATGCAACCCAAGTAAATCTGGTGTAATCATTTACCATAACTAAAGCATACTTCTTACCGGCAACCGTGGGTTGTTGAATTGGTCTGAAGAGATCCATATGAATTAAATCAAGTGGAGCTTTAGTGAGGATATCTCGAGATGATTTGTGGTGAACTTTTATTTGCTTACCCTTTTGACAGGCACCACATACACCTTCAATCTTTGCATTGATTTTCGGAATGCCTCTAACAAGTTCTTTGTTAATGATCTTAGTTAGAAGGCGATAATTGATGTGACCAAAATGCTCATGCCAAAGATGTGTAGATTCCACCTTAGTCAAATTGCAGCGGTTACTAAACTGAGTATCAAGAAGATAACAGTTGTTTTTACCACGAGTTCCTTGGAAAATCACTTTCCCAGATTTGTCAACAATGTCACATCCATTCGCATTGAAGATAACTCGATGGCCCTTGTCGCAAATTTGACTAATAGAAAGAAGATTAGCAATCATACCTTTAACGTATACCACATCATGGATTTCTGGAACACCGGGTAGCTTGACCGTTCCCTTTTTGCTGATGTAGCAACAACTTCCATCTCCGAACGTTACAGGGCCTCCTTCATAGTCAACAGACGAAACAAACCACATAAGGTCTCCTGTCATGTGTCGACTACATCCACTATCAAGAAACCATTGAAAGGGAGATGTAGATCTTAAAGCAAAGGCACCCATACTACTAGTACTTCTCAATTTAGAGTTTCCTGGTAGTGTTGTATGAGCTTTTAAGAATCATACATTTGTTTAGCTTTCTTACAAAGATTACTTGCAACGTTAAGACTCTTTTGAAAAGACATACATGCTTGCTGTATATGATCGGATGGATCACAACATGAGCCTATGCTTTGAAGATTGTCTGACTGGTTCTTTGTCATATCAGTTTTCTCAACATCCTGTTGTTGATTACTATCTGACTTATGACATTTTTTGAGAGAGGAACAACTGAGATTTTTCAAATTCTCAAAGGGAGTATTTCCAGATATCAAATCCTTAAGAACAACAATTTCTGCAACAAGACCATGGTTGATTCGGATTTGTTCATCCAACCCTTTTTGAAGAGACATCAGTTTGTCAGACCTTTTCTTACGGTTGTTTTTTACACCTGGGGAACTGTCAATTGAGACTTTACGGTCCATATAGTCAGATCGCCACAAACACAGACTTTTGAGGTCTTTAACGTGTTTGCCTGCTCTGATACCAATTGAAAAAGCGGGGGTCTAACAACACCACCCAATATTTCGCTTAGCAATCTGTATGGACTAACTCCGAAATACTTTGCTAGAGAATCAACTAGACAGTCAGACTCAATCTAGATAAAAGTATCTCAAGGAGTTAATATCTCTCTCTTGATTTGATTTTTACTCAAGCTAAAAACAATAGCGAGTCTTTATCAAATACAAGGAATAACTTGGACGGTACCAAAGACCAATGTCCAAGGATCAATCCATATCAATCAACAACCAAAGGTTGGATTTACAATTGATGGTCACGAACGCACAACCCGTATTATTTCAATTATATAAAATATAATGCGGAAAAGAAATAACACAGCCACCAGAGATTTTGTTAACGAGGAAACCGCAAATGCAGAAAACCCCGGTACCTAGTCCAGATTGAATACACATGGTATTAAGCCGCTACAGACACTAGCCTACTCCAAGCTAACTTCGGACTGGACTATAGTTGAATTCCAATCAGTCTCCCACCGATCCAAGGTACAGTTGTACTCCTACGCCTCTAATCCCAGCAGGATACTGCGCACTTGATTGCCTTCGCTGATCTCACCCACAACCAAGAGTTGCTGCAACCCAAAATCGCAGACTTGATAATAAACAAATCTGTCTCACACAGAAAAGTCTATCAAAGGATAAATCTCTCTCCCACATATAAACCCTAGGTTTTCTTCCGTCTTAAGATATGAAATCAAGGTGAACAGGAACCAATTGATAATCCGGTCTTATATTCCCGAAGAACAACCTAGATTAATCAATCACATCTCTACAATCCTTCCTGAATACACAGGCGGTTTTTCGAGGAATCACAAACAGTGAGACGAAGATGTTTGTGACTTCTTTATCTTTCCTATCGGATAACTCTCACGATCTCAAGCCAATCAATCGATTGTACTCGTACGATAGAAGATGCAATATCAGATCACACAACTATGATAAAAGTAGTATCGGTTTGGCTTCACAATTCCAATGAAGTATTTAAGTCGTTAACCTGGTTTTAGAGAAGAAAACCAAAGGTTAAAGGAGAATCGACTCTAGCGAGCGCACTAGTATCACACAGATGTGTGGGGATTAGTTTTGCCCAGTGCTAGATGTCTCCTTTATATAGCCTTCAAATCAGGGTTTTTCCTTAGTTACAAAGCAATCCATATTCACCGTTAGATGAAAACCTGATTTAGATTCAAGTTGATATTTCTCAACAGTTAGATAGAAAATTAGATTATCACACACACTTGGGTAGACGTTTACTGGGTTTGCGAAAACCATGCCCAAACGTATACGTGTATGTTGGTTCAGCACAGTAACCCAAAAGGTTAACCATATGAGCATTTCATACTAACCTTGTTCTTCTTCACCATTACTAGTTCAATTGACTCAAATGAACTAGTTAAAGAATTGTTCAATTGCTATGAGATCTTATGTAACTACACAATACACAATTGAAACAAAGATGATTCGATTCGATTGAATCGGCTCATGAACATTATAGCCACGGTTTGCATAAATCATTCCATAGTAATTTAATGTTTCATGTTCAGAGCACATCTTTAGATCATAACCTCTTAAGTTCACAAACGAGTTCGAGGACTTAAGTAAACCGGTTGAGTTTTCCAAACTCAGCTGAAATTCTCGGAAAGAGAACTTCCGCCAGTTCGCGGACTGAGCACAGAAACGAGTTTTGGAAAATCTAGCAGAAATTCTCGGTCGAGAACTTCCGGCAGTTCGCGGACTGGGTTCGTGGACTTTTCAATCCAATTCCACAATCCTTCCGATTTCTCTTGATCAACAAAGTTCGAAAACTTCAGTTTGAGGAATACATGGTTATGTAATCTAAACTCTCATTTCAATCATTGAGGCATTCTCAGAGGACGCTATATAGCCGTTATTCACAAACCGATTCACGTCAGAGCAATTCTCAAAGTGATTGAAACTTTTCATGACTTTCGTTACTAGGTGAAGATAAACTTGATCAAAGCGAAACGCTTTACCAACACACGATTTCTAGAAAAAGATAAGCAATAAATGCTCAGCTCGAAATGTCAAATGTGTATGATCTAGTATATATAGCATACGACTTTTTGTCTCATAAGAAGTAGGATAAGAAGAGATATACTTTTGAGTGATAGATAAGTTCAAGTCTCCACATACATTTTTGTTGATGAAGTTCCACGGTTCCTTGTATAGATCTTCGTCGTTGTATGATGAATCTCCATGAAGTCCTTGAGCTCAACTACACTTTTCTATCCTAGTCCGATACTTAGCTATGTAGGCTAGAAATCAAGACTCATAGTTTTGATCACTAACATTGAAAAACATGCTTGAGATAGCAACGCATGCGAGGTCGACCGAGCTATGCTCTAACAATTATGAATCCAACCTTTGGTTGTTGATTAAATTGATTGACACTTGGATATTGGTTTTTGATACCGTCCAAGTTATTTCTTATATTCAATAGGGCTCACAAATTCCTATTTGTTTTATTATAGATTGAATTGAGAAATAGAGATATAACTCTTTGATATACTTTTCTTAAGATTGAGTCTGAATGTCTAGTTGATTCTCTTGAAAGTATATTGGAGTTAGTCCATATATATTGCTAATCGAAATATTGGGTGTGGTTGTTAGACCCCCGCTTTTTCAGGTGAGATTAGCTAAGGGAATCAAGTGCGTAGAGTCCTGCTGGGATTCAGAGGCGTAAGGGAACGCGACTACACCTTGATTAGTGTGAGATTGGTTAGGGCTCAACTACATCCCAGTCCAAAGTTAACTTGTAGTAGGCTAGAGTATGTAGCGGCTTAATACAGTGTGGTGTTTAAATCTGGACTAGGTCCCGGGGTTTTTATCCATTTGCGGTTTCCTATAACAAAACTTCCGATGTCTGTGTTATTTCTTCTCCACATTATATTTTCTATATAATTGAAATATCACAAGTTGTCCAACCTTTGGTTGTTGATATAAATTGATTGACACTTGAACATTGGTCTTTAGTACCGTTCAAGTTGAATCTCATAATAATCAGGCTCGCGAATTTCTATCTGTTTGATTTGCTGATTACATTGAGAAACAGAGATATAACTCTTGGATGTATTTTCCTTGATTGAGTCTGACTGTCTAGTTGATTCTCTTGGAAGTATATTAGAGTTATTCCATACAGATTGACTAAACGAAATATTGGGTGTGGTTGTTAGACCCCCGCTTTTTTAGAAGCTTTTGGAGAACTTCATCAACAAAGTGAAGACTGAACCACCTATTTCTCAAGTTATATTCACCTTTCTATCCTTGAGACGTTTGTCGCATAACTAATTAGACTAGCTTGCATAGACAAGAATTTTGAGTCGAGAACTAATTATTTAGTTTACGAATTTCTCGAAATATAATGACTAAGCTTAATGAACATTTATTCATACTTGATCAATTTCGGAGGAGAACAATTTGTTGTTCAGAACCAAATCATGATTCAAGTTTATCATTCAAAAATATCCTGAAATAGTGATATGTGTCACTGATGTTATTCAGGAATGTTTTGAATTGATTTAGAGTAATATATATAGAATTACTATATTCGGAATACAAGACAGTGTTATCAGTCGTATAAACTGAGAAAACTGTTAAATTTCTGAATCCGTATTACATGTACTTGTACACGTTGCGGAGTAGTTATATATCAACTTTCATAATTCTGTGATACCCATACTCGTATGCACATCATAGAAAAATCTGTTTGTTTTGTGATCCGGGTAGGTGTACATATTCTCATGCAAACCATTTGGAACTGTGGTAAGGGAACCAGGTTTAAGTATTCAAACCGGTATGAAAACCAATACAGTTTTATGTTCTAGAACCAGTTTAGTACCCAAACCGGTACGCAAACTGAAAAGGTTCTGTGAACTCCGGAATCGATAAAGTCTTAATTTTTGAAACTAGTACGTGAAATGAAAAAGTTCTGAAAACTCTGAAACTTAGTGTTGCACCTAAGTTGTCAAACAGGTACGTGAACTGAAAAAGTCATGTCTACTCCAGAACTCGGATTTGTTTATAAGTTTGCAAACCGGTCTGTGTACCATGACTCAGCCGATTCATGAACGACTAATGTATTTGTACTTTTTGCATTTACCAACTATCCCGAAAATGAGTGTACTTTTTGTATTTGTACTTTTTGAACGACTAATGTATTATGATTCAATTGCGATTAAATTATTTTTATGAAGTAATTTGCATTTGATCAATTCTCTATAAATACATTATACATATTTGATCACATGATTGTGACTCAAGATCAATGTCTTAGTGTTCATGAAAATGAGTGTTAAGATTTTAAGTTTAATCTGGACTAGGTCCCAGGGTTTTTCTGCATTTACGATTTCCTTGTTAACAAAATTTCTGGTGTATGTGTTATTTCTTTTTCTTCATTATATTGTTTATCTTTATAATTGAAATATCACAGGTTGTGAATTGATCAATCACGGTAGCTAGGTCCAACCTTATTTGTTCGGTAAGACTTAATTGATCCTTAGATATTGGTCTTTGGTACCATCCAAGAACTCTCTTTATAGTTAGGTTCACGGATTCAGTTCTGTAAACGTTCTAACAACAAGAGAGAGAGAGAGAGAGATAAAACTCTAGACACTTTCCTTGCATGAGTTTTTACTCTCAGAATTGTGTTGAGTTTGTCTATACAGATTGCCTACGAATTTTTTTTTCAATTGGTATCTGAGCAGGAAAACACGCTAAGACCTAAGAAGTCTGTGTTTGAAGCAGTCTGACTATATGGAAAGGAGTGCAATCTCGATAAACGTACCGCCAGTATCTGATGACTCAAATTACTTGTGGTAGAAAATTGTTATGTGTTCCTTTCTACAAGCCCGTGATTTTGGGACATGGAAAATTATTTTATTGGTTATAAGGCACCAACAGTTGTTGTAGACGGAGTTGTTGTTCCAAAGCCATTAGGAGAATATAGTGAAACCAAGATAAGTGCCGCAAAGCATAATTCAGATGGTTTAAACGCTATTATCCAAGCCATAATCCCGGATCTTCAGCACCATGTGACTTCTTGCACTAAGTCTAAAGATGCTTGGGATATCTTAGAAACCGTATTTGAAGGAGATTCCTATGAGAAAGATGTTAGGCTTCAAAACCTAACTTCTGACGGGGAAAACCTATGTATGTCTGATGAATATTCGTTTGAAGAATTTAATCAAAAGGTGTCGAGTATTATTAATTCTTGTTTTGCATTAGGAAAAACTATCTCCGGAAAGGACATTGTAATGAAAGTTATCCGATCCTTACCAGCAAGATACGAGTCTAAGAACCATGCCAGGAAATAACCTTGAAACACTTTTCAGGAACACTCTTGTTGGAAATTTAAAGATCTTTGATCATGAACTGCAATCCAAAGACGGAAGGATATTACGTTCAAGGCACTGAAAAATACTAGAACCCCGAAAAGCGAAAGTGTTGACAATTCTGAAGAGGATCTTGTTGATCTTGGTTTTTCAGATGAAGATATTGATAACTCAGTTTCACTGATCACAAGACAGTTTAGAGAGCTTCTTAGGAAGAGAAATAAATGGTTTTCCATAGAAAAACCTCCAAGCCACATAATCGTATTTCCGCTAAAAACAGGGATTCCAACGATACTTACGACGAGGATATGTCACAGTGCTTCAAGTGTAATGGACACAGTCACTTTTACAATGAGTGTCCAAATCAAAGAAAGTACACTGGCAACAAGAGTTTGGATACAACACTTGATGAGACCTCTGATCATTATGATTCCGAAGAGGAATATGATTCAAGTGTAGCACTCTCGGTGAAATTTTCAATCTTGATAATTGTAGCAATACACATATCAATCTTGATAGTTTAATTGATGCTTATTCATCAAAATCACCGGAGAATGTTATGAATTTTTCGTATACTAATGTAAATTCGGATAATGCTTCGGGTACCCTATATTTAGTGGTTAAAGATGTTCCTGAAACAGTCTCCAATTCGACATGTCCTTATTGTATCAGTAAAGGTCACATGCTCGTACAATGTTTCAAATACAAACATAAACTAAGGTATGTCAACAAACTACAACAAAGGGCTAGTCGGTTGGAAAATGCGCTTAAACTTGTTCAAAAGTCCAATCCTGAGGTATACAAAGTTAACTCTTCTACTTCAAAGATATTGATTTATTATAAGGGTAAGGAAAAATCTCGAACAAAGAGAAGAGTCCGGACTAAACGTGCCGTATTAAAGGATATTGTCAATTTCATGCAGGAATCTGGTGGTGAGCAGTGTTGTGCTCACCTCAACAAAATATAATTGTGTTGTGAATAAGCGGGGGTCTAACAACCACACCCAATTTACGCTTAGAAATCTGTATGGACAAACTCCAATATAATCCCAAGAGAATCAACTAGACAGTCAGGCTCAATCAATGGAAATATATCCAAGAGTTAATATCTCTGTTTCACAATGTAATCAACAAATCAAACAGATAGAAATCCGCGAGACTGATTATTATGTGAAACAACTTGAACGGTACCAAAGACAAATGTTCAAGTGTCAATCAATACAATCAACAACCAAAGGTTGGATTCTCAATTGATTGAACTTAAGCACAACTTGTGAAATTTCAATTAGATAACCAAATATAATGCGGAAAAGAAATAACACATACACCAGAAAGTTTGTTAACGAGGAAACCACAAATGCAGAAAAACCTCAGGACCTAGTCCAGATTTGAACACCACACTGTATTAAGCCGCTACAGACACTAGCCTACTCCAAGTTAACTTCGAACTGCAGTGTATTTGATCCCTAACCATAATCTCACATTGATCAAGGTACAGTTGCGCTCCTTACGTCTCTGAATCCTAGCAGGACTCTACGCACTTGATTCCCTTAGATGATCTCATCCACACCTAAGAGTTGCTACGACCCAAAGTCAAAGACTTGATAAACCAATCTATCTCACACAGAAAAGTCTATTGAATAGATAAATCTGTCTCCCACAGATAAACCTACGAGTCTTGTTTCGTCTTTTGATAAATCAAGGTAAACAGAAACGTATGGAAATACCGGACTTATATTTCCGAAGAACAGCCTAGAAATATCAATCACCACACAATAATATTAATGTATGGTAACGAAACAAGATATTGTGGAATCACAAACGATGAGACGAAGATGTTTGTGACTACTTTTTATCTTGCCTATCGGAGATTAAATCTCGATCAAATCTTAGAGAAGATAGTACTCAATCACGATAGAAACATCAAGATCAGAAGGCGCAACTACAGAGGAAATAGTTTGGTATGGCTTCACAATCCCAATGAAGTCTTTAAGTCGTTAACCTACAAGGTTTCGTGAAAAACCTAAGGTTAAAGGAGAATCGACTCTAACCGCAACTATTATCACACATGAGGTGTGGGGATTAGGTTTCCCAGTTGCTAAAGTTCTCTTTTATATAGTCTTCAAATCAGGGTTTGAAATCAATGCTACGTTGGTAACAAGGCATTCAATATTTAACCGTTAGATGAAAACCTGATTAGACTCAAGCTAATATCTTTTAACCATTATATCAAACTTAGCTTGTTACACACAAATGAAAAGTGACTTCATTTAGATATGAGTAACCGTACTTAAATGTGTGCACCTTGTTGGCTCAACAATAGTTAACCGAAGTTAGCCATATGAACACTTTCATATCAACCATATTCATTTTAACCATAACTAGTTCAAATGACTCAAATGAAACTAGTTCTAGAGTTGTTCAATTGTTTATATTCTCATATAAGTATACAAGATACAATTGAAAAATAATCGATTTTGATTCACTCGAATCAATTCATGAACATTATAGCCATGGTTTGCAAAATATTGCATTCCTTAGTATATAAATGTATTAGTTCATGAACAAACCGATTTTAGAACATTATCCACTTAGGTATGCATACGGGTACACGTACCTAAATGGCCGGACTAAGTTTGGGTTTCTCCAGTACGCAAACTGGTACGCATACCTTCCAAACTCCAGATATTCCCGGACCTGAACCTTACGCCAGTACGCGTACTGGTACGTATACCAGGTTCCCGGAATTTCTCAAAACCAACTAGTACGCATACGGGTATGCATACCATGATTCCCGGACTTGGATGACATATATGCAAGTACTATAATATGAACTTGGTTAAAGCGAAAGCTTACCAACATATATTTCGAGAAATATGTAAGCAAGTTAAACTCAGCTCGAAATATCAAATGTGTATAATCTAAGTCTATATAGCTATACGACTTTTGTCTCAAATTGGAGATAGAGTAGATAGACTTTTGAGTGATAGATGAGTTCAAGTCTCCACATACCTTTTGTTAATGAAGTTCCAAAAGCTCCCCTTAGTAGTTCTTCGTCTTCAATCGATGAACGTCGTGAAGTCTACTGCTCAAATACACTTTCTATCCTAATCCGAGACTTAGCCATAAGTAGACTAGAAATCAAGACTTATAGTTTTGGCAACTAAACTTGACAACAAGCTTGAGATATCAACGCTTGCAAATTCGACCGAGCAGTGCTCTAACACGTTGAAATGTGCATCTTATCTCACGCGCCCTTCAAGGAGATAGGAACTATGCACATCAGGGCTTTGAATCAAAATTGAATATTATTACTTGGATTTCCATCCTTGTATGTTCATTTTTATCTATGCCTCAAGTAATGGTATTGAAAATTTTGATATGCTAAACTTAAAAGGGATAAAAATGATATTTTTATTCCATTTTAGGTTGTGTATGTTCCAGTGCATGAACTTTTATAAGTTCCGAAATCCTGTATAATAAATGTCTTCTACTTCAAGACTCATATCTCTTTCACAAGAAGTTTTGCATGTTGAGCCATATATTTGTGTTTCACAAATCCATTTTATTCTCACGAATCATGTAGGCTCCAAGCACAACATATTCTCGTGAAACCTTTGCTCCAACGGTTGTTGATATTCTGATCCAACTAAAAAGGAGAAAGAGATGTCCATTCCTTTTATATCGTCTCTTAATAGGAAAAAGAAGAATCAGAGGAAACCCAGATCAGATTATTCTAATCATAAGAGGTTTGAAAATATTCTTGGAGAACTTAAGAAAACCAAGAAGGAAATGCAGGAGCTGAAGAAGATTTTACAAAGATCTCTCAAACGACAAGAAGCACTTGGAAATCAACAACCTACCAGGTTTGCAGGAACTAACTCTTTCATTCATGAACTGTACGTTCCTACTCCAGTTATTTATAAAAAGTTTGGAGATGATAAAGAATTCTTCAAAGACTTTTAATACTAGAAAACTTCTTTTGAGAATTTTATTCTTGAGAAGGATAACTAGGGTTTGGTATAGAAAATATTGTGACAACACATAGCTATTTACAACGTTTTTCATCTTGCATATTTTTAGATTTATTTATTTAAAATCTAGAGTTGTTGGAAGATGAACTTGCAGTATGTAACATTATTAGTTTAATTATTGTAAAATTCTTATGAAATATTGTGCCTTAATGTTTCATGAATCGATCTAATATTTCATATATTCTCAGGAGTTAAATCTATTATGTTTTTATAAATGGAAAATAGAACAAACTCTTTGAGAATTTTCTCGCAGTATTGATCTTCTTGAGATCATACTTTTGTGTTTTGTTGCTTGACACACTCCGTAAGATTCTCTTAAGTTGAGTAAAATCGAGTAAAATTGTCGATTTATGTCGATACTTTTGTGTTTCGTAACTGGACTTGAGATTAATTTATGTCGATACTTTGGGTACAAATCCTTGTGATTTGTTAATGTCCGACAAAATCCTTCTTTTTCACAAAAGCAACGTCACTCATGTTGTTCTCTTAGAAATGACATTTAACGGGGGGGTGCGGGGCTTAATTGTTATATCTTTGTGGGAAGTGTGGTTGCGGAATTTTAAAGGGGGTGCTTGTATCTTTTTTATCTCCTAGGATGACCGATAAGTATTTATTACTATGTGAAATCATCTATAAGTTGATACGAGTTGCATTTTAACGTTATTATGTAGTATCTCCATCTTCCTTAAAACTTGAGATACTTTTGGTTGTACTCATTATGATCCCGCAATTTTCGTACCTTTGTTAATTTTATTGACAAAAAGGGGGAGAATTATTTAGTAGTTTCATACTACAGACATATGGTTTATGGATCATTATGTAAGGGGGATTGAATCATTAAACATAGGTTTCACCTATTATAAAAAATATGTAAGTATTGATTAAGGGGGAGAAACATATCACCGTAGTATTACTTCAGAGTTGAGATACAATTGAACTTCGGAGAGAATGCGATAATACTATGTTTCTGTATAACGACGAATGTTGTTATAGTTATGGATCTTCAACAACAACGATGTTGAGTTGAACACGTTTAAAATCATTGCAACTTGGAAAAAACGAAGAATTCAAGGAGATTTGAAGAATCCAAGGAAATCAAGGCATGAGGGATCGAGGAGTTTCTTAAAGCTTTATCTTTGTTATCCAAATGTATTAATAGTTTTGTTAGAACATTGCTCGGTCGAACTCACAAGTGTTGTTATATCAAGCTTGTTGTCAAATTTAGTTGTCAAAAGTATATCTTGATTTCTAGTCTACAATTAGTTAAGTCTCGGTGTAGAATAGTGGTAGTTGAGAAACCAACCAGTCATCATTTGCGTTCTACCGTTTGAAGGCGAAGATCATCCGAAGATTTTGGAGAACTTCATCAACAAAAGGTAAGTGAAGAGTGAAACACCTATTTCTCAAGTTATATTCACTTTTATATCTTTGAGACGTTTATCGCGTAACTAATTAGACTAGCTTGCATAGAAAATAATTTCGAGTCGAGAACTAATTAGTTTACGAATTTCTCGAAATATAATGACTAAGCTTAATGAACATTTATTCATACTTGATCAATTTCGGTGGAGAACAATTTATTGTTCGGAACCAAATCATGATTCAAGATTATCATTCGAAAATAGACTGGAACAGTGATATATGTCGTTGATGTTATTCAGGAATGTTTTGAATTGATTTAGAGAAATATAGAACTACTATATTCGGAGTACAAGACAGTGTTATCAGTCTTACAAACTGAGAAAACTGTTATATGTCTGAAGCTGTATTACATGTACTTGTACACGTAGCGGATTAGCTATATATCGACTTTAAGATTTCTGTGATACGCATACTCGTATCAACATCATGGAAAAATCTGTTTGTTTCGTGATCCGGATAGGTATGCATATTCTCATGCAAATCATTTTGGAATTGTGGTAAGGGAACCGGGTTTAAGTATTCAAACTGGTATGCAAACCAATACATTTCTATGTTCTAGAACCACTTTAGTACCAAAACTGGTACGCAAGCTGAAAAGGTTCTGTGAACTCCGGAACCGGTAAAGTCTTAAGTTTGCAAACCAGTACGTGAAATGAAAAGTTCTGTCAAATCTGGAACTTAGTGTTGCACCTAAGTTTGCAAACCGGTAAGTGAACTAAAAAAGTTCTTTCAACTCCGGAACTCGGATTTGCTTATAAGTTTGCAAACCGGTTTGCGTACCATGACTCAGCTGATTCACGAATGACTCATGTATTTGTACATTGTGCATTTACCAACTATGTCGATTATGATTCAGTTGCAATTAAATTATTTCTAATTTGCGTTTAATCAATTCTCTATAAATACATTAGACTTAGTTGATCACATGATTGTGAATCAAGATCAATTTATTAGTGTTCATGAAAATGAGTGTTAAGCTTTTAAGTTCAAATCGGCTAGTTTCGGCTAACCATGTTGGAATAGTCTTTTTACACGGTTCGGTTACGTTTTACCTAACCAAGGTGTATATCTTGTTTATGTGATTAAGATTCAAAGTTTTCATCTAACGGTGAATATATTTTACTTGGTTCCAAAGCTATCTTAGCTTAAACCTAAAGCAACCTATGCTTTGAATGTCCATATAAGGGGAACTCTTGGCAACTGGGTCTATATGTTGCAGCCACCGCTTGTTGTCTGCTTCTGATATTATTGTACACCCTTTAAAGGGGGTGCTTAATTGTTATATATTTGTGGGAAATGTGGTTGTGGAATTTTAAAGGGGATGCTTGTATCCTTTTTATCTTCTAGGATGACCGATAAGTATTTATTACTATGTGAAATCATCTATAAGTTGATACAAGTTGCATTTTAACGTTATTATGTAGTATCTCCATCTTCCTTAAAACTTGAGATATCTTTTGGTTGTACTCATTATGATCCCGCAATTTTCGTACCTTTGTTAATTTTATTGACAAAAAGGGGGGAGAATTATATCTGTAGTTTCATACTACAAACATATGGTTTATGGATCATTATGTAAGGGGGATTGAATCATTAAACATAGGTTTCACCTATTATAAAAAAGATGTAAGTATTGATTAAGGGGGAGAAACATATCACCGTAGTATTACTTCAGAGTTGAGATACAATTGAACTTCGGAGAGAAGGCGATAATACTATGTTTCTGTATAACGACGAATGTTGTTATAGCTATGGATCTTCAACAACAACGATGCTGAGATGAACACGTTTAAAATCATTGCTACTTTGAAAAAACGAAGAATTCAAGGAGATTTGAAGAATCCAAGGAAATCAAGGCATGAGGGATCGAGGAGTTTCTTAAAGCTTTATCTTTGTTATCCAAATTTATTAATAGTTTTGTTAGAACATTTCTCGGTCGAACTCACAAGTGTTGCTATATCAAGCTTCTTGTCAAATTTAGTTGTCAAAAGTATATCTTGATTTCTAGTCTACAATTAGTTAAGTCTCGGTATAGGATAGTGGTAGTTGAGAAACCAACCAGTCATCATTTGTGTTCTACCGTTTGAAGGCGAAGATCATCCGAAGATTTTGGAGAACTTCATCAACAAAAGGTAAGTGAAGAGTGAAACACCTATTTCTCAAGTTATATTCACTTTTATATCTTTGAGACGTTTGTCGAATAACTAATTAGACTAGCTTGCATAGACAATAATTTCGAGTCGAGAACTAACTAGTTTACGAATATCTCGAAATATAATGACTAAGATTAATGAACATTTGTTCATACTTGATCAATTTCGGTGGAGAACAATTTATTGTTCGGAACCAAATCATGATTCAAGTTTATCATTCGAAAATAGCCTGGAACAGTGATATATGTCGTTGATGTTATTCAGGAATGTTTTGAATTGATTTAGACAAATATAGAACTACTATATTCGGAATACAAGACAGTGTTATCAGTCTTACAAACTGAGAAAACTGTTATATGTATGAAGTCGTATTACATGTAATTTTACACGTAGCGGATTAGCGATATATCGACTTTCAGATTTCTGTGATACGCACACTCGTATCATCATCATGAAAAAATCTTTTTGTTTCGTGATCCAGATAGGTATGCATATTCTCATGCAAACCATTTTGGAACTGTGGTAAGGGAACCGGGTTTAAGTATTCAAACCGGTATGCAAACCAATACATTTCTATGTTCTAGAACTAGTTTAGTACCAAAACCGGTACGCAAGATGAAAAGGTTATGTGAACTCCGGAACCAGTAAAGTCTTAAGTTCGCAAACCAGTACGTGAAATGAAAAAGTTCTGTCAACTCTGGAACTTAGTGTTGCACCTAAGTTTGCAAACCGGTACGTGAACTAAAAAAGTTCTGTCAACTCCGGAACTCGGATTTGCTTATAAGTTTTCAAACCGGTCCGCGTACCTTGACTCAGCCGATTCACGAATGACTCATGTATTTGTACTTTGTGCATTAACCAACTATGTCGATTATGATTCAGTTATGATTAAATTATTTCTAATTTGCGTTTAATCAATTCTCTATAAATACATTAGACTTAGTTGATCACATGATTGTGACTCAAGATCAATTTCTTAGTGTTCATGAAAATGAGTGTTAAGCTTTTAAGTTCAAACCGGCTAGTTTCGGCTAACCATGTTGGAATAGTCTTTTTACACGGTTCGGTTACGTTTTACCCAACCAAGGTGTATATATTGTTTATGTGATTAAGATTCAAAGTTTTCATCTAACGGTGAATATTTTTTACTTGGTTCCAAAGCTATCTTAGCTTAAACCTAAAGCAACCTATGTTTTGAATGTCTATATAAGGGGAACTCTTGGCAACTGGGTCTATATGTTGCATCCACCGCTTGTTGTCTGCTTCTGATATTATTGTACACCCTTTAAAGGGGGTGCTTAATTGTTATATCTTTGTGGGAAGTGTGGCTGTGGAATTTTAAAGGGGATGCTTGTATCCTTTTTATCTCCTAGGATGACCGATAAGTATTTATTACTATGTGAAATCATCTATAAGTTGATACGAGTTGCATTTTAACGTTATTATGTAGTATCTCCATCTTCCTTAAAACTTGAGATATCTTTTGGTTGTACTCATTATGATCCTGCAATTTTCGTACCTTTGTTAATTTTATTGACAAAAATGGGGGAGAATTATTTAGTAGTTTCATACTACAGACATATGGTTTACGAATCATTATGTAAGGGGGATTGAATCATTAAACATAGGTTTCACCTATTATAAAAAAGATGTAAGTATTGATTAAGGGTGAGAAACATATCACCGTAGTATTACTTCAGAGTTGAGATACAACTGAACTTCGGAGAGAAGGCGATAATACTATGTTTCTGTATAACGACGAATGTTGTTATAGTTATGGATCTTCAACAACAACGATGCTGAGTTGAACACGTTTAAAATCATTGCAACTTGGAAAAACGAAGAATTCAAGGAGATTTGAAGAATCCAAGGAAATCAAGGCATGAGGGATCGAGGAGTTTCTCAAAGCTTTATCTTTGTTATCCAAATGTATTAATAGTTTTGTTAGAACATTGCTCGGTCGAACTCACAAGTGTTGTTATATCAAGCTTGTTGTCAAATTTAGTTATAAAAATTGTATCTTGATGTCTAGTCTACAATTAGTTAAATCTCGGTCTAGGATAGTGGTAGTTGAGAAACCAACCAGTCATCATTTGCGTTCTACCGTTTGAAGGCGAAGATCATCCGAAGATTTTGGAGAACTTCATCAACAAAAGGTAAGTGAAGAGTGAAACACCTATTTCTCAAGTTATATTCACTTTTATATCTTTGAGACGTTTGTCGCATAACTAATTAGACTAGCTTGCATAGACAATAATTTCGAGTCGAGAACTAATTAGTTTACGAATTTCTCAAAATATAATGACTAAGCTTAATGAACATTTATTCATACTTGATCAATTTCGGTGGAGAACAATTTATTGTTCGGAACCAAATCATGATTCAAGTTTATCATTCGAAAATAGCCTGGAACAGTGATATATGTCGTTGATGTTATTCAGGAATGTTTTGAATTGATTTAGACAAATATAGAACTACTATATTCGGAATACAAGACAGTGTTATCAGTCTTACAAACTGAGAAAACTGTTATATGTATGAAGTCGTATTACATGTAATTTTACACGTAGCGGATTAGCGATATATCGACTTTCAGATTTCTGTGATACGCACACTCGTATCATCATCATGAAAAAATCTTTTTGTTTCGTGATCCAGATAGGTATGCATATTCTCATGCAAACCATTTTGGAACTGTGGTAAGGGAACCGGGTTTAAGTATTCAAACCGGTATGCAAACCAATACATTTCTATGTTCTAGAACTAGTTTAGTACCAAAACCGGTACGCAAGATGAAAAGGTTATGTGAACTCCGGAACCAGTAAAGTCTTAAGTTCGCAAACCAGTACGTGAAATGAAAAAGTTCTGTCAACTCTGGAACTTAGTGTTGCACCTAAGTTTGCAAACCGGTACGTGAACTAAAAAAGTTCTGTCAACTCCGGAACTCGGATTTGCTTATAAGTTTTCAAACCGGTCCGCGTACCTTGACTCAGCCGATTCACGAATGACTCATGTATTTGTACTTTGTGCATTAACCAACTATGTCGATTATGATTCAGTTATGATTAAATTATTTCTAATTTGCGTTTAATCAATTCTCTATAAATACATTAGACTTAGTTGATCACATGATTGTGACTCAAGATCAATTTCTTAGTGTTCATGAAAATGAGTGTTAAGCTTTTAAGTTCAAACCGGCTAGTTTCGGCTAACCATGTTGGAATAGTCTTTTTACACGGTTCGGTTACGTTTTACCCAACCAAGGTGTATATATTGTTTATGTGATTAAGATTCAAAGTTTTCATCTAACGGTGAATATTTTTTACTTGGTTCCAAAGCTATCTTAGCTTAAACCTAAAGCAACCTATGTTTTGAATGTCTATATAAGGGGAACTCTTGGCAACTGGGTCTATATGTTGCAGCCACCGCTTGTTGTCTGCTTCTGATATTATTGTACACCCTTTAAAGGGGGTGCTTAATTGTTATATCTTTGTGGGAAGTGTGGCTGTGGAATTCTAAAGGGGATGCTTGTATCCTTTTTATCTCCTAGGATGACCGATAAGTATTTATTACTATGTGAAATCATCTATAAGTTGATACGAGTTGCATTTTAACGTTATTATGTAGTATCTCCATCTTCCTTAAAAATTGAGATATCTTTTGGTTGTACTCATTATGATCCCGCAATTTTCGTACCTTTGTTAATTTTATTGACAAAAAGGGGGGAGAATTATGTCTGTAGTTTCATACTACAGTCATATGGTTTACGAATCATTATGTAAGGGGGATTGAATCATTAAACATAGGTTTCACCTATTATAAAAAAGATGTAAGTATTGATTAAGGTGAGAAACATATCACCGTAGTATTACTTCAGAGTTGAGATACAACTGAACTTCGGAGAGAAGGCGATAATACTATGTTTCTGTATAACGACGAATGTTGTTATAGTTATGGATCTTCAACAACAACGATGCTGAGTTGAACACGTTTAAAATCATTGCAACTTGGAAAAAACGAAGAATTCAAGGAGATTTGAAGAATCCAAGGAAATCAAGGCATGAGGGATCGAGGAGTTTCTTAAAGCTTTATCTTTGTTATCCAAATGTATTAACAGTTTTGTTAGTACATTTCTCGGTCGAACTCACAAGTGTTGCTATATCAAGCTTCTTGTCAAATTTAGTTGTCAAAAGTATATCTTGATTTCTAGTCTACAATTAGTTAAGTCTCGGTATAGGATAGTGGTAGTTGAGAAACCAACCAGTCATCATTTGTGTTCTATCGTTTGAAGGCGAAGATCATCCGAAGATTTTGGAGAACTTCATCAACAAAAGGTAAGTGAAGAGTGAAACACCTATTTCTCAAGTTATATTCACTTTTCTATCTTTGAGACGTTTGTCTCATAACTAATTAGACTAGCTTGCATAGACAATAATTTCGAGTCGATAACTAACTAGTTTACGAATATCTCGAAATATAATGACTAAGTTTAATGAACACTTGTTCATACTTGATCAATTTCAGTGGAGAACAATTTATTGTTCGGAACCAAATCATGATTCAAGTTTATCATTCGAAAATAGCCTGGAACAGTGATATATGTCGTTGATGTTATTCAGGAATGTTTTGAATTGATTTAGACAAATATAGAACTACTATATTCGGAATACAAGACAGTGTTATCAGTCTTACAAACTGAGAAAACTGTTATATGTATGAAGTCGTATTACATGTAATTTTACACGTAGCGGATTAGCGATATATCGACTTTCAGATTTCTGTGATACGCACACTCGTATCATCATCATGAAAAAATCTTTTTGTTTCGTGATCCAGATAGGTATGCATATTCTCATGCAAACCATTTTGGAACTGTGGTAAGGGAACCGGGTTTAAGTATTCAAACCGGTATGCAAACCAATACATTTCTATGTTCTAGAACTAGTTTAGTACCAAAACCGGTACGCAAGATGAAAAGGTTATGTGAACTCCGGAACCAGTAAAGTCTTAAGTTCGCAAACCAGTACGTGAAATGAAAAAGTTCTGTCAACTCTGGAACTTAGTGTTGCACCTAAGTTTGCAAACCGGTACGTGAACTAAAAAAGTTCTGTCAACTCCGGAACTCGGATTTGCTTATAAGTTTTCAAACCGGTCCGCGTACCTTGACTCAGCCGATTCACGAATGACTCATGTATTTGTACTTTGTGCATTAACCAACTATGTCGATTATGATTCAGTTATGATTAAATTATTTCTAATTTGCGTTTAATCAATTCTCTATAAATACATTAGACTTAGTTGATCACATGATTGTGACTCAAGATCAATTTCTTAGTGTTCATGAAAATGAGTGTTAAGCTTTTAAGTTCAAACCGGCTAGTTTCGGCTAACCATGTTGGAATAGTCTTTTTACACGGTTCGGTTACGTTTTACCCAACCAAGGTGTATATATTGTTTATGTGATTAAGATTCAAAGTTTTCATCTAACGGTGAATATTTTTTACTTGGTTCCAAAGCTATCTTAGCTTAAACCTAAAGCAACCTATGTTTTGAATGTCTATATAAGGGGAACTCTTGGCAACTGGGTCTATATGTTGCATCCACCGCTTGTTGTCTGCTTCTGATATTATTGTACACCCTTTAAAGGGGGTGCTTAATTGTTATATCTTTGTGGGAAGTGTGGCTGTGGAATTTTAAAGGGGATGCTTGTATCCTTTTTATCTCCTAGGATGACCGATAAGTATTTATTACTATGTGAAATCATCTATAAGTTGATACGAGTTGCATTTTAACGTTATTATGTAGTATCTCCATCTTCCTTAAAACTTGAGATATCTTTTGGTTGTACTCATTATGATCCTGCAATTTTCGTACCTTTGTTAATTTTATTGACAAAAATGGGGGAGAATTATTTAGTAGTTTCATACTACAGACATATGGTTTACGAATCATTATGTAAGGGGGATTGAATCATTAAACATAGGTTTCACCTATTATAAAAAAGATGTAAGTATTGATTAAGGGTGAGAAACATATCACCGTAGTATTACTTCAGAGTTGAGATACAACTGAACTTCGGAGAGAAGGCGATAATACTATGTTTCTGTATAACGACGAATGTTGTTATAGTTATGGATCTTCAACAACAACGATGCTGAGTTGAACACGTTTAAAATCATTGCAACTTGGAAAAAACGAAGAATTCAAGGAGATTTGAAGAATCCAAGGAAATCAAGGCATGAGGGATCGAGGAGTTTCTTAAAGCTTTATCTTTGTTATCCAAATGTATTAACAGTTTTGTTAGTACATTTCTCGGTCGAACTCACAAGTGTTGCTATATCAAGCTTCTTGTCAAATTTAGTTGTCAAAAGTATATCTTGATTTCTAGTCTACAATTAGTTAAGTCTCGGTATAGGATAGTGGTAGTTGAGAAACCAACCAGTCATCATTTGTGTTCTATCGTTTGAAGGCGAAGATCATCCGAAGATTTTGGAGAACTTCATCAACAAAAGGTAAGTGAAGAGTGAAACACCTATTTCTCAAGTTATATTCACTTTTCTATCTTTGAGACGTTTGTCTCATAACTAATTAGACTAGCTTGCATAGACAATAATTTCGAGTCGATAACTAACTAGTTTACGAATTTCTCAAAATATAATGACTAAGCTTAATGAACATTTATTCATACTTGATCAATTTCGGTGGAGAACAATTTATTGTTCGGAACCAAATCATGATTCAAGTTTATCATTCGAAAATAGCCTGGAACAGTGATATATGTCGTTGATGTTATTCAGGAATGTTTTGAATTGATTTAGACAAATATAGAACTACTATATTCGGAATACAAGACAGTGTTATCAGTCTTACAAACTGAGAAAACTGTTATATGTATGAAGTCGTATTACATGTAATTTTACACGTAGCGGATTAGCGATATATCGACTTTCAGATTTCTGTGATACGCACACTCGTATCATCATCATGAAAAAATCTTTTTGTTTCGTGATCCAGATAGGTATGCATATTCTCATGCAAACCATTTTGGAACTGTGGTAAGGGAACCGGGTTTAAGTATTCAAACCGGTATGCAAACCAATACATTTCTATGTTCTAGAACTAGTTTAGTACCAAAACCGGTACGCAAGATGAAAAGGTTATGTGAACTCCGGAACCAGTAAAGTCTTAAGTTCGCAAACCAGTACGTGAAATGAAAAAGTTCTGTCAACTCTGGAACTTAGTGTTGCACCTAAGTTTGCAAACCGGTACGTGAACTAAAAAAGTTCTGTCAACTCCGGAACTCGGATTTGCTTATAAGTTTGCAAACCGGTTTGCGTACCATGACTCACCTGATTCACGAATGAATCATGTATTTGTACATTGTGCATTTACCAACTATGTCGATTATGATTCAGTTGCAATTAAATTATTTCTAATTTGCGTTTAATCAATTCTCTATAAATACATTAGACTTAGTTGATCACATGATTGTGACTCAAGATCAATTTCTTAGTGTTCATGAAAATGAGTGTTAATCTTTTAAGTTCAAATCGTCTAGTTTCGGCTAACCATGTTGGAATAGTCTTTTTACACGGTTCGGTTACGTTTTACCTAACCAAGGTGTATATCTTGTTTATGTGATTAAGATTCAAAGTTTTCATCTAACGGTGAATATTTTTTACTTGGTTCCAAAGCTATCTTAGCTTAAACCTAAAGAAACCTATGCTTTGAATGTCCATATAAGGGGAACTCTTGGCAACTGGGTCTATATGTTGCAGCCACCGCTTGTTGTCTGCTTCTGATATTATTGTACACCCTTTAAAGGGGGTGCTTAATTGTTATATCTTTGTGGGAAGTGTGGCTGTGGAATTCTAAAGGGGATGCTTGTATCCTTTTTATCTCCTAGGATGACCGATAAGTATTTATTACTATGTGAAATCATCTATAAGTTGATACGAGTTGCATTTTAACGTTATTATGTAGTATCTCCATCTTCCTTAAAAATTGAGATATCTTTTGGTTGTACTCATTATGATCCCGCAATTTTCGTACCTTTGTTAATTTTATTGACAAAAAGGGGGGAGAATTATGTCTGTAGTTTCATACTACAGTCATATGGTTTACGAATCATTATGTAAGGGGGATTGAATCATTAAACATAGGTTTCACCTATTATAAAAAAGATGTAAGTATTGATTAAGGTGAGAAACATATCACCGTAGTATTACTTCAGAGTTGAGATACAACTGAACTTCGGAGAGAAGGCGATAATACTATGTTTCTGTATAACGACGAATGTTGTTATAGTTATGGATCTTCAACAACAACGATGCTGAGTTGAACACGTTTAAAATCATTGCAACTTGGAAAAAACGAAGAATTCAAGGAGATTTGAAGAATCCAAGGAAATCAAGGCATGAGGGATCGAGGAGTTTCTTAAAGCTTTATCTTTGTTATCCAAATGTATTAACAGTTTTGTTAGTACATTTCTCGGTCGAACTCACAAGTGTTGCTATATCAAGCTTCTTGTCAAATTTAGTTGTCAAAAGTATATCTTGATTTCTAGTCTACAATTAGTTAAGTCTCGGTATAGGATAGTGGTAGTTGAGAAACCAACCAGTCATCATTTGTGTTCTATCGTTTGAAGGCGAAGATCATCCGAAGATTTTGGAGAACTTCATCAACAAAAGGTAAGTGAAGAGTGAAACACCTATTTCTCAAGTTATATTCACTTTTCTATCTTTGAGACGTTTGTCTCATAACTAATTAGACTAGCTTGCATAGACAATAATTTCGAGTCGATAACTAACTAGTTTACGAATATCTCGAAATATAATGACTAAGTTTAATGAACACTTGTTCATACTTGATCAATTTCAGTGGAGAACAATTTATTGTTCGGAACCAAATCATGATTCAAGTTTATCATTCGAAAATAGCCTGGAACAGTGATATATGTCGTTGATGTTATTCAGGAATGTTTTGAATTGATTTAGACAAATATAGAACTACTATATTCGGAATACAAGACAGTGTTATCAGTCTTACAAACTGAGAAAACTGTTATATGTATGAAGTCGTATTACATGTAATTGTACACGTAGCGGATTAGAGATATATCGACTTTCATATTTCTGTGATACGCACACTCGTATCATCATCATGAAAAAATCTTTTTGTTTCGTGATCCGGATAGGTATGCATATTCTTATGCAAACCATTTTGGAACTGTGGTAAGGGAACCGGGTTTAAGTATTCAAACCGGTATGCAAACAAATACATTTATATGTTCTAGAACCAGTTTAGTACCAAAACCGGTACGCAATATGAAAAGGTTCTGTGAACTCCGGAACCAGGAAAGTCTTAAGTTCGCAAACCAGTAAGTGAAATGAAAAAGTTCTGTCAACTCTGGAACTTAGTGTTGCACCTAAGTTTGCAAACCGGTACGTGAACTAAAAAAGTTTTGTCAACTCCGGAACTCGGATTTGCTTATAAGTTTTCAAACCGGTCCGCGTACCTTGACTCAGCCGATTCACGAATGACTCATGTATTTGTACTTTGTGCATTAACCAACTATGTCGATTATGATTCAGTTATGATTAAATTATTTCTAATTTGCGTTTAATCAATTCTCTATAAATACATTAGACTTAGTTGATCACATGATTGTGACTCAAGATCAATTTCTTAGTGTTCATGAAAATGAGTGTTAAGCTTTTAAGTTCAAACCGGCTAGTTTCGGCTAACCATGTTGGAATAGTCTTTTTACACGGTTCGGTTACGTTTTACCCAACCAAGGTGTATATATTGTTTATGTGATTAAGATTCAAAGTTTTCATCTAACGGTGAATATTTTTTACTTGGTTCCAAAGCTATCTTAGCTTAAACCTAAAGCAACCTATGTTTTGAATGTCTATATAAGGGGAACTCTTGGCAACTGGGTCTATATGTTGCATCCACCGCTTGTTGTCTGCTTCTGATATTATTGTACACCCTTTAAAGGGGGTGCTTAATTGTTATATCTTTGTGGGAAGTGTGGCTGTGGAATTTTAAAGGGGATGCTTGTATCCTTTTTATCTCCTAGGATGACCGATAAGTATTTATTACTATGTGAAATCATCTATAAGTTGATACGAGTTGCATTTTAACGTTATTATGTAGTATCTCCATCTTCCTTAAAACTTGAGATATCTTTTGGTTGTACTCATTATGATCCTGCAATTTTCGTACCTTTGTTAATTTTATTGACAAAAATGGGGGAGAATTATTTAGTAGTTTCATACTACAGACATATGGTTTACGAATCATTATGTAAGGGGGATTGAATCATTAAACATAGGTTTCACCTATTATAAAAAAGATGTAAGTATTGATTAAGGGTGAGAAACATATCACCGTAGTATTACTTCAGAGTTGAGATACAACTGAACTTCGGAGAGAAGGCGATAATACTATGTTTCTGTATAACGACGAATGTTGTTATAGTTATGGATCTTCAACAACAACGATGCTGAGTTGAACACGTTTAAAATCATTGCAACTTGGAAAAAACGAAGAATTCAAGGAGATTTGAAGAATCCAAGGAAATCAAGGCATGAGGGATCGAGGAGTTTCTCAAAGCTTTATCTTTGTTATCCAAATGTATTAATAGTTTTGTTAGAACATTGCTCGGTCGAACTCACAAGTGTTGTTATATCAAGCTTGTTGTCAAATTTAGTTATAAAAATTGTATCTTGATGTCTAGTCTACAATTAGTTAAATCTCGGTCTAGGATAGTGGTAGTTGAGAAACCAACCAGTCATCATTTGCGTTCTACCGTTTGAAGGCGAAGATCATCCGAAGATTTTGGAGAACTTCATCAACAAAAGGTAAGTGAAGAGTGAAACACCTATTTCTCAAGTTATATTCACTTTTATATCTTTGAGACGTTTGTCGCATAACTAATTAGACTAGCTTGCATAGACAATAATTTCGAGTCGAGAACTAATTAGTTTACGAATTTCTCAAAATATAATGACTAAGCTTAATGAACATTTATTCATACTTGATCAATTTCGGTGGAGAACAATTTATTGTTCGGAACCAAATCATGATTCAAGTTTATCATTCGAAAATAGCCTGGAACAGTGATATATGTCGTTGATGTTATTCTGGAATTTTTTGAATTGATTTAGAGAAATATAGAACTACTATATTCGGAGTACAAGACAGAGTTATCAGTTTTACAAACTGAGAAAACTGTTATATGTCTGAAGCCGTATTACATGTACTTGTACACGTAGCGGATTAGCTATATATCGACTTTTAGATTTCTGTGATACGCATACTCGTATCAACATCATGGAAAAATCTGTTTGTTTCGTGATCCGGATAGGTATGCATATTCTCATGCAAATCATTTTGGAATTGTGGTAAGGGAACCGGGTTTAAGTATTCAAACCGGTATGCAAACAAATACATTTCTATGTTCTAGAACCAGTTTAGTACCAAAACCGGTACGCAAGCTGAAAAGGTTTTGTGAACTCCAGAACCGGTAAAGTCTTAAGTTCGCAAACCAGTACGTGAAATGAAAAAGTTCTGTCAAATCTGGAACATAGTGTTGCACCTAAGTTTGCAAACCGTTACGTGAACTAAAAAAGTTTTGTCAACTCCGGAACTCGGATTTGCTTATAAGTTTGCAACCCGGTCCGCGTACCATGATCAGCCGATTCACGAATGACTCATGTATTTGTACTTTGTGCATTAACCAACTATGTCGATTATGATTCAGTTGCGATTAAATTATTTCTAATTTGCGTTTAATCAATTCTCTATAAATACATTAGACTTAGTTGATCACATGATTGTGACTCGAGATCAATTTCTTAGTGTTCATGAAAATGAGTGTTAAGCTTTTAAGTTCAAACCGGCTAGTTTCGGCTAACCATGTTGGAATAGTCTTTTTACACGGTTCGGTTACGTTTTACCTAACCAAGGTGTATATATTATTTATGTGATTAAGATTCAAAGTTTTCATCTAACGGTGAATATTTTTTACTTGGTTCCAAAGTTATCTTAGCTTAAACCTAAAGAAACATATACTTTGAATGTCTATATAAGGGGAACTCTTGGAAACTGGGTTTATATGTTGCAACCACCGCTTGTTGTCTGCTTCTGATATTATTGTACACCCTTTAAAGGGGGTGCCTAATTGTTATATCTTTGTGGGAAGTGTGGCTGTGGAATTTTAAAGGGGATGCTTGTATCCTTTTTATCTCCTAGGATGACCGATAAGTATTTATTACTATGTGAAATCATCTATAAGTTGATATGAGTTGCATTTTAACGTTATTATGTAGTATATCCGACTTTCTTAAAACTTGAGATATCTTTTGGTTGTACTCATTATGATCCGAAATTTTCGTACCTTTGTTAATTTTATTGACAAAAATGGGGGAGAATTATTTAGTAGTTTCATACTACAGACATATGGTTTACGAATCATTATGTAAGGGGGATTGAATCATTAAACATAGGTTTCACCTATTATACAAAAGATGTAAGTATTGATTAAGGGGGAGAAACATATCACTATAGTATTACTTCAGAGTTGAGATACAACTGAACTTCGGAGAGAAGGTAATAATACTATGTTTCTGTATAACGACGAATGTTGTCATAGTTATGGATCCTCAACAACACCGATGCTGATTTGAACACTTTTAAAATCATTGCAACTTGGAAAAAACGAAGAATTTAAGGAGATTTGAAGAATCCAAGGAAATCAAGGCATGAGGGATCGAGGAGTTTTTCAAAGCTTTATTTTTGCTATCCAAATGTATTAATAGTTTTGTTAGAACATTGCTCGGTCGAACTCACAAGTGTTGTTATATCAAGCTTGTTGTCAAATTTAGTTGTCAAAAGTATATCTTGATTTCTAGTCTACAATTAGTTAAGTCTCGGTCTAGAATAGTGGTAGTTGAGAAACCAACCAGTCATCATTTGCGTTCTACTCTTTGAAGGCGAAGATCATCCGAAGCTTTTGGAGAACTTCATCAACAAAAGGTAAGTGAAGACTCAAACACCTATTTCTCAAGTTATCTTCACTTTTCTATCTTTGATACTTTTTTCGCATAACTAATTAGACTAGCTTGCATAGACAATAATTTCGAGTCGAGAACTAATTAGTTTACGAATTTCTCGAAATATAATGACTAAGGTTAATGAACATTTGTTCATACTTGATCAATTTCGGTGGAGAACAATTTATTGTTCGGAACCAAATCATGAATCAAGTTTATCATTCGAAAATATCTTGGAACAGTGATATGTGTCGTTGATGTTATTCAGGAATGTTTTGAATTGATTTAGAGAAATATAGAACTACTATATTCTGAATACAAGACGGTGTTATCAGTCTTACAAACTGAGAAAACTGTATATGTATGAAGCCGAATTACATGTACTTGTACACGTAGAGGATTAGCTATATATCGACTTTCAGAATTCTGGGATACGCATACTCGTATCAACATCATGGAAAAATCTGTTTGTTTCGTGATCCGGATAGGTATGCATATTCTCAAGAAAATCATTTTGGAATTGTGGTAAGGGAACCGAGTTTAAGTATTCAAACCGATATGCAAACCAATACATTTCTATGTTTTAGAACCAGTTTAGTACCAAAACTGGTACGCAAGCTGAAAAGGTTCTGTGAACTCCGGAACCGGTAAAGTCTTAAGTTTGCAAACCAGTACGTGAAATGAAAATTTCTGTCAACTCTGGAACTTAGTGTTGCACCAAAGTTTTCAAACCGGTACGTGAACTAAAAAAGTTCTTTCAACTCCGGAACTCGGATTTGCTTATAAGTTTGCAAACCGGTCTGCGTACCATGACTCAGCTGATTCACAAATGACTCATGTATTTGTACATTGTGCATTTACCAACTATGTCGATTATGATTCAGTTGCAGTTAAATTATTTCTAATTTGCGTTTAATCAATTCTTTATAAATACATTAGACTTAGTTGATCACATGATTGTGACTCAAGATCAATTTCTTAGTGTTCATGAAAATGAGTGTTAAGCTTTTAAGTTCAAATCGGCTAGTTTCGGCTAACCATGTTGGAATAGTCTTTTTACACGGTTCGGTTACGTTTTACCTAACCAAGGTGTATATCTTGTTTATGTGATTAATATTCAAAGTTTTCATCTAACGGTGAATATTTTTTTTCTTGGTTCCAAAGCTATCTTAGCTTAAACCTAAAGCAACCTATGCTTTGAATGTCTATATAAGGGGAACTCTTGGCAACTGGGTCTATATGTTGCAGCCACCGCTTGTTGTTTGCTTCTTATATTATTGTATACCCTTTAAAGGGGGTGCTTAATTGTTATATCTTTGTGGGAAGTGTGGCTGTGGAATTTTAAAGGGGATGCTTGTATCCTTTTTATCTCCTAGGATGACCGATAAGTATTTATTACTATGTGAAATCATCTATAAGTTGATATGAGTTGCATTTTAACGTTATTATGTAGTATCTCCGACTTTCTTAAAACTTGAGATATCTTTTGGTTGTACTCATTATGATCCTTAATTTTCGTACCTTTGTTAATTTTATTGACAAAAATGGGGGAGAATTATTTAGTAGTTTCATACTACAAACATATGGTTTACGAATCATTAAGTAAGGGGGATTGAATCATTAAACATAGGTTTCACCCATTATACAAAAGATGTAAGTATTGATTAATGGGGAGAAACATATCACCATAGTATTACTTCAGAGTTGAGATACAACTGAACTTCAGAGAGAAGGTAATAATACTATGTTTCTGTATAACGACGAATGTTGTCATAGTTATGGATCCTCAACAACAACGATGCTGAGTTGGACACTTTTAAAATCATTGCAACTTGGAAAAAACGAAGAATTTAAGGAGATTTGAAGAATCCAAGGAAATCAAGGCATGAGGGATCGAGGAGTTTTTCAAAGCTTTATTTTTGTTATCCAAATGTATTAATAGTTTTTTTAGAACATTGCTCGGTCGAACTCACAAGTGTTGTTATATCAAGCTTGTTGTCAAAAGTATATCTTGATTTCTAGATTACAATTAGTTAAGTGTCGGTCTATAATAGTGCTAGTTGAGAAACCAACCAGTCATCATTTGCGTTCTACTGTTTGAAGGCGAAGATCATCCGAAGCTTTTGGAGAACTTCATCAACAAAAGGTAAGTGAAGACTCAAACACCTATTTCTCGAGTTATCTTCACTTTTCTATCTTTGAGACGTTTGTCGCATAACTAATTAGACTAGCTTGCATAGACAATAATTTCGAGTCGAGAACTAATTAGTTTACGAATTTCTCGAAATATAATGACTAAGGTTAATGAACATTTGTTCATACTTGATCAATTTCGGTGGAGAACAATTTATTGTTCGGAACCAAATCATGATTTAAGTTTATCATTAGAAAATATCTTGGAACAGTGATATGTGTCGTTGATGTTATTCAGGAATGTTTTGAATTGATTTAGAGAAATGTAGAACTACTATATTCGGAATACAAGACGGTGTTATCAGTCTTACAAATTGAGAAAACTGTTATATGTCTGAAGCCGAATTACATGTACTAGTACACGTAGCGGATTAGCTATATATCGACTTTCAGATTCCTGTGATACGCATACTCATATCAACATCATGGAAAAATCTGTTTGTTTCGTGATCCGGATAGGTATGCATGTGGTAAGGGAACCGGGTTTAAGTATTCAAACCGGTATGCAAACCAATAAATTTTTATGTTGTATAACCAGTTTAGTACCAAAACCGGTACGCAAGCTGAAAAGGTTCCGTGAACTCCGGAACCAGTAAAGTCTTAAGTTTGCATTCCAGTACGTGAAATGAAAAAGTTCTCTCAACTCAGGAACTTAGTGTTGCACCTAAGTTTGCAAACCGGTACGTGAACTAAAAAAGTTCTGTCAACTCCGGAACTCGGATTTGCTTATAAGTTTGCAAACCGGTCCGCGTACCATGACTCAGCCGATTCACGAATGACTCATGTATTTGTACTTTGTGCATTTACCAACTATGTCGATTATGATTCAGTTGCGATTAAATTATTTCTAATTTGCGTTTGATCAATTCTTTATAAATACATTAGACTTAGTTGATCACATGATTGTGACTCAAAATCAATTTCTTAGTGTTCATGAAAGAGAGTGTTAATCTTTTAAGTTCAAATCGGCTAGTTTCGGCTAACCATGTTGGAATAATCTTTTTACACGGTTCGGTTACGTTTTACCTAACCAAGGTGTATATCTTGTTTATGTGATTAAGATTCAAAGTTTTCATCTAACGGTGAATATTGTTTACTTGGTTCCAAAGCTATCTTAGCTTAAACCTAAAGCAACCTATGCTTTGAATGTCTATATAAGGGGAACTCTTGGCAACTGGGTCTATATGTTGCAGCCACCGCTTGTTGCCTGCTTCTGATATTATTGTACATCCTTTAGATACGGTGCATGTACCTGCATTGTTTCTAACAATCAGTCCAGTTCCATAAGGAGGTGAACTATCAATAAAGGTTGCATCAAAATTTATTTTCACAATAGAGGGATTAGGAGGTTTCCAAGATTGAGTAACCGCTTCCTAGGATGGTATTTGTCTGCCATTATTTGCATACTGCAAGGAATGACGCAAGTCATGCACATGACATGAAATACTCCTTGCCACATAATCTTCATTAACCTGCATGTTTTTAAAAAGAATCTTGCACCTAGTTTCCAAAATGTGCCAAAGAAACAAAACTGACTATTTCCAACACAGAGTCATTATGAAAATAATTTGAGTAACTAAATAAGAAAGTAGCATGTTGTGAAAACTGAATTGAGCATTGAGAGTCATACTAGACGGAAATCCCAATAACCAAATCCTTTTAGAGACTACACAATCTACAAATAGGTGTCGTATAGTTTTAGAGTTGTTATCACACAAAATGCAAACATCATTATGGTGTTCGGTGAACTTAGATAATCTATCCATAGAACAACTACAGACACATTTCTTCAAAAAATGCTTAGTTCTAGGCGGTATGTTCCAAAAATATTTTTAATCAACATTGGATAAGTTTTTAGAAGGATGACACACCAGATGACCGTAAAGAATAAGCAGTTTAAACACTAAATTCACCATTTCTACTAGGTTTTTATCAAATAAGGGAATCCAAATCTTGGTGATATGACTAACAGTCTAAGCATCAAAATGACATTCAAGAATGTCAATTTTTCAAGTCTTGGTTACAAGGTCAATAATTAATCCATTGTTTTGTAGCTAGAAGAGTATAATTGAGATGAGGGAGGACTATCTATATTTGGAATCCATACGTCTTTCCAAATAGAAAGGACTTACCATTATCAACTTCCTGTACAATGTGTTTTTAAACTATTTCAAGCCCCTAGAAAATCTCATTCCAAATCCATGATCCATGTTTGTTAATAATATCATAAAAAGAGTTAGCATTCTTAAAATATTTAGATTCAAGGATTTATGCCCAGTTCAGAAGATTGATTTATCATTCTTCAAGCTAAATTGGCGAGGAGAGCTCGATTAAAGGTTTCATACCTTTTGATGTTCATACCATCTAGGTTTTTAGGTACGTTTATGTCAGTCCAAATACCCTTATAATATATTCTTTACCTCACCAGAAATTTCTTTGGATCACATATATCTTGTCAGTCATCTTTTTAGTCATGGGAAAAACTGACAACGCTGAGTAGCTAAAACCCATAAGACACATTAATTCATAATAGTTCTTCCATGTGCATTTAGAAATTTTAGTTTTAGATATTAAAGCCTATCCTTGAACTTATCTAGAATTAAAATATTTTAGTTTGCTAGTTTGAAGTAACAATGAGCACCTAAATACTTTTTTTGGAGAGATATTCTCCTAATCTGAAGTATGTTAGATATTTCATTTTTTGATGTGACCTGGAATCTTTGGGCTAAAAGCTAAAGACGATAGCCATTTCAGCATTTGGTCTTTTCATACAAGAATCAGGGGGAGATTGCAAGATTGATAGCCATTTCCAAAATATGATAAAAACAAGATACACAAAAATTTCTAAGCTAGCTTCACTTTTCTTTCATGTATGTGCGGAAAAAATTGCTACCACGACATTGGTGCATAAGTCTTCCGCGGAAAATTTAGCATCTGGTTTACAAAACGTGAATCTTTTTATTATTTCTTTTCCCCTCATTGCAAACAAGATTCTTCACCTCCATAGGTAAGGAATTTAGAAAGGAGTAGAAAGTTACTCCACCATTTAAGGAAAAGTGAATCTTTCCTGAAATTGAGGTAGTATTATTATACAATGTTATACCTATTTTTTTTTTTGATGGGTTAGTACAGCGGTTAGTTGTGGCCCTTAAATACTAAAAGTAATTACAAGATTCAGGGTCCGAATCTTTACCTCCTCCAAGGGAGGGAGCTTGAGAACCATCAGGTCACTTGATGGTTCTCAATACTATACCTATTAGCTGGTTGAAAAAATCAGGGTGAGTCTTATGAGATGGTTTGAATTCTTTCGTCAGGCTGGGATTTTCCGGAGGAGGATGATATATACCCACTTGCCAGTAATCAGTTATACACTTTTTTACCACAGTAATGCAGCGACAACACCCAATAAGTTTAGCAGAATAATATATTGACGTCATCATTTGTTGGAATTTTTAACTTTACATGATTTGTTCTTATGTGCAAAAACGAGTGTAAGTCGAGTGTAAAAATACGCATAAACAAAAATTGGTAGGATAAAGCCACTTGATAATATCAGGCCAAGCTCAAAACTGAGGCGTAGGTAACTGAAATTTGAAATGAGTCTTGGCGTCTTATCAATCTGCATAACTCAACCGCCTAAAAACCTTGTCCAGAGATCATCAACCCATAATATACCTTGTGAACATATAAATCACGAAGCCATCCACGTATTCACAAACAATATTCGCATACATTCTAATTCTAAAATTGTACGTCGTATGTGTAAAGGGGATGATTATATCGATTCATCGACTCAAAGCCTTCGAGCTTGTCATTGTCTAGTCGAATATTATCATAAATAATATTAGTATAAAGGAATAAACATAGAATCAAGTATAAATGTAAAGCACATGAAGTTCAACGCTGAATGTAAAGTGATGAAATGTAAATAAGACAAAGATTTACGTGCTTCGGCACTAAGGCCTACATCCACGGGGCTGGTATTTCACTATGTATTGAATGATTACAAAGATAGTCGAATGACTTTAGAGTATACATAGGTCTGCGGAAGTAGGGGGATTAGTTTACTCTTCCTATTTCTCTCTCTTATATTCTCCTATAATTGCTCTGGATTGGTCGACTCCCTCTCTCTTAGTGGAGAGGGGTATTTATAGGGTTGGAACGTGGGTCCTACTTCTGAGATGACGTTGCAACCTTATCTTCTTGTGCTTTGTGACCATTACGCAGAGGTCTTCGGCATATGCTGCGGTCTAAGCTTGAATACGAAGAGCTATCCTCGCTTATTCCACGAGCTGATTGACACGTGTATATCTCTTGGTATTTAATGCGGGCAGTTGGACGTCCGCTCGTGTCAGACAAGTGTCTCTTGGTCTGGTCACATCCGCGTCAGTCAAACTCTCTTTCAGCCGTTGATCTGGGATCTTCCTCGGGATAGGATGTACTAACACCCAAGGGGTATTATCTGGTGCTCCTCTTTGCCATCATACCTTTGTGATCCTCAGTCCCTGACCCACAGATCTGCTGACCGGTGATATTTTCTGATGAGATGCTCCTCTAGGTTATGACTGCTTGTTATCATGTTTTGATGTCTCGCTTTGCATGCTTTCCACACGTCTCTTCCTGTACACGTGGTGGATGATGAAATGTGTACATACAATTTGCCCCTCTTTTTCTGAATTGGGCGTATTTTGCAGTTTAGAAGAAGAAAGATCGTCATACACGTTTTATCTCTCCTGAAATAACTTCCCCTATAAATACGTGCACGTTTCCCACTTTTGCATTAACTTCCCCCATAACTGCTCCTTGGTACGAGGGACATTTATTGTCTTCTCTAGATTTATAAATAAGAAAGAGAATATGAAAAAAAACTTTCATCCTCTTCTTGTCAGTGTTCATCCTCTTCATGTGTTTTTTGTTTTCTATTCTTGTTCTTTAGTCATTTATTATCGTCGTTCTTGTGAGGAATATAACATCATTCAATTTTCTGACTCTTTCGCTCTCGACTGCTGCTGCCCCTGTATCAAAGATAACTTGCTTTTGATATCTCTGATATTTCTATCTTCGACTATGATTGGTGCTTGTCATCCTCTTTTATACAGGTATGGGGTTTTTCATAAGATTCTCATCATTGATTCATCTATTTCTGTTGTTATATCTACCCGTTTGTCTTCTGCTGCTGTACTTTTGGCTTTGTGATGAAGAACACATATGTCGAAGCATATATGCTTGCCCCTGTTCTTTGTTACAAAGTCTGTAAGTCTGTATCTAAGTATCATCTCTGGAGTCTGATGGGGTATTTCTGGTTATTTTCAGTTTTTAGGGTTTTTGATGTTAATCCGGATGAACCATCAATTTATGGGTTTTTTGATCTTTAGTGATCTCCTCGTATTCTCCTCTAAACTGTTTTTGTGTTTCCTTGTAGCTATGTCTGATCGTCCGCGGGCTCCTTACCAGACCCCGCCGTCTAGTCCGCCAAGATCCCCTCCACGTAGAGATTCTAAAAGATCTCCACTTGGGGAAGGTTCTTATAAATCTTCGCAATCGGATCCTCGTGGTCATAGGATTTCATCTTCCTCTGGTGCGAAGGATTTTCCTACTAAGAAAGGGGATCTGCCGAAGGGTCCTTCGGGGTCTAGGTATGCTGTTAACCGCGCTCCTTCTCGTCCTCGTGAAGATTCTAAGAGTACGCAGGCTCCTCCTCGTAATGATTCTAGGAGCACGCGGGCTCCTCCTCCTCGTAATGAAACATTGGATGTTCCGCCCCTTCGTTCAATGGATCCTCCCTGTTTCTAGCGCCAGATTGTGAACACATAAATCACGAAGCCATCCACGTGTTCACAAACAATATTCGTATACATTCTAATTCTAAAATTGTACGTCGTATGTGTAAAGGGGATGATTATATCGATTCATCGACTCAAAGCCTTCGAGCTTGTCATTGTCTAGTCGAATATTCTCATAAATAATATTAGTATAAAGGAATAAAAAGAGAATCAAGTATAAATGTAAAGCACATGAAGTTCAACGCTGAATGTAAAGTGCTGAAATGTAAATAAGACAAAGATTTACGTGGTTCGGCATTAAGGCATACATCCACGGGGCTGGTGTTTCACTATGTATTGAATGATTACAAAGATAGTCGAATGACTTTAGAGTATACATAGGTCTGCGGAAGTAGGGGGATTACTTACTCTTCATATTTCTCTCTCCTATATTCTCCTATAATTGCTATGGATTGGTCGACCCCCTCTCTCTTAGTGGAGAGGGGTATTTATAGGGTTGGAACGTGGGTCCTACTTCTGAGATGCCGTTGCAACCTTATCTTCTTGTGCTTTGTGCCCATTACGCAGAGGTCTTCGGCATATGCTGCGGTCTAAGCTTGAATACGAAGAGCTATCCTCGCTTATTCCACGAGCTGATTGACACGTGTATATCTCTTGGTATTTAATGCGGGCAGTTGGACGTCCGCTCGTGTCAGACAAGTGTCTCTTGGTCTAGTCACATCCGCGTCAGTCAAACTCTCTCTCAGCCGTTGATCTGGGATCTTCCTCGGGATAGGATGTACTAATACCCAAGGGGTATTATCTGGTGCTCCTCTTTGCCATCATACTTCTGTGATCCTCAGTCCCTGACCGTCAGATCTGCTGACCGGTGATATTTTCTGATGAGATGCTCTTCTAGGTTATGACTTCTTGTTATCATGTTTTGATGTCTCGCTTTGCATGCTTTCCACTCGTCTCTTCCTGTACACGTGGTGGATGATGAAATGTGTACATACAGCCCTCTTACAACCCCTAATCAAAATTCAGTCGAGAAGACTAATCTCGGCTTCCCAAGGTAAGATAATCTTATTGTTCCGACTGTGTTATGGACCTCCTTAATTGCTCGTCGATGGACATTTGTCCGAAGATGCCACAAAATTTGATCGAATGAGGATTGCTGGTATTGAACTCAATCATATTACGTTTATAACTCTCCTATCCGCTTGCGCAGACTTTCCATCGGACAAACCCCCCTCTATATTTGAGCTTCAATCCATTGCTACCTTTATAAATTAGGCATGATCAAAGATTATGTTATGCTGGGTACTGCCATTGTGGATATGTATTCGAAATGTAGGCATCTAAATCTCTCGCTCGTATGGTGTTTAATGAAATGACTGTAAATAATTCGGTTTATTGGAATAGTATGATTGATGGGCATATGAGAAACGGAGATGTTGAAGATGCTATACAGTTGTTTGGTGTGCCTTATAGAGATAAGATTTCCTGGACTGCATTGATCGAAGGGTTTTTTACGAAAGGTCATTTCGAGGAAACTCTTTCATGGTTCAGAGAAATGCAAATTTCTGGAATTGAACCAGATTATGTTACTATTATTGCCATCCTTACTGCTTGTGCTAATATGGGTGTGCTTGGGCTAGGAAAATGGATACACCGATTTGCTTTACAGAGAAATTTGACTAACGAAGTTAGAGTTAGTAATTCACTGATATGTATGCAATATGTGGGATTTTGCTTATCAGGAATTCATTAAAAAAGAAGCGAAGCCGGGTTTCTTAGAATGCTTTGTGGGATTTGCTATGAATAGGAGAGTAGAGGATTCTCTTTATCACTTTTCGTTTTGCATAACTTTGGTCAAGTTTCAGGAAGAGGGGAAAAATGTGACGTGGCACTATATTATTGGCTCAACCACACGAAACGGAAGAAAACAAAATCTGTTTGATTAGAGCATCTCCAATGCTAGGGGTGGAGGTCATCCTATGTGGAGGTGATATTAAGACTTTTTTTTATGGGTCATTCCTATGTGGCTAAGAAAAACAATAATAAGACTTTTTTACCAAAAGTTTCATCTCCAATGCCAATGTCTTGCTACTCTGATTTTTCATACGTGTTAAATAAAATTTCATTATCAAAAAAAAAAAAGAATTGGAGACAAATTCCCCTCGAAATATGAACAATTTTTAGGTTAGATAAAAACCAGGGGGAAATTTCCCTCCAACAGATTTCCCTCCAAGAAATTTCCCTCCAGAGAAAATTAGATTGATATAAATCTACAGATCGGTACCTCTTCCTATTCTCACTTTTCCAAATCCTTTAGGTGTTTGAGATTGAGATAGATTGGAGCAAAAATATTGGTTCAGATAGAGGATTGATCATCACTGTTATCAACTATTACGGTAAAATCTTTTGATTTTAGTTTCTTCTTTTGATTCCTGCTTAGTTAAATTTTATCTTGTTGAGCCCAATCTTCAATATTTAGGAAGATTCAGAGATTTATATCCATTTGGTATACATAATGATTATTGTACTTCCATCACACTATTTAGGTTCAAAGAATGCATACTAGTTGTTTGATCAATGTTCAGTAACTTGTATGATGTATTTACTTGTGCTAAACTCATTAATATTTGGCTTGCTTGTATGGATAGGTGATAAACACGGTTGTTCATGGATTCAACATCTGATGATGATGCCAGACACTCTGACCTATCCAGCACTCAAACTAATGGAGTGAACAATAATGGTGTTACCGAAAACCATAACTCCTCTTCAACACCCAGTGTAAAAGCTCAAAATTATCATGGGTTTTTACAATCAAACCACTTTAGCCTATGTCCACCAACACATCCGAACTTCGCTTTGCATAGAGTTGATGCTCCTTACCCTGCTCAGCAATTTTATGGAACTAGATTACCTTATCAGGGTTTTATGAGAACTTCTCCATTTTTTCCTTATGATTCTCAAAATTCTGATGCTTCGGTAACTACGGTGAATACTGAAACTCCTAATTCTCAAAAGAAACCCAGAAAGAAAGTTACAAAAAACACTAAAGCTCCTCAACCAAACCAACATTCCAATTCCCGTGTTACTTGGACAATGGAGGAGGATGTTGCTCTAACAAAGGCGTGGTTGTATGTAACCCAAGATGCAATAACCGGAAGAGATCAGCCCTCTGATAGAATGTGGAATCGCATTTGGGGTGTTTGGAGAGACAACATGGTGAATCCCGATGGGCGAGGGTGGAACGCCTTAAAATGTCACTGGAAAGGGATACAAACACAAGTGTGCAAGTTCCATGGTATCTACGAAATGTTGGAGAGGCATCCCCCAAGTGGAAACAAATTGCAGGACATAGTAAGATTTGCGTATAATAATTTTTTTATTCAATATGTTTTTATTAGTTTCATTTCGTCATCGTTTCCCATTGTATTTTATGTAATGTGTAGGTAATGGAAGCTAAGTTTTTGTTTGAGGGAAATGATAAAGGACCATTCAAGTATGAACATTGTTGGGAAATAATGAAAGCCAACCCAAAATGGTGTTCTCAACAACTCACCTTAGCTAATTCTTCAAAGAAATTGAAGGTACTTGATGGTGACTCAGTTGACACCGGAACTGCATCTGTACCTAACAATGAAGAAGAATATCTAGATGTTGATGGGGTTGATCGAGGTCCTGGAAGGAAGAAAGCTAAAGAGAATGTCCAGAAAATGCATGATCAAAAAGCTGTAGTTGATATGCTGAGTAGTTATAAAAGTACTCTTGAAAAACAACATGCCATCAATCAACAAAATATGGAATGGAGGGAACAAATGTTTAAAAAAGATTTTGAATTGCGAGAAAAATCTCAGAAATTGAAAGAAGAGACTCAAAAGAGTAAGCAAAAGGCCTATAAGCGAAAGGAGCAAGAAAGAATTTTGAACACTAACCTTGAAAAACTCCAACCTGTACTGCGAATTGCATATGAAAAAATGCAAGCTCAAATATTGAAAGAATGGGAGAATGAAGGCTTGTTTGGTGATGAGGTCATGAACGGCGGTGCGGATATCTCATCTATTTGAACAAGTATCAAGTTTTAACTTGAAGTAGGTTAATTTGAATATTTGCACTGTGGTTCTTTTACCTTTTGTCTTGGTTACAGTTGCTTCCACTCTGTAGTGTGATGCAACTCAACTCTAGTTGTTGGTGTCTTTTACTTTGGTACTTCAATTCTGTTTGGTTGTGTTTTTTCTTTAGCCTTTTATGTTACCTTCTTTGTTTTGAAAATCCTTTTTCAGCGAGTTTCGGTAAGTCGTATGTGTTGTTTGGCACTAGTCAATTGAATTTAATGTTCATAGTATTCAGCCTTAGCAAGGATTTTAAACAGTCTTTATGCTCATATACTTTCTGCAGTCTCTACAGACGTCTGTTTTATCAACTGCAGACTCATTTTAGCTCCCTGGATTACCTGCAGTTGTGTGTGGCTCCATAGATTCCCTGTATTTTCTACAGTATTTGTACAAGTGCAGTATATTACTATTTGCAGGTAGTTTCAGTCTTTTGAATGAATCAGGAGCACACCACTACTACAATTTCCAAAGTGGGAACTACTTCGAATACCAGGTCTTTGATATTGGGTCTCGCTCGCAGTCTGTAAGAGAAGCGGTTGCATTACCTACCTCGTTTTTTAGAGAACAATTAGAGCCTCGCCCCGATTGTAAAAAGTAGTTACAAGATAAAACTGTTGGATTTTTCTAACGAATTGCGCAAATGTTAAAACAACAAAGGGGTACTGGAATTTTTACCTGATCATAAATCGTTTTAATTTAACATATCAGGCGATAAAGTTATAGAAAATGAACTGAGAACTGAAAGGTGATAAAGTTACAGAAAATGAAAATATAACATATCAGGCCATTCTAAATCTGGCAGGAAAGGAGGTGTTGATTTGAAAGCAGAAATTGCAGCACTTGAATCAGATGTCACTAAATTTTGTCGCAGAAATTGCAGCACTTGAATCAGTAGTCACTAAATCTTGTCTGACCAACCCAACACAAACAGAAAAAGAATTGCAAGGATTTCTGCAGTCCAATTAGTAACACAGCCAATTCCTCGTGCAACAACACTAGCTACCACCCCTAAAAAAATTCTCCCGGTGAATCCAGAAGTGGATATCATTAATTTCTAGTAGAGACGTTGCTTTGGTTCGTATGTGTATCCCACAAGTGGTTGATAAGATCAGTTTTCAGTGTGTCATGTGCTTCGGTGCTTCGAACTTGTTTCATTCTATACATCATCCTGCAAACAAGAAAGCGATGATCATGCTCTAAATTAACAAGCCTAACTCTTTCTTCTACATGAGGCTCCCATCGTTCCGGATCAATTCCTTGAGGTTCTTCATTCTCGATAATCATATTGTGCAAGATAATACATGTCTTCATTATTTTACCAAGGTCTTTTTCCTTCCAATTACGCGCTGGTCCCTTTACAATTCTCCACCTACTCTGTAAAACTCCAAAAGCTCGTTCCACATCTTTCCTCACAGCTTCTTGTCGCTTAGAAAATAATTCCTCTCTATCATTACTTGGGTTAGAGATAGTTTGAATTAGTGTGGCATATTTGGGATAAATTCCATCCGACATGTAATACCCCATATTATACTTTTTACCTTGTATTGCAAATTCACAAGGTGGAGCAACTCCATTAATAATGTCATCAAACAGAGGAGATCTATCCAAAACGTTGATGTCGTTGTTCGTACCTGCCATGCCGAAGAAAGCGTGCCAAATCCATAAGTTTTGAGATGCTACAGTTTCTAAAATGAGGGTAGGGACCCTTTTGAAACCATTAGTGTGTGTACCATGCCAAGCCGTTGGGCAGTTTTCCCAGTGCCAATGCATACAGTCAAGACTCCCAATCATGCCTGGAAAACCACGAATCTCTGCTTCCTTAAGCAACCTAGCTATGTCATTTTCATTTGGTTTTCTTAGATACTCTTTCTCATATATTCCGATTATGGCATCGCAAAAACGCTTGAGACATTCAACTGCAGTACTTTCACCAATCTGTATATATTCATCAAGAATATCAGCTGGCAAACCATAGGCAAGCATCCGTACAGCTGCAATCATTTTCTGCAAAGGACTTAAACCTTCCCTTTTAACAGCATCATACCTTTGTGTAAAGTACTTATCATAATTTGTAATATCATGTAATATGCGAATGAAAAGGCTAATATCCATACGAAAACGACGACGGAAATGTTGTGGAGGGTATTTCGAGTCTTCACCTCTAAAGTAATCACGAACAATAAGATTGTGACGTCGTCTCCTATCGCGAACAATTGTGCGTCTACCAAAAGTAGATCCACCATGAGGTCGCTTGTTATCCATTGTCGTAGCTGTGAAAATTATAGGAGTAATTGTTTCAATGGAACTTCTAGAAGATTGTAACTCACCTTCGACCAGCTCATCCATGTCTAACAATCGTTTGGTGTAAGTGGACGAATTTTCGCTATCACAATCAGACGTTAAACTTTCATCAGATTCCCAGATTGAGTTGTCGGAGTCGGACATTGAACCTGACAAAACCATAATTTAAAGTGCACCTGTTAACAGGCAAAAAAAAGAGTTCAATGTGTTGTCAAAGAAACAAAAAAAAGCATTCTGAATTGGTAAACGAACACAAAACCAAAAATTTCCCATCTAAATTTTATTTTCTTCACTTGGAATCAAGAGCATACTTCAGTTATAAATACCAACTAAACAAACCTAATCAAGATCATACTTCAGTTAAATAACCCAAATTGGTTTTACCCACAAATGTCAATTGGATGTGTAATTTGCTTATTCTGTATTTGTTACTGCAGTAACCCAAATCTGATTAGAAATCATTTTATTTCGATTTGACAAAAGTTACATCCTAAATCAAGCAACTAAGAATGATTTAACCATCAGTTAGAAAAAATCGAAATAGGAATTGTACTTGGGTTTATATTTTAAATTATCTTTTTGTGTAATTTGAATGAATATGAATGCTTAATTGATCAATTCCAATAGATTTGGCGGACCATTTGAAGAAATTTTGAACTGATAGTTCGTTGTGAAGGACATGAAAACAATTTCTTATCATATAGATATATGTTCAAGCAAGCTATTAGATTAAACAGGGAGGTTAACAAATAAATCAGGTATAGAAAAGAAGAAAAATATGATCAAGATTTTACCTTAGCCAGAAGCTTCAATCGAAGATGATTGTTCACAGTGAAGAAAAATATTTCGATATGAAAGGAAGAAGAAGATGCAATCTTTGAGATTGTCGCCGAATCGTCTAATTTAAGAATTTTTTTTTTTTTTTTTTTGGAATAAAAATGATGACGTGTCACTGGGTTTGGGGTCAATGAGAGGGTGAAAATATGACTTTCTGGTTTACCCTTGACTGTGAGATGGCAGCCATGTCATTGTCATTTATTAACCTCCATCTAGCATTGGAGACAAATTTTTGGTTGAAAAAGTATTAAATCCTATGTGTCATGTCTATTTAAGACCTCCACCCCTAGCATTGGAGATGCTTATATCTGATTTCAGTCGTTAAACAATCGGAAACTAATAGAATCATAACAGATAACGTTTGCGTACATTTCCAAAAACCCTAGCAAAAAAACTAACAGTAACATATGATCCGAACCTGATATTGAATCGCACATCTCCACTGTTTTCCGGCAAATTTTTGGCGCCAAACATTCAAAATTCAAAAAAGAAAAAAACAATTCAAATTTCAAACACCGTCGTTCACCAGTAACATCTTCATAGAATTTCTGGATCTGGATCTTTTCTTCTTTTTGACAAAATTAGTTTGGAATCTCAGCTTAACTTCAGAAAACAAAGAAAGATCTCCATACATACTTGATTGCGAGTTGTAACTTGATATTTGAACCGTTGAATCTGGTTTTTTTTCTGCATCTTGATATTCGAAAGTTGCAAGTTTTGACAGATTTTTTTTTTTTTTGAATCTCAGCTTAACTTCAAATCACAGAAAATATCTCCATAAAATCAAATCACATGAGTGAGAACTTAAGAATTAACATCATCACATTATTCAACTGAAAGTTTGAACTACTACAAATCGAACCGAGAGATAATTTTGGCGCCAAATTTTGAAGATGAACAAGAAGATTTGGACAGAACCTCCTCCGATTCACTTACTAACTATAGCTACTAAACCTAATGCTAGATCTAGAAAAAAACTCAAGAAATAGAGAAATATTGTTTACTTGTCTAATTATTCAGATATCACTGTTATTATTACTTCTCCGCCATTACTAGCTCCTTTAATCCATTAATTCTCCACCTTCAACAGGAAACAAAATTTTAGATTCAACTCTGACTTCTCTTCTTTAACAACTTTACGATTCTTCTTCATATGAGTCCTCTCTACAATATTCGAAGCAGAAATAGATCCCTTAACACCATTGATTTTCTTGTTATGTTCGTATTGGACAAAAAATTCAGCTTATATTTGATAAATTCGTGATTCTTCCGCAGCAATAGTCTTCTTACGATGTTCAAACTCATCTTTACAAGTTGTTTCTCTCTACTAATGTCTCTCAGATCTAATTTCTTTCTCTGTGGATTTTTCTCTTCTATCTCTATGTAGAATTTTCTAGGGATGATCTGATGAAAATGAACAGAGCTTAGCTTCCATTTTATAGAGAAAATTCAAATTTGTTTACAGTTTTACCCTTCCATGTCCTAATACGCTCTCAAATGGACTCGCCGCGGTTCCCGTTTGATGGGCCCAGCCCTTTGAATTTGAACCTCGGACTGTACCCGTAAATATTATGCCAAGGGCCCAAGCCAACTTTTTTTTTTTAATGGATACCGGGGCTTTGAATTGCCCCCTAAATTTTATTTATTCGACTACCTCATTCAATTGAGGTTGAAAGGATTACATTGATCAATTACATCAACAAACAGGATAATACAGAGAGTACAAGATTTACAATCGAGACTTAAAGAAACGTGATAATAAAATCATATTAAACTTCTGCAGCCTGTTGAAGGATTGGATATCCCTATAATGGTTTCAAACCATTTTGTTTCTTTACCACAATATATCAGATGCTTCCATAAAGGAAGTAATATGTCCAAATTAGTTTCTTCACAAGTAATCTCCATATCTGGCGAAGTAGATCGTTTTCACCCATAACATGCTTGATAACAATTCAGATCCAAATCCACCAAAAAAACCTAATAATAGAATAACAAAAAAGTATTGATAGTATTGTGAACCATCTGACTGATCAGAAACCATAAAAATTGTTTAGAAACATTTCTTTATTGAAAGATAAATATATACAAGGAAACAAACTCGATCCGTCTGGTAGATCTGAAAACCAAACCAAAACCGACAGATCAAGATATGAGTTCGAAGAAAGTAGTTTGTTTCTTGTCTTCCCTTTTTTGGTTCGAGAGAAAATGGGAGAGAGAGGGAGAGAAAACAACTAAGGGCAACTGATTTCATCAAGACCAAAAGTACAGAGAAACAAAGAGCATTAAGGGCAACTCTTATGGTAATTATTATTTTCTATACAAGTTAATACTCTTTGATGTCCGACGCAGCAGTATAACAGTAGTAGTAATTTGTAACTAAACTCAGTAGTAAATATTCTCTCTTCAGTAGTAATTTGATGTCATTCTGAATGTTGTCTGACGAACCTAAAACTTATCTCTTTTCAAGTTATGTGTTAGTTGGAAAAGACGGTTGCTAAAGTTCAAATATCAACTTTGTAACCGAACTATAACTGGTTCCTAGCAAAACTGTATAATACATTAGTGTCTTTTCGAAAAGAGCTTTCCTCAAGGGTTGAGTATGTTTAGAGTACCAGACGTGGTGCCTTCTCTAAATACAAATCTTCTATATCTTTAGGCACCATCCTTCTATAAATTCTATATTGATTTTCTTGTTGAGTTAATTTTCAACCTCAGTTTTGAAACGTTTAAACATTTATATCGTTTCATCTTTACTTTCCAACAAGTATATTAGGAAAGTGTTCAATGTTAATTAGTTTCTTAAAGAGATATAATTTACATATTTGTAACTTATACTGATTCCATGTGATTATAAACCTCAGATTTGAACCGTTTAAGCATTTCTACTGCTTCATTTTTACTTGCCAACAAGTATATATGACTGTACCTTGTATTGTCATCGATGAAGGTGACGTAGTATTTCTTACCACCTCTATTTTTCATAGGTCTTAATTCACAGAGATCACTATCAATTAATTCAAGTGGTTCTATTTGTCAAGCTTCTATTGAATGAAATGGTGGCCTTGTTAGTTTTTTTCTATACAAGTCTCCCATTTTAAATTCATAACAATATGAAAATGAGGCAAGCGTTCCATGTTAATTAGTCTTTATAAAGAAGCATAATTTACATGTCACAATCTTTCATGCCACACAGTAGAAGACTCAAATAAATAAGCGGAACGGTTAACTTTATTGATGGATGTAGCAACAGTCATCACACTCATCATAAAGATACCATTATATAGGTATCCCATACCAACATCCATATCATTCTTATATAGCATAACTTTTTCAAATGAAAAAGTTATCTTTAAACCATGCTTTACTAGCAACGATCCTGAAATGAGATTTCTTCGAATTTAAGATACATGAAGTATCTCATTCAAATTTAACTCTTTACCGAAGGTCATCTTAAGAAAAACATTTCCTTAGATTCAACCCTTGAAGAGGTGTTGTTTCCCATGAACATCGGCACTTCTTCGGTGGAGGTTTGATAGGTTGCAAACATAAACTCGTATGAATATATGTGTCGATTCGCCCAGGTATCTAACCACCATCCAACTGGTTTTTCGACCATAATACCGTTCACTTCTTTTTTACTTAAGATTAAAAGAAGGAAAAATAAGACTTCTTTTTCTTTTATTGTCTACCGAATTTTTTATCGCGGCTTTTTATTTTTGTATAATATTCATGCAACCTATCGAGAAAAGTAATTAGATAAAGAAGCTTCCACCTTGTCAACTGTTAGTTAGATAATGAAATCTGGATATATTTCAATACCTATTACTGGATGAAATATATAGATTAAAACAATGCATATATGGGTCAGATGAACACAAAATAATTACATGATTATTAGAGGTCGTTGCAACAAACACAAAGCTACAACAAATCAACTTATATCAAAATCCATGAGGTGACCACTTCAAGAGCATATCAACTCTAACATAAAATAAACTTAAATTGAAACATATACTGCAAGGAATCAACATGACAATAAAATATTTTAAAATATACATCTACAGTAAACATACTGCTATCTTGCACCCTGAAACTCTGATTTTGTAAAAAAGAAGAAACAAATCTACAAAAGCCAGGTGTGTTCATAATTTCCCACTCCATTTTCTTTACAACTTTCAACAAATAAACAACCAAACAATCAAATTAAGATGAACAAGAACTGAACAAATCATCTACAATTTTCACTGCAGATTAACAATCAAACACAATACAACATGCAAACAATCAAACTAAATTGAACCCAAATTAAACCACTATTACATACGACGGTAAACTATAAATATAGCACCACAAATATGAATTACACTTTAGTAGCCTAAACGGTAGAAAAACTTAATTGTTCGAGTATGCATGGAAGCCGATGTTGGTTTCCGAATGAGATACTATATTTGAAAAGGCCATTAATAGTGTAGATGAGCATTTTAATTTAAGGTTGAAAAATAATCAATAAGAGGGAGATGAGAGGGTTATTTAGTCTTAATGTTTGATCTCAGTTTCTCGTTGGGGTGAGATCAACGATGTTACAGAAGAGATAAAGGAAGAACAAGAGGCAATAAATTCACAAACATGTATAATGAATTGATTAGAGCTAAGATAAATCCTAACCATTTGATTCAGCAGCTCAGAAAGAGAAAGGGGAAACCCCAGCCGCTAATAAGAAAAACTGGATATATCTTAGCCGCTACGTGACACACTAAACACTCATGTTTTGTAAGCATAGACTTATGTTGTTAACTTTAATAGTTATATTTTTTTTAAATAAATAATAAAAAAAAGTGTCTCATAGAGTTTCACACTTAGCCACTACACAAGCAACTATGACCTAATTTTGGCAAAATTAAGCATGGGGTTTGACGCCCACCGACGGAGGTTATAATTAGACATACCTATAAATAATTTTGCGTTGATCTCTGGTTTGCAACATAATAATAGGGATAGACAAATGAGAATTTTAAGGATATATGTTAATGGTTTTTCTTTATTTTTTTATGGAATTCTGGATATTCCGAGTGATTCTATGGGACTTTAAAATGATAATTGTATGAGTCTTTCTTGTGTTGTTTATAAGCACATTTGATTCAAAAAATAAAACAAAAAACTTCAACATAATAAATGACATATGCATGCCTTTTCAAGAAAAAAAATGTTTCTTTTAGGAGCGAGAACCTCTTAGGAGATACTAAATTTTAGACTTGTCGGAAGACTTGATATGAACAATATACAAATTAAATATATCAAGAAAAACATGATGAATCAACGACATTAGAAGTGTGAATATAAGTTTATCCTGATGAGTAAGGGTAATTTTACCATGATGTTATTCAATGAAGTAGAAAAGAAAAAGGTTTTGGGTTTTTAAGTGATGAATTTTTACTTACATGTTTTAGAAAAAGTTTGGGTGAAATAAAAAGGTAATGCGAAAGTTTGGGTGAAATAAAAAGATTTGGACAAACCTCCTCCGATTCACTTACTAACTATAGCTACTAAACCTAATGCTAGATCTAGAAAAAAACTCAAGAAATAGAGAAATATTGTTTACTTGTCTAATTATTCAGATATCACTGTTATTATTACTTCTCCGCCATTACTAGCTCCTTTAATCCATTAATTCTCCACCTTCAACAGGAAACAAAATTTTAGATTCAACTCTGACTTCTCTTCTTTAACAACTTTACGATTCTTCTTCATATGAGTCCTCTCTACAATATTCGAAGCAGAAATAGATCCCTTAACACCATTGATTTTCTTGTTATGTTCGTATTGGACAAAAAATTCAGCTTATATTTGATAAATTCGTGATTCTTCCGCAGCAATAGTCTTCTTACGATGTTCAAACTCATCTTTACAAGTTGTTTCTCTACTAATGTCTCTCAGATCTAATTTCTTTCTCTGTGGATTTTTCTCTTCTATCTCTATGTAGAAATTTTCTAGGGATGATCTGATGAAAATGAAAGCAGAGCTTAGCTTCCATTTTATAGAGAAAATTCAAATTTGTTTACAGTTTTACCCTTCCATGTCCTAATACGCTCTCAAATGGACTCGCCGCGGTTCCCGTTTGATGGGCCCAGCCCTTTGAATTTGAACCTCGGACTGTACCCGTAAATATTATGCCAAGGGCCCAAGCCAACTTTTTTTTTTAATGGATACCGGGGCTTTGAATTGCCCCTAAATTTTATTTATTCGACTACCTCATTCAAATTGAGGTTGAAAGGATTACATTGATCAATTACATCAACAAACAGGATAATACAGAGAGTACAAGATTTACAATCGAGACTTAAAGAAACGTGATAATAAAATCATATTAAACTTCTGCAGCCTGTTGAAGGATTGGATATCCCTATAATGGTTTCAAACCATTTTGTTTCTTTACCATCAAATATATCAGATGCTTCCATAAAGGAAGTAATATGTCCAAATTAGTTTCTTCACAAGTAATCTCCATATCTGGCGAAGTAGATCGTTTTCACCCATAACATGCTTGATAACAATTCAGATCCAAATCCACCAAAAAAACCTAATAATAGAATAACAAAAAAAGTATTGATAGTATTGTGAACCATCTGACTGATCAGAAACCATAAAAATTGTTTAGAAACAATTTCTTTTATTGAAAGATAAATATATACAAGGAAACAAACTCGATCCGTCTGGTAGATCTGAAAACCAAACCAAAACCGGACAGATCAAGATATGAGTTCGAAGAAAGTAGTTTGTTTCTTGTCTTCCCTTTTTTGGTTCGGAGAGAAAATGGGAGAGAGAAAGGAGAGAAAACAACTAAGGGCAACTGATTTCATCAAGACCAAAAGTACAGAGAAAACAAAGAGCATTAAGGGCAACTCTTATGGTAATTATTATTTTCTATACAAGTTAATACTCTTTGATGTCCGACGCAGCAGTATAACAGTAGTAGTAATTTGTAACTAAACTCAGTAGTAAATATTTCTCTCTTCAGTAGTAATTTGATGTCATTCTGAATGTTGTCTGACGAACCTAAAACTTATCTCTTTTCAAGTTATGTGTTAGTTGGAAAAGACGGTTGCTAAAGTTCAAATATCAACTTTGTAACCGAACTATAACTGGTTCCTAGCAAAACTGTATAATACATTAGTGTCTTTTCGAAAAGAGCTTTCCTCAAGGGTTGAGTATGTTTAGAGTACCAGACGTGGTGCCTTCTCTAAATACAAATCTTCTATATATCTTTAGGCACCATCCTTCTATAAATTCTATATTGATTTTCTTGTTGAGTTAATTTTCAACCTCAGTTTTGAAACGTTTAAACATTTATATCGTTTCATCTTTACTTTCCAACAAGTATATTAGGAAAGTGTTCAATGTTAATTAGTTTCTTAAAGAGATATAATTTACATATTTGTAACTTATACTGATTCCATGTGATTATAAACCTCAGATTTGAACCGTTTAAGCATTTCTACTGCTTCATTTTTACTTGCCAACAAGTATATATGACTGTACCTTGTATTGTCATCGATGAAGGTGACGTAGTATTTCTTACCACCTCTATTTTTCATAGGTCTTAATTCACAGAGATCACTATCAATTAATTCAAGTGGTTCTATTTGTCAAGCTTCTATTGAATGAAATGGTGGCCTTGTTAGTTTTTTTTCTATACAAGTCTCCCATTTTAAATTCATAACAATATGAAAATGAGGCAAGCGTTCCATGTTAATTAGTCTTTATAAAGAAGCATAATTTACATGTCACAATCTTTCATGCCACACAGTAGAAGACTCAAATAAATAAGCGGAACGGTTAACTTTATTGATGGATGTAGCAACAGTCATCACACTCATCATAAAGATACCATTATATAGGTATCCCATACCAACATCCATATCATTCTTATATAGCATAACTTTTTCAAATGAAAAAGTTATCTTTAAACCATGCTTTACTAGCAACGATCCTGAAATGAGATTTCTTCGAATTTAAGATACATGAAGTATCTCATTCAAATTTAACTCTTTACCGAAGGTCATCTTAAGAACAACATTTCCTTAGATTCAACCCTTGAAGAGGTGTTGTTTCCCATGAACATCGGCACTTCTTCGGTGGAGGTTTGATAGGTTGCAAACATAAACTCGTATGAATATATGTGTCGATTCGCCCAGGTATCTAACCACCATCCAACTGGTTTTTCGACCATAATACCGTTCACTTCTTTTTTACTTAAGATTAAAAGAAGGAAAAATAAGACTTCTTTTTCTTTTATTGTCTACCGAATTTTTTATCGCGGCTTTTTATTTTATGTATAATATTCATGCAACCTATCGAGAAAAGTAATTAGATAAAGAAGCTTCCACCTTGTCAACTGTTAGTTAGATAATGAAATCTGGATATATTTCAATACCTATTACTGGATGAAATATATAGATTAAAACAATGCATATATGGGTCAGATGAACACAAAATAATTACATGATTATTAGAGGTCGTTGCAACAAACACAAAGCTACAACAAATCAACTTATATCAAAATCCATGAGGTGACCACTTCAAGAGCATATCAACTCTAACATAAAATAAACTTAAATTGAAACATATACTGCAAGGAATCAACATGACAATAAAATATTTTAAAATATACATCTACAGTAAACAGACTGCTATCTTGCACCCTGAAACTCTGATTTTGTAAAAAAGAAGAAACAAATCTACAAAAGCCAGGTGTGTTCATAATTTCCCACTCCATTTTCTTTACAACTTTCAACAAATAAACAACCAAACAATCAAATTAAGATGAACAAGAACTGAACAAATCATCTACAATTTTCACTGCAGATTAACAATCAAACACAATACAACATGCAAACAATCAAACTAAATTGAACCCAAATTAAACCACTATTACATACGACGGTAAACTATAAATATAGCACCACAAATATGAATTACACTTTAGTAGCCTAAACGGTAGAAAAACTTAATTGTTCGAGTATGCATGGAAGCCGATGTTGGTTTCCGAATGAGATACTATATTGTGAAAAGGCCATTAATAGTGTAGATGAGCATTTTAATTTAAGGTTGAAAAATAATCAATAAGAGGGAGATGAGAGGGTTATTTAGTCTTAATGTTTGATCTCAGTTTCTCGTTGGGGTGAGATCAACGATGTTACAGAAGAGATAAAGGAAGAACAAGAGGCAATAAATTCACAAACATGTATAATGAATTGATTAGAGCTAAGATAAATCCTAACCATTTGATTCAGCAGCTCAGAAAGAGAAAGGGGAAACCCCAGCCGCTAATAAGAAAAACTGGATATATCTTAGCCGCTACGTGACACACTAAACACTCATGTTTTGTAAGCATAGACTTATGTTGTTAACTTTAATAGTTATATTCTTTTTTTAAATAAATAATAAAAAAAAGTGTCTCATAGAGTTTCACACTTAGCCACTACACAAGCAACTATGACCTAATTTTGGCAAAATTAAGCATGGGGTTTGACGCCCACCGACGGAGGTTATAATTAGACATACCTATAAATAATTTTGCGTTGATCTCTGGTTTGCAACATAATAATAGGGATAGACAAATGAGAATTTTAAGGATATATGTTAATGGTTTTTCTTTATTTTTTTTATGGAATTCTGGATATTCCGAGTGATTCTATGGGACTTTAAAATGATAATTGTATGAGTCTTTCTTGTGTTGTTTATAAGCACATTTGATTCAAAAAATAAAACAAAAAACTTCAACATAATAAATGACATATGCATGCCTTTTCAAGAAAAAAAATGTTTCTTTTAGGAGCGAGAACCTCTTAGGAGATACTAAATTTTAGACTTGTCGGAAGACTTGATATGAACAATATACAAATTAAATATATCAAGAAAAACATGATGAATCAACGACATTAGAAGTGTGAATATAAGTTTATCCTGATGAGTAAGGGTAATTTTACCATGATGTTATTCAATGAAGTAGAAAAGAAAAAGGTTTTGGGTTTTTAAGTGATGAATTTTTACTTACATGTTTTAGAAAAAGTTTGGGTGAAATAAAAAGGTAATGCGAAAGTTTGGGTGAAATAAAAAGATTTGGACAGAACCTCCTCCGATTCACTTACTAACTATAGCTACTAAACCTAATGCTAGATCTAGAAAAAAACTCAAGAAATAGAGAAATATTGTTTACTTGTCTAATTATTCAGATATCACTGTTATTATTACTTCTCCGCCATTACTAGCTCCTTTAATCCATTAATTCTCCACCTTCAACAGGAAACAAAATTTTAGATTCAACTCTGACTTCTCTTCTTTAACAACTTTACGATTCTTCTTCATATGAGTCCTCTCTACAATATTCGAAGCAGAAATAGATCCCTTAACACCATTGATTTTCTTGTTATGTTCGTATTGGACAAAAAATTCAGCTTATATTTGATAAATTCGTGATTCTTCCGCAGCAATAGTCTTCTTACGATGTTCAAACTCATCTTTACAAGTTGTTTCTCTACTAATGTCTCTCAGATCTAATTTCTTTCTCTGTGGATTTTTCTCTTCTATCTCTATGTAGAAATTTTCTAGGGATGATCTGATGAAAATGAAAGCAGAGCTTAGCTTCCATTTTATAGAGAAAAATTCAAATTTGTTTACAGTTTTACCCTTCCATGTCCTAATACGCTCTCAAATGGACTCGCCGCGGTTCCCGTTTGATGGGCCCAGCCCTTTGAATTTGAACCTCGGACTGTACCCGTAAATATTATGCCAAGGGCCCAAGCCAACTTTTTTTTTTAATGGATACCGGGGCTTTGAATTGCCCCTAAATTTTATTTATTCGACTACCTCATTCAAATTGAGGTTGAAAGGATTACATTGATCAATTACATCAACAAACAGGATAATACAGAGAGTACAAGATTTACAATCGAGACTTAAAGAAACGTGATAATAAAATCATATTAAACTTCTGCAGCCTGTTGAAGGATTGGATATCCCTATAATGGTTTCAAACCATTTTGTTTCTTTACCATCAAATATATCAGATGCTTCCATAAAGGAAGTAATATGTCCAAATTAGTTTCTTCACAAGTAATCTCCATATCTGGCGAAGTAGATCGTTTTCACCCATAACATGCTTGATAACAATTCAGATCCAAATCCACCAAAAAAACCTAATAATAGAATAACAAAAAAAGTATTGATAGTATTGTGAACCATCTGACTGATCAGAAACCATAAAAATTGTTTAGAAACAATTTCTTTTATTGAAAGATAAATATATACAAGGAAACAAACTCGATCCGTCTGGTAGATCTGAAAACCAAACCAAAACCGGACAGATCAAGATATGAGTTCGAAGAAAGTAGTTTGTTTCTTGTCTTCCCTTTTTTGGTTCGGAGAGAAAATGGGAGAGAGAAAGGAGAGAAAACAACTAAGGGCAACTGATTTCATCAAGACCAAAAGTACAGAGAAAACAAAGAGCATTAAGGGCAACTCTTATGGTAATTATTATTTTCTATACAAGTTAATACTCTTTGATGTCCGACGCAGCAGTATAACAGTAGTAGTAATTTGTAACTAAACTCAGTAGTAAATATTTCTCTCTTCAGTAGTAATTTGATGTCATTCTGAATGTTGTCTGACGAACCTAAAACTTATCTCTTTTCAAGTTATGTGTTAGTTGGAAAAGACGGTTGCTAAAGTTCAAATATCAACTTTGTAACCGAACTATAACTGGTTCCTAGCAAAACTGTATAATACATTAGTGTCTTTTCGAAAAGAGCTTTCCTCAAGGGTTGAGTATGTTTAGAGTACCAGACGTGGTGCCTTCTCTAAATACAAATCTTCTATATATCTTTAGGCACCATCCTTCTATAAATTCTATATTGATTTTCTTGTTGAGTTAATTTTCAACCTCAGTTTTGAAACGTTTAAACATTTATATCGTTTCATCTTTACTTTCCAACAAGTATATTAGGAAAGTGTTCAATGTTAATTAGTTTCTTAAAGAGATATAATTTACATATTTGTAACTTATACTGATTCCATGTGATTATAAACCTCAGATTTGAACCGTTTAAGCATTTCTACTGCTTCATTTTTACTTGCCAACAAGTATATATGACTGTACCTTGTATTGTCATCGATGAAGGTGACGTAGTATTTCTTACCACCTCTATTTTTCATAGGTCTTAATTCACAGAGATCACTATCAATTAATTCAAGTGGTTCTATTTGTCAAGCTTCTATTGAATGAAATGGTGGCCTTGTTAGTTTTTTTTCTATACAAGTCTCCCATTTTAAATTCATAACAATATGAAAATGAGGCAAGCGTTCCATGTTAATTAGTCTTTATAAAGAAGCATAATTTACATGTCACAATCTTTCATGCCACACAGTAGAAGACTCAAATAAATAAGCGGAACGGTTAACTTTATTGATGGATGTAGCAACAGTCATCACACTCATCATAAAGATACCATTATATAGGTATCCCATACCAACATCCATATCATTCTTATATAGCATAACTTTTTCAAATGAAAAAGTTATCTTTAAACCATGCTTTACTAGCAACGATCCTGAAATGAGATTTCTTCGAATTTAAGATACATGAAGTATCTCATTCAAATTTAACTCTTTACCGAAGGTCATCTTAAGAACAACATTTCCTTAGATTCAACCCTTGAAGAGGTGTTGTTTCCCATGAACATCGGCACTTCTTCGGTGGAGGTTTGATAGGTTGCAAACATAAACTCGTATGAATATATGTGTCGATTCGCCCAGGTATCTAACCACCATCCAACTGGTTTTTCGACCATAATACCGTTCACTTCTTTTTTACTTAAGATTAAAAGAAGGAAAAATAAGACTTCTTTTTCTTTTATTGTCTACCGAATTTTTTATCGCGGCTTTTTATTTTATGTATAATATTCATGCAACCTATCGAGAAAAGTAATTAGATAAAGAAGCTTCCACCTTGTCAACTGTTAGTTAGATAATGAAATCTGGATATATTTCAATACCTATTACTGGATGAAATATATAGATTAAAACAATGCATATATGGGTCAGATGAACACAAAATAATTACATGATTATTAGAGGTCGTTGCAACAAACACAAAGCTACAACAAATCAACTTATATCAAAATCCATGAGGTGACCACTTCAAGAGCATATCAACTCTAACATAAAATAAACTTAAATTGAAACATATACTGCAAGGAATCAACATGACAATAAAATATTTTAAAATATACATCTACAGTAAACAGACTGCTATCTTGCACCCTGAAACTCTGATTTTGTAAAAAAGAAGAAACAAATCTACAAAAGCCAGGTGTGTTCATAATTTCCCACTCCATTTTCTTTACAACTTTCAACAAATAAACAACCAAACAATCAAATTAAGATGAACAAGAACTGAACAAATCATCTACAATTTTCACTGCAGATTAACAATCAAACACAATACAACATGCAAACAATCAAACTAAATTGAACCCAAATTAAACCACTATTACATACGACGGTAAACTATAAATATAGCACCACAAATATGAATTACACTTTAGTAGCCTAAACGGTAGAAAAACTTAATTGTTCGAGTATGCATGGAAGCCGATGTTGGTTTCCGAATGAGATACTATATTGTGAAAAGGCCATTAATAGTGTAGATGAGCATTTTAATTTAAGGTTGAAAAATAATCAATAAGAGGGAGATGAGAGGGTTATTTAGTCTTAATGTTTGATCTCAGTTTCTCGTTGGGGTGAGATCAACGATGTTACAGAAGAGATAAAGGAAGAACAAGAGGCAATAAATTCACAAACATGTATAATGAATTGATTAGAGCTAAGATAAATCCTAACCATTTGATTCAGCAGCTCAGAAAGAGAAAGGGGAAACCCCAGCCGCTAATAAGAAAAACTGGATATATCTTAGCCGCTACGTGACACACTAAACACTCATGTTTTGTAAGCATAGACTTATGTTGTTAACTTTAATAGTTATATTCTTTTTTTAAATAAATAATAAAAAAAAGTGTCTCATAGAGTTTCACACTTAGCCACTACACAAGCAACTATGACCTAATTTTGGCAAAATTAAGCATGGGGTTTGACGCCCACCGACGGAGGTTATAATTAGACATACCTATAAATAATTTTGCGTTGATCTCTGGTTTGCAACATAATAATAGGGATAGACAAATGAGAATTTTAAGGATATATGTTAATGGTTTTTCTTTATTTTTTTTATGGAATTCTGGATATTCCGAGTGATTCTATGGGACTTTAAAATGATAATTGTATGAGTCTTTCTTGTGTTGTTTATAAGCACATTTGATTCAAAAAATAAAACAAAAAACTTCAACATAATAAATGACATATGCATGCCTTTTCAAGAAAAAAAATGTTTCTTTTAGGAGCGAGAACCTCTTAGGAGATACTAAATTTTAGACTTGTCGGAAGACTTGATATGAACAATATACAAATTAAATATATCAAGAAAAACATGATGAATCAACGACATTAGAAGTGTGAATATAAGTTTATCCTGATGAGTAAGGGTAATTTTACCATGATGTTATTCAATGAAGTAGAAAAGAAAAAGGTTTTGGGTTTTTAAGTGATGAATTTTTACTTACATGTTTTAGAAAAAGTTTGGGTGAAATAAAAAGGTAATGCGAAAGTTTGGGTGAAATAAAAAGATTTGGACATAACCTCCTCCGATTCACTTACTAACTATAGCTACTAAACCTAATGCTAGATCTAGAAAAAAACTCAAGAAATAGAGAAATATTGTTTACTTGTCTAATTATTCAGATATCACTGTTATTATTACTTCTCCGCCATTACTAGCTCCTTTAATCCATTAATTCTCCACCTTCAACAGGAAACAAAATTTTAGATTCAACTCTGACTTCTCTTCTTTAACAACTTTACGATTCTTCTTCATATGAGTCCTCTCTACAATATTCGAAGCAGAAATAGATCCCTTAACACCATTGATTTTCTTGTTATGTTCGTATTGGACAAAAAATTCAGCTTATATTTGATAAATTCGTGATTCTTCCGCAGCAATAGTCTTCTTACGATGTTCAAACTCATCTTTACAAGTTGTTTCTCTACTAATGTCTCTCAGATCTAATTTCTTTCTCTGTGGATTTTTCTCTTCTATCTCTATGTAGAAATTTTCTAGGGATGATCTGATGAAAATGAAAGCAGAGCTTAGCTTCCATTTTATAGAGAAAAATTCAAATTTGTTTACAGTTTTACCCTTCCATGTCCTAATACGCTCTCAAATGGACTCGCCGCGGTTCCCGTTTGATGGGCCCAGCCCTTTGAATTTGAACCTCGGACTGTACCCGTAAATATTATGCCAAGGGCCCAAGCCAACTTTTTTTTTTAATGGATACCGGGGCTTTGAATTGCCCCTAAATTTTATTTATTCGACTACCTCATTCAAATTGAGGTTGAAAGGATTACATTGATCAATTACATCAACAAACAGGATAATACAGAGAGTACAAGATTTACAATCGAGACTTAAAGAAACGTGATAATAAAATCATATTAAACTTCTGCAGCCTGTTGAAGGATTGGATATCCCTATAATGGTTTCAAACCATTTTGTTTCTTTACCATCAAATATATCAGATGCTTCCATAAAGGAAGTAATATGTCCAAATTAGTTTCTTCACAAGTAATCTCCATATCTGGCGAAGTAGATCGTTTTCACCCATAACATGCTTGATAACAATTCAGATCCAAATCCACCAAAAAAACCTAATAATAGAATAACAAAAAAAGTATTGATAGTATTGTGAACCATCTGACTGATCAGAAACCATAAAAATTGTTTAGAAACAATTTCTTTTATTGAAAGATAAATATATACAAGGAAACAAACTCGATCCGTCTGGTAGATCTGAAAACCAAACCAAAACCGGACAGATCAAGATATGAGTTCGAAGAAAGTAGTTTGTTTCTTGTCTTCCCTTTTTTGGTTCGGAGAGAAAATGGGAGAGAGAAAGGAGAGAAAACAACTAAGGGCAACTGATTTCATCAAGACCAAAAGTACAGAGAAAACAAAGAGCATTAAGGGCAACTCTTATGGTAATTATTATTTTCTATACAAGTTAATACTCTTTGATGTCCGACGCAGCAGTATAACAGTAGTAGTAATTTGTAACTAAACTCAGTAGTAAATATTTCTCTCTTCAGTAGTAATTTGATGTCATTCTGAATGTTGTCTGACGAACCTAAAACTTATCTCTTTTCAAGTTATGTGTTAGTTGGAAAAGACGGTTGCTAAAGTTCAAATATCAACTTTGTAACCGAACTATAACTGGTTCCTAGCAAAACTGTATAATACATTAGTGTCTTTTCGAAAAGAGCTTTCCTCAAGGGTTGAGTATGTTTAGAGTACCAGACGTGGTGCCTTCTCTAAATACAAATCTTCTATATATCTTTAGGCACCATCCTTCTATAAATTCTATATTGATTTTCTTGTTGAGTTAATTTTCAACCTCAGTTTTGAAACGTTTAAACATTTATATCGTTTCATCTTTACTTTCCAACAAGTATATTAGGAAAGTGTTCAATGTTAATTAGTTTCTTAAAGAGATATAATTTACATATTTGTAACTTATACTGATTCCATGTGATTATAAACCTCAGATTTGAACCGTTTAAGCATTTCTACTGCTTCATTTTTACTTGCCAACAAGTATATATGACTGTACCTTGTATTGTCATCGATGAAGGTGACGTAGTATTTCTTACCACCTCTATTTTTCATAGGTCTTAATTCACAGAGATCACTATCAATTAATTCAAGTGGTTCTATTTGTCAAGCTTCTATTGAATGAAATGGTGGCCTTGTTAGTTTTTTTTCTATACAAGTCTCCCATTTTAAATTCATAACAATATGAAAATGAGGCAAGCGTTCCATGTTAATTAGTCTTTATAAAGAAGCATAATTTACATGTCACAATCTTTCATGCCACACAGTAGAAGACTCAAATAAATAAGCGGAACGGTTAACTTTATTGATGGATGTAGCAACAGTCATCACACTCATCATAAAGATACCATTATATAGGTATCCCATACCAACATCCATATCATTCTTATATAGCATAACTTTTTCAAATGAAAAAGTTATCTTTAAACCATGCTTTACTAGCAACGATCCTGAAATGAGATTTCTTCGAATTTAAGATACATGAAGTATCTCATTCAAATTTAACTCTTTACCGAAGGTCATCTTAAGAACAACATTTCCTTAGATTCAACCCTTGAAGAGGTGTTGTTTCCCATGAACATCGGCACTTCTTCGGTGGAGGTTTGATAGGTTGCAAACATAAACTCGTATGAATATATGTGTCGATTCGCCCAGGTATCTAACCACCATCCAACTGGTTTTTCGACCATAATACCGTTCACTTCTTTTTTACTTAAGATTAAAAGAAGGAAAAATAAGACTTCTTTTTCTTTTATTGTCTACCGAATTTTTTATCGCGGCTTTTTATTTTATGTATAATATTCATGCAACCTATCGAGAAAAGTAATTAGATAAAGAAGCTTCCACCTTGTCAACTGTTAGTTAGATAATGAAATCTGGATATATTTCAATACCTATTACTGGATGAAATATATAGATTAAAACAATGCATATATGGGTCAGATGAACACAAAATAATTACATGATTATTAGAGGTCGTTGCAACAAACACAAAGCTACAACAAATCAACTTATATCAAAATCCATGAGGTGACCACTTCAAGAGCATATCAACTCTAACATAAAATAAACTTAAATTGAAACATATACTGCAAGGAATCAACATGACAATAAAATATTTTAAAATATACATCTACAGTAAACAGACTGCTATCTTGCACCCTGAAACTCTGATTTTGTAAAAAAGAAGAAACAAATCTACAAAAGCCAGGTGTGTTCATAATTTCCCACTCCATTTTCTTTACAACTTTCAACAAATAAACAACCAAACAATCAAATTAAGATGAACAAGAACTGAACAAATCATCTACAATTTTCACTGCAGATTAACAATCAAACACAATACAACATGCAAACAATCAAACTAAATTGAACCCAAATTAAACCACTATTACATACGACGGTAAACTATAAATATAGCACCACAAATATGAATTACACTTTAGTAGCCTAAACGGTAGAAAAACTTAATTGTTCGAGTATGCATGGAAGCCGATGTTGGTTTCCGAATGAGATACTATATTGTGAAAAGGCCATTAATAGTGTAGATGAGCATTTTAATTTAAGGTTGAAAAATAATCAATAAGAGGGAGATGAGAGGGTTATTTAGTCTTAATGTTTGATCTCAGTTTCTCGTTGGGGTGAGATCAACGATGTTACAGAAGAGATAAAGGAAGAACAAGAGGCAATAAATTCACAAACATGTATAATGAATTGATTAGAGCTAAGATAAATCCTAACCATTTGATTCAGCAGCTCAGAAAGAGAAAGGGGAAACCCCAGCCGCTAATAAGAAAAACTGGATATATCTTAGCCGCTACGTGACACACTAAACACTCATGTTTTGTAAGCATAGACTTATGTTGTTAACTTTAATAGTTATATTCTTTTTTTAAATAAATAATAAAAAAAAGTGTCTCATAGAGTTTCACACTTAGCCACTACACAAGCAACTATGACCTAATTTTGGCAAAATTAAGCATGGGGTTTGACGCCCACCGACGGAGGTTATAATTAGACATACCTATAAATAATTTTGCGTTGATCTCTGGTTTGCAACATAATAATAGGGATAGACAAATGAGAATTTTAAGGATATATGTTAATGGTTTTTCTTTATTTTTTTTATGGAATTCTGGATATTCCGAGTGATTCTATGGGACTTTAAAATGATAATTGTATGAGTCTTTCTTGTGTTGTTTATAAGCACATTTGATTCAAAAAATAAAACAAAAAACTTCAACATAATAAATGACATATGCATGCCTTTTCAAGAAAAAAAATGTTTCTTTTAGGAGCGAGAACCTCTTAGGAGATACTAAATTTTAGACTTGTCGGAAGACTTGATATGAACAATATACAAATTAAATATATCAAGAAAAACATGATGAATCAACGACATTAGAAGTGTGAATATAAGTTTATCCTGATGAGTAAGGGTAATTTTACCATGATGTTATTCAATGAAGTAGAAAAGAAAAAGGTTTTGGGTTTTTAAGTGATGAATTTTTACTTACATGTTTTAGAAAAAGTTTGGGTGAAATAAAAAGGTAATGCGAAAGTTTGGGTGAAATAAAAAGATTTGGACATAACCTCCTCCGATTCACTTACTAACTATAGCTACTAAACCTAATGCTAGATCTAGAAAAAAACTCAAGAAATAGAGAAATATTGTTTACTTGTCTAATTATTCAGATATCACTGTTATTATTACTTCTCCGCCATTACTAGCTCCTTTAATCCATTAATTCTCCACCTTCAACAGGAAACAAAATTTTAGATTCAACTCTGACTTCTCTTCTTTAACAACTTTACGATTCTTCTTCATATGAGTCCTCTCTACAATATTCGAAGCAGAAATAGATCCCTTAACACCATTGATTTTCTTGTTATGTTCGTATTGGACAAAAAATTCAGCTTATATTTGATAAATTCGTGATTCTTCCGCAGCAATAGTCTTCTTACGATGTTCAAACTCATCTTTACAAGTTGTTTCTCTACTAATGTCTCTCAGATCTAATTTCTTTCTCTGTGGATTTTTCTCTTCTATCTCTATGTAGAAATTTTCTAGGGATGATCTGATGAAAATGAAAGCAGAGCTTAGCTTCCATTTTATAGAGAAAAATTCAAATTTGTTTACAGTTTTACCCTTCCATGTCCTAATACGCTCTCAAATGGACTCGCCGCGGTTCCCGTTTGATGGGCCCAGCCCTTTGAATTTGAACCTCGGACTGTACCCGTAAATATTATGCCAAGGGCCCAAGCCAACTTTTTTTTTTAATGGATACCGGGGCTTTGAATTGCCCCTAAATTTTATTTATTCGACTACCTCATTCAAATTGAGGTTGAAAGGATTACATTGATCAATTACATCAACAAACAGGATAATACAGAGAGTACAAGATTTACAATCGAGACTTAAAGAAACGTGATAATAAAATCATATTAAACTTCTGCAGCCTGTTGAAGGATTGGATATCCCTATAATGGTTTCAAACCATTTTGTTTCTTTACCATCAAATATATCAGATGCTTCCATAAAGGAAGTAATATGTCCAAATTAGTTTCTTCACAAGTAATCTCCATATCTGGCGAAGTAGATCGTTTTCACCCATAACATGCTTGATAACAATTCAGATCCAAATCCACCAAAAAAACCTAATAATAGAATAACAAAAAAAGTATTGATAGTATTGTGAACCATCTGACTGATCAGAAACCATAAAAATTGTTTAGAAACAATTTCTTTTATTGAAAGATAAATATATACAAGGAAACAAACTCGATCCGTCTGGTAGATCTGAAAACCAAACCAAAACCGGACAGATCAAGATATGAGTTCGAAGAAAGTAGTTTGTTTCTTGTCTTCCCTTTTTTGGTTCGGAGAGAAAATGGGAGAGAGAAAGGAGAGAAAACAACTAAGGGCAACTGATTTCATCAAGACCAAAAGTACAGAGAAAACAAAGAGCATTAAGGGCAACTCTTATGGTAATTATTATTTTCTATACAAGTTAATACTCTTTGATGTCCGACGCAGCAGTATAACAGTAGTAGTAATTTGTAACTAAACTCAGTAGTAAATATTTCTCTCTTCAGTAGTAATTTGATGTCATTCTGAATGTTGTCTGACGAACCTAAAACTTATCTCTTTTCAAGTTATGTGTTAGTTGGAAAAGACGGTTGCTAAAGTTCAAATATCAACTTTGTAACCGAACTATAACTGGTTCCTAGCAAAACTGTATAATACATTAGTGTCTTTTCGAAAAGAGCTTTCCTCAAGGGTTGAGTATGTTTAGAGTACCAGACGTGGTGCCTTCTCTAAATACAAATCTTCTATATATCTTTAGGCACCATCCTTCTATAAATTCTATATTGATTTTCTTGTTGAGTTAATTTTCAACCTCAGTTTTGAAAACGTTTAAACTTTATATCGTTTCATCTTTACTTTCCAACAAGTATATTAGGAAAGTGTTCAATGTTAATTAGTTTCTTAAAGAGATATATTTACATATTTGTAACTTATACTGATTCCATGTGATTATAAACCTCAGATTTGAACCGTTTAAGCATTTCTACTGCTTCATTTTTACTTGCCAACAAGTATATATGACTGTACTTGTATTGTCATCGATGAAGGTGACGTAGTATTTCTTACCACCTCTATTTTTCATAGGTCTTAATTCACAGAGATCACTATCAATTAATTCAAGTGGTTCTATTTGTCAAGCTTCTATTGAATGAAATGGTGGCCTTGTTAGTTTTTTTTTCTATCAAGTCTCCCATTTTTAAATTCATAACAATATGAAAAATGAGGGCAAGCGTTCCATGTTAATTAGTCTTTATAAAGAAGCATAATTTACATGTCACAATCTTTCATGCCACACAGTAGAAGACTCAAATAAATAAGCGGAACGGTTAACTTTATTGATGGATGTAGCAACAGTCATCACACTCATCATAAAGATACCATTATATAGGTATCCCATACCAACATCCATATCATTCTTATATAGCATAACTTTTTCAAATGAAAAAGTTATCTTTAAACCATGCTTTACTAGCAACGATCCTGAAATGAGATTTCTTCGAATTTAAGATACATGAAGTATCTCATTCAAATTTAACTCTTTACCGAAGGTCATCTTAAGAACAACATTTCCTTAGATTCAACCCTTGAAGAGGTGTGTTGTTTCCCATGAACATCGGCACTTCTTCGGTGGAGGTTTGATAGGTTGCAAACATAAACTCGTATGAATATATGTGTCGATTCGCCCAGGTATCTAACCACCATCCAACTGGTTTTTCGACCATAATACCGTTCACTTCTTTTTTACTTAAGATTAAAAGAAGGAAAAATAAGACTTCTTTTTCTTTTATTGTCTACCGAATTTTTTATCGCGGCTTTTTATTTTATGTATAATATTCATGCAACCTATCGAGAAAAGTAATTAGATAAAGAAGCTTCCACCTTGTCAACTGTTAGTTAGATAATGAAATCTGGATATATTTCAATACCTATTACTGGATGAAATATATAGATTAAAACAATGCATATATGGGTCAGATGAACACAAAATAATTACATGATTATTAGAGGTCGTTGCAACAAACACAAAGCTACAACAAATCAACTTATATCAAAATCCATGAGGTGACCACTTCAAGAGCATATCAACTCTAACATAAAATAAACTTAAATTGAAACATATACTGCAAGGAATCAACATGACAATAAAATATTTTAAAATATACATCTACAGTAAACAGACTGCTATCTTGCACCCTGAAACGATTTTGTAAAAAAGAAGAAACAAATCTACAAAAGCCAGGTGTGTTCATAATTTCCCACTCCATTTTTTTACAACTTTCAACAAATAAACAACCAAACAATCAAATTAAGATGAACAAGAACTGAACAAATCATCTACAATTTTCACTGCAGATTAACAATCAACACAATACAACATGCAAACAATCAAACTAAATTGAACCCAAATTAAACCACTATTACATACGACGGTAAACTATAAATATAGCACCACAAATATGAATTACACTTTAGTAGCCTAAACGGTAGAAAAACTTAATTGTTCGAGTATGCATGGAAGCCGATGTTGGTTTCCGAATGAGATACTATATTGTGAAAAGGCCATTAATAGTGTAGATGAGCATTTTAATTTAAGGTTGAAAAATAATCAATAAGAGGGAGATGAGAGGGTTATTTAGTTTACTTATGTTTGATCTCAGTTTCTCGTTGGGGTGAGATCAACGATGTTACAGAAGAGATAAAGGAAGAACAAGAGGCAATAAATTCACAAACATGTATAATGAATTGATTAGAGCTAAGATAAATCCTAACCATTTGATTCAGCAGCTCAGAAAGAGAAAGGGGAAACCCCAGCCGCTAATAAGAAAAACTGGATATATCTTAGCCGCTACGTGACACACTAAACACTCATGTTTTGTAAGCATAGACTTATGTTGTTAACTTTAATAGTTATATTCTTTTTTTAAATAATAATAAAAAAAAGTGTCTCATAGAGTTTCACACTTAGCCACTACACAAGCAACTATGACCTAATTTTGGCAAAATTAAGCATGGGGTTTGACGCCCACCGACGGAGGTTATAATTAGACATACCTATAAATAATTTTGCGTTGATCTCTGGTTTGCAACATAATAATAGGGATAGACAAATGAGAATTTTAAGGATATATGTTAATGGTTTTTCTTTATTTTTTTTTGGAATGGATATTCCGAGTGATTCTATGGGACTTTAAAATGATAATTGTATGAGTCTTTCTTGTGTTGTTTATAAGCACATTTGATTCAAAAAAAAAACAAAAAACTTCAACATAATAAATGACATATGCATGCCTTTTCAAGAAAAAAATGTTTCTTTTAGGAGCGAGAACCTCTTAGGAGATACTAAATTTTAGACTTGTCGGAAGACTTGATATGAACAATATACAAATTAAATATATCAAGAAAAACATGATGAATCAACGACATTAGAAGTGTGAATATAAGTTTATCCTGATGAGTAAGGGTAATTTTACCATGATGTTATTCAATGAAGTAGAAAAGAAAAAGGTTTTGGGTTTTTAAGTGATGAATTTTTACTTACATGTTTTAGAAAAAGTTTGGGTGAAAAAAAAGGTAATGCGAAAGTTTGGGTGAAATAAAAAGATTTGGACAGAACCTCCTCCGATTCACTTACTAACTATAGCTACTAAACCTAATGCTAGATCTAGAAAAAAACTCAAGAAATAGATATTGTTTACTTGTCTAATTATTCAGATATCACTGTTATTATTACTTCTCCGCCATTACTAGCTCCTTTAATCCATTAATTCTCCACCTTCAACAGGAAACAAAATTTTAGATTCAACTCTGACTTCTCTTCTTTAACAACTTTACGATTCTTCTTCATATGAGTCCTCTCTACAATATTCGAAGCAGAAATAGATCCCTTAACACCATTGATTTTCTTGTTATGTTCGTATTGGACAAAAAATTCAGCTTATATTTGATAAATTCGTGATTCTTCCGCAGCAATAGTCTTCTTACGATGTTCAAACTCATCTTTACAAGTTGTTTCTCTACTAATGTCTCTCAGATCTAATTTCTTTCTCTGTGGATTTTTCTCTTCTATCTCTATGTAGAAATTTTCTAGGGATGATCTGATGAAAATGAAAGCAGAGCTTAGCTTCCATTTTATAGAGAAAAATTCAAATTTGTTTACAGTTTTACCCTTCCATGTCCTAATACGCTCTCAAATGGACTCGCCGCGGTTCCCGTTTGATGGGCCCAGCCCTTTGAATTTGAACCTCGGACTGTACCCGTAAATATTATGCCAAGGGCCCAAGCCAACTTTTTTTTTTTAATGGATACCGGGGCTTTGAATTGCCCCTAAATTTTATTTATTCGACTACCTCATTCAAATTGAGGTTGAAAGGATTACATTGATCAATTACATCAACAAACAGGATAATACAGAGAGTACAAGATTTACAATCGAGACTTAAAGAAACGTGATAATAAAATCATATTAAACTTCTGCAGCCTGTTGAAGGATTGGATATCCCTATAATGGTTTCAAACCATTTTGTTTCTTTACCATCAAATATATCAGATGCTTCCATAAAGGAAGTAATATGTCCAAATTAGTTTCTTCACAAGTAATCTCCATATCTGGCGAAGTAGATCGTTTTCACCCATAACATGCTTGATAACAATTCAGATCCAAATCCACCAAAAAAACCTAATAATAGAATAACAAAAAAAGTATTGATAGTATTGTGAACCATCTGACTGATCAGAAACCATAAAAATTGTTTAGAAACAATTTCTTTTATTGAAAGATAAATATATACAAGGAAACAAACTCGATCCGTCTGGTAGATCTGAAAACCAAACCAAAACCGGACAGATCAAGATATGAGTTCGAAGAAAGTAGTTTGTTTCTTGTCTTCCCTTTTTTGGTTCGGAGAGAAAATGGGAGAGAGAAAGGAGAGAAAACAACTAAGGGCAACTGATTTCATCAAGACCAAAAGTACAGAGAAAACAAAGAGCATTAAGGGCAACTCTTATGGTAATTATTATTTTCTATACAAGTTAATACTCTTTGATGTCCGACGCAGCAGTATAACAGTAGTAGTAATTTGTAACTAAACTCAGTAGTAAATATTTCTCTCTTCAGTAGTAATTTGATGTCATTCTGAATGTTGTCTGACGAACCTAAAACTTATCTCTTTTCAAGTTATGTGTTAGTTGGAAAAGACGGTTGCTAAAGTTCAAATATCAACTTTGTAACCGAACTATAACTGGTTCCTAGCAAAACTGTATAATACATTAGTGTCTTTTCGAAAATAGCTTTCCTCAAGGGTTGAGTATGTTTAGAGTAATTTTCAAATTTTTGCTCCATATGGTCTTTGAATGTAAATCAGCGAAACTAGTTGTAAAGATGTTGAAAAACCGATTGATAAAATTCCTTAAGATCCCAATAGAAAGATAAAAAAAAAAGAAAAAAAAAAGCAAGACAACAAAATCAAAGAGACCATAGCCAAAGAAGAACTCAACAAGTTAGAGGATGCAAGAAGGTTTCTGCTGCAAAGTGTAGTGTATCACATGATTCTGAGTAAGCTAGACCTAGGTTGACCATAGATCAACTTAGGGAGTTCGAAGATTCAAGAAGGTTATTATTGAAAAGGGTAGTGTTTCACATGATTCTGAGTAAGCTAGACTTGAGATGACCGAGGATGAACTCAAAGAATTGGAGGATGCAAGAAGGTTTCTTCTGCAAAGGGCAGTGCTTCGCATAATCTAGGTTCCTATGGACAAACTTTATAATGAAAAAATAGTTTTGCTTGAAAATCCTTCCCAACGAACGGTATATTTGATGCTTTTGTTTATGAGAATGAGTCTGATGTAAAATAAGCTGATACATTAGATATGGATGAATTGATGCATCTTATAATACTTAGCAAGGCTAATTGAGGATCACCCTGCTGTCACTGAGGAGGGCCAATTTTTAAAAATTATTTTTTGATCTGATAGACAAGAGAAAGGCAACGACTAGTTAGAGAAGAGACTAAGAAGAAGATAACATGCTCATGACCAAAATCTAGGGCTCTGTATTGAAGTTATAAGTTGATTTTTTATATTTCTATGTTCAAAAGTTATAAAAAATAAAAATCAATGTCGAGAGGGTTTTATTCTAGTATTTTATATGAAAACTATTATAGGGGATCCAAGCATTTGGTTTTGAGAGCTCACAAGATGACAAAATCAGGTCATCAAATAACAATCAATAAAACCCTTATGCTACTATATTTATTAATTAAATAAAACCCCTTATTAATTGCTAGAACGTAAATGCCCGCAAGCTAGTCAACTCTACTTGACCGGTCAAGGGATGATTTAGGTGTTAATGACTTGATTAATTAAACATAAATATTAATTAATAAAAATTAAGCAAGTAATAATTTGATAAAAATAGTACCATTAGATAAATCTCGAAAAATACTCAGAATATGCTATCTGAACCCGTCATTCAATAACAGACGAAGTAAAAATCATCTGATTTGTATATGAAAGGTAAAATGGTCATTTTACGGCAAATGCTATTACAATACGTAAGATATATGCTCACGGAACCTTAGTCACAAATAATAAAACAACTAATTTTTGGCAACCCATATCCAATGGATGGGTGCCTTAATCAGTTCCATTGGTATATTGTCTCAAGAGCAATTCGAAGAGAGAAATGAATGTCATTCTCTTTTCGTGACCTTCCTCTATCAACTCTAGTTATTCTTCTTATGTTTTCATTTTCTCTGATTCTTGTCGCTGGTTCAATTCAGAGAAGAATTGATGTATTGATCAATATAAGGAGGATATAGTGGTATTTTTTATAAACTCGAGGTATAGAGATAGGTAAATCAGAGAGGGAAAGTTAGGGTTTATATTTAGTTTATGATGGATTGTATTAGACCATTGCTCGGTTAAACCTACAAGTTTTTTATCTCAAGCTTGTGATCAATGCTAGTTCAACAAAACTATATCTACTAATTCAAGTCTCAGACTAGGATTTGTATTAGGATTTGTCCATACAGGTTGCGGAACGAAAAAGTTGGTGGTGTACTTGGTACTCCCTCCTTTTCAATTGGTATCAGAGCAGGAAAACACCTTTAGATCTAATAATTCTGTATTTGTGGTGTTCTGAACTAGGGACAAGATTGCAATCTCAATTAATGTACCACCAGCCTTCGATGGCACAAATTACTTATGATGGGACATACTATGCGATCCTTCTTACAAGATCGTGATGTCAAAACATGGGTTCTTGTTGTAATTGGATACAATCTTCCATTGTCTGGAGAAGGGGCAGCTGATGTTCCGAAACATATAGCTATACATAGTGAAGCATAAATCATTGATCCTAAACACAACTTTGATGTGCTGAATGTTATTATCCATGTCATAAGCCATGATCTTCAATATCATGTGTATACGTGCATTAGATCAAAGGATGCTTGGGATATCTTAAAAACCGTATTTGAAGGGAATATCACAGAACAAGAAGCCAATCTTCAAAACCTAACATCATACTGGGAAAACCTTTGTACGGAAGACGAAGATTCATTTGAGGAATTTAATCACAAGTTATCTGAAATAGTGAATGCTTGTCATGCATTAGGAAGGACTATTCCTGAAAAGGATATTGTGATGAAAATCCTGAGATCTTTTACAGCTCGATACGAGTCTAAGGAACATGTCATCATAGAAGGAAACGATCTTGCTACATTTTCCAGAAGCATTCTCGTAGGAAATTTAAAAATCTTTGATCACGAACTCACAGCTAAGGAGAAGACTTCCGCTCTAGAAGATGTTATTAAATCAAGCTCTCTTTCTCCAATATATATATTGGGCCAATGAATACCGTGAAGATCACGACGAACTAGACGTTACCATGTCTATGATCTTACAACATGTCAGAAATCATCTCAAGAGATGGAAAGAAAAACGATATGGAAAACAGGTTTTTAGATCCAACTTTCGGGGTGAATCTTCTTCTCAAGATGAACAACCTCTTCAGTATTTTTAATGTCATGGGTTCGTACATGTGCAAAAGGAATTCCCAAGTAAGGAATACTATCAAGGAAATAATACTCTTATAGTTTCTATTGATGATATGCCTGATTAGCCTCTTCTTGAAGATTACACAGGAACTTGTGTTCTTGCAGCCGAGACACTTGTTGATCCTAATTTTGACTCAGAAGATGAATCAAAATAGATGATTACTTGGGTGTTTTATTTTTCTTCTACTGATCCCCCTTTTGGGATGATTTGCTTACTCATTTTAGCTTCGGTTTTCAGTTATCAAAATAGATGTGCACGTGAAGATATCCGTCTTCGTAGATTAAACCTTTAACGATCTAGATATGTTTTTGAATCATTTTATGTCTGTATATTTTGTAAAACACAAATACAAATATATAATTTATATCACTTGAGTTATTTTCCTTTACAATTATCCGAGTGTTGGGTTTAGTTTTGGGTTATGCCTCAGTATATAGTTTGATCTCATAAATTACCAAGTAGCCAAGTAAAGAAAAATAACAAGATGATTAAGAAACTGTTTCTCGAAGAAAAAAAACAAGAAAAGAAAGATAAATTTGAGAAATATGACAAAGTAGCTGAGGTAAAATGGGCTAGCTTCCAATTGGAGTGGGAAAATTTGACACTGTCACTCATGGAAGAAAAACATTTTGTAAAGGAGGGTATTCTATTTGAAAATTTGGCCAGTTACCTAGAGGTTATAGAGTATTTGAAAAATGAATTATTGGATCCCCACAAATAAAAATTCGTTATTACGTGTTAAACAAGCATAAACATTATGACAAATCCAAGTTGATGATGAACTCTATGAGGATTGTACATCACGAACCTTGTCGGATGATACAACCTTTCATTGTATCTTGACACACTTGAAAAGATGAGTTCGTCAACTCCATCATCATATAGATTTATCTACGGGTCAAACACCACCTTGTCCACTGTCATAGTGTGTAACTTGAACCTAAAAACTCAGCCATCAATTTGTATTTTTGCTTTTGTTGAACTCTATCTATAATTTTATGTCTAATACTTGTTTCGTCCATCAATCCATTATCTTCCTACTACGAATGGCCTTCAAACTTTTCCCTCAAACTCTTCAATTTTTTCTTTCGTGCAATCGGGACTGCTTTCATTACTCCTTCCTTGTTTCTTACCCTTTTGGCTCTAGGTTTGGCTCCATCAACAACTTCAAACTCTTCTCCGGCCATATGCTTTCCCCGCCCAAGATATCTTGATCCAGCTCATAAATCTTTTAAAAATGCATGTAGTTGTCAAAATTTTCAACGAAATCTTTACCTTCCACGGAGAACTCGGTTGTTATTTGAATAGCATCATCCAAGGTGGTAGTCACCTCGCCGAACAGGAAATAAAAAATGGAAGTTTCGAGCCAAATATTTCTCTAAATCCAAATAAAAGTAATTAACAATACAAAAGTCCTTCTGCGCGTACTCAATTGCAGGCTATAACCCCGAAGCTTTTATCAACGCTACAACTGCTTCACATTCTTTATCCAACGACCAAAAAGGGGTCGTTTGATGCTTCAGTTTAGGGGGCCCTTTATATGACTCTACCCAAACCATAAAAATGCCGAAGATACACAAAACAATGAAAAATAAAGAAATTATGTATATAATCTTTGAGAAAGATTTTTACATATGCGGCACATATTGTTACCTACCATGAAGTTTCGTAACCAAATAAAACTTCGGCATATCTCTAGGCTCACCACAAACACTGTCATCCGCCTGGGGAGGAAATAAGTCCATATACTCAATTATTTGTGTTTGCTAAAGGTGAAGATGTATACCTCTTTGAAAAGATGAGGGTACCCAAATATACCTCAATCTAAAACTTTTCCACTTACAAGTCCTTTCTCCAAAAGTGATTGTCTATGGACTGAGTCGAGACAATACAACTAATCAGTTCACACTTCGTGTGATCATCTATGGATACGAGATCGAGACAATAAGACAACAAGATAACTTGCGTGATTGACTATGGATACAAGATCGATACAATACAACGATGAAGTATGTTTACTTGATAAAAGGTTCGGACTTAACCAAACACAATAGGATTGCTATCAAGTAAATAGGAATTAATGTTTGTGTATTTTACTTCTAATTATAATAAAAAATAATTATAATTGCGGAAATAAAAAAGTAAAAGACACGGCCAAAATTTTGTTAACGAGGAAACCGCAAATGCAGAAAAACCCCGGGACCTTGTCCAGAATTGAATACTCTCATGATTAAGCCGCTATACAAAATCTAAACCAACTTCGTATAGTTAAGACCAAGCAACTAAACCTATAGTTCACCTTGTTCCGTCTGTATCCCTGCGCCTCCGACTTGTTAATAAGTCACGCACTTGGAACAATTCCTTTGGTTCGTATTCCAAACAGTAAAGGAACAACAAATCTGTTCGGTAACAACTCTTTTCAATCAAGTGATATGAGTTCGACAAAAGGCTCTTCCGTTTATCCCAATAAACTCCTTTGTCAGGTCCTTAGATCTATCAATAACAATTACCAAAGTAATTGTCAAGATTTTGCAATCAATACTGTTAATCACAAAGAATTGTATTGATGTCGATCTACTCAACTAATCAATCAAATCTATCATAAACCAATTATAGTTGGATCTTTTTCCAGCCGAAACAAGTATTGTGCACACCAAAGATTATGAACCCAAATCAGAAATCTTCTTCATCTTCTTAGATCTTCAATAAGCACCTGCACACAATCAACTTCAATCTCTTGTGATCAATCACACATAGAACGGAGTCTGCTAACAATGGATTATTACAAGACGTCTTTAGATCTACAAACAGTCTAAAGATCCCCGTCAAAACTTCGATCTAGTTTGAGCGAATCTTATATTAGAAGAGAAGATTCTCAAGCACAAAAAAATTAGGTGAAATCAAAGTTCAACAACCGTTAGTCAATCAAATCAATCGAAAAATAATAATAAACCGCAATTATCTAGTTTCCCACCAACAGTACTAATAGAGCTTCTCAATCCCAAAGAAGTCTTTAAACCGATTGATCGTAAGAGATTTCGCATAATTAGATTACTTTCCTCTCCGAATAGGCGGCTCCACTAGTAACAACACGACTAGGTAGTTTTGCTATCCCTGAAGATTAGTTTGCTTGAAATGCAAACTTCAATATTTATAGACCAACGAAGTTTGGACAACAAGGAATTTCTAAAACCGAAAATATTCTCAAGATATACAATATATTTCCAAATTCGGTTTCCATAATTCCTGGAAATGCTTTGTCCAAATATTGACCGAAAATCTCATTAGAAAATCTCCAATTAGTAATTTCACATTACCAGTTTTTTTTCTTCTAAAGATATGCATTTTAATTGCTGGAAATTAAAAGCATATAAAACTAAAAACCTTAATTAAAAGATTCTCAATTTATTTCGATCTGGGATTCTCCTTTAGCTATTAAGGAATATCTTTGAACAATAAAAGATAAGCGTTACTGCACATGTTCAAAGTATGTCGACATCTTTACTTAGTAAATCCTCTTTTATATTTACTATCTTGGAATCGATTTGCCACACTTCCAAAACGAGTTTAAAATTGGTTCATCTGACTTCCAAGAACTATGTGATTGAGTATCCTATCAAATCACCAAACATGGGTTTCACGGTTCTACCAAAACAAGTTTCGGTTCTACCTCCATGTGGGTACTAGAATTAGTCATGCTAGTTAACAAAACTTGGTTGACTAGGTACTAGGATCGTTTCCCACATATATATGGTATCTAACTTGTATTTGTTGCACATGTCCATAGGATCAGTTCCCAATAACTAAAAACATGTTGCACATGTTCATAGGATCGGTTCCCAATAACTAGAAACTTGTTGCACCTCTTACAAGGATCGATTCCCCTTTTGTGATCGGTTGCACCTCTTACTAGGATCGGTTCCCCAATGACTAGAGTTGGTCATACCAATTACAATAAATCGATTATACCATCTCAGGTGATTACTTAGATCTGTTTCACTAATAAAATTCATACCAATACAAAAGGCAGGCCTTGCGAATAGTTTTACCAAGAACATAAGCAAGTCATGAGCGGTTATAGTAAACACACATATTGGTAATTCAAAAGATTTGCAACGAATAACAAATACCAATAAGCCTAGCGATTTCCTTTTCGATTCACAAACAAGTTTATGAATGTACTTCCTTTAAACGAATGTAAAACATTGTTTCCTAGAATGAAATATTCACCTCATACCCATACATAATCACAATAGCATTCAAACGATTATGTCGATGTCTTATATACGAAGTTCAAAAGATAAGCGTTATACTTCGTATTGTATTCCTTAATACTACGTCTAACTAGAGTGTAATCATTCATAGCTTCGCAGTTATGTTTTCAATATGCATGACTTGAAAGATACGTTAGAGAATGAACAGTTCAAGTCAAATATTACTAACCTCAAGTGGAAGGATGATGTCGTCATTGTAGCTCCTTACTTCTTCACATTATTCAAGTTTTCACGTAATACTTGTAATGCCTCATATCCTAATACTTTCAAGCTAACCTATACGAAGTTGAATCTAGTAAATAATCAAGCGACTCTTTAAATGAGTTTTGGTTCACTAAAATATGACAACTAAACTTGACATACCAATGCTTGGTGGGTTCAACCAAGCTATGCTCTAACAATCTCCCCCTTTGTCAATTTTAATGACAAAATTCTTACATCATATGGATAAACAAATTACAAGAGTTCATTACACATACGCTTGATTCCCAAATTCAACATCACAATAACCTGTATACATTCAATCCATAAATGTCGTTGTTGACATTATAATAACAAAGCTAATACTCCCCTAAAGGTAAGATATGTATATTTTCAATCCGCATGTCTTTGTTATTCTCTTATCAATATGATATGCTACTCCCCCTTAGTTTATGCTTTACTCTTTCGTTAGATATAACGTTTAAGCACCAATGTCCTTTCCCTTAGTGTTACCGAATCAATATAAATCAATATCAATATCACTTGTTTACTCCATATATTTCTCCGCCTTTTTATTCACAAAATGACAAAGGTACGAGCAAATAAATGACAAACCGAAAGGATCTTTCAAATATCACAAGACTTGCAACCTATAAGAGTTAAGCACGAGGGTTCCACACGCCATTTTTGATAATCAATATCAAAACCAAAACTACAAAGTAATTTTATTTTGATATGTTACCAAGGAAACAATTGCCCGATGCAATTTTCCATAACTGTTTAGCAAACCAAAAATCGACTAAGCACCTTAGTTCTTTTGCTAAACCGATTGCACAAATACAATCGCTTGTTCGATAAGACCAAAATAAAGATCAGAATTAACTCTATTTTTCTCATCAGGTTCTATTTATCCATATAACTTAGACTTTTCATTTTTAAACAAGACAAGTACTAGGTTAGTTAACTAGCATTTCTTATTAAAGCATTCGATTAGACTTGAATAACCGAAACCTCCACTTTGATAAGTCTAACTAAGATCATAATTAACTTAGTTTCTCTTATCCAGAATCAAATTGGACTAAACAATTCATCCCTAAAACCTTTTCTTTTGTTAAGCCATAAATAATTCATACAAACCAAATAAATCAACTTGCATAATTATTTACCTCAACCGGAAGCAATTGAAACAACATAGACATTAAAGCACCGCAATTGCACCGAAATTTTGTAAGCCTAAACGATTGATACCAAACAATAAATCAAGATAACAATAGTTTTTTTTAACCGAAAACAATTGAATCACATACACATCCATACACAAACAATGGAATAGAACATCAATTGTACCGAAATTTTGTTAAGCAAAAGCAATAAATATATGCAATAAAATCAGGCTTTTCTTAAACAGGAAAACGATTAACTAACAAAGTCGTTACCTTAATTTCCGCATCCTCTTCTCCATTAATGTTTTGCATCTTCTTCTTCCTAGGGAGAATTGATACTAAAATATCACTATGTTGTCATCCTCTTGCAAGAAAAAAGAATAACAACAACCAACCTTTACCAGAGAAAGGTTGAAAACCGGTTTTAACTTATGCAATGCAAAAGTTGAAACCCCGAAACACATATGCTTTTATGCTAAACCAAACGATTCAACATATTGTGACTTTTTCACATATTGTTTCAATCAGAACCCCTCATGATCCTTTGACAAAGCCTACCAACATGGACTAGAACTTAATCCTGCTAAACCAAAAAGACACCCAAACCATAAGGGTTTATGGTTCACATCATATGAGATAGAGTATTAAGGTCATGAAAACCAAAATCAAACATCCCATAAACATACATAACAATGATAATTTTTATAGTACTGAAATTAAAATACTAAAACTACTATTACACATAAAACCAGAACACGATTTTAAAGTTTTACAATACTAAAAACAAAATGTTCAAAAGATAACGCAGTCTTATGGTTACAACAAGGACCAAACAGATATATATAAAAGTCTAAGAACTTGAACTGGTGTCACTCAAGCCAAAGTATTCTTCAGATTCCGTATCCTTATAATCTTCAACAATCAGGGAGAGGTTTGAAGCAACTTCTGGATGCTTGAGAGATGCAAAGCTGACTTGGCGCTCCAAACAATCATTCCTCCTACTAAGACTTCGATAGAAGGTTTCAAGATCAGTATCTTGCACAGGAGTACTATGAGCAGCACTTGTGCTTGGTCCAGCACGAATTTTTCCCCTCATTCTATTGATAATAGTGTGATTATGAGGTTTAGGTACAAGTTTTTGAGAATCATTAGCACCAATTATAAAAACACTACAAATTCTTGTGATAAGACATGAAAAACCGATTCTCTTGCCACTACTCCAGACTCTTATCATTTGCATGATAATAAAACCATAAAAATTAAAATTAGGGGTACAGATTACCATATGGTAAATTAGTTCAGCCACATCTCCACTCCACGTTACCTTGTGCATATTGCTAGGTGCCAGATTGAGAACAACAAATTTTCCAAAGAACTTGAGATGTTTTGAGATCCCCTTGATACAAAGACTGTTTCCACTCCAGGAATTTCCACCAAGAAACTCAGCAATATGTTCTTTGTTGAAATCAATGCCTTGAGGAAGAAATGTATTTCCTGGATTGCAGCCCAGAAGATAGCCAATAACATTTCTATTAACATCGAAGCATCGTCTCCGAACCATGGTGAATAATCTACATCTCTTAGCATCCATAGCATACATGTTGCCATAAAATTCTGCAAAGAGACTGGGTGACCCAGTACAGTTCCCAGTGTGAATATCACCCCAGTCATTCCTGCTGTGATACAAACTCATATATTCTCGAAGTTCAACATATAACTTAGTCTCTAGTGGTGCTTCCATTATTTACCGACGATTCCTCGGTGTTTTGATTCTTGAGTCTTCTTTTCTCTTTCAAATGATTGAGTCTTTGTTTCAGAAGATTCAATTCCACAATCGATTTCGAGAGGTTTGACTCGAGCAGTTTTTCATTCACTACTGCAGTTTCCAAAAGATCACGAGCGATTTCAAAATCTCTCATTAACATAAGCATAAGCTCAAAAGAAATATGATTCATTTTATGTTCGTCTGAGAAGTAGCATTTGAACTCAAATGGAAAGGTTTCAAGTTTTCGAAGTTGAGATTCAATGTCAATAGTAGTTTCACCCATATATTACCGTGGACAGAAGAAGGATCGGTCATATAGATGGTTTATATAATAATCCAAACTTGGTTACCAAGATTGAAATACCTAATCACGATATTTTTATAAGTGAAAATATAAACTTTAGGAAACATCATAGAGTTTTTCCGAACCAGTATGACCTAGGAGTTCTGAAAATATTTTTCCCAGCTTTTCTCATGGACTTTCCAAAGATCGAAAGTATTTTTCTAAAAATAGAAAAGATATTCCAAGTATAGAAAAATAATTTAGATATTCAAGAGTATAATATTATACGTTTTTCATATTTGTGTGCTCTTTTAAAGAATTTCCCTTTTTATTTGAATTGAGCACATCTAGGGAAATTCCAAAGACCAACATCAGTTGTTGGAGTGAGCTAGCGATAGCTCAGAATTTATGGAACATGATCCCTCATGATATTTTTGAATATCTATCTCTTTGGGATTCTTCCAAGAGTAAACTTCTTTCACTGTGCCACAGCTGGAGTGATCTGATTTAACAGAATGATTAGATTGATGATCAAAATCATAAGCGTGACTTGAAGTTTTTTGAGTTGTGAAATAACCAGAACTCTTATATCGACCCAGGAATACCTTGGAATATGACATCATCATTTGATGAGATTGTTTCCTGGATTCTATTTTAGACAGTTGATCAACAACAAAACAGCATGATCTGAAATCATTTGTTTTTGTATACATGAGTTGATCTTTTTCTTTGTTTGAGAGATAATCATTGTCAGACGATCTTGACCGGATACTAGTCAACTGATTATCCCTTAAAAGACATATATCTTGATTCTTGTAAGTGGTTAGACTATTAGAATCACGATGTTGTATATTAGTTAAGAGATTCCGGGGATTAGAATCACTTATCCTTGTTTTAACTAATATACCTCTTTTGGCTTGAACAAAATCAAGTCCATATTCAACATCTTCATGAATCAATGATTCTCTGACGATCTTCTCGGCAGATGGATAATATTCATTATCCCTTAGATTATATTTTTCAGCAAGCTTTATGAAAAATTTAATCTCATTACTATCTTCTGAATCTGACTTGTTTGTCACAAGCATTTGTTTTCGTATTAACTTATCATGGTTAATATTTCCTTAGATGTGTTCTGAAAATGCGGGGGTCAAACAACCTCACCCAATATTTCGATTAGCAATCTGTATGGACTAACTCTAATATACTTTTAAGAGAATCAACTAGACAGTCAGACTCAGTCTTAATAACAAGTATATCAGCGAGTTAATATCTTTATCTCTTGATTTTAATCTGTAGATGGTGGATTTTCGACAAAGGCTAAAATCGTAAACCCATAATTATACGAACTCCTGATCCAGCAATCAGATGTGAGTATTGAGACACGGGTCTCTCATCGAATCCTCTGACTGAGAATACTGTCTCTCAGAGTACATGCAGATATGTAGTCTCTCGGCTGGACAACAACATATCTCATGAATACTGAACACTTCAATAATTATTTCTATATAGAATCACGAGATTGACGGCTCCTAGACAGCTTGCTATGCTAGTATAGAGCGATAACGTCTTCAGGATACAAACAACAAGTTTTCATTACTATATAAAGGATATGAAGCTCCAGCAAGCTCATGTCAGAATAATTAATGCTCCTAGACAGCTTTCACTGCTAGTATAGAGCCATAAGTTAATTATTCCTAAATTCTTGGATTCATCCATTGAATTTCCGAAAATATTCAAATATTTTCGCAATATTTCGGTACTTAAATCTATGGTTCTTCCCAGCAGAATTCCATGGGTTAGTAATAAATATTCAACGCACGGGTGTCTGAGCTACCTCCGAGTAAGCCCCGGCTCAAAAGGTGCAAGTGTACTCAACGATAATGCACTAACAATCACCGCACGAACGAGTATTTCAAAATACGACGAAAAGATGAACTTAGACAAAATAGGAAGGAAAATAATAAATAATTAAAAATTTGACCAAGGCGCCATGAGATTGGGCTCACCGAACGGCCGGTTGTGCCGTGGCCAATCCCACGCCAGTTTTATATTTTATCATATTTTTTGTTATTTTTCTTGATCTTATGAAAATCCTTTCATTTGAACAAATATCCTTCGTTTTGAGGAAACTCCTCAGTTTCATGGTGTTTCCTCTGCACCAAGAAAATAATATAAAATTGGAAAAAACATTGTGGGGCCGTGATTATTGGCCAATCGGCCATGCCTTGATCCCGGCCGGCCCCACACCTCATGGTTCCTCATTATTTTATTATTATTTCTCTAATCTCATGAAAACTCCTTAATCTCATGGTATTTTCACAAAACCATGAAAATATAATATAAAATTAGGGAAACTCGTGGGACCGGGCCCAGCCGATCGTCCATGCCTCAGCCGGTCCCACATGCCCCTTATTTTATTATTATTATTTTAAGGTTTCCTTGATCCCATGAAATTCCTTGATTTCATGGTATTTCTTTCAAATTATGAAAATTCCTTCAAATCATGGAAAATAATACACAAAAATTACATAAAATTAGGGAAACTTGTGGGACCGGGCCCAAGACGGCCGGCCATGCCCTGGTCGGCCCCACACGCCCTTATTTTATTATTTTAATATTATTTGCTTCCTTGATCCCATGGAAACTCTTTCACTTTAAGGAAACTCCTTAATTTCAACAAAATTCCTTGATTTCATGATATTTTCATAAAAGCATGAAAAATATTACAAAATTAGGAAAAGGCACCATGGGACCGTGGTCACTGGCCGGCCGGCCATGCCTTGGCTCCAGCTGTCCCACGCCTCATATTCCTTCATTTTATAATTATTTTCCTTCATCTCATGAAGTTTCCTCAGTTTCAGCAAAACCCTGGTTTTGTCATATTTTCTCAAATGGTTGCTCAAACGCACGCCAGAAAATATCAAGATTCTCAGGACTGAGACACGGACGTGTTGACGACGTGAGCATGTTACCTTGACCGACCAGGGTTGGATCTTTGGCTCGCAATGAGGCGGTCCCACGTATTTTCATGATTTGACCTAATTTGCGCAATTGCACGTATTAGGTCCAAAACTCTTCCAAATAATTTTGGAATTTCATAGAATGATCGTCAGTCGATCCCGTGACCACCCAGTGCCGGTTTCATGACCCCTTGGTAGGGATCTCACCCCTTCATAATTAATTAGGTTTTATCACCTAAGGCTCAGACGAGCATTTTTCGAATAAATGATTAAACCAGCATTTAATCATTCTTTCATCAACAAATAACCAACTCTTCAAGATACCTTGGTGTTTACTCACATGAGCACATGTGCGCTACATGGTCGATCTATGGTCTCATGTAGCCGATCCCTCTTTTATTTCATGGTTGATTTTGAAATAAACCATTAATTGGTCATCAATTGATCAAATTAGGGTTTCTGAGTCCAATGATCATAAGTCCAGATTCGAACACTAATAATTTTACGACGATCTCATGATCAGTATTCTTATTAATTATGCTCGGTTCAACTACCAGTATTCTAATTAATGTTTTATTTTGGTCACGCTATCAATAATTCATCAGACGAGCAACACTTGATCAGATAAGCAATATTTGCTCAAATCAAGGAATATTGGTTCAACTATCAATATTCAACAATTCATCGAATGAGCAATACTTGATCGCCTCAACTATCAACGTGATAATTATACCTCTGTCTCAACTGACACGTTCAATTCATGAGTTTCAGAACATTTTGCAAAATCATGTTCAACTCCGCAAATACATGGACTCATCGTCCCATAAAGTCATGAAGTCAATAACTGACTAATTAACCACGAGACGTCAATCGTGTCACATGGGGTATATTAACTAGGGTTTTGGTATGGCGGTCTACGGCATGTGTGTTCATACACACGATGGAATGTGAGCAAGTCGTGCAATCAGTTAAAGGAGTTAACAAAGTAGTGGATGGAAAATCGACCAAGTTTCCGCACGATGAGCAACTGGTTTCAAACACGATTTCCATTTCCCCACTCTTTGATTCCATCAACTGTCACACTTCATGGGATTATGGTGTCTACAATTCCAGCAATATAAATAAGTCTCTAAAATCATGATTGAATATACAACGATCTCACGTCTCACAGACAACACGAGATTAACTCAACATCTGAGTAATTACTCTCAACAGAGATTCAATCATTCAGAACTTATCTTATTCAGAATTCAGAACACACCCATAATCTTTGATTACCATTGATTCCATACATTTCTCAGCTTCCCTCCTACAGATCAACCCATCCTCTCTTGTGACCGAATTTACTCTGGAACGACCATTGTCTTGGTTTAGGCCGGAGTACTACATATTGATCTCTCGAATTCAAAGCACTCCCTTCTTGCGGTGCATCTGTGTGAGGTTGAAAATTTCGCTGGGTTCAAGGAGTCTCCTCCGTACGGTCGTTTCCTCAATCCCGTGAAAACCAGCAAATCGTTTTGCCCCATCTACAAAATCTTACTCAAGCAATCTGCGAGTCTCGATTAAATACAAGAGAGATAAACTTGTATGGTACCAAAGACCAATATCCAAGGATCAATCAATTATCCAATCAACAACCAAAGGTTGGATTTCACAATTGATCGATACAACGACAACCTGTGATATTTCAATAATATAAAAAATATAATGCGGAATAGAAATAACACAGAAACCAGAAGTTTTGTTAACGAGGAAACTGCAAATGCAGAAAAACTCCGGGACCTAGTCCAGATTGAACACCACACTGTATTAAGCCGCTACAGACACTAGCATAAAAGGTTTGTTCTGTCTTTTGATAAAAATCAAGGTGAAGAAGAACCAATTGATAAACCAGACTTATATTCCCGAAGAACAGCCTAGTATTATCAATCACCTCCCAATAATCTAAATCGTGTGTTAGTGAAACTAGATATTGCGGAATCACAAACGACGAGACGAAGATGTTTGTGATTTCTTTTTATCTTACCCTATCGGAGATATAATCTCAAGTCAATTATTCAATTGAACTCGTACGATACAAAATGGCAAGATCAGATCGCTCAACTACAAAAGAAGTAGTTTCGTCTGGCTTCACAGTCCCAATGAAGTCTTTAAGTCGTTAATCGACAGGGTCTCAAGAAGAAACCTACGATTAAAGGAGAATCGACTCTAGCAAACCAACTAGTATCACACAGGAGGTGTGGGGATTAGTTTTGCATAGTTGTTAGACGTCTCCTTATTTAGTTTTCAAATCAGGGTTTGCAATCTAAGTTACCTTGGTAACAAAGCATTCAATAATCACCGTTAGATGAAAAACCTGATTTATCCAAGCTAATATCTTTCAAGCGTTAGATCGCAACTTAGCTTGTCACACACAAATGAAATGTATTCATTTAGGTTTGAGTAACCGTACCTAAACGTGTACATTGGTTGGTTCACAAATGGTTGACCGATGGTTTTCCATATGAGTGCTTTCGTATTAACCATATTCATGTTTCTCATAACTAGTTCAAATGACTCATAAGAACTAATTCAAGAGTTGTTCAATTGCTTAGTCTTTATACATAGACACAATTGAAACAAAATAGGGTTGATTCATTTGAATCAATTCATGAACAATATACCCACGGTTTGCATAGATTGCATTCCTTATAATTTATTGTTTTAAGTCCGTGAACTACCGATTTGAGAAATAACTAGCTTGGGTACGCGTACGGGTATGCATACCTTAGCTACCGGATTTGAGTTGGCTTTAGTTTCCAAACTCAGCAAACTTTTTCGGGTGAAAAAGTTCCGCCAGTACGCGTACCTAAGGTGACTGGTTTTTGAGTTCGTAAACTTCAAACTCAGCAGAATTTCACGGACGTGAACATCCGCCAGTACGGGTATGCGTACCCAACCTGTCTCCTTCACCAATACTGCATGCACACATATGCACGCACTTGGTTTCCGACACATGAATTTATACACTAATGTGCGAACACACTATATGCTTACATCCATAGGTGGTTACATATACTCAACTCTACATTTCAATCATTGAAACATTCTTCTATAATGTTATAACAGTCGTTAGACATAAAGAATCGACTATCGCCATCAGAGCTATTTTCAATATTGAAACGTCATCATGACTTTCGTCACGCGTAAAGATGAAGATGGTTAAAGCAAAAGCTTACCAACACGTATTTCGAGAAAAATATAGGCTGAGTAAATTCGGCTCGAAATAACAAATGTGTATGTTGAAAACTATCATACTTATACGACTTTTGTCTCAAGAGTAGGAGATAGAGTAGATAGACTTTTGAGTGACAAGATGAGTTCAAGTCTCCACATACATTTTGGTCGAATGAAGTTCCACCGGTTCCTTGAGTAGTTCTTCGTCTTTGCAAGATAATCGCCATGGAGTCTGGAGCGCACCTATTCCTAACTATCCTAAACCGAGACTTAGTCATAAGTATATTAGAAATCAAGACATATAGTTTTGATCACTAACATTGACAAACATGCTTGAGATAGCAACGCATGAGAGTTCGACCGAGCAATGCTCTAACAATCTCCCCCTTTGTCAATTTTAGTGACAAAACTATCGATACATATGGATTACAAAATAAATAAAACTTTGTAGCTTCTCGTCCACATGCTTGATCTCCTTGGTGCTTCAACGTTACTTGAAAACTTCGTCTTTTCCAAGTACTCCCATGATTCCATAGATATTCAATTCAACATCATAGTTGTTGAAGTTCCGTAGCCATAACAATGAGAAAACAAAAGCTCTCGATCATTGCTATGCAATGTCATAGTATTATTACACAACATCAAAGTTCTCATATCACAACTTCGACAACAATACAATGGTGATATGTATCACTCCCCTTACTTTCGTCTCAACATGAAAAGCACTCCCCCTTACATAATGACCCGTAAAGCACGTAAATCATATGTATATTGTAGTGTGAACTACACATTAATTCTCCCCCTTTTTGTCAATAAAATTGGCAAAAGTACGAAAACGGGATCCTAATGAAATTTCCACGAAGACGCTTCAAGACCAAAGAAAAGTACATATCAACTTGTTTAGATGCAATCATAAAGCCGAGGATAAATGCATTCATCAAGGAGTTTATAAAGATACAAGATAACCCCTAAATAATTCTACATCCGGACTCCCCACAAAGATATGGAAATTAAGCGCAAGTTCAAAAGAACTCTTCCCCATTTGATGTCATTCCCAGGAGAACAACAAGAGCGACCTTACTTTTACAAGAAAATAAGGATTTTATTGGAACCAAAAATCATAAAGAAATGAATTTCTATATCCAAAAATTTCAATTAAACTAACTACAAGAAAACCCATGATTAATTTAATCGGAATACACAACCAAAATAACCACAAACGAATCTATGATTAATCTAGTTGGAAATGCTCGACATAAGAGAGCTTACGGAGCTACAACTAAGTTCACCGTAAAAGAATGATTAATTCAATCGCCTTATGCTCAATCACAAGAAAAACTTATGGAGCATTGCCGTATACACATAAAATATGGATCAGAAATGATCAATACTGCGGCATATACAAGGATTCATTCTATTTTCCATCACTATTTGCATAATGACATACAATAGACATAATCCTTCTAAACAAAAGATTTTAACCTATCTTCCATCAATAATTGACATAATAGGATTAACTTTTGTTTTTCAAAAGTTCATCGATCTTGTATCAATACTTGCATATCGACATATGAAAGAGATAATTTTTGACAACATATGGGACAATAGTAGTTCACGGACGCAAACATACATATCCCATAACATATTGCAATATATAAAACCATAAAGATTAATACTGCAAAAATCATCTTCCAAATAATTTTTCGAATTTAAATAAATAAACCTAAAAAATAAAGATGAAGAAAAAAAAAGATGGACATAGCTATGTGTACTCACAATAATGGCTATTCCAAACTCTAGTTATTCTTCCTAAAACATAAGAAATAAATTCTCATAAGAAGACTTTCTAGATATTAATAAAGTAAAACATCTACTTTAAAACCGATCACAAGCTAAATCAAAGTTCGCGTTCGAAAGCTTCGCGGGTTTCAAGGTTTTTGAGCTTGTGATTCATATTATCAACTGCGTCTTCGGAGAAGATATCCTTGTTGATAATTTCTTTAGCCTGTGACTTTATGAGACCAAGGTCAGTAGTAACCTTTTTCACCTCAGTTCTGATCACATCAAGATCCTTCATTGTATCAACAAGTTGCAGTTTTGCTTCCTCAAAATACTTAAGAAAGTCATGAACCACTTCAGCCGAAACCATATCCACATTCTCAACATCTTGGTGTGAGTACGTAGGCATAGTAGCACGAAGCATTAGGTGCACCTTCTTCTACAAGAGTTCTTTTCTTCCTCCCTTTCGATTCAATACCAAAACCTTTTTCAAGAAATCCCTTTGCAAAATCACCATAGATAGATGAAGAACAAGACATTCTTGATAACCCAGAGAATAACCTAGAGTATGCTACGTGATGCATAACTCAATAGGTCGGGCATTTAAAGGGTTTCTTAGGGAAGGGATTTTTAGGGTTACCTTAATTGACTCGTGCCAGTTACATGGGAACCTGTACGAGAACAATCTCAACCCAAGACAAAAAGGCGTGCGTACACAACCTTGTTGAAGGCTCTTGCAATCAAAATAACTCAAAAAAAGTCTCATAGAGAAGCAACTTTTTAGAGTACAAGAGTAGCACCTTGTTTAACCAATCAAACAATTAGAAATTTTGATCATAACAAACAAATACTTGTGCAAGCATTTTTGCAGGATACACATGGTAAAGACGATAAGAAGTCAGCATGGGAATCCGAAAAACACCATTGACAACAAGTATACCTGAACATATCTCTCAACCAGGATTTTTGTGTGAGAGATTTCAACCTTGTGACTAATTGGCACAAGTATGAGTCTCCCGCTCATTAAATGAAAAATTGTCTTTGGTTATCCTTCTTTCTTCGAGACTTTAGAGGGAACCCATTATGATGTGAACGGTTGTCATTACTTCTATCAAGACAAGACTCATAGTATTGATTCTTACCGGAATATTTTCGGCTGGAGAAGGTTGACATCCTGTTGACGATTTCTTTATAACCTTTAATAAACAACTTTAGGTTGTCATCCATGTGCACTCTTCACATGAAACATGAATCACTTCATTCAAACTTCCCGAAGAACATACTGGAAACACATGATTTAAGAAGAGGAGTAGTAGATGAAAACTACAAAACATTTTACTGAAATATATTATAGATTACCCTGGATACACATCATATCAACACATTACTTGCCCCATTTCAGGTTATATACACATGGAGCCTTTCTTTAATCAAGTGGCAGGGTATGCAGAGAAATTCTCATGCATTTATCCGGGTTGATATTTATGCCATGTACCAGATATATAATCATAGTAATGATGATACTTAGGGTTACTATAATTATTTCGTATCCTTTTCTTAAGGAGTGACCTTTTTTGACACTTAGAGTCTACATTTAACTCACTAGAAATTTTGTTATCAGCTTCTAATGAGTTGGTAGAGGAGCAAGTACGTAAATCATGTGCACATGATTTGATGGGTACATAACTTTTGTCAGAAAAATTCTTTTCCTCAATCGAATGGAGTTTTTCTAAGAGTTTAAAACACTTTAAAACGCTCTAGATAGATCTTTGTCAGTTGATCCATTCAGAAAATATTCCTCAAAAGACTAAGAGTAAATCTAGTGAGATTCTGTTCCTTTGACCGTTGACTACGTTTTTTTAACCATCTTTTATTAGAAGAACATGTAGTTTTTCCTTTGGACTGTTTTTCACTATCTAGGATTTTAGATGGAATATGATTATTATGAGTGACCATAGGTCTAGAAAATAATAATATCTGAACAGTCTTTAAGGGACTCTGGTTTGCATTACAGATGCCATGAGCAAGTCTCCCAAAAAGGTTTCCCATAGGAATAGACTTTTGAGGATCGGACAAACACAAACTTATAAGGTTTAAGGTTTTTGCCTTCTCTGATACCAATTGAAAATGCGGGGGTCAAACAACCTCATCCAATATTTCGATTAGCAATCTGTATGGACTAACTCTAATATACTTTTAAGAGAATCAACTAGACAGTCAGACTCAATCTTAATAACAAGTATATCAACGAGTTAATATCTCTATCTCTTGATTTAAATCTGTAGATGGTGGATTTTCGACAAAGGCTAAAATCATAAACCCATAAAATTATACGAACTCCTGATCCAGCAATCAGATGTGAGTATTGAGACACGGGTCTCTCATCGAATCCTATAACTGAGAATACTGTCTCTCAGAGTACATACATATATGTAGTCTCTCGGCTGGACAACGACATATCTCATGAATACTGAACACTTCAGTAATTATTTCTATATATAATCATGAGATTGACGGCTCCTAGACAGCTTGCTCTGCTAGTATAGAGCGATAACGTCTTCAGGATACAAACAACAAGTTTCCCTGACTATATAAAGGATATGAAGCTCCAGCAAGCTCATGTCAGAATAATTAATGCTCATAGACAACTTGCTCTGCTAGTATAGATCCATAAGTTAATTATTCCTAAATTCTTGGATTCATCCATTGAATTTACGAAAATATTCAAATATTTTCGCAATATTTCGTTACTTCAATCTATGGTTCTTCCCAGCAGAATTCCATGGGTTAGTAATAAATATTCAATGCACGGGCATCTGAGCTACCTCCGAGTAAGCCCCGTCTCAAAAGGTGCAAGTGTACTCAACGATGATGCACTAACAATCACCGCACGAACGAGTATTTCAAAATACAATGAAACGATGAACCTATGCAAAATAAGAAGGAAAATAATAAATAATTAAAAAATTGACCAAGGCGCCATGGGATTGGGCTCACCGACCGGCCGGTTGTGTCGTGGCCAATCCCACGCCAGTTTTATATTTTATCATATTTTTTGTTATTTTCCTTGATCTTATGAAAATCCTTTCATTTGAACAAATATCCTTCGTTTTGAGGAAACTCCTCAGTTCATGGTGTTTCCTTCGCACCAAGGAAATAATATAAAATTGGGAAAAACATTGTGGGGCCGTGGTTATTGGCCAACCGGCCATGCCTTGATCCCGTCCGGCCCCACACCTCATGGTTCCTCATTATTTTATTATTATTTCCCTAATCTCATGAAAACTCCTTAATCTCATGGTATTTTCACAAAACTATGAAAATATAATATAAAATTAGGAAAACTCGTGGGACCGGGCCCAGCCGACCGGCCAAGCCTCAGCGGGTCCCACACGCCCCTTATTTTATTATTACTCCCTCCGTTTCATAAAGACAGTTCGCTTTGACTTTCTCAAAATATTAAGGAGACCATACTATTTTACTTGACTACCCTTAGTTACTTACCTATTTTATTTTAATAAAAATGCTAGCAATAAAGACTATCCAAAATAGGTGTGAGAATTATAAATACGAAATTTAAAAGGGAAATTTAAAAGATATTGAATTTAAGAAGTATAAACTTTATAAGGAATCTAATTTTTAGAGTTAAATGTATATTTCCTTAAAAGGAATTAAAGATATATTTGTTTCCTCAATTATACTAATTTCTTTAATATTTTAGATTGGGTTACGTTAAAAATGGATTTATGAATATAAAGAATTCAATGGTATATTAGAGAGTTCATTGAAAAAGTATGACTATAAACAGAAGCTGGACACAATTTTGAAACTGACGAAAAATGAATACAGGACGGTCTTTCAGAAACAGAGGGAGTATTATTTTAAGGTTTCCTTGATCCCATGAAATTCCTTGATTTCATGGTATTTCTTTCAAATTATGAAAATTCTCTCAAATCATGGAAAATAATACACAAAAATTACATAGAATTAGGGAAACTTGTGGGACCGGGCCCAAGCCAGTCGGCTATGCCCTAGCCGGCCCCACACGCCCTTATTTTATTATTTTAATATTATTTGCTTCCTTGATCCCATGTAAACTCTTTCACTTTAAGGGAACTCCTTAATTTCAACAAAATTCCTTGATTTCATGATATTTTCATAAAATCATGAAAAATATTATAAAATTAGGAAAAGGCACCATGGGACCGTGGTCACTGGACGGCCGGTCATGCCTTGGCTCCATCGGTCCCACGCCTCATATTCCTTCATTTTATAATTATTTTCCTTCATCTCATGAAGTTTCCTCGGTTTCAGCAAAACCCTGATTTTGTCATATTTTCTCAAATGGTTGCTCAAACGCACGCCAGAAAATATCAAGATTCTCAGGACTGAGACACGGACGTGAGCATGTTACCTTGACCGACCAGGGTTGGCTCTTTGGCTCGCAATGAGCCGGTCCCACGTATTTTCATGATTTGACCTAATTTGCGCAATTGCACGTCCAAAACTCTTCCAAATAATTTTGGAATTTCATAGAATGATCGTCAGTCGATCCCTTGACCACCCAGGGCCGGTTTCATGACCCCTTGGTCGGGCCCTCACCCCTTCATAATTAATTAGGTTTTATCACCTAAGGCTCAGACGAGCATTTTTCGAATAAATGATTAAACCAGCATTTAATCATTCTTTCATCAACAAATCACCAACTCTTCAAGATACCTTGGTGTTTACTCACATGAGCATATGTGCGCTACATGGTTGATCCATGGTCTCATGTAGCCGATCCCTCTTTCATTTCATGGTTGATTTTGAAATAAACCATCAATTGGTCATCAATTGATCAAATTAAGGTTTCTGAGTCCAATGATCATAATTCCAGATTCGAACACTAATAACTTTACGACGATCTCATGATCAGTATTCTTATTAATTATGCTCGATTCAACTACGGCACGTGTGTTCATACACACGATGGAATGTGAGTAAGTCGTGCAATCAGTTAAAGGAGTTAACAAAGTAGTGGATGGAAAATCGACCAAGTCTCCGACGATGAGCAACTGGTTTCAAACACGATTTCCATTTCCCCACTCTTTGATTCCATCAACTGTCACACTTCATGGGATCATGGTTTCTACAATTCCATCAATATAAATAAGTCTCTGAAATCATGATTGAATATACAACGATCTCACGTCTCACAGACAACACGAGATTAAATCAATATCTGAGTAATTACTCTCAACAGAGATTCAATCATTCAGAACTTATCTTATTCAGAATTCACAACACACCCACAATCTTTGATTACCATTCATTCCACACATTTATCATCTTCCCTCTTTTAGATCAACCCATCCTCTCTTGTGACCGAATTTACTCTGGAACGACCATTGTCTTGGTTTAGGCCGGAGTACTACAGATTGATCTCTCGAATTCAAAGCACTCCCTTCTTGAAGTTCATCTGTGTGAGGTTGAACATTTCGCTCGGTTCAAGGAGTCTCCTCCGTACGGTCGTTTCCTCAATCCCGTGAAAACCAGCAAATCATTTTGCCCCATCTACAAAATCTTACTCAAGCAATCTGCGAGTCTCGATTAAATACAAGAGAGATAAACTTGGGATGGTACCAAAGACCAATATCCAAGGATAAATCAATTATCCAATCAACAACCAAAGGTTGTATTTCACAATTGATCGATACAACGCACAACCTGTGATATTTCAATTATATAAAAAAATATAATGCAGAATAGAAATAACACAGACACCATAAGTTTTGTTAACGAGGAAACTGCAAATGCAGAAAAACCCCGGGACCTAGTCCAGATCGAACACCACACTATATTAAGCCGCTACAGACACTAGCCTACTACAAACTAACTTCGGTCTGGATTGTAGTTGAACCCTAATCAATCTAACACTGATTCAAGGTACAGTTGCGCTCCTTACATCTCTGATCCCAACAGGATACTACACACTTGATTCCCTTAGGTGATCTCACCCACAACCAAGAGTTGCTAGGACCCAAAGTCGAAGACTTTAGTAAACAAATCTGTATCACACAGAAAAGTCTCCAAGGATAGATAAATCTGTCTCCCACTGATAAACCTAAAAGTTTCGTTCTGTCTTTTGATAAAAATCAAGGTGAACAAGAACCAATTGATAAACCGGACTTATATTCCCGAAGAGCAGCCTAGGATTATCAATCACCTCACAATAATCAAAATCGTATGGTAGCGAAACTAGATATTGCAGAATCACAAACGATGAGGCGAAGATGTTTGTGATTTTTTTTTATCTTGCCCTATCAGAGATATAATCTCAAGTAAATTATTAAATTGAACTCATATGATAGAAAATGGCAAGATCAGATTGCTCAACTACAAGAGAAGTAGTTTCGTCTAGCTTCACAATCCCAATGAAGTCTTTAAGTCGTAATCGACAGGATCTCGAGAAGAAACCTACGATTAAAGGAGAATCGACTCTAGCAAACCAACTAGTATCATACAGGAGGTGTGGGGATTAGTTTTTCACAGTTGCTAGACGTCTCCTTATATAGTTTTCAAATCAGGGTTTGCAATCTAAGTTACCTTGGTAAAAAAGAATTCAATAATCATCGTTAGATGAAAAACCTGATTTATCCAAGCTAATATCTTTCAACCGTTAGATCGAAACTTAGATTGTCACACACAAATGAAATGCATTCATTTAGGTTTGAGTAACTGTACCTAAACGTGTACATTGGTTGGTTCACAAATGGTTGACCAATGGTTAGCCATATGAGTGCTTCCATATTAACCGTATTCATATTTCTCATAACTAGTTCAAATGACTCATAAGAACTAGTTCAAGAGTTGTTCAATTGCTTAGGTCTTTATACATAGACACAATTGAAACAAAATCGGTTTGATTCATTTGAATCAATTCATGAACAATATACCCACGGTTTGCAACGATTGCATTCCTTATAATTTATTGTTTTAAGTCCATGAACTACCGATTTGAGAAATAACTAGCTTGGGTACGCGTACGGGTATGCGTACCTTAGCTACCGGATTTGAGTTGGTTTTAGTTTCCAAACTCAGCAGACTTTTTCGGGTGAAAAAGTTCCGCCAGTACGCGTACGGGTATGCGTACCTAAGGTGACTGGTTTTTGAGTTCGTAAACTTCAAACTCAGCAGAATTTCACGGACGTGAACTTCCGCCAGTACGCGTACCCAACCTGTCTCCTTCACCAATACCGCATGCACACATATGCACGCACTTGGTTTCCGACACATGGATTTATACACTAATGTGCGAACACACTATATGCTTACATCCATAGGTGGTTACATATTCTCAAATCCACATTTCAATCATTGAAACATTGTTCTATAATGTTATAACAGTCGTTAGCCATAAAGAATCGACTATCGTCATTAAAGCTATTTTCAAGATTGAAACGTCATCATGACTTTTGTCACGGGTAAAGATGAAGATGGTTAAAGAAAAAGCTTACCAACACGTATTTCGAGAAAAAGATAGGCGAGTAAACTCGTCTCGAAATAGCAAATGTGTATGTATGAAAACTATCATACTTATACGACTTTTGAGTGATAAGATGAGTTCAAGTCTCCACATACCTTTTGATCGGTTAAAGTTCCACCGGTTCCTTGAGAAGTTCTTCGTATTTGCAAGATAATCGCCATGGAGTCTGGAGCTCAACTATTCCTAACTATCCTAGACCGAGACTTAGTCATAAGTATACTAGAAATCAAGACATATATTTTGATCACTAACATTGACAAACATGCTTGAGATATCAACGCATGCGAGTTCGACCGAGCAATGCTATAACATGTTCCACCAGAGAACTAACAGTGCTGAGCTATTTATCATGTTTAGAAAACAAACATTCTTTCTGAAGTATATCATCTTCTTTCTCTATGTTAATTTAACCAGACATGGATTGAATTTCTTATAGGTTGGATCGCACAAAACAAAGATTGTTAGATCTTTTTCGTGTTTGCCTTCTTTGATACCAATTGAAAGGGCGAGGGTACCTAAATATACCTCAAGCTAAAACTTTTCCACATATAAGTCCTTTCTACGAAAGTGATTGTCTATGGACTGAGTCGAGAGAACACAACTAATCGGTTCACACTTCGTGTGATCGTCTATAGATACGAGATCGAGACAATACAACAACGAAGTATGTTTACTTGATAAGAGGTTCAGACTTAACCAAACACAATAGGATTACTATCAAGTAAATAAGAATTAACGTTTGTGTAATTTACTTTGAATTATAATAACAAACAATTATAATTGCGGAAAATAAAAGTAAATGACACAGCAAGATTTTGTTAACGAGGAAACCGCAAATGCAGAAAAACCCCGGGACCTTGTCCATAATTGAATACTCTCAGGATTAAGCCGCTATACAAAATCAAACCAACTTCGTATAGTTGAGACCAAGCAACTAAACCTATAGTTCACCTAGTTCCGTCTGTATTCCCACGCCTCCAACTTATGAATAAGTCACGTACTTGGAAAAATTCTGTTGGTTCGTATTCCAAACAGTAAAGGAACAACAAATCTGTTTGGTAGCAACTCTTTTCAACCAAATGATGTGAGTTCGACAAAGGCTCTTCTGTTCATCTCAATAAACTCCTTCGTCAGGTTCTTAGATCTATCTTATTATCAACTACCAAAGTAAATGTTAAGATTTTGCAATCAATACTTTTAATCACAAAGAATTGTATTGATGCCGATCTACACAACTAATCAATCTAATCTACCACAAGGATAAACCGATAATAGTTGGATCCTCTTATACCGAAACAAGTATTGTGCACACGAAAGATTATGAACCCAAATCAGAAATCTACAATATCTTCTTTGTCTTTAAATCTTTGTAGATCTTCAATAAACACATGCACATAACAACTTGAATCTCTTGTGATCAATCACGCACAGAACGGAGTCTGTTAACAATGGATTAGCACAAGACGTCTTTAGATCTACAAATAGTCTAAAGATCCCTGTCGAAACTTCGATCTAGTTTGAGTGAATCTTATATCAGAAGAGAATATTCTCAAGCGTAAACAAACTAGGTGCAATCAAAGTTCAACCACCGTTAGTCAATCAAATCAATCGAAAACAAAAGATAAACCGCAATGATCTAGTTTCCCACAACGGTACTAATAGTGCTTCTCAATACCAAAGAAGACTTTAAACTGATCGGCCGTAAGAGATTTCGCCTAATTAGGTTACTCTCCTCTCTGAATAGGCAGCTTCACCAGTAACAACACAACCGAGGAAGTTTGCTGTCACGAAGGATTAGTTTGGTCGAAATTCAAACTTCAAGTATTTATAGACAAGGAAGTTTGGACAGCAAGAAATTTCCAAAACCGAAAATATTCTCAAGATATGCAATATATTCCAAATTCGGTTTCCATAATTCTTGGAAATGCTCTATCCAAAATATTGACCGAAACTTTCTTTGGAAAATCTTCAACTAGTAAATGCACATCACTAATTCTTATTTTCCTAAAATAAAATTAAAAACTTTAAATAAAAGATTCTTAACTTATTTATGTTTCGATACTGGGATTTTCTTCCTTTAGCTAATAAGGAATAACTTTGAACAATTAAGGATAAGCGTTACTGCACATGTTCAAAATATGTCGACATCCTTACTTTGTAAGTCCTCTTTCATACTTACAATCTTGAGACCGATTTGCCACACTTCCAAACAAGTTTACAATTGGTTCATCTGACTTTCAAGAACTATGTTATTGATCAAAAACACTCAATCACCAATCATGGGTTTAACGGTTCTATCAAAACAAGTTTCGGTTGTACCTCCATGTGAGTACTGTGCATAGTCACACAAGTTTTCCAAAATTTGGTTGACTAGGTACTAGGATCGGTTCCCTACATATATATGCTATCTAGCTTGAATATGTTGCACATGTCCATAGGATCGGTTCCCCTTTGCCTAGAAACGTGTTGCACATGTCCATAAGATCGGTTCCCCTTTCTGCTAAAACATGTTGCACCTCATACAAGGATAGATTCCCCTTTGTGATAGATTGCACCTCTTACTAGGATCGGTTCCCCTTTACGCAGAGTCGGTCTTACCAATAACACAAAATCGATCATACCATCTCAGGTGATTACTTAAGATCGGTTTCACTAATAAAAGTCATATCAATACAAAAATCAGGCCTTTGTGAATAGTTTTACCAAGAACACAAACAAGTCATGAGCGGTTATAATAATCACACATATTGGTTGTTCACAAGATATGCAATGAATAACAATACCAATAATGCCTGGCGATTCCTTTTCGATTCACAAAATAAGTTCATGAATTTACTTCCTTAAAACACATGTAAAACATTGTTTCCTAGGATGAAATCCTCACCTCAAACACATACATAATCACAGTAGCATTCAAACGATTATGTCGATGTCTTATCTACAAAGTTTAATCGTTAAGCAATAAACCTCGTATTGTATTCCTTAAACTATGTCTAACTAGAGTGTTCATCCTTCACGTTTTGTTTTCAATATGCAAGACTTGAAAGATATGTTAGGGAATGAAACAGTTCAAGTCAAATATCACTAACCTCAAGTGGAAGGATGATGTTATCGTTGTAGCTTCTTACTTCTTCACTTCTTCTAGTCTTCGCGATACTTTTAATGTCTCATATACGAAGTTGACTCTAGTACATAATCAAGCGACTCTTTAAATGAGTTTTGATTCACTAAAATATGGAAACCAAACTTGACATACCAACACTTGGTGGGTTCAACCGAGCTATGCTCTAACAATTAACTAAATAAAGTCATGTACTAACATCGAAAATCATTGTTGATAGAGTATCAACGGTTTCATCAGAGAAGGTGAAATTTGGAGTACCTCTTCTATAGTTTTCTTTCGAACCATCTCCACTAGTGAAATTCCTATTATGCACGTTGTTATGATTGTTATAGGAACTCGTAAATTCGAACAAGAGAAGAAGAAACTTACAATCGAAATTCCCTGTTGATGTTCGAACTCTCCTTTCCGAAGTGTAGTTGAGGAAGATCGCAAGTACCCTTTGAGATATGAAGGAAGAGAAACCAAAAACTTGTTTTGAATTCAAGAGACAATCAAAAACATGAATTTTTTAGTTCGGATTGAACTGCTCTCTTTCATTCGGTTTATACGAAGAAGATGATGAAAAGAAAACTTTCTTTCTTCGTATATATCACCGAACCACGTGTCGTTGCATATTCGATTTCCCGTGAATTGGTTCTAGGGTCTAACCATGGATCCGAACCTCTTTCCTCAAGTGGGCTAACCAGTTTGAGTCCGACGGACTTTGTGGGCTTGGAGTATGTTGAATTTTCAACGATACTTCTATGAATTTCGACAATATTAGTCATTTGTTCCTCTTTAGAAACAATATTTGTATGTGGTATGTTGACACAAATATCTGACTTGTTTTCAATAGAGTTTGGACACAAATCCATGTTGATATTATCTAGAGAAAAATTCATGCAGTAGTCATGAAGATATTGGCTTCTTTAAGACATTGGTTCTCTAGAAGCTTGTTTTATGGACCCCAGTTCCAAAACAAAAGTATCCACTTCATCCTGTAATTGTTGACTATCACTAAGGATTTTACAGGTCTTTTTGAAAGACTCGTCCTCCTTTAACTCGTAAAGTTCGAGTTGACAGATTACTGATATGTTTTTCTATTTCAACGAACTCAATGAGTTTTCGACTCATTTTGTCTTTGGGATCTTCAGTGATTCTCAGATACAATTGACATTCTTCTACAAACCAAATTTTTTTGGAACGTAGAGACTCAGCAATTTCATTGTTTGATATTTCTTCAAACAATTTTGAGTCATCTAATCTTGGTCTTGCATTAACTGAATCCGTCATAGATTCAAATATTATAGGATGGATCGCACCAAACACAGATTGTTAGATCTTTTCATGTTTTCCTGCTCTGATACCAATTGAAAAGACGAGGGTACCCAAATATACCTCAATCTTAAACTTTTACACCTATAATTCCTTTTTCCAAAAGTGATTGTCTATGGACTGAGTCGAGACAATACAACTAATCGGTTCACACTTCGTGTGATCGTCTATGGATACGAGATCGAGACAATACAACAACAGAATAACTTGTGTGATTGACTATGGATACAAGATCGAGACAATACAACAACGAAGTATGTTTACTTGATAACAGGTTCGGACTTAACCAAACATAATAGGATTGCTATCAAGTAAATATGAATTAACGTTTGTGTATTTTACTTCTAATTATAAAAAAACAACTATAATTGCGGAAATAGAAAAGTAAAAGAAACAACAAGATTTTGTTAACGAGGAAACCGCAAATGCAGAAAAACCCCGGGACCTTGTCCAGAATTGAATACTCTCAGGATTAAGACGCTATACGAAATATAAACCAACTTCGTATAGTTGATATCAAGCAACTAAACCTATAGACCACCTAGTTCCGTCTGTATCCCAGCGCCTCCAACTTGTTAATAAGTCACGCACTTGGAACAATTCTTTTGGTTCGTATTCCAAAAAGGAAAAGAACAACAAATTTGTTCGGTAAAAACTCTTTTCAATAAAGTGATATGAGTTCGACAAAAGGCTCTTTCGTTTATCCCAATAAACTCCTTTGTTAGGTCCTTAGATCTATCCAATAACAACTACCGAAGTAATTGTCAAGATTTTGCAATCAATACTTTTAATCACAAAGAATTGTATTGATGCCGATCTACTCAACTAATAAATCAAATCTATCACAAAGATAAACCGATTATAGTTGGATCCTTTTCCAGCCGAAACAAGTATTGTGCACGCCAAAGATTATGAACCCAAATCAGAAATCTTCTTCGTTTTCAAATCTTCTTAGATCTTCAATAAACGCCTGCACACAATCAACTTGAATCTCTTGTAATCAATCACACACATAACAGAGTCTGTTGACAATGGATTATCACAAGACGTCTTTAGATCTACAAACAGTCTAAAGATCCCCGTCAAAACTTCGATCTAGTTTGAGTGAATCTTATATCAGAAGAGAGGATTCTCAAGCATAAACAAACTAGGTGCAATCAAAGTTCAACAACCGTTAGTCAATCAAATCAATCGAAAACTAATAATAAACAACAATTATCTAGTTTCCCACCAACGGTACTAATAGAGCTTCTCAATCCCAAAGAAGTCTTTAAACCGAGCGGTCGTAAGAGATTTCGCCTAATTAGGTTACTTTCCTCTCCGAATAGGCGGCTCCACCAGTAACAACACAACTAGGTAGTTTCGCTGGCTCTGAGGATTAGTTTGCTTGGAATGCAAACTTCGATATTTATAGACCAAGAAAGTTTGGACACTAAGGAATTTCCAAAACCAAAAATATTTTCAAGATATGCAATATATTTCCAAATTCGGTTTCCGTAATTCCTGGAAATGCTTTGTCCAAATATTGACCGAAAATCTAATTAGAAAATCTCCAATTAGTAAATGCACATTACCAATTTTTATTTTCTGAAGATATGCATTTTAATTGCTGGAAATTAAAAACATATAAAACTAAAAATCTTAATTAAAAGATTCTCAATTTATTTCGATCTGGGATTCTCCTTTAGCTATTAAGGAATATCTTTGAACAATAAAAGATAAGCGTTACTGCACATGTTCAGAGTATGTCGACATCTTTACTTAGTAAATCCTCTTTCATATTTACTATCTTGGAATCGATTTGCCACACTTCCAAAACGAGTTTAGAATTGGTTCATCTGACTTCCAAGAATTATGTGATTGATTATCCTATCAAATCACCAAACATGGGTTTTACGGTTCCACCAAAACAAGTTTCAGTTCTACCTCCCTGTGGGTACTAGAATTAGTCACGCTATTTACCAAAACTTGGTTGACTAGGTACTAGGATCGGTTCCCACATATATATGGTATCTAACTTGTATTTGTTGCACCTGTCCATAGGATCAGTTCCCAATAACTAAAAACGTGTTGCACATGTTCATAGGATCGGTTCCCCATAACTAGAAACTTGTTGCACCTCTTACAAGGACCGATTCCCCTTTTGTGATCGGTTGCACCTCTTACTATGATCGGGTCCCCAATGACTAGAGTTGGTCATACCAATTACAATAAATCGATCATACCATCTCAGGTGATTACTTAAGATCGGTTTCACTAATAAAAGTCATACCAATATAAAAGTCAGGCTTTGTGAATAGTTTAACCAAGAACATAAGCAAGTCATAAGCGGTTATACTAAACACACATATTGGTAATTCAAAAGATTTGCCATGAATAACAAATACCAATAAGCCTAGCGATTTCCCTTTCGATTCACAAACAAGTTTATGAATGTACTTCCTTTAAACGAATGTAAAACATTTTTTCCTAGGATGAAATCTTCACCTTATACCCATACATAATCACAATAGCATTCAAACGATTATGTCGATGTCTTATATATGAAGATCAAAAGATAAGCGTTATACTTCGTATTGTATTCCTTAATACTACGTCTAACTAGAGTATAATAATTTATAGCTTCGTAGTTATGTTTTCATATGCACGACTTGAAAGATATGTTAGGGAATGAGACAGTTCAAGTCAAATATTACTAACCTCAAGTGGAAGGATGATGTTGTCGTTGTAGCTTCTTACTTCTTCACATTGTTCAAGTCTTCACGTAATACTTGTAATGTCTCATATCCTTATACTTTCAAGCTAACCTGTACGAAGTTGACTCTAGTAAACAATCAAGCGACTCTTAAAATGAGTTTTGGTTCACTAAAATATGACAATCAAACTTGACATACCAACGCTTAGTGGGTTCAACCAAGATATGCTCTAACACTCTTCTTCTCTTTTCCTTTATTTGTAGGTTGAACAAACGAAGGAACACCATTTGTATTTGCTTCTTGAATTTCATTTATTTTTTGGGAAACCACAAGTGTGTGTTCACTCACTTCTTCCCTTGGCCCACCAATGCCGAGTGCACCTTTTTTTCTTTGCTTTGAACCCGATGAAAGCTTTTTATAACAGGTTAGAGTCCCCCCATGACTTGGTTGTCGATTCCTAAAACATGTCAACAACTATGTTTAATACATATATAAAGTAAGCAAAGATCAAAATATTAAAAAATTGGGATGCATAAGGCAGACTCAGAAATACCTACGGTTGGAAAAAGGTTCAAGTATAACTACCTACGGTTAGGGCTATATTTCTTAGAAAACTAAACCTACGATTTGGAACACAAACCGTAGAAAAATTCAGGGCTACCTATGTTGGGATGTCTATTCAAATTATAATTACCTACAGTGGGGAAATTCTTGCTAAATTTTTCACATACAATTGGAACATCAACCTTAGGCAAATTCAAGGGTCACCTACGATTGGGATTCTTTTGCAAAATCACTACCTACGGTTGGGATCATAATTTCTTGGGAAATTTGCATACGGCCAGGAACCCCACCATATACCTACTCGATCTCGGGGAAGTTCTCTACAATGAGAAATTTGTCAAAATATTAATTTTCCAACCATATGCAGTTCTGAACTAAATTTTGAAAACTTAATTTCGTCGAACTAATCTATACACGTGAAACTCTTACTTGATTGAAGTCATTTCTGGTGGATTAACTGGTGTTTGAATCTCTTGATTATTCAATTCTTCTTCGTCGTTATTTGGTAGTGGATTATTTGAACAAAGTGATCCAAAATTTGGATCCTTAGTTTTGTTTGTATTTGTCTCTTTCGCTCTGATCATCTTCTTATGTAGAGGTTTAATCAACGATGAATAATAATTTTGAGAATCGACGATTATTCCTCGTTTGGAAAGAAGAAAAGGAAAAAAAGGCGATGAGAGAAGAAAAGAAAAACTGTTTTTTCTTTCAATTTGAATTTAGGTTTAGGAATTTAATTAAATTCATATTGGATATTAAAATGTGAAGGGTTTTTTTGATATTTTTGTTATATATTAAGGAAAAAGGAAATCACATGTACGATGATAAAAGAAAAATAATTGGCAAGTCTAATACAGAAAATGGAAGGTTATTTGTTGCCGGTCAGAAAGTCAAATCAGGAGTCAACTCTTCCATACAAGTAGGGCAGACCGTATCTGCCCGACTTTTGTTTATCCATTTGATTATGCACTCACTGTGAAATAGATGCTCACAAGGAAACCTTATAACCTTATTTCCTTTCTTAAATTCATCCAAGCAAATCACGCACCCCTCCGCATAGCCACCATCATCAACCATGTTCTCATCCAACTTCTTTATACGAATGGTCTGGAAGATAGAAATCATACGTGATTGAGTCTCTTCTTGATCTTCATTATTTCTGCGTTTCAGCTTACAAAACTCCATATGGAATCCAGCGAGTTCCTCTTCTACTTCGTTGTTCCAGTAGTGATGTGCTACGATTAAGTGTTCTACTCTTACGACTATGTTTAGCACGCTCTTCTTAGACTTAATATTGCGTCTGGCAAGTTTATTACCAAACCTTGATACAACCCGCTTAAAGAAATTCCAAAACCTAGCCTTAGAGGGCAGATTATCTAATATATCCATAGATGAAAGTGGCCCGACACTACAATTACGAAAGATATCGGAGGCTAATAAGTCGACGAAGCTAATCTGAAATAGTTTTACAATCGTTGGCGTAAACAGTTCACGGGCTTCCACTGTTTCTCTAGAACCAAGGTCGAATAGTAAATTTTTTCTCGTGAGATATACAATTTGAGCTCTTGTTCTAAATTGAACTTCAACAAAAACTTGTGTCTCATCATATGGATTCTCCACCCTAGTTCTCGAACATACCGTGGTTAAAGGTTTTATACGGACACACGAAAAAGTGCTAATTGCATCATTCTCTTTAGATGTATCTTCCACGCTAATGGCATCATTCTCTTCCATACACGACGTTGAACCTAATTGCTGGTAAATCCTTAATTAATAAGTAAAAACAACGGACAAAATCACAAGTTATTCAACGATAGGATGGGTGCACAGAGAGCCCTTACCTTCTCACAGTTGCACAGCCGTCACCCTTACTTCAGCCTATAAGTTACACGTCTCTATTTATAGTCTGATGGTGAAGGTGATAACTGGAAGCCAAGTTAATACTAAGAAACTAGTCAGAGTTAGAAAAGGAATTTTATCTGTATTCCCAAATTTGAAATTTCTTTCAAATATTTCGGATTATGCATATTTCTACGTTGCGGCATCGTGGAGCAAGTATAGGAGTCGAAACTGCAAACTACAGTCCCACCAAAATTTTCGAGAAACCATGTTTGGTTTTTCTTGCGTTTGAGCACCTAATTTACCAAAGATTCATCAAAAATAGAATATAGATCATCAAAAATATTTTATTTTCTCGAGATATGTGCATATCTAAGATGCAACATCTAAGGGCTATAAGGTGAGCCCTCATATTGACTGTCACGAGGGTGACCTCGTCACAACATGACTCTTCAGTGGAGTACATGTTTTTTGATATTAGATGAACGGATAATCTATAAGATCATTTTTCTCCAGCAAACCACTTTGACCCATAAATTTCCGGTGAACAAAATTTGTCATGTTCCAAATATGTTCCAAATTGTATAATTCATTTTCGGTGATCAAAATATGTTCCAATATGACAAAACTCTCGTACAACAACTCAAAATTTTCCTACGGGATTAAAAGTATATTAAGTAAAGTTGATTTGATTTCTAAAAAAATAAGCTTAAAATTTTGGACACTTCATGAACCATTCACAAACGAAAGATCTGCAAAACCAAAAAATACAGTTGTTCTAATAGGCTTATTAATGTCTGGCGGAAGAAAGAGCGTTCAGATATCTTAACAACTATCCGGTAGTTTTTTCATATGTTCGGTTGAAGATTTTAAGGACGGGTGTAACTTAGAAAACATTAATTCTGGACGGACCGCTTGAAAACCGTCTAGACAGGTGAGCCCCATGGTTGGGGAATAACAGGGGGTCCCTTAGGAGAAGTAGTGTGAGGGGACGTTTTTTTTAACCTCCAATGATTCGCATTAATTATAAGGATTTTATGACATGATCAATCCGACGACGTCTTATAATTTCGGAGCAAACTTTTTTATTCACGAATTTAAAACTATTACTAATATGTTTTTCTTGTTTAAGGAGAATCAGAAGTGAAGGTAGAAGATGTAGAGACAAGAAGGAGAATATCTTATTATGGAGATTAGTAGTTGTAATACATATAAAGGGGAAATTAGATGGACCGTGCATCCATGGGCCGTATGCCAAAACTTTATACATAGTGCTTCATATATAGTGTTTTGAATGTAGTTCTTCAAATGTCGTTCTCTCCTTGATGACTTGTGCCAAAATCAATTTCCTTACTAAAACTTTGACAAGGAAAAACCCAGTGGGATAAAACTTTGGTATAACTCTTCACATGTAATGCTTCACATGTTTTCTCGTACTTTACATGTAGTTCATCACATGCAATGCGATCTTCAAAGATCGACGAGTCTAAGTTAATTGCCTCATTAAAACTTCATCAGGAAAACCCTGAGGGACAAAACCTGAACTAAAGAAAAAGAGTACAATATTAAGCAAACCTAGAACATAGTTGTACTCGAATATGTTTCCTCATTAAAACCTTGACAAGGAAAACACAGTGGGATAAAACTTGAGGAAAGGAAAAGAGTACAACGTGACAGATGCAAGTAAAGGTGATTCGTTGCAGATGATCACTTTTTTTCGTTGAAGTTGACTAGTTGTTTCACAACTCCTAAGACAGAAAATCCTCGTGGGAAAGACTATATGCTTAGTTGGGAAATTACTTCCCTGTGTTTGTTGTTGTCTCATTAAAAACCTTGCCTAGTAACAAAACCCTGTGGGAAAAACTATTCTCGATCGAAGGGAAAAAGAGTACAACACAACTTCAATATCGAAGTAAAATATGTCGATATCATATCCTTGGATCCTCCCCCTGATTACTTTCACAGTTGTTCCAGACATTTCTTTTGTCATGTGCTTTTCTCCCCATGATTACTTTCGTTGGAGAAGAGATTATTGTTCCTTCATAATCAACAACCTTTGGATTGAAGTTCTTTTATCATACCTTTTTTTAATATATTTACAAGGATAAAACAAATCATGTCAATGGTTACTTTTGATTACATTCATTATACCATTCCGATGACGTTGTGTTGGCGCTGAGTTATATCTAGCTAACAAGTTCACTGAGGATGTAACATTTGGTCGAGTACATTATGCTTAGTACAATAATGCGTCTATTATACTTAGATAAGGAAAATTAATATCCCGACGCAACTTCTTCATCTTCCTTTAGACAAATTGGTCATTTACTTACTGTTAGAGCATAGCTCGGTTGAACCCACCAAGCATTGGTATGTCAAGTTTGGTTGTCATATTTTAGTAAATCAAAACTCTTGTTAAGAGTCGCTTGATTATGTACTAGAGTCAACTTCGTATAGGTTAGCTTGAAAGTATTAGGATTTGAGACTTTACAAGTATTGCGAAGACTTGAAGATGTGAAGAAGCAAGGAGCTACAACGACAACAATCATCCTTCCACTTGAGGTTATTGATATTTGACTTGAACTGTTTCATTCCCTAATGTATCTTTCAAGTCGTGCATATTGAAAACAAAATTGCGAAGCATATTTGAACTCTAGATAGACATAGTGTTAAGGAATACAATACGAGGTTTATTTCTTAACCATTGAACTTTTTAGATAAGACATCGCCATAATCATTTGAATGCTATTGTGATTATGTATGGGTATGAGGTGAGGATTTCATCCTAGGGAATAATGTTTTACATGTATTCTAAGGAAGTAAGTTCATAAACGTGTTTGTGAATCAAAAAGGATGAAATCGCCAGGTGTTATTGGTTTTGTTATTCATTGCATATCTTATGAACAACCAATATGTGTGATTGAGCATAACCGATCACGACTTGTTATGTTCTTGGTAGAACTATTCACAAATGCATGACTTATGTATTGGTATAACTTTTATTAGTAAAAGCGATCTTAAGTAATCACCTGAGATGGTATGATCGGGTTTGTGATTTTATGTCTGACCAAATATGGGAAAGGAGAACCGATCCTAGTAAGAGGTGCAGTACATCAAAAAGGGGAACCGATCCTTGTATGAGGTGCATCAAGGTTTATAACAGAAAGGGGAACCGATCCTATGGACATGTGCAACACGTTTTTAGGCAAAGGAGAACCGATCCTATGGACATGTGAAACACATATAAGTTAGATACCATATATATGTGGGGAACCGATCCTAGTACCTAGTCAACCGAATTTTGAAAAGCTAGTGTGACTATGCACAGTACTCACATGGAAGGTAGAACCGAAACTTGTTTTGGTAGAACCGTTAAACCCATGATTGTGATTGAATGTTATTTGATCAATCGCATAGTTCTTGAAAGTCAGATGAACCAATTCTAAACTTTTTTAGAAGTGTGGCAAATCGGTTTCAAGGTTGTAAGTGTGAAAGAGAACTTACAAAGTTAAGATATCGACATACTTTGAACACGTGCTATGAATGTTTATTTCTTTAATTGTTCAAAGTTATTCCTTAATAGATAAGGGAAGAGAATCCCAGGATCGAAACATAAATAAGTTAAAAATCTTTTAATTAAGGTATTTAACTTCATTTTTAGGAAAATAAGAATTAGTAATGTGCATTTAGAAATTAGAGATTTTCTGAGAGATTTCGATCATTATTTTTGGACAGAGCATTTCCAGGAATTATGAAAACCAAATTTGTGATTTAATGAATATCTTGAGAATATTTTCGGTTTTGGAAATTCCTTGGTGTCAAAACTTCCTTGTCTATAAATACTTGAAGTTTGCCTTTCTAGCAAACTAATCCTCCGTAACAACAAACTTCCTCTTTGTTGTGTTGTTACTGGTGTAGCCGCCTATTTGGAGAGGAGAGTAACCTAATTAGGCGAAATTTCTTACAACATTTAAAGTCTTCTTTGGGATTGAGAAGCTCTACGAGTACCGTTGGTGGGAAACTACATAATTGCGGTTTATCTTTTGTTTTCATTGATTTGATTGACTAACGGTGGTTGAACTTTGATTGCACCTAGTTTGTTTATGCTTGAGAATCTTCTCTTTTGATATAAGATTCACTCAAACTAGTTCAGAGTTTCGACAGGGATCTTTAGACTGTTGTTAGTTCTAAAGACGATCTTGTGATAATCCATTGTTAACAGACTCCGTTCTGTGTGTGATTGATCACAAGAGATTCAAGTGATTGTGTGCAAGTTTTTATTGAAGATCTAAGAAGATTTAAAGACGAAGAAGATATTGAAGATTTCTGATTTGTGGGTTCATAATCTTTGGTGTGCACAATACTTGTTTCGGTAAAAAGAGGATCCAATTAATAATCGGTTTATCCTTGTGATAGATTGGATTGATTAATTGAGTAGATCGGCACCAACATAATTACTTGGATTAATAGTGTTGTTGGCTTAATCTTAAACGATTACTTCGTAATTGAACATAAGATAGATCTAAGGACCTGAGGAAAGAGCTTATGTTAAGATAAACATAATAGCCTTTGTCCGACTCATATCACTTGGTTGAATAGAGTTGATACCAAACAGATTTGTTGTTCCTTTACTGTTTGGAATACGAACCAAAGGAATTTTTCCAAGTACGTGACTTATTCATAGTCGGAGGCATGGGAATACAGACGAAACTAGGTGAACTATAGATTTAGTTGCTTGGTCTCAACTATACGAAGTTAGGTGTAATTTTGTGTAGCGGCTTAATCCTGAGAGTATTCAATTCTGGACAAGGTCCCGGAGTTTTTCTGCATTTGCGGTTTCCTCGTTAACAAAATCTTGCCGTGTCATTTACTTTATATTTCCGCATTATAATTGTTTTATTATAATTAAAGTAAATTACACAAACGTTAATTCCTATTTACTTGATAAGTGAATTCTATTGTGTTTGGTTAAGTCCGAACCTTTTTATCAAGTAACATACTTCGTTGTTGAATTGTATCGATATCGTATCCAAAGACGATCACACGAAGTGTAAACCGATTAGTTGCATTGTCTCGACTCAGTCCATAGACAATCACTTTCAGAGAAAGTACTTATAGGTAGGAAAAGTTTTAGCTTGAGGTATATTTGGGTACCCTCGCCTTTTCACTTACATTTGAACCTCGACTAACCATGTGAGTGCTAACAGGATGCATGTCCTTATTGAATTTCCTGACAACTTTAGACCTGTGCAAACTGGTGGAATAACATACCACAAGCTCAATTTCCGATCGAGCCTTCCCCAGGTTTCTCAAATCAAATTTGGATCTAGAATAACTTGTAGGGATCTCTTATAAAATTTGGATTTATAGTAACTCTCTCATATCTGTGAAGACTTGGTACAAGCTATTCAATTCTGTTGGTATAATCACTTTAATCCATGCTGGTCTCAATTCAAATTTTCTTATACTTATCCCTAAGATCAAAGGTGCTAAAAAACCAAATCAATTTAGACCCATTGGTTTAAGAAATTTCTGCTTTAAAATCTTTACTAAGATCACTACCTTAAGAATGAATACCATTATCTAGGGCTGTCAATGGGTACCCATTACCCGGAACCGGATCCGGTAGACTTGGGTCCGGTTCCGGGTCCTAAAGTTGGACCCATTAGCAACTTAAGACCCGACGGGTAATTACCCGATTGGACCCGAATCTAAACGGGTCCAAACGGGTAATACCCGTTGGGTACCCGCGGGTATCGGGTACCCGTTTATTCATACTTTTATTCGTGTTTTTGCTTTGATATTTTACTCGTTTTAAATTTTTGTCTTACATTGAATCTTTATTTAGTACATTAATAAGAAATAATAATAAATTTTATAAAAGTTATTTAAATCTAAGCCAAAAAGAGACAAATATTAAGTTTTTGAGGTTTTTTTAATAGTTTTCTTAAGACCCAATGGGTACCCGGGACCGGTATCCGGGTATTTAAACGGATCCGGTTCTGGGTCCACAAGTGTAGGAACCGTACCCGGAACCGTTAGGATCCGGATCCTACCTTTATAAGTAGGGTCCGGATCCGAGTCTAGTGATACCCGGGAGGACCCGGACCCGTTGACACCCCTACCATTATCCATAAAGTTATCTCTCCCCAACAATGTGCATTCATATAGGGTACAAACATTCATGAACAAGTTTTATTGGAATATGAGCTTGTGAATGAAATGAGTATTAAAAGAAAATGAGGAAATGTGAGATTAAAATTAGATATATCTCAGGTTTATGACACCCTCAGCTGGGATTTTTTAAGTTATGTCATGAAAAAATATGGTTTTTCTGGAAAAATTTCCACTTGATTTTTGTGCTGCTTCAGACAACCAAGATTTCTATCTTACTAAATGGTGGTATTATTGGATACTTTGGAGTGGTAAGAGGAGTTAAACATGGTTAACCCTTATCTCTTAGCTTATACATTTTGGTTGCTGATGTTCTAAGTGGGAAAATTTACCAATTCATCCAAGAAGGGAGGATTCATCCTATGGTTATTAGAAAAGGTATTTATCCTTCTCATCTATTTTTTGTTGATGACATATTTATCTTCTGTAACGGATGCAAAAAAAAAACTTTAGAGCACTTAAAGAATCTATTATTAGAATATCAAAATGCTTCAGGCCAACTTGTTAGTGCTGCTAAAAGTAAATGTTTTGTTGATGATACTTCTACTACCAGACAACATCAGATTGCACAACTTATGAATATGAGGTTATCTTATTTTCCTGATAAGTACCTAGGAGTAATGGTTCCAGGGAAAATAAAATCTGAACATCTTTGGTCTTTTGTTGATATGCTTCAAAGAAGGTTAGCTAATTGGATTGTTAAATTCTTAAATTTCCAGGCTAGAGTTACTCTCATTAAGTTTGTACTAAGTAGTATCCCCATTTACAATATGTCTATATATAAACGGCCTAGAAAAATAATTGAAGCTTGTGAAAGAATCCTAAGGAATTTCTTATGCAATGGAAATGCTGAAGAGAGGAAGTATATAACTATTTCTTGGGAGAAAGTATGTACACCTTTGGAGGAGGGAGGCATGGGCATTAGGAGACTTGAAGATATTAATAAAGACCTTTTGAGGAAATTATTATGGAAAATTGTTAACTCTGAAGAAGATCGGGCAAAACAATTTCTAGCAAAATTCCAAGATCAACATGGTAAATGGATTACTTATTACAAACAATCATTTGTTTGGCATGGAATTAAATGGATCTTACATGATTTTGGTAACAACTCAAGATGGTTAGCGGGCAATGGGGATAATATTTCTGTGTGGAGAGATAACTGGATTCTAGAATCAAGTATAATCAGCCAGTTTCTTGAAAATGCTTATCCAACAAAATATTAATATGAAAGTAAACAGGTTGATTCAGGACAATACTTGGGTTATACCTGGAGAAATGCTTACCTTTTTCAAGACTGAAGATTTACCTACTCTCTCATTGGAATCAAATAAATTGATTTGGACTGCTACTGAAAATGGGAATTTCTATGTCCATAGTGCAGTCAATGTAATCAGGAAAAAACAGCCAAAAATGAGATGGTTTAAGAAAATTTGGAAATCTTGTATTCATCCTTCATTGCAGGAAATGTTTGGAAGATAACCAGGGGTGCTTGTAATTTAGATGAGAATGTGAGGAAAAGGGGAATGTCTCTTGCCTCCAGGTGTTACTTATGTCACAAAAACCAAGATTTAATGAGCTATATCCTCTGGATTGGAACTATGGACAACTTCTTTGGAATTGGATTGGTGACACATTTGCCTTCAAAAATCCAAAATATTTTGATGATATTATTAATGTTTGCAAAAATTCTAGCTCTGTGATACAAGAATTATGGTGCATTGCTGCATCTAACATTATGGTGGATATCTGGTTTACTAGAAACAAGGTGTTTTTTGGGAATTTTGCACCTGACTTGAATAAGGCAAAGAAGAAGATATCATGAATGATTCATGAATGTGAAGCTAGACTCAAGGATTTTATGCATAACTCTGCTTATGATTTACAGATACTCAAATTTTTTGATATAATATGTAGAAAGGTGAAATCTTCCAGAGCAATTGAGTGCACTTTCTCTCTTCCTGAAGATGGAAATATTTTAGTTTGCTGTGATGGAGCATCTAGAGGGAACTCCCGATGTGCTGGATATGAATTTGAGGCTAATTTTTTGATGACATGTTCTTCTTATAAGTCTATACACTCCCACCAAAAATGAGAGCATTCCGAGATGTATAAGACCACCATCTACCATTTTGAATATCAACCGTTGAAGATTAGCGGTTGAAATTAAAATTTGTGGATGGTGAAGTTTCGTATTTCGGAATTCTCTCATTTTTAGTAAGAATGTAGAGTTTTATACGAGGAACATGTCTCCAAAATATTAGCTTTAAATTCATTGTCGGTTATGTTTGGTAGAAAAAATGATAACCATGTCAACGGATTATGTCATTATAACCATGTCAACTGATCCTTCCCATTAAAGTAACTCCAGCCAAATAATCTAGAACGACTTTTTGGGGACCATGGTTTTTTTGGGGGACCATGGTTTTATTTTGGGTAAAGGCATTAGAAGTAATTTCAGGTCACCCCATATCTAGTTATTTATTTAATACCTAATCTACCCTCTTAATTAATTTTAGGTTATGATTAGTGAATGATTTAGTTAAAAACAATTTGTGAGATTAAATTAAAATATGGGTTTATTATTAGTTGAGTAGAATTATTGAGAGAGTAGAGTTAGAGAAGATGAAGGAGAAAACATGGAAAATAAATTTTTTTCCAATTCACTAAGTTTGAGTATTCAAATGATGAAAACTCATCTGATTCTTCATCTCCATCCTCTTCGAGAATATTTGTTAATCTTCAAAATGATCCGGATTTGAAATGGATTTTGAACAGTTCGGTTACTATATATGAAGAACAAGTAACCGAACTCATCTGAATTTGTAGTTCGGTTGCCCCGTGAGATGAACAAGTAACCGAACTCATCTGAAAGTGCAGTTCGGTTACTTGTTCCAAACACGCAGGTTACCGAACTCTCAAATAATAGAATTTCTAGGAGTTACAGCGTTATGTTCGGTTGGTTCTCAACTAACCGAACTTTGGTGTACAAAGTTCGATTGGTTCGCAAACTGCATGCACTTTTGATCTAACCGAACTTTACGTAATATAAGAGTATATAAGTTTACAAAGTTCGGTTCTTTCGCAAACTTGAACCTAACAACTAACCATCCGAACTCTGAGTTCGGTTTCTGCGATAAAATTGTGAAATTACCGAACTTAACAAACAAAAAAAATGTGAAGTTCCAGCGTCTATTGGCTAAGTTCGGTTACTTTGGAGTTTTAAAAGTTCTTGCGAACAAACCGAACTCTATTGGCTAAGTTCGGTTATTTTGGAACTCAACATAGTGGCCACAACAACGCAGTTCGGTTAGACTGGATTTGTTTTTTTTTTCGGTTCTAAGGGTGGAGTTCGGTTACTTTGTAGTTTTAAAATTTTTGCGAAACAACCGAACAGAGAGTTCGGTGACTTAGTTTTAAATCCAATAAAACTGAACTGTTCTTCGTGTTCTTCATTTTCAAGAAGTTCGGTTAGTAAACTAGGGTTTTTTGGAAAATCTTCCTAACCGAACATGGATCTGTAACTCCTATTAAAACCCTATTTTGATGATTTCTATTCGATTGAAGAAATCAAAATCAAATTAAAGTGAAGGATTTGTTGAAAAATACCTCCGGAGTGGTCCCATGGCAGAATCAGGTTGCGGCTGGCGTCTTTTATACTCGATAAAATTATTATGTAACCGAACTTAATTGTGATTGCATTGATGTTGTTACATTTCTTAAATAGGCGGTGGCGATGGTGGTGGGAGGAGGTGGTGGTGGTAATCGGTGGTTGGTGGTGGTGATAATCAGAGGTGGTGGTGGTGGTAATCGGCGGTGGTGGGCAGTGGTGGTAATCGGTGGTTGGTGGTGGTGATAATCGGAGGTGGTGATGGTGGTAATCGGCGGTGGTGGGAGGAGGTGGTTATATATATAGGCGGTTATTAGGTTGGTTTTAAATTAAATTAGGTTAAGGATAGGTTAGTCATTTCAACATTTTATGACACCCCTTATCACTGTAGGGAAGGTGGCCTAATAAAACCATGTTCCCCTCAAAAAAAACCATCGTCCCTAAAAAAAAAAAATCATTCATAATAATCTAGTAGAAATAGAAACTAGTATAATCCATTGGGCTCTGCAACAATGGAGGTACGAAGGAGATAAACTAGAAACAGAAACGAAAAAATCAAAAGACACAAAAATAACAAATGATTTGCTTCAGTCGTAACATCGTCACCGGTCCATTCCCATCTTCCTCACCAATACAATTACACTTCCAAAATCAAAACCTTCCACCAAAAAATTCTTTGAAAACCCAAAATCCTCCTCCCAAGAGGTCAATAAAAATTTGGGCAAGAAAAAGTATCATACAAGAAGAAAATGAAGAACCCATTGGAGTAGAAGAAGTAACAGCAAAAGGATCAGGAACAACAGCAAGAGGAAGAAGACTACTGAAAGTAAGAGAAGAGAAAAGGAAAAGAGAATATGACAGGATTCATAACTATCCAAGTTGGGCAAAAGTACTTGAAGATGCCTGTAAAGATGATACTGAACTTCGTGCTGTACTTGGTGATAGTATTGGTAACCCTGAATTAATGAGACAAAGGGTTGAACAAAGAGTTAGACAAAAAGGTCGTGATTTTAATAAAACTAAAACTGGGTCTGTTCTTGCTTTCAAAGTCAGCTTCAGAGAGTAAGTTTTACTAAACCCTAGATAGATGGGTACATAGATAGAGAAGCAGTTCATTTTATTTGGCTTGTTTTAATGGTCAGTGAAGTAGTTAATTTGGGCTTAACAATCTAATTGTAGTTGTTTGTGTGTCAATTGCTTGCAGTTTTAATCCAATTGATTCTCACATTTGGTTTGAGTTGTACGGAGCTCCTTCGGATAGAGATGTTGAATTGATTGGTAGTGTAAGTAGAATTTTGTATGTCTGTGATTGTTACAATTATTTCTGAATTAACCTTAAACCCTAAACCCTAACATTGACAATTGTGTGGGATTGTGGATATTGCAGGTTATTCAGTCATGGTATGTGATGGGACGCTTGGGAGCTTTCAACTCTTCTAATCTTCAGGTTTACTCACATACCCATATGTTTTGTTTTCAGTGATTTAGTATGCAGTTTGAGAGAATGATGTGAATTTCCTGAACTTTTACTGAGTAAATCTGTTATGCATTATGATTCTGGATTGTCGGAATTCCATTAGGCTCTGTCTAAACAGTCTGCAGTTAAACTAGTATATGGTTTTGGGATATAGCTAGAAATGCTTTTTAAGTTTTCGTAAAATGTATGCAGTTGGCTAATTCATCCATGGAGCATGATCCCACTTATGACGCAGACAAAGGTTCTACCGTTATGCCTTCATCCTTCCATGATATCGGTGATGTCGAATTCCAGGATAACTGGGGACGCGTTTGGTATGAATTGTTTGTTTATTTTGTAATGTGTTGTATGTTTAATTTCGAAAGTCTGCACACAGTCTATATGTGAATAGGCTAACATATTTGATTCGTCAAACAGGGTAGACCTTGGAACATGTGATTTCTTTGCCATTGATGTTCTACTCAACTGCTTAACTGTGTTGAGCTCAGAGTAAGTTCTTTTGATGAACTAGGTTTACATATTAACTAGTGAGTTTCAGTTTAGGTTCCTTCACCTGAATTGTTGTTCAGCATTCTTCAGAAAGACCATTATATGAACCGTCTTTGCTGACTTAACTTCGCTCCATCTCAGATACTTGGGCATTCAACAAGTGGTTTTTGGTGGTCGGCGAATGGGCGACTGGGAAGAGGGAATGACCAGTTCTGAATATGGATACAAGAACTTCAAGATATGAACTGACGTATGAGTGTCTTTTTCTGTTCAAACCCTATAAGTAGTAGAGACTAACTACATACAAGCTCAAAGGAAATGTTCATCTGCCTCAGAACTTCCTATACATTAGTTTGGGATCCTGTTAGAAAGGGTGCATACAATCTGAAACAAGTCGGGGCAGAATAGTCTGACAAACACGATGAAGCAAGTTAGTTTCTGTTCTGTCCATGCGCTTATTTTGATGCCATGATGTACCATTTTGAAGAACTGTATTTGTACACTGCTCTTGTAAGAAATGGTTCAATAATGCAACAGTGAAGGAAATTTTGATATTTCTCTTATGAATGTAAAAAGAATTGTTGATTGAATCATCAGTACATGTTCTAAATATTGTGGTCCCTTTTTACAGTATTATGGCACGAGGAATCTGAATTGAATTCCTTGATTTCCTTGTATCAATATATTTAATCAACAAATTTTCTGGAAAGTGCGCTCTCTTGCTTTTCAATCTACTTTTGGGCAATCCCAGTTCTGCTCATAACCAGAGGAGGTAAAAGTATCATGGTCCTCGCATCTTCTCAACAATGTTTCTGCCCTTTTCTTCAATATGTCTCTTCTTTTCTTCGAATTTCTCAGACACCTTATTCCTCAAATCCATCATTCTTGCTCTCCTACTGCCCATTTTCTTAGGATTTGGATCCTCATTGAAAGATCCAAACTGTCTTTCCCTAATCATGGACTCGGATAGTGGTGATTGATTCTCCTCTTGGCTCTCCGACCTGCTGTAACTATATGTCTCATTATGTGACTCGTCCTTAATTAGCAACGGAGCTTTCAAATCTTGTAAAGAACGGCTGCTGCTTGTGGATTGATTAGTGGAACTTGATGCAGATAAACTAGGTTTTGAAGAAGATGACAATTCTTCAGACTGCCCATTCCTTTGATGTAGGCTCTTCGCATTTTCGTAATCCTTTACCTCTAAATAATTACTGCTACTCGCCTGTTTATCACTACTCTTCCTACCTTCTTCAACTATGGTTTCAGATTCCTCTGGTTGACAGTTCGGTAACTCAAGCGCTGCAGGATCACTAACCACTTCCTGTTTAACCCATATAAAGGGAGCATCTTTACGAGGAATCCAGTCATCCTTTTCAGCTAACATCCATGGAACACATACACCTTCACAATTTGGAAGAACTAACATATCACGGATTGCTGCCTGCAAAAACGGTAAGCGTATCAAGCAAAAGAATGAAAAATTGCACTTACGCGCTGAATCATCTTCTTTTACTGATCTTAGTGATTTTTATGAATGCATGCACCTAATGATCCTAAGCCTCCAACTACAGTTTACATATACAACCTTTCTTGAATGGTCAAGGTACAAATTTGATGAGGATTCCGGGCCAACTACTTCCTTTCAATCATGACAATAGAAATAACGAACAAAACCAGAAGCAGGAACACTGACTGACTGCTTACCTTAAATCGGTTTCCGAGTATCACAGCAACATGTCCACTGGTAATTTTGTGGTCTCCAACCGAAGAGTCCAGGTCGAACTGAATGTGAGGCATTGATGTGAATCCAAACCATAGCTGATCAGAAGGAGGTGGCTTTATATGAATTCGCAAGGTTCCTCGAACCGATGCAATCCTTATACCTAAGCTAATGGGAACCTGTAGAAACAAAGCATTCAGTTCAAACAAAGTTGCAGAAACATTCCAGGAACTTGCAAAATTTCTACAGCAGCCATTGCTTTTTAAATGAGAACTTATCGATCACATAAGTTGACTAGTAGACCGCCTAACCTCAATAAGACAAGGGGGTCCATCACATTTATTAGCTATGTTTTGCATGAAGAGCTCGATATTTAAGACAAGGGGGCACAAAAGTAGTATACATGAAATGCACCAGATTGAATTCCCACAAGGATTTCTCATTCTGGATTTATGGCATATGGTCAGATATTCTCAAGGCTAGACAACTCCCAAGCGATGCAACTGGAGTAGCTCCACAAGCTATGATTGTAGCAAGTAAACTAAGATACACTTGCACCTTGGCTAACTTGAACGATTTCGAACCCTTTATGAGAAGTACTTTCAATGGGCTCCGAGAAATTTTTATGCCTGGAAGGCAGTTTTCTTTTTTTCTTCTTGTGGAAAGAATAACATGCGGGATATTTCTGAGCTTTACAGTCCAGTCTCCGGTTCTTGGTCACATAAAGAATGGAATTGGCTCTCAGGAATTCTGGATTCAATAAGAAGATGAGGAAGGGGTAGAAGATAAAACTGTGTTAAGGATGATGTGCCATTATGAAGAGGGGGCAAAGAAGAATCTATTTTAGTACTCCAGTTGATGGTCTGATTATACAGTGAGAAAGAGAGTTGCAAAGAAAAGATGTATGAGAGAAATTTATTAGTAGAAAATACTGCCGCCATTTCAAATGTTCAACATTTCTACTAAAGACAGGTAAAAGCAGAGCACTTATTGCTATTATTTTATTCATGCAAAGCCAGATTGTTGGTTGTGAAGTTAGAATTCCAAGTATTAAAACAATACTATCAATTGATTAGCAGGCAAATTTGATACTACATGCTAAAACAATTTCCGGATTCGACCTTGACTCGATTCTGATCATTGGTGTAGACATGGTCTTGACTCAGCTCAAGATCTCATTCTACTTAACCAACCTCGGTCCATAAATCATGTGAGACATATAACAAAAAGTCAGATGCATACATTCTGTAATCAGTGATATGACTACTACAAAACAATACTAAAAACCCTTAAAAAGTAGGAGTTGATAGCATGTCATATATCAACTACATCTACATGAACTAAGTGATGTGACCGAACTATCATTATTAGCTTGGCTATACTTAATCCAATTTTATCCAATTAAATCATTGCAACATCCCTCAGTTTATTTTTAAATTAGTTCAGTAAACAAACTAGTGCAATGATGAAAATTTGCTAACCTGTGAAACATGGTTGGCAACAGAATTCACAATAGATTTCCACTTTGAAACATAAGGCGATTTCCAACTACTGCTCTTTGAGAATTTTGTCTCATCTGCATAAGGAGCAAAGTAGATGCATTCTTTTAAGAAAACGTAAAAAATTCAGTCTGATACACCAATTTCCCTGAATCTAAAGAGGCGGGCATACAAATTAATTAAACAAAGTGTGGTAACCCCGAAAGTAAGGGTGATAACTTCCAGGACTGGCAACCAAACAAAAGAAAGTCATTTTAAACGAGATTGTGGAAGTTTGGGACTACATAACACATTCTATTCAACACATCACTAAAATCACCATAAAGATATGTGGAATGTCAAGAAGTTTTTTGAATTCACGACTGCAAAATCCTTCGTAAAGAAAACTAAACTTGAAAACAGAGATTGTGCATGAACTGATAAAATTAATTATCTTGTAACTCTTCTAAATATAAAAGGTGCAATTCAGGAAAATACCCAGAATAAAACATAACTTAAAGACCATCAACTATTTCTAAATGAAAAAGTAGGGAATATTTATGCTTACCATGCTTGTTCTCCACTTCTTCTTTCTTATCTATCTCATCAACTATTTCTCCAGAAACTAATGACTGGAAACCTTCTAAAAGATCTGATGTAGCCCTGCCAACAGAATCTGACTCCAAACCTTTATTTATGATACCCTTCTCAAAACCAGGCTCACGAACTTCAAGTCTTGTTTCAACATCTAACACTAGGCCACCTGAATATTCCAAGTCCAATTCAATGGCCCAAACCTCATTCATGTCCATTGGAAGAACCCTCATGCCATGGATGTTAGGCGGGAGAGTTCCAAGATCTAAACCTGTAAGATTTACTCCACCGATGTAACTAGGGGTTCTCAAATTGAGTAATGTTCTCTGTTCATACCAATAAAAACAGTTATCAGCAATATATATATTCTAATAGTGCACATGTATTTATACGTGATATATAAAAACATAGATTTTCAATTTAATCACGGGGAATTAGGGAAATGCTAGATTATTTTGGCAGACAAAATTACTCAACAAAACGATAAGAACCTTCATATGGTATTCACAAACATAAGACACATAAGATGAAATCCTGCGAAGTTAGGTGAGGAAACAAATTTGTTGACAACTATACATTGTTAAGAATATCTTCAGCGAGGAATTTTTTTTTATGACAAAGGGTGCTGAGTACTCTTATTTTCATGAGTTTACATTAGTTATTAATCCTTAAACATCCTTCCACGAATGAAATCAGTCAGCCAAAAACATATCATCATCCAGGAAATGCCACTTGTTTATGTTATTTTCAAATCCACAACTTTGCTTTGACTACCAAGGTTCATACAGTTATAAAGTTGAAGGTCAAATTTTTAAATCTAGGAGCTTTAGAGTAAGTCAGCCCAAAAAGAGTATACGCTATGCAGTGTTGGGTGAAGCACCTCCACCAATCTCTCTTTGGTCAGATAAGAAATCTCATGATTCCACTCACACAAAAGCATACAGGTGCATATTTAAGAACAGAAGAGATTAAGACTACCTGGATCCTTTCTTGTATGGAGCTTTTTATCGCATCATTTCTTTTGGTGTCGAAAAATAACCGTGAAAGTAGCAAATTGCAGCAAAGTGTTCCTTCATCAACACCAAATTTGTCATCAAAATCTGCATCTGAGGTCACGGAGGCTTGACTTTGGCTTACTGAACGTGAAAGCACGGGATCCTCATCCAAGGAACTGCTAGTAGTCTTTTCTGTCAAGGGATACCTAACAGAACCGGTTAGCCCCACTAAATCTTGGGCTGAACGTGACTTCTCACCCATCTTCCTCTCTTCATGAATTGATGCCGACACACTATTTCCCTTACTATCAGTGCCACTCTTAGAAGCCTTTTTTGCAAGTTTTTTTAGAAAGCCACGAACTTTTGACGTAGAACCATCATTTTTAGTAGTTCTATCCATGGGCTCAGCAGAGAACCCAAAAGGATGTTTCTTAAGAGAAGGATATCCTGCATTTAAAGATGTAAGGTAATTGTAAAACTCCTTGTTCAATTTGGCATACCAATTAACTCTTTCCTTGCCATCACGTGTAGCAAGACGAAGGGCCTTACACCATGATTCCTTCTCCCAGGAAGTTTCAAAATATATATAAAAACTTTTGCTTCCGTTATACACAGCTGACGTTTTGCCCTCCACTTTAACTGGGTATCTTTTTGCCCTACAATCCCATATAAAACTAAATAAGAGCTCAGGAGTCAGGAGACTAAATAAAAAACTCATACATGAAGCCTAACATCCAAACTCTACTAAAACACCAAGTTAAACTGTTATGAAAACAAGGAATTCATTCAGGAATCAGGGTTTAAAGAGGCAATTGTTAGGTCCCTGCCCTGCAGAGTACAAACATCAACAGTCCATCTGTCAAGGATACATCACTCAACTTGTACCCAAGGTGATGTTTTGGAATTGACTTCATCGGAGGCGTACATCACCTCTTCACCATGAGAGTGACTGTGAATTCGTGATTTCACATTCTGCGATCACCCTAATCAAGTCAAGTTTGTCCCTTGTATCACACAAGTAGAACAGATAGGGGAGGACAGCATTTCAGAATCCTCCCGCACAGGGCAGATGAACATCCTATACGACATGACAAATGTAATTCCACACTTTCCTACTAAGTAATTAATGGGTTTGCCTTACATGTCAACACAAAGAAGCATAAGCAGAAAGTCCATTTTGAAAAAGGAAACTTACCACTTCCTTGAGGAAAGATTTGATGCTGAAACAGATAGTACCATGCAATCAACAAGATCAATAGTAACCTGAGAACCATTTGAATTGGTGATAATAAGTGAATGGTCCTTAATCTTTGCATGTTTTTTGACAGGAGTGACCTCCACTATCTCCTTCTTGTTTTTTTGATCCTTAGGTAACTTGTCCTTGGCCCCTACTTTCGCAAGCTTTTCCGGTTCTAATATCCAAATCACACCCTATGATAAAATTCAAAGCAAAACAGAATCAATAAGCTGCTGCAGTTAAATAAAGAAAAGATAAAAATAAAAACCTGCGTAAAACTAAGTGGAAAAAAACACAGTGATAAAGTTTATGAGCAACCGAAAGAATAAAAAATCAGCAGATCAAGATTCTTATAGCATATAAGCGCATGGACGCTAAACTTTAAGCTGTAATTCATCCTCTTAACTACTTCTAGATTATTAAACGTCCTTCTCCATGGAATTCAAGGAAACCTTTCTGTATGAAATTTCTCTTTTAGTTTCTGCTTTTGTTCAAACTGCAATATTGGTAGGAAATGCCCCCCAGAGTTGTTGCAGGAATTCTAGAAAACCAAAAAGGTCAAATAGAATAGAATAAAGTTGGACTGCTTACTCATCATTGCAAAATTGAAACTGGTCAGTGGGGGCTAACATAGAGAAATAAAAACTGTGGGGTTGAAATGTTAGCTACTGAACCAGGAACTGGTTCTCCTTCTCTGGCTATGTATTAAACATAACAAGGCATCTTGTGGGTAACCAGTTCAAATAGAGGAACACCAATAGCACCAGTGTTTATTTTCCTATACACCGGCAGCATTTTGTCCTTTCTATTCAGTAGTTCATATGAAGGTACACAGCATACGACCAATTATGGGAACTTGAAAGAAGAATAACGAAATGTATATCATAATAAAGTCACAAGTAAGAAATATATTGTTGTTCAGACACAGCCTGAGTTGATAAATTAGTTGAATCGATTTTTAATATAAGCAACTCCTCAGTGATAACACAGAACAGGTTTTAACCTAAATCCATGAAACAGAATGTCTTTTTCTTTTTCTGTAGTGTAGAACTAACTATAGTGCACATATAGTTACGTGATTTCAGTCCATATCATCCACATATGCACACTAAACCTATCCAACGAAAACGAAGGATTACCCATACAGAAGCGTATATGTAACTCTATCCTGCATCTACCTAAATTCTCACATTCCACATTTTTGCTTCAAATAAAGGAATCTCAGTATCAATAAACTAAAAAAAAATAGAGCAGTAGAAAGACACTAACAGTCACGTCTAACAACCACTCAGTAAGTACAAACAATTGGTTTGATAAATTTTACTACCACTTCTACTCATTACATCCTCAAGACTGCGTATCTTCTTCCATTACACAAGATGACCCCCTTTCACAACACTTTCACATCACCACTTTAAAAGTTAATCGGCTAACTCATGATGACAAATGTGAAGGTTGAAAACATGTACATTTGAAAATTGGAAGAAACATCTAAACTAAAGTTCTTTATATATCTACATCAACTTCTTCTCTCCTTTGTTCTTCATTTTCCTTTACTTTTTTCTCCACTAGTAACAAGACCAGTGGCATTGCACCATGATAAATATGCCAATACCAAAAGTTTCATTCATAGCCACAATCCCTAGGCACAATGTTCTTGAAAATACTCAACTGCCAATACCAAAGGTTTCATTCACTATATTGCAAGAAAATACACACATGGGGTGCATAAAACGACAACAAACCTTCAACAGTTTTATACACCAAAGAGTCAACAAAATCGATACCAATCTTTCCTACTTCTCTGAACATTCTCCCCCCAAATAATATGAATGCCATATTGCTCCATGTTTAGTGGGAACACATGATAGACATTGATTTCAACAGCAAGAATCACAAGCACCAAGAAACCAACAATTTCTACGGCCAATTTCCTTCTAATTTCAACAACAAAAAATTACTAAAAAAAAGAAAACCTAAGAATTGAGAAGTGAAAAACTTACCTGTTTATTATAAGAGAACGAAAGAGATTGTTGAGGATCAAGATCTTGCTGAACCAGTTGAGATTTGAACTCATATTTCTTAGTTAATCGATGAATAAGATGATACAACACAAATGCTTCAACAGCAACGATTGTAAGGGCTCCAAGAAAAAACCCAAAGAATAAAGATAATAACATCGAATTCGATTGATTGAATTTAAGAAATAACTCTAAGAAAAACCCCTTTTCAGAGTTATCAAAATCGGGTTAAAGTTAGGAAGGAATTAGGAGAGAAACTTCTTCCATTATTGAGAGAGTATGGAGCTTTGTTTTGTTTTTCTCTATCCGTATTTAAGAATGACTGAATCAGAAAAAAAAATAATATATTTATTTTTTTTGTAGTTAATAACAGAATTTGATCATTCTTTTTTTTTTCTTTTTGTTTGAGAAGCAATCTTTTTTAGTATTAAAGTAAGTTGTTTAACATACTGCGATATCTTTCGGAGTATGTCTCTTCTCCAGGGACCAAGCACTAGTCAGTTCTTGGATGGCTTTGGATTTTAACACCTCGGTTTACTACTTACGGAACAGTAAAAACGACCGACACTGGTCGGCCGTGGCCCGTGGGGAATGAATGTGCCGCAGTCAGTGGGGAGTTCCTGGTGATCGTACCACGTCACCGAGATCCTAAAATTTGTATATCATGCTCTTGGGCTGCATCCTTAACAACCAACTATAAGGAGTTACCTTTGGTAATTATGGGGTTGGAACCCCTTTTTGCACGGTGAAAGAGAACTTGTCAACCATCAGATCACTTGATGGTTGACATTATTATGCATGTTAAAAATCTGGATTTGTTACTTGATATTCAAATTAATCAAAATGTGAAAGTGCGATGTAGGTTTTTTTTTTCCTTCTTATTTTTAGAGTACGCTCTAAATCGGAATCAAATATCATGTCAACCTTAAAAATAAATATTACGGACAATTACTTTATTTTTATAGTTTTATATAGATATGATAAACTTAGTAAAATTTGATAATCTTTATAGTGGCCTTGATTTCAAAGGTTCAGCTTCCATTTCAAAGTGAAAATTATCTTCCAGCTAGGACTCCTAGAAATAAGACGTGATTTCTCATGGCAAGGAGCTTAAGGAAATCTAAAATTATATGATTGTTAAAAATGGAAAATAATATATTACTTTATTAACCAGTATCACTGTAGTACAGTGGTAAAGTTTCTGGGTGATCATACCAGTGAGCTGAGTTCAAAACTCGTCAGCATTAATTTCTCTACCAATCAAAAAAGTAACTACGCTCAACAAATTTTAGTTATACTAAATCTAACGTGTGTTCTAGCCTCTTTATAATTTTATTTAACTCGTGGGACAAGTTGTACAAAACCTCTAATAAGGGTACCAATTAATTTGGGATATACCAAATTGTATGTAAGACACTAGGTCTAAACCCGTGCCGTAACGACACGGGCAAGGATATGTTTTTCAAATGTATCCATCGATTCATACGTGCCGTAATTATCTGAGAAGAATCGAACCGATCGATCCATGTCTAAATTTTTTGAGGAGTTGGTTAATAAACGTGTCCTTATCCTCGAATCTTTATTATTGTGTATGTAAGTCATACAACCCTTTGGGACAAACATAGTTAATTGTTAGAGCAAATCCTATGGAAGTAGAACATTACTTCGTTCACTACTTCAAAAAGATATCATCAAAGGTCATTCACCAAACTTGTAACAAAACTAAAAACACCTAAAATTACTTTAAAATCAATTAGATTAATCTTGCAAAATCTGTTAGCATTAGAATTTAATTTTTTATTTTTGATATAAATTGTTGGGTTCCCAATTTACGTAGATTTGTGTTCATTCATTTTTAAAAATTTTAATAATATTTAATTCTTGATCCATTTCTTTTCTTGTCTCTTTACATATTATCATGAAATATTTCTCAAGCATGCATAATTACACGAAGTTGGGAGAAATGACAAAAAAACAGAAATCATGACAAAAAAGGGGAATAAAGAGAGATGTGAGAAACTGAATCGATTACAACTAATTCACGCGTAGCCTTGCATAATCCCATGAAGTAGGGGAGAAATAATGACAGAAACAGAAACCATGACAAAAAAGGGAATAACGAGAGATGTGAGAAACTGAACCGATTACAATTAATTCGCGTGTAGCCTTGTGTTTGGTCAATTTTTTTATAGGTTTCATTTTTCTTCCTGCCCCCTACCCAGCAAATCTTAAAATCACGATATCTTCTTTTTTGGAAAATTCTGGCCTTTAAAAATTGTTTTAATTCAAAAAAATAATTAAAAAAAGTAATTTGAAAACTAAAATCAAATTAAAACAAAACAAAGAAAAATAAACCAAGGGCGACTAAATAATTTAATTTACCTATCTTAGGACACCTTTTCTCACCATATTGCCGCTACTTCTTCCACCACCACATTATCGTCGCCACTTCACCAGTCTCACCAATACCCACCACCATTATTCCCACCGTCGATCCACCACCAACACCCACCATCACAACCACCATTAGTGCTTAATTTACCTATCTTAGGACCCCTTTTCTCACCCTACTACCACTACTTCTTCCACCACCACTGTAGATGGGGCAAAACGAGTTGATGGTTTTTACAGAATTAAGGAGACGACCGTACGGAGGAGGCTCCTTGAACCGACAGAAATGCTTAACCTCACACAGATGCACTGCAAGAATGGAGTGCTTTGAATTCGAGAGATCAATCTGTAGGACTCCGGCATAAACCAAGACAATGGTCGTTCCAGAGTCAATTCGGTCACAAGATAGGGTGGGTCGATCTGTAGGAGGGAAGCTGAGAAATGTGTGAGACCAATGGTGATCGAAGATTGTAGGTGTGTTGTGTATTCTGCGTAAAGAAATAAGATAATCTCTGATTGATTGAATTTGCTCTGTCGACAGTAATTGCTCGGACGTTGAGATGTTAATCTCGTGTTGTCTGTTTGATGAAAAGATTGTCATGTTTTCAATCATGATTCAGAGACTTATTTATATTGCTAGAATTGTAAACACCTTGATCCCATGAAGTGTGACAGTTGCTGGAGTCAAAGAGTGGGGAAGTGGAAATCGTGTTAAAACCAGTTGCTCATAGTGCGGAGACTTGGTTGATTTTCTACCCACTACTTTGTTAACTCCTTCAACTGATTGCATGACTTGCTCACATTCTCATCGTGTGTATGAACACACGTGCAGTAGACGCCAGACCAAAACCCTAGTTAATATCCCCCATGTAACACGATTGATGTCTCATGATTGTGGAATCTGCAAGGCAGACGTGTATTTAGTTAGTCAGTTGCTGACTTCATGGGACGATGAGTCCTTGTATTGCTGAGTCGAACGTGATTTGCAAATATTCTGAGACTCATGAATTGAACGTGTCTATTGAGACATAAGTATAATTGTCGAATAAATGTTGATAGTTAAGGTGAGCAAATATTGCTCATTCGATGGATCGTTGAATATTGATAGTTGAACCAATATTCCTTGGTCTGAGAAAATATTGCTCATTTTAGCAAATGTTGCTCGTTTGATGAATTATTGGTAGCATGACCAAATAAAATATTACTTTAAGATACTGGCAACTGAACCGACTATAATTAATAAAATGCTGATTATGAGATCGTCGTAAAATTATTAGCATTCGAATATGGAATTATAAACCTTGGACTCGAAACCCTAATTCGATCAATTGATGATCAATTGATGGTTTATTGAAAATTAACCACAGAGTGAAGGAGGGACCGAATATATGGGATGATGGGTCGACCATGTAGCGTCCAGATGCTCGAGTGAACAAAATACCAAAGTCTCTTGAAGACCAGTTGGCGAAAAGATGATTAAATGCTGGTTTAATCATTTATTCAAACAATGTTCGTCTGAACCTTAGGTGATAAAACCTAATAAATTATGAAGAGATGAAGGACCGACCAAGGGGTCATGAAAACCCGCCCTGGTTGGACACGGGATCGACTGACGATCGTTTTATGAAATTTAAAATTGTTTGGAAGCATTTGAACCTAATGTGAACAAATTAGGTCAAATGATGAAAGTATGTGGGACCGACCTCTTGTAAGCCAAAGAGCGGACCTTGGTCGGTCAAGGTAGTATGCTCGCGTCCCCAAAGTGTTCGTGTCTCAGTCCTGAGGGTTTTGATATTTTCTGATGTGCGTTTGAGCAATCATATGGGAAAATACGAAGAAATCAGGGATTTTTTACTGAAACTGAGGAAACTTCATGAAAAGAAGGAAAAATAATAATAAAATGAAGGAATCATGAAGTGTGGGACCGGCTATGGCCAAGGTGGACGTCCAGCCAATGATCCCGTCCCATAGCATTTTTCTAATTTTATCATATTTTTTCAAGATTTTATGGAAATATCATAAAATCAAGGAGTTTGTTGAAACTAAAGAGTTTTGTTGAAATCAAGAAGTTTTCTTGAAGTGAAGGAGTTTCAATGAGATGAAGGAAACAAATAATATTAATAATAATAAAATAAGGATGTGTGGGACCGTCTTGGGCATGGTCGGCCGGCTAGGGTCCGGTCCCGTGAGCTCTCCCTAATTTTATGTATTATTTTCATGATTTGAAGGAATTTTCATAATTTGAAGGAAACATCATGAAATCAAGGAATTTCATGGGATGGAGGAAACATAAAAAATAATAATAATAGAATAAGGGGCGTGTAGGACCGGCTAAGGCCCGATCCCACGAGTTTCCCTAATTTTATATTATTTTTCATGGCTTGAAGGAAATATCATGAAATTAAGGAGTTTTCATAAGATTAGGGAAATAATAATAAAAAAATGAGGAATCATGAGGTGTGGGATCGGCCACGACTAGGGCATAACCGTCTGGCTAGTAGACACGGTCCCACGACACCTTTCCCAATTTTATATTATTTCCTTGATGTGAAGGAAACACAATGAAACTGAGGAGTTTCCTTAAAACGAAGGATATTTGTTCAAATGAAGGGATTTTCATGAGATCAAGGAAAATAATGAAAATATGATAAAATATAAAATTGGGCGTGGGACTGGCCATGGCACGACCGGCCGGCCGGTGGGCCCAGTCTCCCAACGCCTTGATTAATATTTTATTATTTATTATTTTGTTCCTATTTTGCATAGGTTCATCGTTCCTTCGTGTTTTGGAATGATCGTTTGTGCATTCAGGTGCTCGTTAGTGCATTATTACTGACTACACTTGCACCATTTTGGTCGGGGCTTACTCAATTGTCGCTCAGATGCCCGTGTGTTGAATATTTGTTACTAACCCATGGAATTCTGCTGGGAAGAACCATGAATTGAAGTAACGAAATATTATGAAAAACGTAGAATATTTTCCAGGGATTCAATTAATGAATCTAATGATTAGATATAATTAATTGATGGCTCTATACTAGCAGACATGCTGTCTAGGAGCGTTAATTATCTGAGAATTGAGTAATATGAGCTTGTTGAAGCGTCAAATTTCCTTTATATAGTCAGGGAAAGCATTGTTACATCCTGAAGACGTTATTGCTCTATACTAGTAGGCAAGCTGTCTAGGAGCCATCTAATCTTTCAATTCTATATAGAAGTAATTACTGAAATTGCTCAGTATTCATGAGATATGCCGTTTCCTCAGCTGAGAGACTACACATCTACATATACTCTGAGAGACAGTATTCTCAGTCAGAGATTCTTGTGGCATGAACTTTCATGCTTCGATGAGAGACATGAACCTCAATACTCATCTGATTGCTGGATCAGGAGCATGTATAATTATGGTTTTACGATTTTAGCCCTTGTCGAAAATCCACCATCTACAACCACATTATCGTTACCATTCCACCACTCTCACCAATACCCACCACCATTATCCCCACCACTGCCCGCCATCATAACCACCATTAATGCTTACTAATATGATTAAATAAACTTATTATGTATCAACAAAAATATATTCATTTGATTAATTAAAAAAACATTTATTATGAAATATCAATTGAACATTTATTATTAAATTTTAATTAAACGTGATCGTTTATAACGGTAGATTTATGTTCTGTAAGTATAAATTTAATCGTTCTTTATCTAGCCTAACTTGTCCAAACTTTGTTTTGTATTCTGGATATGTAATTAATTTTATTTTAATACCAAAAACCGTGATTTATTCGATCGGGTACTATAAAGAGCCGGGATCCCATTTGGGTGATCCAGTGGTCATGATCATATTATCTTATATGATTTAGTATCCTCCTCAAAATATTTGTTTTTGTCCTTACCAGTTATGCTAAAAACAACCAACTACATCTATCACAATAAAATGTTACCCATTTTGTAAAGACACAAAATTATTATTGTTCACTACTATTCACTAACATCCACCATCGTACGTAAAACCAACCACGCCCACTATTTTTTCCACCACCACTAATGTTACCACCTCCACCACTCACAAATACCCGCCACTGTTTCCACCACCCACTGCTTCTTTCACTACCACCATTAAAAATTATTAATATAATTTTTAACCGGGGTCACTGTAGTACAATGGTAAAGTCATTGGGTGATGATACCAGTTACCTGAGTTCGAAACTCGCCAGCACCAGATTCTTTGCCGATCAATATGTATATATATAGTTTTTAATAAACTTATTTATTAATAAAAATGTATATATTAGGTTCATTAAATGAACATTTATCATGAAAAATTAGTTAATCATTCATTATGAGCAATTAATAAGACACCAATTAATAAAGTATTTATGATAGTTAGTTGAAAAAATCACGACCGTAGATTTATCCTCCTAGACAAATCTCAGCCGCTCTTTATCTAGCCTAACTTAGCCAAGCTTTGTTTTGTATTCTAGAAATTATAATTGGCCTTGGGAATAATACACCCCCAAGCAATATATTACCCCTTGTTAGCAGTCTTGGCACCACAAATATGTTTAGTGAGTCCACGGTACATGTATCCGCACATACATCGTAACCGATCCAAAACGAAAACTGTCCAAACAAGGACGAGATTTTTTTTCCTTAAGCTTAGTTAGGTCAACATAAATCTTGGGAGTGTTTTAACCTCGATTGCAAGAACTACATAAGTTGCCACTAATGTGAAGAAATTAATGTAGATTTTGGAACACAATGGATGTAGCAAAGAATAAGTTGGTAGAATAAATTAATACCAGTGTTGGTATAATACAGTAATAAATTTATTAGGTGATGATATTATTGATTTGAGTCCCAAACCAACACCAATTTTTTACTGATCCAAAAAGATTAAAAACAAATGTGAAGAAATTAATGTTCATAGTGGAAAAATGAGCTTCGCAAGGTAACTAACCTCGTCCCAAAATGTACACTAACATTTATTTGGTCTTTGGACATCGTTGAATATTCACTCCATTCGTTACAATAACTTACAATTATTTTGATTTAATGGTGTTTCCAGTTATTCTTTTTTTCCTTCTTTCATTTTTCTTTTTAGAAGGTTAACAAGTTGGAAATTTTTGTATACTAATTGTTAATACTGGACCGTTAGTTACCATAAATGAACTAGTAGCTAACAGTGAGTCATGCCACGCATTTTCATATGAAAAGTATGAAAGTTTTAGTTGGGACGAAAATTGATACTATTATCATATTGATAAAGAGGGAGATCCCCTCACACTTCTATATTCACACTATCTCACACTTTAGACATTATATTTGGTACAAAAGCCAAACGGTAGCACATTTGACGCTAATATTTTGCAGATATGTTCGTCTTATAAAGCTCTACATACACACACTAGCTGAGCAAATTTCGGAACGTATAGCTCCGCCATCTACTACTTTGAAAATCAACCGTCGAAAATCAACGAAATTTCAACGGTTAAAATTAAGATCAATAGGTGGTGAGGTTTAGAAATTTGGAACGAGCTCAATTTTTTGTTGGTTTATAGGGTTTTGTTAGACGAGCATATTCCCAAAATATTATCTTTAAATACTGTACCATTTATGTTTTATCGAGAAAAATATCTCCCAAAGTGTGAGATATTGTGAATATAAAAGTGTGAAGGGATCCTCCCTCATTGATAAAAGGAAAAATTATTTATAATTGTCAATATTCTCCTAAAGATTAGTCCTTAGTTCAAAAATGGAGAACCATCAAGTGGTCTAATGGTTTTCATGTTCCCTCCCACTGCTGAGATAGGAGTTCGAATTCTGCAATTGCCAAATAAACTCTCATAAGCTTTTTCTGCTTAGATATGCTCACTAGGAGCGGATTTGAGGAGAACAAGCCTTCTTTTATCCTCCCTTCTTACTAATTATCAGTCTTTTTTCGATTTTCAGTAAATTGTATTATGGTTTCTTGTTTAGAGTTATTTTTGTTATTGTGTTCTTCAAATCTTGTAAGTTTCTGTTTATCGTTTAAAATAAAAAAAAAACAAGTTCTTGTTGATTCAATAGTAGATCTCTTGCAGAAGAATAACTTTTCTAACATCAATGGGTACCACTTTAAGAAAAACTTGCTTCACAACGGTTTCAACAACTCCTTCAACAGACTCATCGACAATAACAACCACAAGAAGAGCTACCAAGACTCCAATACCGACATAGATCTGTACTAATCGATTTCAGACTACTTCGACCGTTCTAAGGGACACATGTCACTTCTATTGTTACTTAGATAATTGTTACAATTGTTCTTTTATACAAGAGATTAAAAATCCTTTGTTTAAGCAAAATCCTTGGTTGGATCTTTCAAACTATCGCACTGCTTCTACAATGCAGAGTGCAAATTTAATTTGTTTCAAACAAAATTGGATTTTTATATATGATATTGTTACATAGTTAGGTTTTCAGAGATATTTGGAACAGTTGAAATTATAGAAATTTTTGTTGTAAGAAATTTGCGGAGTCTCCATAACTTTGATGATTGTCATCTTATCCTTGATCACACATGTAATGATTCTAATTTTCAATCGGTTTTGAAAATCAGAGGGTACCAAGTAAACCACGCACTTTTCCGTGCGACAACCTGTATGGAAAAACCTAATACAATTGTAGGTAGACCAACTTAATGATCCTTGACAATACGTATATAAAGTTTATATCTCTATCTCTTCTCAATCAAAAAGTCTATACAATGGAGTACGTGAATCTAATTGTTAATAAGAGTACTTGCACGATTCCAAAAACCAATATCCAAGATCAATCTAGTCGTATCCAAATATTCATATCGTAATTTTACCAAGTGTGAGCTTGTTATCTATCTTTCAAGATACTAATTCTACAAGAAACAAGTCTCGTAATCAACTTTAACTATATAGACGTATCTACTAGAATTCAATACATACTACTTGTGTATATCCTATTATAAAGATAAACAATATAAAACGGTAAGGGAAAAATACAAGTGTTAGAGCACTGCTCGGTCAAACTCGCAAGCGTTGTTATCTCAAGCTTGTTTGTCAAGTTTAGTTGATCAAAACTATAGTCTTGATTTCTAGTCTACTTATAGGAGTTTCGGACTAGGATATATTGTGTAGTTGAGCTTTAGACTTCACGGTGCTTACAACTGAAGACGAAGATCTACTGAAGAACTCGAAGGAACTTCATCAACAAAAGGCATGTGAAGACTAAAACTTATCTATCACTCAGGAGTCTATTATATTTTATTTTATTCTATCTCCTATTGAGACAAAATTCGTATACTGATATAGACTTTCATATCATACACATTTTTTTATTTCGAGCTGAGTATATCTCGCTTATCTATTTCTCGAAATATGTGTTGGCAGCCTTTTGCTTTGGCTACATTCATCATTATTCTTGACGAGTTTAGTTGAAAAAAATTTATTTGTTGGAAACTAAATAATAAGTCAAAAGATGATCATGTGGAAATTGCCTTGAAAAATCTTACATGATTTGTGTGAGACAGTCATTCAATTTCGAATTGGAAAGTTTCGTATTGATCATTCGATCACTTGAAAATTGCTTTTAAACTAATGGTTTGTGTGAGACAGATGTTGTAGTCTTCTAAGAATGTTTCAATGATTGAAATGGGAGTTTAGCACTAAAACTCATGTCTGGAAAACATCACAGTATGCGTACTTAGTGTACAAGCTGTGTTGGTATGATTCAGGTCCGGAAACCAAGTTTGCATACCAGTATGCGAACATGCGAACGATTTTAACTGTTAAAGTCCGAGAACCAAGTTTGCATACCAGTATGCGAACTGTTCTACCTGAGTTAGGTCCGGGATGACAGTTTGCGTACCCGTTTGCAAACTGTTGGACAAGACCAAAGTCCGGAACTAAAGTTTGCGTACCCGTTTGCAAACTTAGGGGTCAAACTTCTAAAATCAGTTTAGTATGTTTACATACTCATTAACAAATATAATTGTGAAATAAGGAATGCAATCTTTGCAAACCGTGGCTTAATGTTCGTGAACTGATTCTTTTTGTACTTTGTACATTACGAATCATTCCGATTTTGCTTCAATTGGATCATATATACTTCTATGTGATTGTCAACAATTGAACAACTTTATGAAACACAATTAGATTCATTTGATTATCTTTCATGATTGATTGATCATCATAGTTGATCTAAATGTGTTAAATGAATGTGGCTAAGACAAAAGTGTTCATATGGCTAAATTTGGTTAACTATTATTGAGCCAACTAAATATACATGTAACCATATCTAAATGAAAGTATATTTCATTTGTGTGTGACAAGCTAAGACCATCTAACGGTGGAGAGAGATTTCTTTGGTTTCAAGCAGACTTAGCTTGTATCTTAAATCATATTTTTATCTAACGGTGAATGTGGAATGCTTTGTTTCTAAGTTAACTTAGAAAGCCCTGATTTGAAAGGCTATATAAAGGAGAACTCTAGCAATTGGGAAACCTAATCCCCACACCTCCTGTGTGATACTAGTTGCGACTAGAGTCGATTCTCCTTTAACCTAAGTTTTTCCTAAAACTATTATAGGTTAACGACTTAAAGACTTCATTGGGATTCTGAAGCTAGATCCAACTATTTTCTCTATAGTTGCATATTCTGATCTTACTTGTTCTATCGTGTTGAGTATTATCTTCTCTAAGATTTTCTCGAGATTTATCTCCGATAGGTAAGATATAAGAAGCAATCACAAAGCTCTTCGTCTCATTCTTTGTGATTCCACAATGACTTGTTCTACTACCATATAGTTAAGTTATTGTGAGGTGGTTGATATTTATAGGCTGTTTTTCGGGAATATAAGACCGGATTATCAATTGGTTCCTATGCACCTTGGTTTATCAAAAGACATAACAAAACTTCATAGGTACTTTTGTGGGAGACAGATTTATCTATCAGAATAGACTTATCTATGGGAGACAGATTTGTTTATAAGTCTTCGACTTTGGGTCGAAGCAACTCTTACTTGTGGGTGAGATCAACTAAGGGAATCATGTGCAGAGATTCCTACTGGGATTCAGAGGTGTAAGAAACACGATTGTACCTTGATCAGTGTGGGATTGATTTTGGCTCAACTACATTCTAGTCTGAAGTTAATTTGTAGTAGGCTAGTGTCTGTAGCAGCTTAATACAGTATGGTGTTCAAAACTGGACTAGGTCCCGGGGTTTTTCTGTATTTGTAGTTTCCTCATTAACAAAATTTCTGGTGTCTGTGTTATTTCTTTTCCGCATTATATTTGTTTATATAATTGAAATATCACAGGTTGTGCGTAGTTTAATCAATTTGGAAGTCCGACCTTGTTTGTTGGGTAGTAATTGATTGACGCTTGAACATTGGTTTTTGATACTGTTCAAGTTATTTCTCATATCAATCGGGCTAACAGATTTATATTTGTTCGATTGTATATTGTATTGAGAAATAGAGATACAACTCTTGGATATATTTCCTTGATTGAGTCTGACTGTCTAGTTGATTCTCACGGAATTATATTGGAGTTAGTCCATACAGATTGAACGAAATATTGGGTGTGGTTGTTAGACCTATGTTTTTTCAATTGGTATCAGAGAAGGCAAACACGTTAAAGACCTCATAAGTCTGTGTTTGTAGTGTGTATACCAATATTTCGCTATACAGAGGAGAAGGGACAGAGGTAGATGACATATCTAATCAGCATTAATCAGTGGTCGCATATAAGATAACTGTGTAGCCTCGCTATACAGAGGAATCCAAGTGACAGAGGATACCTTCGTAGATCTACTTTATCTCGCCCCAAGAAAGGATGTCTCGACGGCTAAGATGAAAGAAGTAAAAGCCTAGTCTATGAAAGAGCAGCTGGAGAAGGGACAGAGGTAGATGACATATCTAATCAGCATTAAATGCACAAATCTCTTATCTACACGCATAACAAGGCACGTGGAGAGAGGTGATGTGGCGGAACCAGATTGGCATAGGCTGGCGGTGAACGAAGGTACAATCTGTACTGAGGCTTGGGAGTTCCCGAAGGAACGTGGGTCAGTTGAGGTAGCAGAGTTCGACTGGAGAGAGCACGCGGCGAACGAAGGTAGCATCTGTACTAAAGGTATATCAGGAAACGATGGACCCAGAGGCAACAAAGATATACTTGGAGCAAAAGGGGCTATAAATACCAAGCCTCACCAACAAACCGAGGGAATTCAATATCTAGGAGAGAAGATCGAGTCTTAAGATTATACCTCTTTAATGTTTAGAACTTAAGTATTTACTTCAACTTGGGTTCTCTCTATTACTTTGGGAAGCATTTAAGATCTTTGTAACCGCCATAACTTAATACAAAACAACCACTCATTACCCCGTGGACGTAGAGGAAAGTCGAACCACGTAATCTCTTGTGTCTCATGATAACTTAGCAGCTTTTACATTATCTTTGTATTCTTAGTTGTCATTGTGATCTTGAGTACCCTTTACTACTTAGCATTATCAGTTCAATAGAGGAATCAATACTACTTAGTATCTGATTCTCTGAGCTGTACACATTATGTAGACTACGGGAAAACGAGTAGTCACAATTTGGCGCTAGAAGGTTTTGGTCACCAGCTTGAGTTTTTATATTCGGTCATTTATTTTACTTATGCATCTTCTTTAAACGAAGAGATCTGAGCTCAACAACGATGAATATCACTTTGTAGTGATGGGTTCGTCCGTTGTTTTCGCAAGTTCTTTGAGTTCATAGCCTCTAAAGACTAGCAATCTCACGGATCTACACAACTTTTCAGAAAGAAAAACAAAAAACTACTCACAAAACGCTAAAACTTTTGTTTTGTACTAAAATAGCCTTTTCCGACAAAGCATCCTTTAGATATGAGTACCTCAGACTGCAGAGGAATCTCAGTAAAAGTTTAAGGAAAAAAGATCTTCTAAAGCATTTAATAACCCTGTTTTTTGGGAAGATCTGACACCCTTTTTTGGTTTTCAACGTTTAAGGTTGTTTCTTCCAAGGGTGTCATAAAAATTTAATACCCGTCTTTCCAAATGTCATTTTAGTCCTTTTTCTAAAAAAGCTGCTTAGACGTCTTCTGTGTCAGAACATTAATTGATACTTTTGACGAAGGCACCCAAGTAGCATATTTTTGTCATTTTTTCTGTGACTACAGGATAGAAAAAACCGAAGGCATGCAGAAACCAAGTGATGTACCAACAAGCTCACGACCAGCAGTCACACGAGGAAGATCTCAAAAGCCATCTCAAGCAAATCAACGAGCGGAAGCAGAGGACGGGCAAAGTGAAATAGCACGGAGGACGATTGCTAACAAACCACCTATTCCTGCTGAAGGGATGGGGCAAACATTGGGAGCTCAACCACTTTACGACATGCCGTTACCAGAGCATCCCAATATCACGCAGCCACCTGCGGCCAACGCAGGGTTACCCAGAACCTTAGTTCCTACAGGACGAGGGTTGGGAAACCTAACTCCAATCCAGATAGATCTGGACGCACCGATCATAGAAGAAGGAATGGATGACTATGAGGATCCGGCCGACATCACTCCTCAGGGTGGTGGAATCCACAACGAAGAATAAATAGCAGTACAAGTAGCATCTTTGCTACTACGAAACAAGGAGCATGAGGATGCAATACACGTGATGGCTCAGGAAAAACAGAACCTGAAGTACATGCTAGACGTGCAAATCGAAGGTTCCCAAACTCACCCTCCGCTAAAGAGGCGTGAAAACGGAGCTATCTCAGGAAGACGAAGGGTGGATCTCAACCCACCAAAGGCTAACCCAGCAGGGGGAGCCAGAAGAACACGCCGTGATCCAGATGAGACGGATCCAACATACAAGCCCTCTCAGTCCTACTACAATGAGAAATTTTTCATAGATGCTCACAACGTGAGCATGGTTATGGAGCAAATGGAAAAAATGTGAAAGGAGATGCAAGGACTAAAAACAGGCCACACAGGCGCAAGACTAGAAGAGGTACTACAAGAAACGACAACATCTCTGTTGTCTTTTCGCATTTTGAGGGAACCCATCCCTCCGAAATGCCATGTGCCTACATTTCAAGCATACAACGGTACATCCGATCCCGCAGCCCACCTACGGTACTACACTCGTGTCCTTGCCCATTGGGAAAGAGATGAGGTAGTACTTTGCAGGTACTTCCCGACAAGCTTGACGGGATCAGCATTGGCATGGTATGACAATTTACCAGCAAACTCAATTGACTCCTTTGAGAAATTATCTACGGTGTTCTTGGAGACATACATGTACAACAAGTCAACAAAGGCATGGTTAGATAGGCTATTTGCATTAGCTATCGGACCCCAGGAGACACTGATGCAATACACATACAGGTGGCAAAAAACATGTCAAGCAATAAGGAAAGTCAATCCAGAAATTAACATTAATTGTTATAAGTATGGGCTTGACAGAACCTCAGCCATATTCGTGGAGCTTCACAACCGAGCCCTTTATTCCGAAGGAGAACTCAGGGTTGTCCAAGACCGCTACATCAGACTCGAAGAAATCCAGAAGGACAACCCCAGGGTACAAGCAAAGACAACAACAGGTCCGCAACGAACCAACTCTCTGGAACCAATTCCGGAGATACCTAAGAGGCAAAACGAGACCGGGGGCAGAACCAGCTCTCGAGACAAAATATCAAAATACGGAGATGGCAAAGGTAGAGGAAAATGAAGAGACGAGTACGTAGATAATATCTACACAAAGCTAAACACCACATTCTCCCACATACTAAGCAAAGAAGGAGCACAACTAGGCTTTCCCTACCCTAACACCAGGGGAAAGCAACCAGATAAAACAAAGGAGGCTAAGGAATATTGCGAATACCACCAGTACTACGGGCATACAACTGATACATGCTATCACCTAAGGAACACGATCCAGAGATTCATAGACGAAGGCAAGTTCATGGAGTACGTGCAGATGCAACCAGCGGATACTGAGGTAGCCCCCAAGAAAAGGGTAGAACTACCTCAGGACGACAAATAAATCAACATGATTACCTTCTCCAGTGGAGGTCAGGAGGAGCTACTCGAAGACATCCTCGAGTTAGCTCGAAACAGGAGAAAGCGAGAAGCCCACAAAGTGTTTAAACTAAGCGGACCACCTGCTATCACTTGGGAAGAATGGATGTCCACGCCATTAACATTCTCAACAAAAGACGTCAATCAGGAGGTCGAGATGCACAATGATCCACTTATGATCATTCTTCCAATACATTGATGGAACGTCACGAAGGTCCTCGTTGACGGGGACAGCTCGTTAAATGTATTGTTTTACGAAACCTACCTACGCATGGGTTTGACAGTGGAGCAGATGGACTTTTCCACTTGCACAATATACGCTTTCAATGGAGCAGTCTCTAGACCAAAAGGAGAAATCGTCTTGCAGGTACGTGCAGGACCCTTAGTAACAAATACAAGGTTCTGTGTGGTGGAAGCACCTTAGGCCTACAATGTAATCATGGGAAGGTTATGGGTCCATAGATTACAAGGAACATCTTCGACATATCATTAATACCTTCGATTCCCTATACCCATGGGTGAAATGGAAATCAAGGGTGACCAGCAAGACGCAAGGCTATGCAATCTAGCAGAGGTTAGACTCAACAAAGAAAGAGCTTCTGCCCAGCAGCACGAAAGAAAAAGACGAAAGGCAAACACTAAAGAAGTAAAGGACGGAGCCTTCTCAGTACCCGAAGCCACCGCAGCTCCGGAGACAAGCACATCTGCCACTCCAGGGGCTAACGTCTCTGCCAAATGACAATATAGAAAAGCACTCCTCAACGTCCTCAGAAACAAACCTTCTCACCGGTGGAACCAACAAAGAAAATCAACATCGGAACGGAGGTGGAACCAAAGATGGTCAATACCGGAACTTTACTTGAATAGGAAGAGAAGATGCAACTACAAAGGCTATTAAGGGACTACGCAGATGTCTTTGCGTGGTCAATGGAAGACATGCCTAGAATTGACTCGAATTTGGTCTCCCACCACCTTCGGCTCAAACCATAAATACCACCATTTAAGTAGCGCATCCGTAAGGTGGCAGACATCTACCATGAAGCGGTAGAAAAGGAGTTACAAAATCTACTAACTGCAGGATTCATACGATAAGTCAAGTATCCCACATGGATATCCAACATGGTGATCGTACCTAAGAAGAACGGAGGTGTACGCATTTGCATCGACTTTAGCAATCTCAACAAAGCCTGCCCCAAAGACAGCTACCCGCTGCCAAACATTGACCAACTAGTCAATGCAACTGAAGGTCACCAGAGGCTATCCTTCATGGATGGATACTCGGGTTACAACCAAATCGCCCTTGCAGAAGAAGACCAGAGCATACTGCGTTCTTTATCCCCCGAGGCTTGTATTGCTATACAAGGATACCTTTTGAATTAAGAATGCGGGGGCAACATACCAGCGATTGGTAGAAAAAATATTTAAACCATGGATAGGCAGGATACTGGAGGTCTACGTGGACGATATGCTTGTCAAGAGAAAAGAAGCGAAACACCATCTATCAGACCTAAGGAAAATATTCGAAGCCATGAGAAGTTTTCACATGAAGGTAAACCCGGAGAAATGCACGTTCGGGATAACCTCAGGAAAATTCCTAGGATACTTGGTAACTAAGCAAGGAATAGAAGTGGATCCCGAAAGGGTCCGAGCAATAATGGAAATGCCATCTCCACAGAAAATAAAAGGAATACAAAAGCTAAATGGAATCTTAGCTTCCATGGGAAGATTCATAGCAAGATCGTCAGACAAGTGCAAATCATTTTTTGATACACTAAGGAAGGAAAGCATGTTCATGTGTACAACGGAGTGCGACCAAGCCTTCCAAAAAATCCAGGAATATTTGACTTTGCTACCTATCCTACGGAAGCCGGAGCCAGGTGAAATTCTCACCTTGTACTTAGCAGCAACAAGCTACGCTGTGAGCGCAGTATTAGTACGAGACCAAGGACAAGGAGAGAATCCCATATACTACATCAGCAAAACACTCAGTTCAACGGAGCGTAATTATACCAAGGCGGAGCAGCTCATATATTCCTTAGTAGTGGTCACACAGAAACTAAGGATATATTTCGACGCACATACCATCCGATTCTTCACAAAGGCTCAAATAAGTCAAATCCTCGACATCACTGAGATAATTGGAAGGGTGGCAAAATGGAATTCCATGGTCAAACAGTTCCACATAATCTTCGAAACTAGGAAGGATAAGAAATCACAAACCTTAGCAGACTTCCTAGCGGACCTACCTCTCAACGACGAAGCGGAGATAGATGACATCCCAGGAATGGAGGAAGACAAGCAAGAACCAGAAGACCTCTTGGAACCTCAGAATTCACGAAGATGGGAGATATTCGTAGATGGCTCCTCCAATGGAGAAGGCGCAGGCATAGGGATTATAATAACAACCCCTATCGGAGACCGACTCATCTATGCGTTCAGGTTAGAATTCGAACAATACACTAATAACATCATAGAATACGAGGCGGTCATACATGGTCTACGCTTGGCACGGGATCTAGTCTTGTCAGATGTTCGTTTGACTAGTAGTCATTAGACAAATCGACCTCAAATATCAAACTTTGGATCCGGTATTATCTTCGTACCTAAACCTAGCACAGGAGCATGCGTCAAAAATTAACAACATTACATTCAGACATGTCTGTCGAAAAGATAACAGACATGCAGATGCCTTAGCATTCATATCATCGATGCTAAGGGACAGAAATACCACCTCCATGAAAATTGGAAGGGTATATGAGCCTTCTACAGAAGGACCAATCTCAGGAGTCGAGGAGGCTATGGTTGTTCAAACTCGATCCATGAGAGAAGCTGAAAAAGGAAAAGAGGACGAAGAAGAGCCAGATAACGAAGTCGAAGGATGACAAAGATCAACCTATGTCGGACGAAGACAACGAAGACATCGAGGACGAAGCGGAAGATGATCGGAGGATTCCAATTCACCAATACCTTTACAAAGGTACGTTACCAGCAGATGTCAAGGAAGCTCGGAAGATCGAATCGAAAGCAACAATATACAGCCTGCGTGATGGCATACTGTATGGAAGGTCATTTCTAGGACCCTTGATGCGATGCCTCTCTTGAGATGAGGGTAGAAGGATACTCCATGATATACACAACAGAGATGCCGGCAATCACAGCGGAAGAAGGTCCTTGGCAGTCAAAGACAGAATGCAAGGATATTACTGGCTAAGCATGGACGAAGATTCAAAAAACGTGTCTAAGCGTTGTGATGGATGCCAACGCTTTTCCAGGAAAATTAAAGCACTAGCAACAAAACTCAAATCAGTCATCAGCTCTTAGCCATTTGTCAAGTGGGGGGTTGATATCGTCGGACCCTTGATAGAGGGAACCTCGAAGAGAAGATACCTTATTGTGGCTACGGATTACTTCACCAAGTGGGTGGAAGCAAAGGCTTTGGAAAGGATTAGAGACACAAATGTCTTTAAATTATTGTTTTAACAAATCATATGCAGGTTCGGGATACCAGCCGCCATAGTCTCTGACAATGGCAAGCAGTTGCAAGGAAAGAGCATAAATATGTTCTTCGATACTTTCAACATTTAGAAAAACAAGTCCACTCCTATATACCCTAAGATAAATGGACAAGCAGAGGCGACTAACAAGACAATAACGATGAACTTGAAAAAAAAGCTAGGAGCATACAAGAAAAGATGGTGCGAACAACTGCACAATGTCCTGTGGGCCTGCCGAACTACAAGAAGAGCGGCCACGGGAGAAACTCCATTCCTGCTAACCTACGGAGCCGAAGCTGTCATCCCAACAAGATAATTGTGACTACTCGTTTTCCCGTAGTCTACGTAATGTGTACAGCTCGGAGGATCTGATACTATAAAGTATTGATACCTCTGTTTAACTGATAATTCTAAGTAATAAATGACATCTAAGATCACAATAATAACGAATAACATAGATATAAGTAAAAGATTCTAAGTTATCATGAGACATAAGATATAACGTGGTTCGAAATTTGTCTACGTCCACGGGGTAATGAGTGATTGTATTGTATTGTATTAAGTTTGTAGTGGTTACAAAGATCTTAAATGCTTCCCGAAGTAATAGAGAGAACTCTAGTAAGAGTAAATACTTAAGTTCTAAACATTAAAGAGGTATAAGCTTAAGACTAGATCTTCTCTCCTAGAAATTGAATGCCTCTAGTTTGTTGGTGAGACTCGGTATTTATAGCCCCTTCTGCTCCTGGTATATCTTTGCTGCCTCTGGGTCCATCGTTCGCTGATATACCTTTAGTACCAGTGGTACCTTCTTCCACCACGCACTTCTCCAGTCGTATCTTGCCACCTCAGCTGGCCCACGTTCCTTCAGGAACTACCCAACCTTAGTATAGGTTGTACCTTCGTTCACTGCCAGCTTCCGCCAATAAGGTTCTGCCACGCCTTCTCTCTCCACGTGCCTTGATTCATGCGTGTAGATAAGATATTAGAGCATTTAATGCTGATTGGATGCGTCATCTACCTCTGTCCTCTTGCCAGCTGACCCTATGTAGACTAGACTTTTTCCTTCTTTATCTTGGTCGTTCACGTCCACTTTCTTGGGATGAGATAAAGTAGATCTGTGGAGGTATCCCTTGTTACTCAGGCTTCTCTGTTTAGCGAAGGCTACACAATTAGGTATATATGCGTCCACTAAGATCGTGACACGTGCTCCACAAAATATTGGTATTCACAGTTTGCCCATTTTCTTTCATCTTCTACCGTTTGGTAGAAATGGAAGAAAACTTCCGTTACACCGCCAATTTTGCACGTACCGATTGGGTGGTCCTTACATGCAATAACTTCCCCTTTAATTTCGGGATATCCAATTTTTTGGATTTTCCAGCCGCCTATAAGAAGAGAACAAAGAGAAGGGAATTTCATTAACTCCCTTTCTTTTACTTCTTCGAACTGTCGCCTTCTATCTCTTTCATCGAGATTTTATTTTTCTGCTAACTGTTCTTCTTTTTCCTTCGATTCTCCGCATACTTTGGCTCCACTGCGTTGATCGTACAAGTAAGTGTTACTCGTCTTTGGTCTTGATTTCCTCCATGTTTGCCTCTGTTGCATCGCTGTTGGAATAGGAGATTCATTGATGTTTACTTCTTGTGCTTGCATGTAAAAATCCTTGCCTTTTTTCACTTGTTTATGTCGTATGGGAACTTGGGTTTTGTTCCATTTTGATTTCTGATAATGGTTTCGGCATGATAGCTTCTCGCCTGTAACTTTGATCATGCGATCAAAGGTTTTTTCTTTTGCACCGTGACATGTTCAAACTGGTCCTTTTGGTTGGTTTATAGAAAACCCATGCCCAAAGTTTCCAGTTTCTGCCCCTGATTTTCTTTTGAATGCACTGTAAGTTTTCGGCCGCCATTGTTGATGAAGAAGTTCTGCCTGGTGGTTTCAGGTACAATGAGTCTTCCAAAGAAACCTACGCGGAAGGGGTCGAAGGTGTCTTCGTCGACTGATCCTCCTCCGCGAATGGATCATCCTGATGCTACGCCATCTCCTCCTCCTGAGGATCCTGAGGTGCCTGCGGGAGCTGATATGGCTACGGATGTTGAGGAGGATACAAAGCCTGAGGCTGAAGAGTTTTCCATTGAGGATCTTCCATCTCCTCCTCCTCATTATGAACTGCAAAGGATGACGCTTCGCGACAAGGATAGCTATTCCCATCTATCTTTACCTGAGATTGCTAAGTCATTTCGTCTTCACAAGTTTGAGATTTTCTTCGTCAATGGTCCCGATGTTCTCAGCGAGTCTCTCATTCGAGATTTTCCTTATGATGAGAACCATCTTTTGATTAGCGTTGGCCAACTGGCCGCAGGTATGCTTCTTCCTCTATATAGTAGAAAGGATCCTTTCTATTACGACGTCTTGTCCACTAGAGATGACTCGGCGAATAAGACCCAAATCCGAGGAGTTTACCAGTATACTGGTAATTATTGGCGTGCTCTCCGTGAAAGCTGGTATCGTAGCAAGGGAAAGACCACTTTGAAGTCCTATGACCCCTTTGCTGAATGAAGGTCTAAGCAGGAGGATTATACCCCTGCCAACTTCAATGCCACATATGCTGATGCAATTCAGAAAAGTAATCTTCTTCCTTGGAGTGTTGGTCCTCGTCGCATCCATGTTACCGCTAGGCAACTTAGAGAAGGCAACAACCTTCGCTTGCTTGAGGAGATTGATAAGACTGGTTTGACTACCATACCTTATTCCGCTAGGCTGCCTTTGCCAAAGGATGACCGCATCCGTCTAGATCATGATGATCGTTGGGATCATACTCCTCTTCGTGTAGTTGGTCCTTGGGATTATGGTTTTACCACTGAGGATCCTTTAGTTCCTCGTTCAGCTCGTTCTTTGCCTGAGAAGTATGACGGATATCAACCTTGGATTTTTAATCATGCTTCTTCTCATGAGGTACCTTTGCTGTTTAAATATCTTCATCTACTAAGATGCCTTTATTAACTTTAATATCTTCGTTTTGATGGTTTTCTTTTGCAGTCTGCCCCTGCTTCTTCTGCTGGGACCGCTCCAGGCTCTGCTGGTAATTCTGTGGCCACAAGGACTAGGAAGAGGAAGGCTTTGGTTGAAACGCCTGCGGAGGTAAGGATCATACCTTTGTGCTCGTATAATCCTTAGCACCTTGCCCTTGATCCTTAGCTTACGTGTGTGTTTCTATGTAGTCTTCTCAGCGGAAGGGTAAATTGAAGACCGTAATGATTTTGATGCTTTGGATGACGATCCTAAGGCCGCTGTTGAGGGACCTGTTGATGAAGATATGGAGGACATCGAGGATACTGGTTTTAGTCCTCATTTGTATGACATTTAGGAGGATTTTGCCAAGGATAACCCTAGCCCAGTCTGAGCTGCTTCTGTTGAGGGTGAGAACCTTCTCGTTGGTTTCGGTCCTCAGTTGGTCGAACCTGTTAGTGTTCAAGATCCTGCACCTACGTTGTCTTTGAAGATGCCTTCGTTTTCTGCTCCTAGCAAGGATTTTCCCACTGTTTCTGCTGCTACTGGAGCTGCTGTTGTATCTTCCAAGAGCTTACCTTCGTCTCCTGCTACCTCTTTTCAGTCTAGCGGTTCGTCTGCTAAGGTTGTTGCCCCTTCGGCTAGGGCTGGTAGCTCAGATTCTCAGCAGAAGAATAAGGTTGTGATTTCACTAGCCAACTTCTCCTTCAATGCTGCTCCTTCCTCGCTAGAGAGTGCTCAGTCTGTTTCTACTGCCCCCTTTAGTAAAGCTGTTGGACCTCCACCTTTGTCACCAGATTGGACCGTACTGGGTAATCTTCCTTCTGTTGGTGACATGGATTTGGGCGGCTCTCAAGCTCCTCCCTCTGTTCCTAGCTCTTCCACCATGCCATCCCTTCGTCGTGGTGAGTGCTAAGATGGCTTGCCCCTCGCTCGTGTGCAAACAAACGAGGATGCAGTTGTTGAACCTAACCAGGGTCGGTTACCGGAGAGTTTGAGCTTAGGTAGTTATGATGATGGTATTCTTGAGGCCATCCTGCGGGATTCCAAGGGTCCCTTTTCTGTAGGAGTTGATCACCATCATCTTGGCAGTTCTTTTGAGATAGCTTCGCAGCTTGACGTGCTGTCTGCCCAAACCGTGCTGCCAAGGACTTGTTCTTTGACCCTGATTGCCACCGCTCCAGTCAGAGCTTCGGTGAGATCCTCAGGGGTAGCATTCAAGAGATGGAGGATTTCATGGATACCTACGCCAACTTCCTCCCTCGCCTTTCAGCGTTTTCATTAAGCGATTCTTACCTTGTTTTCTTTCTTCTTGATTTAATATTTCGTCTGCCCTCATATTGCTTTGTTTGTATCTTTGTAAGCAGATCGATCTCGGTTATACCTTATTCAAGTTTTATAAGGCTAAGTGCACTCATTTGTGTGCTCTGTTGGAGCGTGCTCGCCAAGAATATGCCCTTGTTGTCGCTCAACAGCCTTCGTCTAGTGATGCCGCTTCTGCTGATAAGATATCTTCGTTGGAGGATGATCTGAGGAAGACTCAGAGATCTCTGGAGGTTTGTTTATTGTCTCTTGAGAGAGATAACAACGCTTCCAAGGTTGCCGAGGATGGTCATAAAGCTGTAGATACTGCCTTGGCCACTGAGTCTTCTAAAGTCATAGGTTCGTTTCTCCTTCTCCTTAGCTTCTTCTTTACTTTCTGGTTTCATAGCCCTAAGTCAACCTTCGTCTGCCAGCCGACAGCTCTAGTGAACTTAGGCGTCTACGGGATCAAGTGACCAAGTTAATCTCCGACGTTTGGTATTATCAAAAGAAGTCTGATAGGCTAATGAACGTAACTGTTCATAATGAGGCCCAACTTTCCATTGAGTCTGCCCATAATGCAGATTTAGTAAAGCAGATGGCTTTGCTCCGTAAGGAATGTGACGAGGCTCTTTGTTGGAAGGAGAGTCTCATTTTAAAGCAAAAGGAGGATATTGCCCTAGTTGAGAACCGCCTTTCTGCTCAAGAAGTTATCCGCAAGAAGTATCATGCCGATTTTGAAGATGCTTGTGCTTCCTTAGGTAAGGTTATTGCGGAGCATAATGTTTTGACTTATGAGGTCTGTTCCCTTAAGAACAAACTTATCGAAGCCATCTCCATGCCTTATTCCATGTCTCATGCATCCTTAGTAAAAAGGTTTGAAGAATTAGAGAATGTGTACCAAGCTTTGTCCTCTGAGAATGCTTCACTCCGGATAGATGTTGATGATCTTCGGACGGAAAAGGATACCCTTGTGGAAGACCTTGAAGCTGCTGAGGTGGACCTAGATGAGGCTCAACATAGTTTAGAAGAGTCCCTTAGCCATGCCGTAGGTAGCTTAGAACAATTATTTTTCCGTAGCATCCTTTGTATCTTTAGCTCCTTGTTCTTATTGCTGATACCCTTTGTGTCTGCAGGCCTCCAAGAGCAGTTGGTGAGTGCTAACGCCAATATTAACCTCCTTGAGGGCAAGATATCTCAGCTGGAGATATCTCTCCAGTTTGATGCTGCTGCTAAGTTTAAAGCTGAGGCGCTTCAGCAAGCTAATGATCATCTTAGCGCTCAGATTAGGGAGCTTCGTCAGAAATCGGCTTCAGACCTAGCGGTGCAAGCTTCCCAAATGGAGGCGCAGTTCAAGCGTTCTGCCATTGACTATATTAACAATGCTTTTGCGGAGGCTGAGATCCAAGCTGAGGGTGTTGTCTTCCCTCGCCTTCCTTACCCATGATTGTGCTATGCTGGCCTTGTTTTCGACTTAACTCCTTTGTTGTATTATGCCCCCAGCTGAGGAGCCTTTGTTGTCTCCTTTCCTTGAAACAATGCTTCGTTATTTCTGAACCTTCGTCATCTGCAACTTTGAGATGTGTTAGTTTTATTTTGGTAGTACTTATTTTAGTACCTTTATATATATATATATATATATATATAGACGTATTATGTCTAATTGTTTTGCACATTCGAGTCATCATAAGGTGCTAAGGTGTTTTTATCCTTTGGTGGAATGTTCATCATCCTACCCAAGTATCCTTTGGCCAGAAGGTACCGTGGTGGCGAGGGTTCCTACGTGGGTAATAATTTTCCTGTAACCCTACGCGTTCAGCGCGATGGCTGCTTTACTTCGACAAGGTATCTCTCTTTGTGGGATATATTGCTTATTATTTGCCTTTTAGTGGGATTCATTTTCCCTTAGGATCCGAGGTTGACATATGCGCAGTTATGCCGTGCCTTGCCTCATCGTCAATTCTGACGGAGGGTGTCTATTCTAACCCAATTTGTATTTGATCAATCATGCACTTTTTCTTAGCAAAAAGTTTCTTTCATTGATTAGTTAGGTTTGTAGTACCTTTGATCAGGGATAGAACATAGTGGGCCATTGCCCTTTCCCTTCTTCTCCTGAGTGATAACCTTTCTCTTAAGGGTAGTACTTTTTAGGTACATCGCATTCCATGGGTGTTGCAATATTTCTCCTTTGAGATTCCTTAGGTAATATGAACCCTTTCCGGCTTATCGTATATAATGTAGGGTCCGTCCCATGTCGGAGACAACTTTCCCCACTCTTTCTTCCTTTGATATGGTGGTATTTGGCGTAGTACGTATTCCTCCACCACAAAGTTTCTAGGAATTACCCGTTTGTTGTATTCACGAGCCAGCCTTCGTTGGTATTTCACCATCCTTTGCAAAGCTACTTCCCGCCTTTCTTCGAGGTCATCTAGCTTCTCTAGCATGAGGTATGTTGTTAGATTCTTTTCCCATGCCTCTGTCTTGGTTGTTGGCAGCAATATCTCCGTTGGAATGACTGCTTCGGCTCCGTAAGTTAGCAAAAACGGAGTTTCTCCCGTGGTTTCCCTTCTTGTGGTGCGGTAGGCCCATAAGAAATTGTGTAGCTGTTCGCACCATCTTTTCTTGTATGCCCCCATATTCTTCTTTAGGTTCATTGCTATCGTCTTATTGGTGGCCTCCGCTTGTCCATTGCTCTTAGGATATATCGGAGTAGACTTGTTTTTCTGAATGTTGAAGGCGTTAAAGAGCATGTCTATGTTCTTCCCTTCCAACTGTTTGCCATTGTCGGAGACTATGGCCACTGGTATTTCTAACCTACGGATGATTTGCTCAAACAAGAATTTAAAGACATCCGTGTCTCTGATTCTTGCCAAATCCCTTGCTTCCACCCATTTGGTGAAGTAATCCGTAGCTACGATGAGATATCTTGTTTTTGATATCCCCTCTATCAAGGGTACAATAATGTCAACTCCCCATTTGGCAAATGGCCATGGACTGATGACCGAGTTAAGATCTGTCGCTGGTGCTTTAATATTCCTGACGCAGCGTTGGCATCTTTCACAACGCCTAGCTACGTTCTTTGCGTCTTCGTCCATTCTTAGCTAATAATATCCTTGCATTTTGGCTTTGATTTCCAAGGATATTCTTCCGCTATGATTTCCAGCTTCTCCGCTGTGTATATCATGCAGTATTCTTTTACCTTTGGTTTGTGAGAGACATCGCATCAAAGGTCCAAGAAATGACCTTCTATACAGTATTCCGTCTCGTAGGTTGTACACTGTTGCCTTTGATTCGAGTTTTCTGGCTTCTTTGACGTCTGCTGGTAGGGTACCTTTATCAAGGTACTGGTGAATTGGAATTCTCCAATCATTTTCGGCTTCGTCCTCATCACTTCCTTCTGACATGGGTTGATCTTTATCAGATTCATCGGCTTCGTTGTCAGGTTCTTCAATTCCTTCAACTTCTTTTTCTTTTTCTGCTTCCCTCATGGCCCTGATCTGGATGGCTAAGGCTTCTTCGGGGGCGGAGGCTAGTCCGTCTATCGAAGGATCATAAATCCTCCCAATTTGGACTGAGTTTGTATTCATGTCTTTCAACATTGATGATATGAATGCTAAGGCATCTGCGTGCCTGTTGTCCTTTCGGCAGACATGTCTGAACGTGACTTTGTTGATCTTTGCCGCATGCTCCTGCGTTAGCTTTGGGTACGAAGACAATATCGGATCTAAGGTTTGATATTTGAGCTCTATTTGTCTAATGACCAATTGTGGGTCACTGGTCAAACGAACATCTGACAAGACCAGCTCCTATGCCAAGCGTAGGCCGTGTATGACTGCCTCATACTCCGTGATGTTGTTAGTGTATTGCTCGAATTCTAACCTGAATGCATAGATGAGTCGGTCTCCGGTAGGGGTTGTTATCACAATCCCTATTCCTGCGCCTTCTCCGTTTGAGGAGCCATCTACGAATATCTCCCACCTTTGTGAGTTCTGCAGTTCTAAGAGGTCTTCGGGTTCCGTATTTTCTTCTTCCATCCCTGGGATATCGTCTATCTCTTCTTCGTCGTTCAGAGGTAGGTACGCCAAAAAGTCCGCCAGAATTTGTGATTTCTCCGCCTTCCTGGTTTCAAAGATTATATGAAACTGTTTGATCATGGCATTCCATTTTGCCACTCTTCCAATCTTCTCCGTGATGTCGAGGATTTGACTTATTTGGGCCTTCGTGAAAACTCGGATGATGTGTGCATCGAAGTATATCCTTAGCTTCTGTGTTGCCACTATTAAGGCATATATATGAGTTGTTCCACCTTTGTTTAGTTTCGCTCCGCTGCACTGAGTGTCTTGCTGATATAGTATACGGGCTTTTCTCCTTTCCCTTGGTCTCTTACAAATACTGCGCTCACAGCGTAGCTTGTTGCCGCTAGGTACAAGGTGAGTATTTCACCTGGCTCCGGCTTCTGCAAGATGGGTACTGATACTAAGTACTCTTTGATCTTGCGAAAAGCTTGTTCGCACTCTTCGGTCCATGTGAACCTGCTTCCTTTCCTTAGTGTGTCAAAAAATGATTTGCATTTATCTGATGATCTTGATATGAATCTTCCCATGGAAGCTAAAATTCCATTCATCTTTTGAACTCCTTTTAGGGTTTGCGGAGATGGCATCTCCATTATTGCTCTGACCCTTTCAGGGTCTACTTCGATTCCTCGCTTGGTGACCAAGTAACCCAAGAATTTTCCTGAGGTAACTCCGAACGTACATTTTTCCGGGTTCACCTTCATGTGGTAGCTCCTCATGGCTTCAAATATCTCCCTTAGGTCCGAGAGATGGTTTTTTGCTTCTTTGCTATTGACGAGCATGTCGTCTATGTTGACCTACAGTATTTTTCCTATCCATGGCTTGAAGATTTTGTCTACTAATCGTTGGTATGTTTCCCCCGCGTTCTTTAGTCCAAAAGGCATCCTTGTATAGCAATACATGCCTCGTGGGGTAAAGAACGCAATATGCTCCTGATCTTCTTCGGCAAGTGCTATCTGGTTATAGCCTGAATATCCATCCATGAAGGATAGTCTTTGGTGACCTTCGGTTGCGTTGACCAGTTGGTCAATATTTGGCAGTGGGTAACTGTCTTTGGGGAACGCTTTGTTAAGATTGCTGAAATCTATACAGATGTGTACACCTCCGTTCTTCTTTGGAACAATGACCATGTTGGATATCCATGTGTGATATTTGACTTCTCGTATGAATCCAGCTTTAAGTAGATTTTGCAATTCCTTTTCTACCCCTTCATGGTAGATGTCCGCCACCTTACGTATGCGTTTCTTCAAAGGTGGTATCTCCGGTTTGAGCCGAAGGTGGTGTGAGACCAAATTCGGATCGATTCCTGGCATGTCCTCCATTGACCATGCAAAGATATCTGCATAGTTTTTTAGTAGCCTTTGTATTTTCACTTCCTCTTCTTCTTCAAGTAAAGTCCCGATGTTTAACACCTTTGGTTCTGCCTCCGTTCCGATGTTGACTTGCTTTGTTGGTTCTATCGGTGAGCAGAATGGAGAAGTGCTTTTCTGTGGCGGAGGTGCTTGTCTCCGGTGCTGAGACGGCTTTGGGTGCTGAGGGGGCTACGTTCTGCACTTCCTTGGTATTTGCCTTGTGTCTCTTTCTTTCATGCTGTTGAGCAGCCTTTCTTTCTTCGTTGAGCCTGATTTCCGCTAAGTTGCATAGCCTTGCGTCTTGCTGGTCGCCTTTGATTTCCATTTCACCCATGGGTGTAGGAAAACGTAGGTATTGGTGATACGTCAAAGCTATGCCTCGTAATCTATGGACCCATAGCCTTCCCATGATTACATTGTAGGGCGAAGGTGCGTCGACTACACAGAAGCGTGTATTGGTTACTAAGGGTCATGCGTTTACCTGCAAGACGATTTCTCCCTTTGGCCTAGAGACTGCTCCGTTAAAACCATATATAGTGCAAGTGGAAGAATCCATTTGCTCTGCTGTCAAACCCATGCGTAGGTAGGGTTCGTAAAATAACACATTTAACGAACTACCCCCATCTACGAGGACCTTCGTAACATTCCATCCATGTATTGGAAGAGTGATCACTAGTGGATCGTTGTGCATTTCAACCTCCTGGTTGACGTCCTTTGTTGAGAAGGTTAATGGCGTGGCCATCCATTCCTCCCAAGTGATAGTGGGTGGTCCACTTAGCTTGAACACTTCATGGGATTCAATCTTCTTTCTATTTCGAGCTAACTCGAGTATGTCTTCGAGTACTTCGTCTTGCCTTCCCCTAGAGAAAGTGATAATGTTGATGTATTTGCCATCTTGAGGTAGTTCTACCCTTTTCTTCGGATTCTCCTCAGTCTCTGCTGGCTGGGGTAGTACATACTCCATGAATTTACCTTTGTCAATGAATCTTATTGCGTAGATGGTAGCATGCATCGGTGGGATGGTCGTAGTACTGGTGGTACGCATAGTACTCCTTAGATTCCTTCGTCTTTTCTGGCTGCTTTCCCTTAGTATTAGGGTAAGGGAAGCATGGCTTTGCTCCCTCCTTGCTTAAGATGTGAGAGAAATTTGTATTCAACTTTGTGTAAACTTTATCTGTAAATTCTTCTCTTACTTTTCTTCCTTTTCCGTCTCCGTATTTGGATCGTTTGTCTCGAGAGCTGGTCCTGCCCCCGATTTCGCTTTGTCTCTTAGGCATCTCCGGAATTGGTTCCAGGGAGTTGGTTCGCTGTGGAGCTGTTGATGTCTTTACTTGTGCCCTGGGGTTGTCCTTCTGGATTTCTTCGAGCCTGATATAACGGTCTTGGAAAAACCTGAGCTCGCCTTCGGAATCGAGGGATCTGTTGTGAAGCTCCACGAAGATAGCTGAGGTTCTATCGAGCTCGTACTTATAACAGTTTATGCTAATCTCTGGATTGACTTTGCCGATTGCATGGCATGTCTTTTCCCACCTGTCTATGTACTACATGAGTGTCTCCCTGGGTCCGATTGCTAAAGCAAATAGCCTATCTAACCCTGCCTTTGTTGATTTGTTGTATATGTATGTCTCCAAGAACACCGTAGACAATTGCTCGAAGGAGTCAATGGAGTTTGCTGGTAAGTTGTCATCCAGGTTAGTGCTGATCCCGTTAAGCTTGCTGGGAAGTACCTGCAAAGTACCACTTCGTTTATTTCCCAATGGGCAAGGACATGAGTGTAATACCACAGATGGGCTGCGGGATCTGAGGTACCGTTGTATGCTTGGAACGTAGGTACCGGGAATTTCGGAGGGATTGTTTCCCTCAAAATACAAAAAGATAATGGTGATGTGGTTGCCTCTTATAGTACTTCTTCTAGTCTTACACCCGCGTGGCCAGTTTTTAGGCCTTGGGTCTCCTTCCGCATTTTCTCCATTTGCTCCATGACCATGCTCACATTGTGAGCATCTTTGGACAATGATTCGTCGTAGTAGCTTTGAGGGGACTTGTATGTTGAATCCGTCTCGTCTGGATCATGGTGCGCTTTCCTTGCTCCCTTAGGTGGATTCGTCTTTGGTGGGTTGAGATCCCCCCTTCGTCTTCCTGAGATAGCTCCGTTTTCACGCCTCTTTTGCGGAGGGTGAGTTTGGGAACCTTCGATTTGTATGTCTAGCATACCTTTGAGATTCTGGTTCTCTTGGGACATCTCGTGCATTGCATCTTCAGTTTCCTTTTTACGGAGTAACAAAGTTGCTATTTGTGCTGCCATTTGGTCTTCGTTGTGGGCTCCACCTCCCTGAGGAGTGTTGTCAGCTGGATCTTCAGAGTTTTACACTCCTTCCTCTACAATTGGCGCGTCTGGATCTACCGGAATGGGAGTTAGGTTTCCCAACCCTCGTCTCGTAAGGGCTAAGGTTCTGGGTAACCCTACGTTGGCCACATGTGGCTTTGTAATTATAGCGTGCTCCGGTAATGGCATGACGTGGATTGGTTGAGATCCCGATGTTTTCCCCATCCCTTCGGTAGGAATAGGTGATTTGTTAGCAACTGTTCGTCTTGCTATTTCGCTTTGTCCATCCTCCGCTTCATTCCTTTGGTTTGCTTGAGACGGCTTTTTGGATCTCCCTCTTGTGATAGTTGGGCGCGAGCTTGTTGGTACATCAACTGGTTTATGCATGTCTTCGACTTTGTTTATCCTGCGGTCACAGAAAAATCGAAAAGATCTGCTACTTGGGTACCTTCGTTAAAAGTAGCTATTAATGCTCTGACACAGAAGACTGTCAAGCAGATTTTTCAGAAAAATGACTGAAATAATATTTTTCACAGACGGATATTAAGTGCTTATGACACCCTTGGAAAGTGCAACCTTAAAACGTTAAAAATCAATGAAAAAGGGGTGTCAGATCTTGCGAAAAACAAGGTTACTAAATGCGTTAGAAGATCTTTTATCCTTAAAATTCGACTGAGATTCCTCTGTCAGTCAAAGGTTCTCAGATCTATAATATGCTCTGTTTAAGAAGGTCTATTTTAGTATAAAACAAATATTTTGGCGGATCTGTAATGAGGCACGTTTTTAGAGGCTATGAACTCCAAAACATACACAAATAATGGATGAACGAATCACTAGAGAGTGAGATTCATCGGTTAAACACAGATCCCTCCGTTTCAGAAGATGTATAAGTAAAATGTAAAACTGTGCCTGAACTCAGGTTCGGGAGAAAAGCACGGTGGGCGCCAAACTGTGACTACTCGTTTTCCCGTATTCTACGTAATGTGTATAGCTCAGAGTATCTGATACTATAAAGTATTGATACCTCTGTTGAACTGATAATGCTAAGTAATAAATGATATCTAAGATCATAATAATAACGAAGAACATAGATATAAGTAAAAGATTCTAAATTATCATGAGACACAACATATAACGTGGTTCGACATTTGTCTACGTCCACGGGGTAATGAGTGATTGTATTGTATTAAGTTTGTGGTGGTTACAAAGATCTTAAATGCTTCCCAAAGTAATAGAGAGAACTCAAGTAAGAGTAAATACTTAAGTTCCAAACATTAAAGAGGTATAAGCTTAAGACTAGATCTTCTCTCCTAGAAATTGAATGCCTCTAGTTTGTTGGTGAGACTCGGTATTTATAGCCCCTTCTGCTCCTGGTATATCTTTGCTGCCTCTGGGTCCATCGTCCGCTGATATACCTTTCCTACCAGTGGTACCTTCGTCCACCGCGCACTTCTCCAGTCGTATCTTGCCACCTCAGCTGGCCCACGTTCATTCGGGAACTACCCAACCTTAGTACAGGTTGTACCTTCGTTTACCGCCAGCTTCCACCAATAAGGTTCTGTCACGCCTTCTCTCTCCACGTGCCTTGATTCATGCATGTAGATAAGATATTAGATCATTTAATGCTGATCGGATGCGTCATCTACCTCTGTCCTCTTGCCAGCTGACCCTATATAGACTAGACTTTTTCCTTCTTTATCTTGGTCGTTCACGTCCACTTTCTTGGGATGAGATAAAGTAGATCTGCGGATGTATCCCTTGCTACTCAGGCTTCTCTGTTTAGCGAAGGCTACACAGTTAGGTATATATGTGTCCAATAAGATCGTGACACATGCTCCACAGAATATTGGTATTCACAATAATACTTCCCACAACAAAAACAAAGGCATGAGAGAAGAACCTAACAACGGACCTAATGTTAGGAAAGCTCGATTATCTTGAAGAAAGGCGGGAAGTGGTTTTTTAGAAGATGGTAAACTATCAACGAAGGCTAGCTCGCGAATACAACAAACGGGTCATCCCTAGAAACTTTGTGGTCGAAGAATACGTATTACGTCAGATACCACCATATCAAAGAAAGAAGGAGTGGGGAAAGCTAGCTTCGACGTGGGACGGGACCTACATCATACACGACATCGCTGGAAAAGGGTCATACTTCCTAAGGACCCTCAAAGGTGAAGTACTACAATAACGTTGGAATGCAATGTACCTAAAAAAAGTACTACCTGTAAGAGAATGGTGATCACTCAGGAGAAGAAGGGAACGGGCAATACCCCACCATGTTCTGTCCCTGATCAAAGGTATTATGAACCTTACTAATCAATGAAAGAAACTTTTTGCTAAGAGAAAGTCAATTTTTGATTGGGTACAAGTTGGGTTAGAATAGACACCCTCCGTTAGGATTGACGATGAGAAAATGCAAGACATAACTGCGCATATGTCAATACTCGGATCATCGGAGTGATAACTCCATTCATGCAATAAAAAAAGTAAGATATCCCCTATAGAGATACCTTGTTGAAGTAAAGCATCCTTCGCGTTGAACGTGTGGGGTTACAGGAAATCTATTGCCCACGTAGGAGCCCTCGCCACCACGGTACCTTCTGGCCAAAGGATACTTTGGTAGGACGATGAATGTTCCACCCAAGGTTAAACATAACTTAACACCTAGTGATGACTTGAACGTGCAAACATCTAGACAGAACATGTCTACAAACAAAATAGTCATGAAATAATATAGGTACAATAATAATGTTACCAAAATATGATTAACATGTCTTAAAAGTTGCAGATAGCAAAGATTCAAACCATCAGGAAACATTGTTTTAAATAAAAGAGACGACACAAAGGCCCCTCAGCTGGGGGAAACATACAACAAAGACAGTTAAGATAGACAGGATCAAGGATAAGGGAGACGAGGAAAGACCACACCCTCAGCTTGGAGCTCGGCCTGTGCAAAGGCATCATTAATATAATCAATGGCTGACTTCTCAAACTGCGCCTTCATCTGAGCAGACTGAGCCACCAAATCTGAAGCAGACTTTTGACAAAGCTCTGTCATCTGAGCAGTGAGATGATCGTTAGCTTGCTAGAGAGCCGCATCCTTGAACTTAGAAGCAGTATCAAACTGACGAGATATCTCCATAGAAGATATTTGGCCTTCAAGATGGTTGATCTTAGCATTTGCACCCACCAGCTGCTCCTGGAGACTTGCGAATACGAAGGATGTAAGGGCTAAGGGGAAACAACAAAAGATACAAAGGATGCTGCTGGAATATAAGGACCCTAGGATACCTCCTGCGTGGCTAAGAGATTCTTCTAAACTACACTGAGCATCAGCAAGATCCACCTCAGCGGCCTCAAGATCTTCCAAAAGGGTATCACGCTCAGTCCGGAGGTCATCAACATCTATCCGGAGCGAAGCATTCTCTGAGGGTAGAACTCGGTAAACATTTTTTAACTCTTCAACCTTCTTGATCAAAGATGCATGAGACATGGAAGATGATGCGGAGTCAGCCTCAATAAGTTTGTTCTTAAGAGAACAGACCTCAGAAGACAAGACGTTACGCTCTGCAGTAACCTTAGCTAAAGAGGCACATGCATTTTCGAAATCCGCATAGAACTTTTTGAGGATAATTTCTTGGGCTGAGAGGCGCCTCTCAACTAGGACAATATCCTCTTGCTTTAAAATGAGACTCTCCTTCCAATTAATGGCATCGTCACATTCTTTACGAAGCAAAGCCATCTGCTTCACTAAATCCGAGTTATGAGCAGATTCAAGGGAAAGTTGGGCTTCATTATGGACGGTTACGTTCATCAACCTATCAGACTTCTTTTGATAATACCAAACATCGGAGGATAACTTGGCTACTTGATCCCGGAGAAATCTAAGCTCACCAAAGCTACCAGCTGGAAGGCGGAGGTTGTCTCAGGACTATGCAACCAAACAAGAAAAACATCAAAGCTAAGGGAAAGAAGGAACTAACCTATGGCTTTGGAGGACTCAACAGCCAGAGCATAATCAGCAGCTTTGCTCCCGTCCTCAGCAACCTTAGCGGCATTATTAGCTCTCTCGAGTGCCATCAAACAAGCCTCCAACGATCTCTGAGTTTTCCTCAGATCATCCTCCAATGAAGATACCCTAGCAAGAGAAGCAGCATCACTGGACGAAGGTTGTTGTGTGCTAACAAGGGCATATTCTTGAAGAGCGCGCTCCAACAGAGCACTCAAGTGAGTACACTTAGCCCTATAGAACTTGAACAGGGTGCAACCAATATCTATTGGTTTGCAAAGATGCAAACAAAGGAGTGTAAGAATAAACAGAGAATCAAAACAAATTGTGAAGCGGTAAGTAGGAAATCACTTATTGAGAACGCTGAGAGACGGGGAAGGAAATCAGCGTAGGTGTCAATAAAAGCCTCAATCTCTTGGATGCTACCCCTGCGAATTTCGCCAATGCTATGGCAGGAGCGAAGGCAATCCGGGTCAAAGAATAGATCCTTAGCCGCACGATATTGAGCAGACAGCACATCCAACTACGAAGCTACTTCAAAGGAGATATCCAGATGATGAAGATCAACCTCAGCAGAAAAAGGACCCTTCCAGTCCCGCAGAATAGCTTCAAGAATGGCATCATCAGAACTATAAGGCTCAAGCTCTCAGGAAGCTTACCCTTGCTAGACTCAGAAATAACTCCATCAATCGCTTGAGAGTGAACATGGGGCACGACTACTGAGCCCTCATCACGACGAAGAGACGACATGGTGGATGAGCTGGGAACCGAAGAAAAATCTTGAGAACCATCTAAGTCCATATCACCAGCAGAAGGAAATTTCCCAGTACGGTCCAATCTGGTGACGAAGGCGGAGGTCCAACAACTTTGCTGACAGGGGCAGTAGAAACAGACTGAGCGATTCCTAACGAGGTTGGCATAACATTGAAGGAGAAGCTGCCCAGTGAAATCACAACCTTCTTCTTCGACTGAGAGTCTGAACTGCTAACCCTCACCACTGGGGTAAAAACCTTAGCAAACGAACCACTTGATTGAAGCGAATTAACAGAAGACGAAGGAAGACTCTTGGAAACTACAGCAACAGCCTCAATAGCAGCCGAGACAATAGGCAATGCTTTGCTAGGGGCAGAAAACGAAGGCTCCTTTGGAGACAAAGTAGGAGCTGGAGCTTGAACACTAACAGGGTTAACAAATGGAGCATTACTACCAGCCACGAGGTTCTCACCCTCCACTGAGCCAGCACGGATGGAGCTGGGGTTTCCCTTGGAAAAATCTTCCTCAATATCATCCAAATGAGGGCTGAGGCTAATATCCTCAATATCCTCCATATCTTCATCATCCTGCACCTCCTCACCAGCCTTGGGATCTTCATCCGATGCCTCAAGGTCAATAACAGCCTTCAACTTGCCCTTTCTCTTGGAGGACTGTGGAAAAACACATGCGCCAGCTAAGGATCAGGGGAAAGATACTAAGGGACTTACAAACACAAAGGTATGGAAATAATCCTTTCCTCCGCAGGTGTTAGCGTAGCTGTTTCAGCCGAAGCCTTTCTCTTCCTAGTCCTGGTGGCTACGGAATTACCAGCAGAGCCTGGGGCAGCCCTAAAAGCAGAACCTGGAGCAGACTATAAGATAAAGTCATCAGAATATCAAACAAATATATTAAAGCAAAAGCCTTCAAACAGAAACGAAGGTTACCTCATGAGAAGCAGCAGGGTTGAAAACCCAAGGCTGATATCCATCATACTTCCCAGGAAAGGAAAGAGTTGTACGAGGGATGTGGGGATCTGCTGAAGTAAAACAGTAGGCGCAAGGACCCACCACACGAAGAAGAGTACGAGCCCAGCGATCATCATGATCAAGACGGATACGATCATACTTTGGAAAAGGTAGCCTAGCAGAATAAGGGATAACAGTCAAACCAGTCTTATCGATCTCCTCCAGCAGACGAAGGCTATTACCTTCCCTGATTTTCTTAGCAGTAACATGGATACGACGAGGGACTACACTCCAAGGAAGAAGGTTGCTCTTCTGAATAGCATCAACATACGTAGCATTGAAGTTGGCGGGGGTATAATCCTACTGCTTAGACCTTCCATCAGCGAAAGGATCATAAGACTTCAAAGTGGTCTTTCCCTTACTACGGTACCAACTCTCACGAAAGGCATGCCAGTAGTTGCCAGTATATTGCATAACTCCTCGGAACTGAGTTTTGTTCACCGGGCCATCCCTGGTAGACAAAACGTCATAGTAAAAGGGATCCTTTATACTGAACAAAGGGAGGAGCATACCTACGGCCAACTGACCAACACTAATCAGGAGGTTATTCTCATTATAAGGAAAACTCCGGATCAGGGATTCGGTGAGCACATCGGGGCCATTGACAAAGAAGATCTCGAACTTGTGGAGGTGGAAAGACTTGGTGATCTCAGCCAAGGACAGATGGGCGTAGCTATATTTATCACGAAGTGTCAACCTTTGAAGTTCATAATGAGGAAGAGGAGGTGGAAGATCCTCCACAAAAACTTCTTATACCTCTGGATCCATAGCAGCCTCAGGGACAACAACCATCTCAGTACCAGCAGGTACCTCAGTATCCTCAGGAAGTGGAGAAGGCGTAGCCTCAGGATGGTCCATCCGCGGAGGTGGGTCAGTAGACGAAGAGGTTCTTTTCCCATTACGCGTAGTCTTCTTCGGAAGTCTCATAATTCCTAGCACCAGCAGGAAGAATGGATCATCAACAATGGCGGACTGAAAATCACAGTCAACTCAAAAACAAATTTGGGGAAAAAACAAGCATACTTTGGGCATGGGTTTTACTAAAAGGGAAAACTCTATTTTGATAAGTAAATTTTCTTTAGTGCCTATCTCTAATACTCATGTGGTATTACCTAGCATGAGAAATTTTATTCTAAGGAATTTTCTAGTAAGAAACAGTTACGTGACTTACAGAATTCCAGAAAGGCTATGAATCTGAAACGAGATGATTCTAACGTTTCTTATCCACGAACCTGTTCATTCTATGGGAAAAGGAACCACAATGTTGTACATTGTTTTGCTAGAAAGAAACATATTTCTGATCTTCAAAATCTACTTCTTTTTACTGTCGACGGAGTAAATCGTCTGACGACATCTACAATGGATTTCATTCCTGCAGAAAACCAGAACTCTCATAAAAGAGGTTTCCATGGTCACCCATCTATAAATCTCTACAGGAATCGTGTACCTCTTGTTTGTGCAAACCCCTTCGCCACAAATATACTTTTCCAGTGTTTATGAGGATAAGTCTGGTAGACCTAAGTCTATGAGATGGAAGTCTCATAATTCTGATCCTCTGGAACCAATCTCTAGAGGTCCTAGACTTAATCCTTAGAAAAATCCTTCTAATAGACATTTAAAAGGGTTTATGTCTAATTCGCTTGGAATGAGATATAACCAAAGGAAGGTAAGGAATACAACACAAACACTCAGAAGGTATTTACAACTCTTCCCTCAATTGTTATAGTGGGATTACTACTCACTCTACTGCCTAGCTCTAGGTATGCTCATCCTTGTTTTCTAACTTGAGAGTTGCAAGGATGATATCTGTGGGATGCTCAAGTTCGTTGTATGTTATCATCTGATCTTGTTGTTTTCTTTAATTTTCATATGTTCTATTTTATAGTAAATTCTCTAAATTTTCGAGATATGAAAAGATACGAGATAACTGGAAAAAAAAAACCAAAGTGTATTTCCTTATTTTGGATCATTTCTGATCCATCAACTTTCCTTAAACTGGTCTGCGTAAGAGTTTTTAAGGGTCTCCTTCTCTTGTTCATGAAGATATATTTTATATATTGTTTTCTCCATCCCTTTTATATAATTTTTTTATGGAGAACTCTTCAAAATCTCAGGAAGTGGCAAATCTTGATATGGAAGAAGACATCAAAAGATGCAGTTCGGCTCAAGAACTTGTCTTGAAAAAGATGATTGCTAGGAAATAGTACAACTCCTGGATTGGTGAATATGTCAAGGATTTAATTCATTCCCAGAATGACTCAAAGGTCGAATTTGCAAACCTTCTACTGCAAATAAATCATCTCATTGATGGTCATACCAAAATCCTTGAAAATCATAAGGTCTTGTTTCAGAACCAGAAGAATCTCATCTCTAATTGCATCAAAGCCAGGCAACTTTCTCGTATTATTGATCGAAAGGTGAATGTTTTAACTCATGAACATGGAGTCTCTACGGTCAAAAGGATCAAGGATATCGATAATACCTTTTATGATGGTGTCATGGAGAGGTATGAAGTTATCAAAGATGCTTGACTTCATTAATGTCTAGGAAATTTTTTATGAGAAGTTATTCTTGTGTTTTAAGAAGGATAACTAGGGTTTGGAATAGCAAATACTATGATTACACATAGCTATTGTCAACAATTTTCATCTTGCAATGTTTTAGATTTATTTATTTAAATTCTAAGTTATTTGGAAGATGATTTTGCAGTATTAATCTTTATTGGTTTTATATATTGCAAAAATATTTTATGGGATATGTGTGTTTACGTCTGTGAACTATGAATATCTCATATATGTCAAAAGTTAAGTCTATTATGTCATTATGGAAATATCGATAAAAGATAGAATGAACTTTTGTATATATCGCAGTAATGATCTTTCCATGATCCACTTTTATGTGAAAGTACTGTATGGCTCCGTAAGTTTTCTTATATTGAGCATTTCCGATTAAATTAATCATTAAGGTCTTCTTGTGATTAATTTATTCGAGTTTTCTGGATACAAATTCATGTTTCATGTAATTTGTTAATGTCCAAAGAAATCCTTCTTTTCTTGTAAAAGTAAGGTCGCTCTTGTTGTTCTTTCGGGAATGACATTTTATGGGGGAGAGTTCTTAATTGAACTTGCGCTTAATTGCCAAATCTTTGTGGGGAGTGCAATTGTGGAATATTGTAGGAGTTATCTTGTATCTTTATTAACTCCTTGATGAATACACACTAAGTTTCGACTATGTGAAATCATCGAAACAAAGTTGATATGTTCTCATTTAGTCATGAAGTATCTCTATGAGAATTTCATTATGATCCCGTTAGTTTTCATACCTTTGCCAATTTATATTGACAAAAAGGGGGGAGAATTATTTTGTAATTCACACTACATACATGTTAGAGCATAGCTCGGTTGAACCCACCAAGCGTTGGTATGTCAAGTTTGGGTGTCATATTTTAGTGAATCAAAACTCATTTAAAGAGTTACTTAATTATTTACTGAGTCAAATTCGTATAGGTTAGCTTGAAAGTATTAGGATATGAGACATTACAAGTATTACGTGAAGACTTGAAGTATGTGAAGAAGTAAGGAGCTACAACGACGACATCATCCTTACACTTGAGGTTTGTAATATTTGACTTGAACTGTTTCATTCCCTAACGTATCTTTCAAGTCATGCATATTGAAAACATAATTGCGAAGATGTGAATGATTATACTCTAGTTAGACATAGTATTAAGGAATACAATGCGAAGTATAACGCGTATCTTTTGAACTTCGTATATAATACATCAACATAATCGTGTGAATGCTATTGTGATTATGTATGAGTATGAGGTGAAGATTCGTTCTAAGAAACAATGTTTTTACATTAGTTTAAAGGAAGTACAGTTCATAAACTTGTGTTATGAATCGAAAGGGAAATCGTTAGGCTTATTGGTATTGTTATTCATTGCAAATCTTTTGAATTACCAATATATGTGTTTAGTATAACCGCTCATGACTTTCTTTTGTTCTTGGTAAAACTATTCACAAGGCCTGACTTTTGTATTGGTATGACTTTTATTAGTGAAACCGATCTTAAGTAATCACCTGAGATGGTGTGATCGATTTGTTGTAATTGGTATGACCAACTCTAGGCAAAGGGGAACCGATCCTAGTAAGAGGTGCAACCGATCACAAATGGGGAATCGATCCTTGTAAGAGGTGCAACAAGTTTCTAGTTATAGGGAACCGATCCTATGAACATGTACAACACGTTTTTAGACATTAGGAACCGATCCTATGGCATGTGCACCAAATACAAGTTAGATACCATATATATATGTGGGAACCGATCCTAGTAACTAGTCAACCAAGTTTTGGAAGTGTGGAAAATCGGTTCCAAGATTGTAAGTATGAAAATAGACTTACAAAGTAAAGATGTCGACATACTTTGAACATGTGCAGTAACGCTTATCTTTTATTGTTCAATGATATTCCTTAATAGGTAAAGGAGAATCCCGGATCGAAAATAAATTGAGAATCTTTTAATTATGGTTTTTAATTTTATATTCGGAAAATAAAAACTAGTAATGTGCATTTACTAGTTGGAGATTTACTAAGAGATTTCAGTCAATATTTGGACAGTGCATTTCCAGGAATTATGGAAACCGAATTTGGTAATATATTGCATATCTTGAGAATATTTTCGGTTTTGGAAATTCCTTGGTGTCGAAACTTCCTTGGTCTATAAATATTGAAGTTTGCATTTCGAACAAACTAAGCCTCGGAGCCAACAAAACTACCTAGTGGTGTTGTTACTGGTGGAGCCGCCTATTCGGAGAGGAAAGTAACCTAATTAGGCGAAATCTCTTACGGCCGCTCGGTTTAAAGACTTCTTTGGGATTGAGAATCTCTGTTAGTATCGTTGGTGGGAAACTAGATAATTGCATTTTATCTTTTGTTTTCGCTTGATTTGATTGACTAACTGTAGTTGCAGGAAATCCTACACTACACCCATCACAATATTTCATTAACATTCAACTCCTTTTTAGATTAACAATCTTAATTTTATTGATCAATCTTTAAACAATCTTACAAGAAAAGATAAAGGAATCAAGAATAACCTCTGTTCTAAATTTTCTCTCTCCTATTTACTTGCTTCTTACTCAAAAAAGATCTCTCTCTTCCTTACAGATGATCGGCTCTTTATATAGAGTTTTACATAGTGGATGACAGCTAATCTAACCTTTATTTTCGTATTTGTCTTGCGGTACTTTCGCAAGTTTGCAAATGTTCATTTTCGCAAACTTCCTTATTTTTGCAGGATCATCACACTTTTCTCATGATTTGGCTGATATCGTTTATTATGTCGTTTCTGAAGTTGTTCTGCACTGTCGTGTTGTGTTGTTAATAATTTCGCTGAAGCATTATTGCTGCGATATTTTGATCCTACATCTTGCCTCTTCTCATATCTTCTCTGCGAAGTAGAGACCGATGTGAGAAATGTCGCAGCTATCCATTATTTCATATTATGTATTTATCACACGTATCTTTTCTCCCATCTGTTTCTTGACACGTCTTCTGTAACCGCTGCTTTTCAACCGCTCACGTCTTTTCGTATTAATTGTGTTTATCTTCTCGAAAATATCCTCTATATATATTCTTCTTACTCTCCCTTTTCTTCTTTTTTACTCTCCTTTTCATCTTCTCTGCAACTTCATCTTTTTCTCTGTAAATTCCTCTGATGTAATTTTTCTTATATCTTCCTTCTTAAACCTTCTTAATTCTTCTTCCATTCCCATATTGTTCCCTCTGTAGATCTTCACTGTTCGTAATTTTTTTCTTTTTACGAATTAATCTTCCTGCTGGTGTATTCCATGGATTCATCGAGGTTAGTTTTATTTTTTTCTTTCTTATAGAATTTGCTGAAATTGATCTTGCTTACTGCCTTATTTGATGTTGTTTATGTGATTCCCATACTGTTGTTATTTCAGCAAAAATGTCTCTAACACCAAATTTACGGTTCAGGACCCTAATATTTCCAAATCGCAGCATAAGGTTGTTGTAAACAAAAGAAAGTCTGCGGATCAGAAGGTGGTAAGAAACATTATTCTTTTCTAATAACAATATAGTTGCCTCTGTTTCTTATCCGAATTTTGATTCGCAGGGTGATAAGGATGCCAACAAACCTCTCAAGAAATCTCGCCACCTCAAAACCGTTGAAACCTCTGTTCCATTTCACTTACTTATCCCTTCAAAATCTCCTGCGACATCTTCACAAGTTAAACTATTATCTCCAATTCGCGAAAAGGTTGCCTCAGATTTCATCCCTTCAACTGACCTTTCAATGATTGAAACCCCCCTTATTAATCCTTCTGTGAATGAAATTTCTTCTCCTCCTATTGATGATGTTTCCCAATCTTCTATCATTGTCAGTTCTCTGCCTGAGCCTCTTCCTTTAAATATTGCTTTCAATGTTTTGTCTGAGGTTGTGGATGATGTTAAGAAGTCTCCCATTGATCCTGTCAAGTCTGGTGTTTGCGAAATTCTGAGTAACTATTTTGGCTCTGACAGAGCTGCTTCGCAAACAGCTTTTGAAAAAGAGGTTGAAACCTTGAATAAGAATCTCCAAATGATGACTTTAGAGTGTAATGCTCTTCGTCTTGAAAATCAAAAGCTCCAGAATATTTCGCTGGATCGCGACAATCTTCGCAAGAAGAATGATGAATTGAGAGGTATGACTTCTTTATATGTGTCTTCAATTTTCCTTTCTAATGATTTTATCCTTTTCATATTTAATTATCCTTGAAATCCCTTTTTCGCATGTTAAGCCTTTAAACCAGAAACGAATAATGGAGAGATATCAATTTGAATCTTCTGTTGAAGAATCCCGTGTTGATAAAGAGATTTTGACGGATCAATATAACCAATTAGATAACCTCTATTCATATTCTGTTGATCATATAAATAACCTTACTAATGAAAATACCCAATTAGTTCATAGGAAAAATTTATTAAGTAATGAAATATCTCGCCTCTCTTATTCTTTAACTAAAGCTAATCTAGGAATAAAAACTTTATCAGATGAGAATAAAACTCTATCTCAAGAGAAGCGAACTTGTTTAAACAAGATGGCGATATCTTCGCAACAACTTAGCATCCTTCAGAAAGTATGTGATGACCAAGAACAATCTCTTTGCTCCTTAAGAAATGAACTTAAAGAAGTAACAGAGTCATCTATCGCTGAAAGAGATACACTCATTCAAGGTAGAATAGCTTTAAGTGTAAAGGCGAACCAACTTAAAGAACAATATTCCTAATTAGAAGAATCATATTCTTCACTTGCGAAGAAAAATGCCGTTCTTATTTCTAAAGAGAAAAATCTTCGATCTCGACTTAAAGGTTTAGTTGGAGATAAATTTGATGATGTGATGAACCGTTGGGAGAATAGTTGTCTGACCTTGATTCAACACCTTATTTCGCAAAAGGAAGGTAGTCATAACAGTTTGACTTCCTTAACTATCTTTTCTTTGTCATACCTTTTTGAGTTCTTCATCTTACTGAAATTTTGTATTTTACTTTTTCGCAGAGTCTGAGAAAAATCTTCATTCCTCCATTTCTGTTTTGGAGGCTAAATATGCCAAAATTCGCAAATAAAATGCACTACTCGTCTTTGTCCTTACTGGTTCTCGCGACCGAGCAGAAAGAAGACTTGATTATCTTGCTTACTTTAAGGATATTCAAGATAGGAATCATCAGAGAGCACTTCTTCGTCAAGTTCATCTCCAGACTGAAGTTCTTGTGAATGATATTTTATTGTCCAAATCTCTTCCTCCTACATCAATCGAACCTTTGGAAGTAGATGATGATGAAGTTCCTCGTCCTGCTGACAGTGATTATGATTATGAAAGTGGTGGAGAGAATAATCTTTTGGAAGATGAAGAAGAGATCCCTTCTAAGGAAACAACTGCTAGTGCTAATCAAGATGGACGCGAAAAAGAAATCCCTTCTAAAGAAGTAATTGCTAGCGATAATCAAGATGGTGGCGAAAAAGAAGTCCCTCTCAAAGAAATTATTGTTGGTGAAGATCAGAATCGAAATGAAGAAAAGACTGGCGATAATGAGAACATTGGCGAAGAGTTTCTTATCTAGTTCTATCTTCTTGAACTGTTTCATTTTTATTATTTCTTGCGAATAATATTCTTCAACCAACTTTGGAATTAATTTTCTCTTTTAATATTTTGCTGGCGAGAAAGATAATGCCTCTTGTTTACTGATTCCCATACTTGCCTCTCATTATCTTTCTTGCGAGAAATGATCTGTTATGAATACTTATGAATATTTTGTTTTGTCATGTGGTCTTATTTTTCCTTCCTAATTAAAGGTTTTATTATGCCACCTCTTGTTATTGCGACAAAACCGCAGAACGTCTTTGCATTTTCATGCAAAAACCCATTGATCTTACCTTAACTTTTTCTTTTATATTATTGCCTCTTCAGGATTGTTGCGACAATATGACAGGCCTAAATATTCTTGCGAAAATAAAGCCCCATAACATTGTCGTCGTGCGAAGAAATCGCAGGACGTCTTCGCACTTTCATGCGAAAACTCATTGATCTCGTCTTATCTTTCTCTTTAGTATTATTGCCTCTTCAGGATTGTTGCACAAATATGACAAGCCTTAATACCCTTGCGAGTAAAAAGCCTCATGACATTTGCGTCTTAAGACACTTATCAGCTCCCTAATGGAGGGTACCGCCCTTATCTCCCCCTGGTTTCCCCTTCAAGGAGGCATACCTCTACCCTACAAGGTTGGCTCCTCCCATCCGGTCTTAACAACAACAGTTGTTTTCGCAACCTCTTATCCCTTTTACCTATAGGGTTTATGGTTACGATACTGCACCCTAAGTGGGGTTTTCTTCGGGCCGAGTGCAGTATAAGACAAGACTTGTCAAGAATGGCAAGGTACGCTCCAGACGCCCCTGGCACTCTTGACTCAACCATGTACCTCGGCGCCTTGGTAAGATGCTGCACTCCCTGGGAGAGTCCTTATTACCTTAGTCGCCCAACCTAAGTCATATGCTTAAGATGAGAATCCAAGGTGCCTCTCCCAGATGGGATTTATTGACCCCAAATCTCCATGACTCAGGTTCCGGTGGCGGTGTATCCTTTCCCTGAGCCATGCAACAGGTACCCCCTTATATGACGTACTTTATATCTTACATTTTCCTCTTACGAAAATTCATTCACGAACTAGGGTGTACGCCATAAAGGTTCGCCCCTTTCTCTTTTGTCATTGTTCTCTGATTATCTCTGCGAAAGTTTCGCATATCATGATCTTGTTTTGATGTGAATAATCTCGCAACTATTCTTTCATTGAATGTTTATTCACAATCATTTTGTTGCGTCGTACATAACTTCTCAAAGCTTCTTATGGATAATATCTGTTTAATTACAATCTATTTCATGGCATGTCAAGTCTATGACCAATATCTCTACCTTCTGGATCCATTAATTTATAATCTCCTGTCACAACTATCTCCTTAATGATGTAAGGTCCATCCCATTTTTTCGCTAACTTTCCACCATTTTCTCGCTGATATATTGGTGTCTCTCGCAGAACTAAATCTCCTGGTTGAAATTCGCGTACTTTGACACGTTTATTATATCTCGGGCTAATCTTCGCTGATAATTCTCCATATGTGTAAAGCTCTTTCTCTTTTTTCTTCTAACTCATCAAGTTTGCTTAAGATCAAACCCGCACTAAGATTTTTCTCCCAAGCTTCTCTCTTTGTCGTCGGAATAACAACTTCTGTTGGTAACACCGCTTCAACTCCGTATGTTAAACAAAAAGGTGACATTCCAGTAGCTTCTCTCCTAGTTGTGTTATAAGCCCATACTGCATTATGTACTTGTTCGCACCATGCTCTATGATGTCCTTCTAATTTTTTCTTTAATATATCTGCAATTGTTTTGTTTGTTGCCTCTGCCTGTCCATTAGCTTGTGGATACAGAGGAGTAGACTTTCCACATTTTATCTTAAATGCATTAAGTAACATTTCTATGTTCTGTCCTTCAAACTGTTTCCCATTATCAGATACCAACTGCGCGGGAATTCCGAATCTGCAAATGATATTTTCGAATATGAATGTAAAGATATCTTTGTCGCGAATATGCTGTACTGCCTTTACTTCTGTCCATTTTGTGAAATAATCTGTTGCGACTATTAAGTATCTTCTTTGTCCAGATCCTGGTAAAAATGGCCCCACAATATCTAAGCCCCACTTTCCAAAAGGCCATACACTGGTTGAAGATGACAATGGTGCTCCAGGTGCATGTATTTTCTTTCCGTGCCGCTGACAATCTTCGCAACGTCTTGATATTTGTTTTGCATCTTCGTGCATGTATGGCCAGTAATAGCCTTGCATTTTTGCTCTATGTTCCAAAGATCTTCCCCCGCTATGATTGCCAGCATCCCCACTATGTAACATTTTTAGTACCTTTTCTCCTTTTTCTCGTGTCAAACATCTGAGTGATGTCCCATTAAAGGATTTTCGATATAGCAGCCCATCTCTTAATTCATAATTTGTTGCGCGGCTTTTTATCTTGTGTGCTTACAATCTGTTTCTTGGTGTTTCTCCTTTCGCCAAATATGCATGAAGTTCTGTTCTCCAATCTGCGATATTGTTCGTTTGTTCTTCTTCTCCACCTTCTATCATCATTACGTTCTCTTCTTCTTCTTTTTCTTTATTGATTGATGGTGACAGAAGTGCCTGTATTTTTATGCATCTCGCAGTTGGATCTGTCATCATGCTTGAGATGAAAGCAAAAGCGTTTGCGAGTCTGTTATCCTTCCGTGAAATATGCCTCCATTTTATTTTTGGGATTTTCGCTGACAATTCTTCAACGTGTTTCTTGTATTTCTTCAAGGATGGTTCATTTGTAGTGTACTCTCCCTTTATTTGGTGAATAACTAGCATTTTCTAGTTTCATTTCTATTGCGAACTTTAAGGCATGTACCACAGCTTCATATTCCGTTTCGTTATTAGTTGATGCGAATTCCAATCTGAATGAAAAAGCCATCTTCGCTCCTTCTGGCGAAATTAAAACAATTCTTCTTCTATATCCATCATCTCTTCCACCGCTTCATCATCTTCTAAAGGAAATTATGCTAAGAAATCTGCGACAACTTGTGATTTTGGTGAAGATAATATTTCACATTTGCTTTCGAAATGTCCTACTTGTGCATTCCATCTCTCCACCCTACCCGATCTCTTTGAATTCTTCATCACTGATTCAATTGGTACTTTTGTTAGCACCCTTATTTTGTGTGCTTGAAAATATATGCGAAGTTTAAATGCGGCGTATACTAATGCTAAAATTAGCTTCTCAATCTTTGAATAATTACTCTTTGCAGCATTAAATGTTTTGCTGATGTAATAAATGGGCTTTTCCACTCCTACGTCTGTTCGCAATAACGCAACGTTTAAAGCATGTGATGTTGTCGCAAGATAGATCAATAGTTCTTCTCCCGGTTCTGCCTTTTGTAAAATATATGTATTTATGAGGTGTTCTTTGATCCCTTGAAAAGTTTTTTCACATTCATCAGTCCATCTGAATTTCGCACCCTTCTTGAGTATATTGAAAAAATGTTTACATTTGTCTGATGATCGCGAAATGAATCTTCCTAGCGAAGCTAAAAGTCCATTCAATTTTTGTACATCCTTTATCGTTGCTGGTGTTGGCATGTCACGAACTGCTTGTACCTTTTATGGATCAACTTGTATTCCTTCTTTTGATACAATGTAGCCTAAAATTTTTCCCGATGCAACCCAAAAAATGCATTTTTCAGGGTTCAGTTTAATGTTATGATGCTGCATTTGTTCAAAAATATCCCTCAAATCTTGTACATGATCTTTGGCTTCTTTACTCTTTACCAACAAGTCATCCACGTACACCTATAATGTTTTGTGTATCCATTTCGCGAACACCTTCTCTACCATTCTTTGATATTTTGCTCCTGCATTTCGCAAACCAAACGACATTTTTGTATAGCAGTATAAACCTCTTGGAGCGAAAAAAGCAGTATGCTCTTGATCTTCTTCAGCGAGAGGGATTTGGTTATAACATTTGCACCCATATAAAGAAGACAGTCTATCATGTCCCGCTGCTGATTCAACCATTTGAGGAATATCCGGCAATGGAAAACTTTCTTTAGGGCAAGCTTTGTTTAAATCAGTGAAATCTATGCAAATTCTTATCCCTTTATTTTTCTTTGGAACAACAACCATGTTTTCTATCCACTCTGGGTATTTAGCTTCTCTTATAATTCCCTGTCAAACATTTTCTGTAATTCTTCTTCTATTTGAGGATGGTAGGTCGTTGCGATTTTTCTTATTCTCTGTTTAAATGGTCTCACATTCTTGTTAATCTCCAACTTATGACATGCAATTGACGGATCTATTCCAGGTGTCTCATCCATGCTCCCCGCGAAAATATCTTTATATTCCCGCAAAAGATTAACAGTTCTTTCTTCCTCTTCTGCATCCATCTTGGTTCCAATCCTCAGTATTAGGGGTTCTTCTATAGTCCCAACATTTACTTCTTTTGTTGGTTCTGTCGCAGTTTAACTGTCCTTGGGTTCTCCCATTAGTGTTGGCTCTTTTATCAGCTTCGCAGATCCATCTCCTTCCTCCGAAATTTCGCTGGGTATTCCTTTACCTTATTTTGCTCATATCATGTACACTCTAAATTCTTCTTCTTTCTTTGCCTCCTTTGCTATTTTTCTGTGAAATTGTCGCTTTTTTGCTCGTCCTTCATAACGCTTTACTTCATTTTGATAACATAATTTCGCATTGTCAATATCTCCTCTAATTTCACCTACTCCATTTGGCATGGGGAACCTGATGCATTGATGCAACATTGATGCTACAACTTTAATTGCGTGTATCCATGGCCTCCCCAACAATATGTTATATGGTGATTCCGTATCCACTATGCATAGTGTCACTTGTGTTTCGATCTCTCCTAGTGGAATTCGCACCACTATTTCTCCTTTAGGTTTTGTTGTGGACTTTCCAAAGCCATGAACAAGATAAGTTGAACAAGACATTTCTTCATCTTTGAATCCCATTCCTTTGAACGCATGATAGAATATTATATCCACTGAACTTCCTGTATCGACTAAAGTTCTGTTCAATATCCATTCTTTCATGGATTTTGTTGTTGTCCCCTTCTCTTTTCGTGTAACAGGTACTGTAATAACCAATGGAGATGTGTGGCTCAAATTTTCTTTTGGTATTTCTGCTGCCATGAATTTGATTTTTTGCCTTTCCCAATCTTTCAAGGGTGATTTTTTTCCTCCCGCCATAACCTTTCTTCCTTCAAAATCTCGTTTATGTATCCTTCCTTTGATGTTTTCATGGAATTCATTAACCATTGTTTTTCTTATCATATTACACTCCAATATTTTGTCATCTTCATTGACTCTAATCATTTTTCTTTTAACTGGTTCACTGATATGTTTAATCACTTTCTTGATTTGAACAATCTCAACAACAATCTTCAATTTTCAATCTTCAGTCCCTGTTTCTAGCGCCATTATGTAGTTGCAGGAAATCCTACACTACACCCCTCACAAGATTTCATTAACATTCAACTCGTTTTTAGATTAACAATCTTAATTTTATTGATCAATCTTTAAACAATCTTACAAGAAAAGATAAAGGAATCAAGAACAACCAATTTCAATTCCGGTGTTCCATTCGTTAAGAAGCTTCATAAAAATGCTTTTTCAAGCAATGCTACTAGAAATGCCTTGGATAGCTGAGCACCAGTAAATCTCCCAGATGAAAGGACCAGAAAGCCGCGTGGAGACACAAGAAGACGTGACTACTACTTATAAGAACGCAACGACTTCCCTGGAGATCCGAATGGAGCAACCGCCTTTTCTGCAAACACCACAAGTGTTGTATGGAGCAAGCCAGAAATGCCTCAAAGGGTCCACACCCAGAAAGACAAAGTGAAGATTTGCGTAGCTGTTGTTCTAGTATGGAGATAGTCGACAAAATAAAAGGTTTATCTCACCACTGCTACCAATTTAAAATCAGGAATATCCGCTACCACTTCATCAACAAAACGTGTAGATCCAGAACATGGCGTAATTCCGAGAATTCATACATCTACAACAACAAAGGAGGATTGGCCCATCTTCAAATCATCATAAAGGGTTCGCCTATTATGTCAACCCGGACAACAGCGAGACACTCCATTAGGTATGACACCTCCGATCACCAGAGCCAGAGTCGCTGCCACCACCAATATTTCTTCGAGCATAACGCCCCGGTCGTTACTAGAGCTACTGCCACTTCCCCATCAGGACGAGAGACTGGAGGAGCCAGAGGAGGTCAACCCCCTATTACCAGTGCAGATTTTATGGAAAGACAAGAAGTTCTCGCTAAGGCTCAGACGGACATGGCCACAACTCAGAAATAGGTACTCACTTTCCTCAAGACGCTAACCGAACGACTACCACAAGAGCCGCATCATCTCGTGGAGCCAATAAAGAGTACTTTCAACACTTTTGGCGCAAGCACTTCAACAGATCGTGTGCTCATGGATGGGGAAGTTCGTGTTGCTTCTGAGCGCCCAAGAGAAAGGAATCAGCCGTCCAACTTCATCACATGTGAGGATCTGGAGCGTCTCCTCCAAAATCGAAGCAAGGAAAACCCGTGGACATGCACCAGCATCAATCTCCGTATCCTCCTGATGTGCAAATAGTTCCTCTTCCGAGAGGATACTCCTTTCCTCAATTTTCCCTTTATGACGGAACTTGTAATGCTCGTCAACATATCTCTCGTTTTCTAGAGTCATTAGAAGCGCACGAATACAATCATGGCCTTCGCCTGAAAGAGTTCTAAAAATCACTTACAGGGAGAGCGTACACCTGGTACAACAACATTACACCAAACCGTATAGCCAATTGGATTCAAGCACTATGATCCAAATGTGACTGAACATCAATTATTAGAATTGTGCATTAATGGCATGGAACCTGTGTATCACGCTTTACTGGAGAACCTGCGCTTTCAGACGTTCTCTGAACTTCATTGATATGCTAAGCGGTTGGCTACAACAGCACCAGCCTTGCTGGAAGGAATCAGGCCCGCCGGGAATGAAGATACACGTGAGATTCGAGGAAGCAGATGTCTCATCAACAAAAAATACAACACTCAACCCTCTGTAATCGTGGTGAGTGTAGGAGGAAAGAGCAAAGCTCCAGTTGCATAACAACAACTCAAACGCACAACACCAGCGCATCAGACGACCCCATCCCGAAAGGTCGCGACTAAAGACTCTTGCACAACAACAAGAAACTGGAGATGCTGATCCAAACTTCCCGTTCCCGATCGATGAAGTGATTGAACTCCTGAAAGTATGGATTCAAGATGATGCCATCAAACTACCTCCTATCAGGCGCCCACCAACTCAAGAACAAATGGCGAATCCTAAATATTGTCGTTACCACAGATGCAGGAAAACTACAATTAGGCACTGAGGGAGTTCCCAGAGACCCTTTTCCCGTCAAGAGTTGCATAGTTCCTAGGGACTCCGTCCACAAAACCGTACAGACTATGATGGAGCATTTATAAAAACAACAATAGGCGAGTTTCCGCACACAGGGAATCAGGGAAGAGCTGCTTCGCCAAAAAAATAAAGAAGGGAGAATAAACTATCATGCGTGATATATTAAATCCCGTCAATATTCATGGTCGTGACCGACCAAGGTCCGTGCTCATAGCTGCCCTTCCTTCCTTCCTTCAAGATCCATGGCTGTAACCACCACTTGTCACTGCCAAGGTTTGTGCATGTAGTCATAACTCGTCCTTGTAAAGAATCTTGATCGTATCCATCCAAGCTCCATCCAACTGGTTTTGTACATAGTTATCAACACAGATGAAAAATGGTGATACCCTCATCATGGTCAACCCATCGACCATACGGGATAAAACCACGTGAACTGGGGACTGAGGCTCAGCGTGAAATTCCTTCGCCGTCGGTCAAGGACTTCTTAAACATAAGAGAGACGGTCAATCAAGAAGCATGTAATTTTCAAAGGAAAATCAAACTGAAGGTTGGTCGAATCCTTAACCATTATTTTTATCTCCCCTATTTTGAATTACTGGAAGAGAGCGTTGCATGCGTCGAGATGTTACAATAGAAACTGTATTCTTTCCCATGATGAGGAAACACGACTTGCCGGCCAGCACTATTTGTGTGTCGTCTTCCCATCTGCCATATCGTATCGCCTCAGAAAAATAGGAAGAACTCATTTTTCGAAATCAAGGTTTAAGGGCGCCCTCACTGGAGTTCTCTCCAGAAGACGCTTCAACGCACACTCCAGAAGACGCTTCAACACACGCTCTCTCCCGAAGCTGCATCAGCACTCTCTCCTGAAGCCATTTCAGCGCTATCTTCAGAGGCCGAAGCCGCTTCAACACCTTACCAGCAAATGCAATGGAAGTACGCTTGGGATAATTACACATGGGGACTGCCATCATAGGATGCTTTCACGTCCCTCAAACGATTTATTTATAATATCAACAATCATCACTGTTGAAGCTTTACGAGCCGCAGAAAATTCTCAACATGAAGACGTACATGTGCATCAAAGACTCCAAAGTACAAATCGGAGATGTATTCACGTGTACAGCCACGCTATCGATTATGAAGTGTAACTGGGGACTTCTAATCGCATCCCATTCTATACAACCATTCAAGATTCAGAAGACGGTTCAAAAGATGTCACTTGGAACGAAGTCCTTAAAGATTCGCGGCACAACGTCCATCCGTCTACCTACCTAGCCGGCACGCCACAAATCTTCAAGAAGCGCGTAGTCTGCAAGATGGATGTCAAACAAAAGAATGGGAGAGCTCAGATTGCAAAATCATGTACACAGGCTCTACTCTAACCTTACCGAGGAGCGGTACGTCTAAAGTTTCAAGATATTGCGAGATCTTTCTAAGAATTTGGATTTCTTAGTCGGGAGATTTCATTCATTCGTCTAACTGGAAACATATAATCATAAAATCAGCATGAATGAGGGATTATTATTCGATCAAGCCCTGGCTCCAACCGCATGAAACGCAGAGTACTAAACATCAAAGAAGTGTCGTCAACGCCTGGGCCAATGGCACCTTCACTAGGGTCCTCTCCAGGAGCTTCTTCAACATCCTCTCGAGCCGCTTCAATACCCTTCTCGGAAGCTTCATCAACGTTCTTTTTGGAAGCTGTGCTTCAGCAGCATTTTATGGATATTCCTTATGATAGGCTTGTCCACATCAGAGTCGAGGATTATGACATCGTCACGAATAAGATATTCATATTTATCCAGAAGTTCATGTTATGCTCCATCGCCCTCGACTTTAGTCGGGCAGCAAACCTTTCAGCCCTAACACTTGTTAGCTGAGATGCTTCATCGCGCCTCCACTTTTTCTCCATACTAACCGAAGCCAGGAAATCTTGGACATGCTCTCGAACGATACTCAGATGTACAAGGGACTAGGAATGCAGTTTGAGATCCCAACCAACAGTATGCCTAATCTACCTGCGGCCAACCGACATCATGCTAGGGGAATGCTTACCTGGACGCCTCTTGAACGTGACATGTTCCAAGGACAATCCGACCCATCTCTCCTGGTAACATCTAACTTTGTCTCATAAGTTTTAACTTTACTTGTCACCATCTAGTGCTTACCCCGCAATAGTGTAACTATTACGTGCTAAGCAGGGGACTTAATGTTGATGGTGGTTTTTAGTTCAAGGCTATAATTCTAAAACCAGTATTTAATACGCTGTCAACCTGCAAGGGGTAAAGCCATTTGAAGAGTGACGAGTACAAAAAACCCTCCTCTCTCATTGAGTAATTTAATATATATATATATATATATATATATATATGAAATTCACTCAGAATGGTGTGCGTATCAGTAATCCCAAATATTCTGTGAATTCTATTTTTGCCAGCATTACCAATTAATGCATGATTTGCCTAGTATTTGTATATGCTATGTTCCCAGCCAAACTATCATTATTGACATGACATGACGATTAAGTGTTCACTCTCAGTAGAGTAGCATGAATCTCCCGAAGTGCCAGTATTGAGATCTGCATGGAAGTACTCACACAGGCTGCATCACTCTCTGAACAAAGAGAATTTTTTATCGACGCGCTTATAAGATAGCTCGATCCAACACGCTTAAATTCCTTAAGGAAAATCTAGACTGTTAATATCAGTCTCAAAAATAATCACAGGCGCACGATTTGGCTGCGCAATTCAATAGGCCTAGCCTACTTCGAACGGAATTAGGAAATCATCACGATGACCATCGGCGGGACCACTAACTCCCTAGCCGAACGGTTTTCATCTAATACATCCATAGTGCTTCGAACGAACGATCAAACCTAACATGGGTAACCGTGCTGTTTAAGAAGAGCTCAAACGAGCTGAGACCGACCAAAGCAGTCTCAAATGCATCACATCCGTCCAACTTTTCCATCTTAGTTGGACGGCTTAGATCTTCCCTCGAATGATCGAAAGGGTACTAGTGTTATCACCAACGACCTAACTACATTCTTGGTCGATCGACCTGCCCACTGCAAACCAGAAACGCGTTGAATCACACGCCCAAAGAAGGGTGATATCGCAGCCTTTAAAACCATAAATTCAATAAGCGACGTTGTACAACTGCCGCAAATCAATCGTGTCCGTCCAACTTCGCCAGCCTAGTTGGACGACTTAGATTGCATTTCAAACGACCAAGGAGATGTCAACGCGTTCACTATCGAACCAAGCCCACACGTGGTCGATCGACTTGCTCATACCAAGACCAAAGCGCATCAAATCACCAGCCCAAAGTAGGGTGAACGCGCTGTTCGAAAACCCTAAAAAACGCTTTGCGGCAACACACTTCTGTCACAAATTGATCGTGACCACTCATCTTCGTCAGCCGATTTGAGTGGCTTAGATCTGATTTTAGATGACCTAAGATATCAACACACTAACTAACGTCTCATCTTCACACATGCCCAATCGGACCGTGCGAATCAACGCCCAGTGCTTTGATTCGACTAGCCAAAATAGGGATGGCTGCATGACCCCTAAACCCTAAATTATATCAACGGCGGAAAACATCTTCCGCAAACCATCTTGTCTGTCCAACTTTGCTAGCTTGGTCGGACGGCTTGGATCAAATATTAGGCGATCAATGAGATACCTCAATGATCAATGGCCACCTCTCTCTCACAGGGAGCGATCTACCAAATGACGTCTCATCCATGCGGCCCTCAAACGGTCTCCCAAAGGTGGTCGGACATGCTGCTATTTTAAGACTCTCAAATCCGCGACTTCTTCAATCAAGCTCTAAAACAACGATGCTTCATGTACATTGATTATTTTGAGCTGCTTGTTTAAAAGCGATGCTTGACATGCATTGAATACATACGATATTTTATGAATATCGGCCTCATAAACAACTTAGTTGTATAACCTAATAGCGCCATACACTATTCTTTGCAGCAAGTCCCACGACTTGACCCACTTACTCGAGACATCAAACGTGTCACAAACTGGGGGATACTTACTGGGGTATTGGTCTGGCGGTTTATAGCGTGCGGCGTGCAACGCGCCCATTACGAGAACGTGTCAGGAAAGGACGAACGGTTAACAATGATGACAGTGGTGTGTGAAGGCGTGACCAAGTGATGATCATCACCTCTTACACAACCTCACTACTCCACTACTTAATCTTCTCCACTTCCTACGAGATCAAGGTTGCGCTCAAATGACTAGTATAAATAGGTTTTCAACCAATTTTGACAACAAGAAGGACACAAGTGTTATCAACACAAGTAGCCAGAAACCATTTTTCTGATACAAGTCATAAAACAGCCACACCTTCATAATTCAGCATTCTGATCTCAAACACCTTCTTCGCTTCCCTCCCTAAGATCAACCCTTCTCCTTCACCTTGTGACCGAATTGAATCTGGAACGACCATTTCTTGGTTTAGGCCAGAGTCTTACAGATTGATCTCTCGAATATAAAATTACTCCCGTGCAGTGCATTTGTTTAGGGTTTGAATTCGTTTCTCATCAACACACCCAAATTTACCAAAAACAACAGAATCATTTTTTACCCCAAAATAACTGGCGACCACAGTGGGAGATTGATCTCTCGGTTGCAAAATAAATATTTAAATATTCATTCTAGTTGTCTCAATTTCAAAAGGGTGGATCTTAGATCCAATTAAATCGTTAAATTCAATTTAGGTTCAACAACCAATTTCAATTCCGGTGTTCCATTCGCTAAGAAGCTTCATAAAAATGCTTTTTCAAGCAATGCTACTAGAAATGCCTTGGATAGCTGAGCACCAATAAATATCCCAGATGAAAGGACCAGAAAGCCGCGTGGAGACACAAGAAGACGTGACTACTACTTATAAGAACGCAACGGCTTCTCTGGAGATCCGAATGGAGCAACCGCCTTTTCTGCAAACACCACAAGTGTTGTATGGAGCAAGACAGAAATGCCTCAAAGGGTCCACACCCAGAAAGACAAAGTGAAGATTCGCGTAGCTGTTGTTCTAGTATGGATATAGTCGACAAAATAAAAGGTTTATCTCACCACTGCTACCAATTTAAAGTCAGGAATATCCGCTACCACTTCATCAACAAAACGTGTAGATCCAGAACATGGCGTAATTACGAGAATTCATACATGTACAACAACAAAGGAGTCTTGGCCCATCTCCAAATCATCATAAATGGTTCGCCTATTATGTCAACCCGGACAACAGCGAGACACTCCATTAGGTATGACACCTCCGATCACCAGAGCCAGAGTCGCTGCCACCACCAATATTTCTTCGAGCATAACGCCCCGGTCGTTACTAGAGCTACTGACACTTACCCATCAGGACGAGAAACTGGAGGAGCCAGAGGAGGTCAACCCCCTATTACCATTGCCGATTTTATGGAAAGAGAAGAAGTTATCGCTAAGGCTCAGACGGACATGGCCACAACTCAGAAACAGGTACTCACTTTCCTCAAGACGCTAACCGAACGACTACCACAAGAGCCTCATCATCTCGTGGAGCCAATAAAGAGTACTTACAACACTTTTGGCGCAAGCACTTCAACAGATCGTGCGTTCATGGATGAGGAAGTTCGTGTTGCTTCTGAGCGCCCAAGAGAAAGGAATCAACCGTCCAACTTCATCACATGTGAGGATCTGGAGCGTCTCCTCCAAAGTCGAAGCAAGGAAAACCCGTGGACATGCACCAGCATCAATATCTGTATCCTCTTGATGTGCAAATAGTTCCTCTTTCGAGAGGATACTCCTTTCCTCAATTTTCCCTTTATGACGGAACTTGTAATGTTCGTCAACACATCTCTCGTTTTCTAGAGTCATTAGAAGAGCACGAATATAATCATGGCCTTAGCCTGAAAGAGTTCTAAAAGTCACTTACCGGGAGAGCGTACACCTGGTACAACAACATTACACCAAACCGTATAGCCAATTGGATTCAAGCACTATGATCCAAATGTGACTGAACATAAATTATTAGAGTTGTGCATTAATGGCATGGAACCTGTGTATCGCGCTTTACTGTAGAACCTGCGCTTTCAGACGTTCTCTGAACTTCATGGAGCTGCTAAGCGGTTGGCTACAACAGCACCAGCCTTGCTGGAAGGAATCAGGCCCGCCGGGAATGAAGATACACGTGAGATTCGAGGAAGAAGATGTCTCATCAACAAAAAATACAACACTCAACCCTCTGTAAGCGTGGTGAGTGTAGGAGGAAAGAGCAAAGCTCCAGTTGCATAACAACAACTCAAACGCACAACACCAGCGCATCAGACGACCCCATCCCGAAAGGTCGCGACTAAAGACTCTTGCACAACAACAAGAAACTGGAGATGCTGATACAAACTTCCCGTTCCCGATCGATGAAGTGATTGAACTCCTGAAAGTATGGATTCAAGATGATGCCATCAAAATACCTCCTATCAGGCGCCCACCAACTCAAGAACAAATGGCGAATCCTAAATATTGTCGTTACCACAGATGCAGGAGAACTTCAATTAGGCATTGAGGGAGTTCCCAGAGACCCTTTTAACGTCAAGAGTTGCAAAGTGCCTAGGGACTCCGTCCACAAAACCGTACAGACTATGATGGAGCATTTATACAAACAACACTTGGCGAGTTTCCGCACACAGGGAATCAGGGAAGAGCTGCTTCGCCAAAAAAATAAAGAAGGGAGAATAAACTCGCATGCGTAATATATATTAAAGCCCGTCAATATTCATGGTCGTGACCGACCAAGGTCCGTGCTCGTAGATGCCCTTCCTTCCTTCAAGATCCATGGTTATAACCACCACTCGTCACTGCCAAGGTTTGTGCATGTAGTCATAACTCGTCCCTGTCAAGAATCTTGATCGTATCCATCCAAGCTCCATCCAACTGGTTTTGTACATAGTCATCAACACAGATGAAAAATGGTGATACCCTCATCATGGTCAACCCATCGACCATACGGGATAGAACCACGTGAACTGGGGTCTGAGGCTCAGCGTGAAATTCCTTCGCCGTCAGTCAAGGAATTCTTCAACATAAGAGAGACGGTCAATCAAGAAGCATGTAATTTTCAAAGGAAAATCAAACTGAAGGTTGGTCAAATCCTTAACCATTATTGTTATCTCCCCTATTTTGAATTACCGTAAGAGAGCGTTGCATGCGTCGAGATGTTACAACAGAAACGGTATTCTTTCCCATGGGGAGAAAACACGACTTGCCGGCCAGCACTATTTGTGTGTCGTCTTCCCATCTGCCATATTGTATCGCCTCAGAAAAATAGGAAGAACTCATTTTTCGAAATCAAGGTTTAAGGGCACCCTCACTGGATTTCTCTCCAGAAGACGCTTCAACGCACACTCCAGAAGACGCTTCAACACACGCTCTCTCCTGAAGCCGCATCAGCACTCTCTCCCGAAGCCATTTCAGCGCTCTCTTCAGAGGCCGAAGCCGCTTCAACACCTTACCAGCAAATGCAATGGAAGTACGCTCGGGATAATTACACCTGGGGACTGCCAGCATAGGATGCCTTCACGTACCTCAACCAGTTTATTTCTAATATCAACAATCATCATTGTTGAAGCTTTACGAGCCGCAGAAAATTCTCAACATGAAGACGTACATGTGCATCAAAGACTCCAAAGTACAAATCAGAGATGTTTTTGATGAGTGCCAAATATTGTATATATTTATCCCTTTTTGTTGGCATTTAACTCATCTTTTGTGCAGTAATTCTACATTTTATCCCATATTCTGTATTTTCATTGTTTTCAAGAATAAATATTTTTCTTACTTAATTTTTGCATTTTTAGGTAATAAATAAAGTTTGGATGAATAGCAGAGCGGAAAAGAGCAGAAAAGTAGTGAAAAGCCGGAAGAAATTACGCAAGGAAGACGCAAAGAATGGAGCGCACGTCCAAAAAGCTAGGAATGGGCTCAAGAAGGAAGAATTGTTCTTAAAGAAGATATGGGCTTGGCATACCCAAGGCCCCAAACCCTTACCCAAACCCATTTTCTATATCCATACCCGCCTCCATTCTCAGCCGTTAGATCGGATCCATCTCATCATCCAATGGTCGCTTCTTCATCGTTCATCAAAATCTGAAGTCCCTGCAAAACACCAAAGTACCTAAATTCCAAGCCTTCAGATTAGATCACATTTAGATCCTACGGTCGCTTCTTTGCCTGCGCATCAAACCTCGATACTTCCGCTTAACACTACAACACCTAACTCCATCTGGTGTCGTTAATTTTGTTGTATCTCATAATCCAACGGTCGCTACATACCTCTCCATCGTAGCCGTTCGATTCAATCTATATGGGATCATCCAACGCTCTTTACTTTCTGTTCATCAAAGTTCGCTACACCCGCTCAACACCCTAGCAACCGAACCCTTATACCCCAAAACAAACAGCCCCTAACCCATTCTTCTCTCGAGCTCTTCTTCCCCTTCTTCCCAAAATTTGCAGAGCCTGCAAATTCCTTTCCCCGACCATGGCAGAGCTGCTCTCTCGAGCTTCACCACTTCCACCTTCACCCGACATCCCAGAAACCAAAACCCATAACTCTAAACTCTATCTCTCTCACCTCTATCTCATTCACCCTATGAGATAAATCTAAGAGAGCTAGGGTTTGAGTATCAGTCGACAGGAGCATCAGAGAGTATGGGAAAAGAAGGAGAGGACGAAAAGGAAGCATGGGTCGAGCACAGGGGAGACAAATTCAGAGAATCAGTGAGTTTAATTTCGAATTTAAAAATTAGGGTTTGCAAAATTGGGGATTTTCAATTTAGGGTTTTGTTGTAAACTATAAATAAGAACTGATGTAGGATGTTAAAACTTGTTCTTGGGTCATCCGAGTTACCCCCTAATTGGGTTAATTTCATGTTTAATTTCAATTTCCATTTCAAATCAATTTAGGGTTCTTCAATTTTAATTTTTAGGGTTTACTGTTACTGTTAATTTTGTGATGTTTGATACTTTAATCATGTTATGTTAATCACCATGTTTGTTATGTTCTAATTCACCACTAGGGTGAGAAGTCAACTGAACTTTGTTGGTTAGCCATTTGGGTTAGACCCTGTTGAGCTCAAAACATTTAGGTTAGTAACATTCCAAAGGTTCACTGGCTTGTGATTAGTGGTGCTTTAAACAGACCATTAATGCTAGGGGTCAGTGATAGTCTGAGGGATTAACAAAGCCATATTAGTTAGAGGCCTAGAACCTAATTGACCTGTGATTGTTTATACTTTAATCAGATAGGCAATGCTAGGGGTTAATCCAAGGACTTTAGGTAGTTAACTAGACACATGACAAGGTTAACCTAGGTGAACTAGCTAGGTGAAGGGAATTCTCATCCATCTCCATACACTTCATTCCCATCCACAATTTCTCTCCCATGTTCTGTTTTGGTTACGTTTTTCTTATTCTTTGCCACTGCCTTTGGCTCACTGCCACTGAATTTTCTTTGTTTCTTTGTCTCTTAACTTCACTGCCTTTGTTTAATTTCCACTGTCACTATCTCACTGTCACTTAGTTACTTGTTTAGATAACTTTAGCTTAGGAAGATTTTAGCTTACTCACACCTTGTCTCTGTGGATCGACCCTGCTTGCCCTGTTCTATACACTAGACCCTGTGCACTTGCAGGTATAATGTTTGTGACTCTTTTAGAGAGCCACCAGTTTTCACGTGTACAGCCACGCCATCGATTATGAAGTGTAACTGGGGACTTCTCATCGCATCTAATTCTATACAACCATCCAAGATTCAGAAGTCGGTTCAAAAGATGTCACTTGGAACGAAGTCTTTAAAGATTCCCGGCACAGCGTCCATCCGTCTACCTACCTAGCCGGCACGCCACAAATCTTCAAGAAACGTGTAGTCTGCAAGAGGGATGTCAAACAAAAGAATAGGAGAGCTCAAATTGCAAAATCATGTACACAGGCTCTACTCTAACCTTACCGAGGAGCGTTACGTCTAAAGTTTCAAGATATTGCGAGATCTTTCTAAGAATTTGATTTCTTAGTCGGGAGATTTCATTCATTCGTCTAACTGGAAACATATAATCATAAAAGCAACATGAATGAGGGATTATTATTCGATCAAGACCTGGCTCCAACCGCATGAAACGCAGAGTACTAAACATAAAAGAAGTGTCGTCAATGCCAGGGCCAATGGCGCATTCACTAAGGTCCTCTCCAAGAGCTGCTTCAACATTCTCTCGAGCCGCTTCAATACCCTTCTCGGAAGCTGCATCAACGTTCTCTTTGGGAGCTGCTTCAATTGCTTCAGCAGCCTTTTATGGATATTCCTCATGACAGGCTTGTCCACATCAGAATCGAGGATTATGACATCGTCATGAATAAGGTATTCAGGTTTATACAGAAGTTCACGTTATGCTCCACCCCCCTCGACTTTAGCCGGGCAGCAAACCTTTCAGCCCTAACACTTGTTAGTTGATATGCTTCATCGCGCCTCCACTTTTCCTCCATACTAACCGAATCCAGGAAAACTTGGACACGCTCTCGAACGATATTCAGATGTACAAGGGACTAGGAATGCAGTTTGAGATCCCAACCAACAGTATGCCCAATCTACCTGAGGCCAACCGACATCATGCTAGGGGAACGCTTACCTGGACACCTCTTGAACGTGACATGTTCCAAGGACAGGCCGACCCATCTCTCCTGGTAACATCTAACTTTGTCTCATAAGTTTTACCTTTACTTGTCACCATCTAGTGCTTACCCTGCAATAGTGTAACTATTACGTGCTAAGCAGGGGACTTAATGTTGATGGTGGTTTTTAGTTCAAGGCTATAATTCTAAAACCAGTATTTAATACGCTGTCAACCTGCAAGGGGTAAAGCCATTTGAAGAGTGACGAGTACAAAAAACCCTCCTCGCTCATTGAGAAATTTAATGCATGGCTTGCCTAGTATTTTTATATGCTATGTTCCCAGCCAAACTATCATTATTGACATGACATGACGATTAAGTGTTCACTCTCAGTAGAGTAGCATGAATCTCCCGAAGTGTCAGTATTGAGATCTGCATGGAAGAACTCACACAGGCTGCATCACTCTCTGAACAAAGATAATTTTTTATCGACGCGCTTATAAGATAGCTCGATCCCACACGCTTAAATTCCTTAAGGAAAATCTAGACTGTTAATATCAGTCTCAAAAATAATCACAGGCGCACGATTTGGCCGCGCGATTCAATAGGCCTAGCCTGCTCCTAACGGAATCAGGCAATCATCACGATGACCACCGGCGGGCCCACTAACTCCCTAGCCGAACGGTTTTCATCTAATACATCCATAGTGCTTCGAACTAACGATCAACCCTAACATGGGTGATCGCGCTGTTTAAGAAGAGCTCAAACGAGCTGAGACCGACCAAAGCGGTCTCAAATGCATCACATCCGTCCAACTTTTCCTGCTTAGTTGGACGGCTTAGATCTTCTATCGATTGATCGAAAGGGTACTAGTGTGATCACCAACGACCTAACTACATTCTTGGTCGATCTACCTGACCACTGCAACCAAGAAACGCGTTGAATCATACGCCCAAAGAAGGGTGATATCGCAGCCTTTAAAACCATAAATTCAATAAGCGGCGTTATACAACTGCCGCAAATCAATCGTGTTCGTCCAACTTCGCCAGCCTAGTTGGACGGCTTAGATTGCATTTCAAACGATCAAGGAGATACCAACGCGTTCACCATCGAACCAACTCCACACGTGGTCGATCTACTTTCTCATAGCAAGACTAAGGCGCATCAAATCGCCGGCCCAAAGTAGGGTGAACGCGTTGTTCGAAAACCCTAAAAACGCTTTGCGGCAACACACTTCTGTCACAAATTGATCGTGACCACTCATCTTCGCTAGCCAATTTGAGTGGCTTAGATCTTATTTTAGATGACCCAGGAGATGTCAACACACTCACTAGCGGATCATCTTCACACATGCCCAATCGGACCGTGCGAATCAACGCCCAGTGCTTTGATTCGACTAGCCAAAATAGGGATGGATGCATGACCCCTAAACCCTAAATTATATCAACGACGACAAACATCTGCCACAAACCATTTCGTCCGTCCAACTTCGCTAGCTTGGTCGGACGACTTGGATCAAATATTAAGCGATCAATGAGATACCTCAATGATCACTGGCCACTTATCTCTTACAGGGAGCGATCGACCAAATGGCGTCTCATCCATGCGGTCCTCAAATGGCCACCTAAAGGTGGTCGGACATGATGCTATTTTAAGACGCTCAAATCCGCGACTTATTCAATCAAGATCTAAAACAACGATGCTTTATGCACATCGATTATTTTGAGCTGCTTGCTTAAAAGCGATGTTTCACATGCATTGAATACATACAATATTTTATGAATATCGGCCTCATAAACAACTTAGTTGTTTAACCTAATAGCGCCTTATACTATTCTTTGCAGCAAGTCCCACGACTTGACCCACTTACTCGAGACATCAAGCGTGTCACAAACTGGGGGATACTTACTGGGGTATTGGTCTGGCGGTTTACAGCGTGCAGCGTGCAACGCGCCCATTACGAGAACGTGTCATGAAAGGACGAATGGTTAACAACGATGAGAGTAGTGGGAAAATGCGTGACCACGTGATGATCACCACCTCTTACACAACCCCACTCCACCTCTTACACAACCCCACTACTCCACTACTTCATCTTCTCCACTTCTTACGAGATCAAGGTTGCGCTCAAATCACTTGTATAAATAGGTTTTCAACCTATTTCGACAACAAGAAGGACACAAGTGTTATCAACACAAGTAGTCAGAAACCATTTTTCTGATACAAGTCATAAAACAGCCACACCTTCAAACACCTTCCCTCCCTAAGATCAACCCTTCTCCTTCACCTTGTGACCGAATTGAATCTGGAACGACCATTTCTTGGTTTAGGCCAGACTCTTATAGATTGATCTCACGAATCTAAAAGTACTCCCGTGCAGTGAATTTGTTTAGGGTTTGAATTCGTTTCTCATCAACACACCCAAATTTACCAAAAACAACATAATCAATTTTTACCCCAAAACAATAGTCAATTACACAAGTTATCTTGTTGTCGTATTGTCTCGATCTTGTATCCATAGATGATCACACGAAGTGTGAACCGATTAGTTGTATTGTCTCGACTCGGTCCATAGACAATCACTTTCGGAGAAAGGACTTATAGTTGGAAAAGTTTTAGATTGAGGTATATTTGGGTACCCTTGTCTTTTCAATACATATGGTTTACGGATCATTATGTAAGGGGGAGTGGTTTTCATTGTGAGATAAAGTATTGACTAAGGGGGAGTGATACATATCACCATAGTATTATTGTCAAAGTTGTGATGCAATTGAACTTTGATTTTGTGTAATAATACTATGATATTGTATAACAATATTTGAGAACAACTGTTTTTTATCGTTATGGCTACGGATCTTCAACAACAATGATGTTGAGTCGAGCACATTCAGAATTACTGGAATACTTGGGGCGGCGAAGAATTCCAGGAATGTTGAAGAACCAAGGAAATCAAGCATGATGGATGAGAAGCTACAAAGTTTATTTATTTTGTAATCCATATGTATTGATAGTTTTGTCACTAAAATTAACAAAGGGGGAGATTGTTAGAGCACTGCTCGGTCAAACTCGCAAGCGTTTCTATCTCAAGCTTGTTTGTCAGGTTTAGTTGATTAAACATATAGTTTTGATTTCTAGTCTACTTATAGGAGTTTCGAACTAGGATAGATTGTGTAGTTGAGTTGTATAATTCACGGAGCTTACAACTGAAGACGAAGATCTACTGAAGAACTCGGAGGAACTTCATAAACAAAATGTATGTGGAGACTAAAACTTATCTATCACTCAGAAGTCTATTCTATTTTATCTCCTATTGAAACAAAAGTCGTATAGTGATATATAATTTCATAGCATACACATTTGTTATTCCGAGCTGAGTATAACTCACTTATCTATTTCTCGAAATATGTGTTGGTAGCTTTTTGCTTTAGCTGCATTCATCATTATTCTTGACGAGTTTAGTTGGAAATAATTTATTTGTTGGAAACTAAATAATAAGTCAAAAGAAGATCATGTGGAAATTTCCTTGAAACATCTTAGATGATTTGTGTGAGACAATCATTTGATGTCGACTTGGAAAGTTTCGTATTGATCATTCGATCACTTGAAAATTGCTTATAAGATAATGGTTTGTGTGAGACAACCATTTTCGTCTTCTAATAATGTTTCAATGATTGAAATGGGAATTTAGAACTAAAACCCATGTATGTATGCATACTTAGTGCACAAGCTGTGTTGGTATGATTAAGGTCCGGAAACCAAGTTTGCATACCAGTATGCGAACGGTTTTAACTGTTAAAGTACGGGAACCAAGTTTTCATACCAGTATGCGAACTGTTCTACCTGAGTTAGGTCCGGGACGACAGTTTGCGTACCCATTTGCAAACTATTGGACAAGACCAAAGTCCAAAATTAAAGTTTGCGTACCCGTTTGCAAACTTAGTGGTCAAAGTTCTAAAATCGGTTTAGTATGTTTACATATTCATTAACAAATATATTTATGAAATAAGGAATGCAATCTTTGCAAACCGTGGCTTAATGTTCATGAACTGATTCTTATACTTTGTACATTACGAATCATTCCGGTTTTGCTTCAATTGGATCATATATAATTCTATGTGATTGTCAACAATTTAACAACTCTATGAAACACAATTAGATTCATTTGATTATCTTTCATGATTGATTGATCATCATAGTTGATCTAGATGTGTTAGATGAATGTGGTTAAGACAAAAGTGTTCATATGTCTAACTTTGCTATTATTAAGCCAACTAAATATACACGTTTAGGTACGGTTACCCATATCTAAATGAAGTATATTTCATTTGTGTGTGACAAGCTAAGACCATCTAATGGTGGAGAGATATTGCTTTGGTTTCAAGCAGACTTAGCTTGTATCTTAAATCAGATTTTCATCTAACGGTGAATATGGAATGCTTTGTTTTTAAGCTAACTTAGCAAACCCTGATTTGAAAGGCTATATAAAGGAGAACTCTAGCAACTGCGAAACCTAATCCCCACACCTCCTGTGTGATACTAGTTGCGACTAGAGTCGATTCTCCTTTGACCTAGGTTTTTCCTAAAACCATTATAGGTTAACGACTTAAAGACTTCATTGGGATTCTGAAGCCAGATCCAACTATTTTCTCTACAGTTGCGTATTCTGATCTTACTTGTTGTATCATGTTGAGTACTATCTTCTGTAAGATTTGCTCGAGATTTATCTCCGATAGGTAAGATATAAAAAGTAATCACAAAGCTCTTCGTCTCATTCTTTGTGATTCCACAATAACTTGTTCTATTACCATATAGTTAAGTTATTGTGAGGTGGTTGATATTTATAGGCTGTTCTTCAGGAATATAAGACCGGATTATCAATTGGTTCCTATGCACCTTGATTTATCAAAAGACGGAACAAAACTTCATAGGTACTTCTGTGGGAGACAGATTTATACATCCGAATAGACTTATCTGTGAGAGACAGATTTTTTTTATAAGTCTTCGACTTTGGGTCGCAACAACTCTTAGTTGCGGGTGAGATCAGCTAAGGGAATTAAGTGCGTAAAGTCCTGTTGGGATTCAGAGGCATAAGGAACGTGACTGTACCTTGATCAGTGTGAGATTGGTTAGGGCTCAACTACATTCTTGTCCGAAGTTAATTTGTAGTAGGCTAGTGTCTATGGTGTTCAAAACTGGACTAGGTCCCGGGGTTTTTCTGCATTTGCAGTTTCCTCGTTAACAAAATTTCTGGTGTCTGTGTTATCTCTTTTCTGCATTATATTTGTTTATATAATTGAAATATCACAGGTTGTGCGTAGTTCATCAATTGGGAAGTCCGACCTTGTTTGTTGGGTAGTAATTGATTGATACTTGAACATTGGTTTTTTGATACCGTTCTAGTTATTTCTCATATCAATCGGGCACACATATTTCTATCTGTTCGATTGCAGATTATATTGAGAAATAGAGATACAACTCTTGGATATATTTACTTGATTGAGTCTGACTGTCTAGTTGATTCTCACGGAATTATATTGGAGTTAGTCCATACAGATTGCCGAACGAATATTGGATGTGGTTGTTAGACCTCCGCTTTTTCAACAAGACACCAGAAGTTTTGTTGACGAGGAAACTGTAATAGCAGGAAAAACCCCGGGACCTCGTCCAAATTTGAACACCAAACTGTATTAAGCCGTTAAAGACACTGGCCTACTATCAGACTTAATACTGGAATGTATTTGAGACCAAATCCACCCTCCAAGCGATTCACAATCGCGCTCCTTATGTCTCTTGAACCTCACATGAATTTACGCAATTGATTCCCTTAGCTGGCGTCCTTTACAACGTAAGAGTTTCTTTAACTAAGTGAAGGATTTTGATACCAATCTACCTCTAATAGATATGCCTCTAAAATATGTTTTTAATAGACAAAGCTAGCAAACCTCACAATCGGGAACACTTACACTCAGCTAGCTGAGAAGTTTGGATCTTTAACCACCTCTCAAGAACAATCTTGAACTAATCAGTTAAGACTAGTTTTAAGATATCTATCTTGAGGAATCACAGAGTCTAAGACGAAGAGAACTTTGTGATTCCTATCTTCCTTTCCTGAAAGAGACTACAAAAACCTCAATAAAAAAATAACTAGATCAGGATACACAAACTATCAAGGTAAAAATAGTTGGACCTGGATTCACGAATCTCCAAGTGAATTCGTTAAGTTGAAGACCGAATTATTTTTCTCAGAGGAAACCTAAGTCAATAGAGGGACGACTCTAACAATCAACTAGGACACAAAGTGTCAGGGAGTAATTTCCCAATTGAAAAAGCATATATATATTTATAGATGTTCAAGACTAAGGGTTGCTTAGAATTCAATTTAAGAAAACTTGAAATTCAATAAAACACTTTCTATGTTTAGATGAAATTCTAATTAGGGTTTCATGTAAGAATGTGAGAATTTCATCTCAAACTTACATAGAAGAATATACACAGTGGTCTGGTTACGAAACCGTGTATAATGACTGTTCTGAAAACATGCCTTATGAACTAATAAGCAATGTGATGCTAATTTAAACACTTCTAATTTAATCGTGATCCATATACACAAGTGTTTTAGCGATCAATGATGCCTTAGAGGTGTTTCGCAATGCTAAATCCATTTAAAAAAAAAATTTGAGCATCTGCCAAAGTTTTACTGGGACCGTTGGTGAAGCGGTTCATGAACCGCATAGGCAGTTCACGAGTCAGGGTGAAACGGTCCGTGTATCGGGTTCGCTAACCCTACTGCGGCTCGTCAACTCAGATGACAACAGTTCGTGAACTGGGTTCGCCAATTGTTAGGATTTTTTTACTAATATAAAAATATTCAGATCGCCACGGTTCGTGAACTGTCTCGTTTTGAACTTGCAATTTGCGAACTGGTTCACCAACCTTCCTGTATTTCAGAAACTCATATATTTGTGGTTTGCGAGATGGTCACTAACCTACCCTAAGTCAAAATAACAAAAGTTCTAAATTTCTCTCTTTGATGTTTGAAACATTCATAAATGGTAAAATCATTGCTTGGGCAATTTCAAATAATCCACAAGTTATTTTTTGAACAATAAATTTTTTCGAACTAATATTGTTAAGGACCTATGAACATTGAATGCTTGAATCACATTTCGAGATGTTTAAAAATACAAGCTTGACTCAGAATTTCTTATTTGCAATAAATCTACTAAAAGTCATACAACATAGTCTCATATAGATAAAATGGTGATGCATGTGAGTAAATAGAATGGTTCAGTCTTCAGATACCTTGTTGATCAAGTTCTCTAATATCTTTTTCGATCTTTAGTGTTCGAGAGTGATGTATGATACTCCACTACCAACTTTTATACCGAGTCTGAGACTTGACTTAGTAGACTATAAATCAAGCTATAGTTTTGATTGATAAATATTGACAACAGCTTGAAATAACAAAACTTATGGGTTCAACCGAGCAGTATGAAAAAGCGGGCATCTAACAACACCACCCAATAATTCGATTAGCAATCTGTATGGAAAAACTCCGAAATACTTTGGTAGAGAATCAACTACACAGTCAGAATCAATCTAGATTAAAGTATCTCAAGGAGTCAATATCTCTCTCTTGATTTGATTTTTACTCAAGCTAAAAACAATAGCGAGTATTTATCAAATACAAGGAATAACTTGGACGGTATCAAAGACCAATGTCCAAGTGTTAATCACTGAAATCAACAACCACAAGGTCGGATCTCAAATCGATTAAACTTTAACACACAACCTGTATTATTTCAATTATAAAGATAAATAATATAATGCGGAAAATGAAATAACACAGACACCAGAAATTTTGTCAACGAGGAAACCGCAAATGCAAAAAAACCTCGGGACCTAGTCCAGATTGAATACACACTGTATTAAGCCGCTACAGACACTAGCCTACTCCAAGCTAACTTCGGACTGGACTATAGTTGAACCCAAATCAGTCTCCCACTAATTCAAGGTACAGTTGTACTCCTACGCCTATGATCCCAGCAGGACACTGCGCACTTGATTCCCTTAGCTGATCTCACCCACAACTAAGAGTTGCTGCAACCCAAAATCGCAGACTTGATAATAAACAAATCTGTCTCACACAGAAAAGTCTATCAAAGGATAAATCTGTCTCCCACAGAAAAACCCTAGGTTTTTGTTCCGTCTTAAGATATGAAATCAAGGTGAACAAGAACCAATTGATAATCTGGTCTTGTATTCCCTAAGAAAAGCCTAGATTAATCAATCACCTCTCAACAATCCTTCTTGACTACACAAGAGGTTTGTCTAGAAATCACAAACAGTGAGACGAAGATGTTTGTAACTTCTTTATCTTGTTTATCAGATAACTCTCACGATCTCAAGCCAATCAATAGATTGTACTCGTACGATAGAAGATGCAAGATCAGATCACACAACTACGATAAAAGTAATATGGGTCTGGCTTCACAATCCCAATGAAGTCTTTAAGTCGTTAACCTGGTTTTACAGAAGAAAACCAAAGGTTAAAGGAGAATCGACTCTAGCGAGCGCACTAGTATCACACAGACGTGTGGGGATTAGTTTTGCCCAATACTAGATGTCTCCTATATATAGTCTTCAAATCAGGGTCTTTACTTAGTTACAAAGCAATCAATATTCACCGTTAGATGAAAACCTGATTTAGATTCAAGCTAATATTTCCCAACCGTTAGATCAAAAACTTAGCTTGTCACACACACTTGGGTAGACGTTTACTGGGTTTGTGAAAACCATGCCCAAACATGTACGTGTATGTTGGTTCAACATAGTAACCCAAAAGGTTAACCATATGAGGAATTCATATTAACCTAGTTCTTCTTCACCATAACTAGTTCAATTGACTCAAATGAACTAGTTAGAGAGTTGTTCAATTGCTATGAGATCTTATGTAACTACACAAGACAAATTGACACAAAGATGATTTGATTCGATGAATCGACTCATGAACTTTATAGCCACGGTTTGCATAAAGCATTCCTTAGTAATTTAATTTTCATGTTCAGAGCACATCTATAGATCATAACCACTTAAGCTCACAAACAAGTTCGTGGACTTAAGGTAACCGGCAGAGTTTTCCAAACTCAGCAGAAAATCTCGGCAAAGAGACTTCCGCCAGTTCGCGGACTAGGTTCGCGGACTGAGTTCGCGGACTAAACACGCAAACGAGTTTTTGGAAAATCCCAGCAGAAATTCTCGATAAGAGAACTTCCGTCAGTTCGCGGACTGAGTTCACGGACTGGGTTCGCGGACTTGGAAAATACAATTCCTCCGTTTTCTCTCAATCAACAAAGTTCGAAACTTCGGATTAAAGAATACATGGTTATGTAATCTAAACTCTTATTCCAATCATAGAGACATTCTCAGAGGACGTTATATAGCCGTTATTCACAGACCGTTTCACGTCAGAGCAATTCTCAAAGTAATTGAAACTTTCCATGACTTTCGTCACTAGGTGAAGATAAACTTGATCAAAGCGAAACGCTTTACCAACACACGATTTCGAGTAAAAGATAAGTAGTGAATACTCAGCTCGAAATGTCAAATGTGTATGATCAAGTCTATATAGCATACGACTTTTTGTCTCATAAGAAGTAAGAGATAGAATAGATAGACTTTTGAGTGATAGATAAGTTCAAGTATCCACATACCTTTTTGTTGATGAAGTTCCACGGTTCCTTGTGTAGATCTTCGTCGTTGTATGATGAATTTCCATGAAGTCCTTGAGCTAAACTACACTTTTCTATCCTAGTCCGAGACTTAGCTGTAATAGACTAGAAATCAAGACTCATAGTTTTGATCACTAACATTGAAAAACATGCTTGATATAGCAACGCATGCGAGGTCGACCGAGCTATTCTCTAACACAGTACTCTAAAACTCTCAAGTGTTTTAGTGATCAATGATGTCTTAGAGGTGTTGCCAAACGTATATAAAAAATAATTTTTTGAGCATCTGCTAAATTTTTACGGGACCGTTGGTGAAGCGATTCATGAACCGTATAGGGAGTTCACGAGTCAGGGTGTGTTAGAGCATTGATCGGTAGAACTCGCATGCGTTGCTATCTCAAGCATGTTTGTCAATGTTAGTGATCAAAACTATAAGTCTTGATTTCTAGTCTACTATAACTAAGGTCTCGGACTAGGATATAAAGTGTAGTTGAGCTCAAGAACTCCATGGCAATCATCATACAAGATGAAGGAATACTCAAGGAACCGGTGGATTTTCATCGACTAAAAGGTATGTAGAGACTTGAACTTATCTATCACTCAAAAGTCTATTTATCTCCTATCTTGAGACAAAAGTCGTTTTCCTATATAGACTTAGATTATACACATTTGCTATTTCGAGTCGAGTTTATCTCGCCTATCTATTTCTCGAAATATGTGTTGGTAAGCTTTCACTTTAGCCAAGTTCATCTTTACCTAGTGACGAAAGTCATGACAAGTTTCAATCACTTTGAAAATTGCTTACTTTGACGAAAAATAGTTTGTGAATAACAACTATAGAATATCAATGTCCTCTAAGAATGTTTCAATGATTGAAATGAGAGTTTAGACAATATAAACATTCGAGGATATAAGCATTGTTGTGGAAACACATATATGTATAAGTCCTTATTCCTTGAACCGAAGTTTGCGTACTTTGTTGATCAAGAGAACCGGAATAGTGGCGTGAGCTAAGTTTGTGAACTCAGTCCGCGAACTGGCGGAAGTTCTCGACCCGAGAAATTCTGCTGGAGTTTGTGAAATCCGTCCGGGAACTTAAGTCCGCGAACCCAGTCCGCGAACTTGAGTAGGTTATATCTAAAAACGATGTTTGTGAACTTATTCTTATATAAACTAAGGAATGCAAATTGCAAACCGTGGCTATGTAGCTCACGAACCGATTCGAGTGAATCAAGTCATTTTTGCTTCGATTGTGTCTTGTGTAGTTACATAAGATTTCCTTGCAATTGAACAACTCTCTAACTAGTTCATTTGAGTCACTTGAACTAGTTATGGTGAAGAAGAATATGGTTGATATGAAAGTGATCATATGGCTAACCATTTGGTTAACTATTGTTGAACCAACAAATGTACAAGTTTGGGTACGGTTACACAAGCCTAAAAACGTGCATTTCATTTGTGTGTAACAAGCTAGTTTTCTATATAACGGTTGAAAGATATTAGCTTGAATCTAATCGGGTTTTCATCTAACGGTGAATATTGAATGCTTTGTTACCAAGCTAACATTGATTGCAAACCTTGATTTGAAAGACTTTATAAGGGAGAAGTCTAGCAAATGGGAAAGCTAATCCCCACATCTTCTGTGTGATACTAGTTGTGCTAAGATAGAGTCGATTCTCCTTTGACCTTTGGTTTCTTCTTCTAAACCACGTTAACGACTTAAAGACTTCATTAGGATTGTGAAGCCAGACCGATACTACTTTCTTGTAGTTGTGTGATCTTATCTTGTTGTTTCTATCGTACGAGTGCAATTGTAATAATTGGCTTGAGATTGATATCTCCGATAGGCAAGATATAAAAGTAATCACAAACACTTCATATCATCGTTTGTGATTCGGCAATATTTTTTTTCGTTGCGTCAATTAAGATTTTTGTGAGGTGATTGATAATACTAGGTTGTTCTTCGGGAACATAAATCCGAGTTATCAATTGGTTCTTGTTCACCTTGATTTATCAAAAGACGGAACAATACTCGTAGGTATATTCGTGGGAGACGGATTTATCTATTACCGTAGACTTTTCTGTGTGATACAGATTTGTTTATTAAAGTCTTCGACTTTGGGTCGTACCAACTCTTAGTTGTGGGTGAGATCAGCTAAGGGAATCAAGTACATAGCATCATGCTGGGATCAGAGACGTAGGAGAATAAATGTACCTTGGATCAGTGTGAGATTGATTGGAGTTCAGCTACAGTCCAGACCGAAGTTAATTTGGAGTAGGCTAGTGTCTGTAGCGGCTTAATACAGTGTGTGTTCAATCTGGACTAGGTCCCGGGGTTTTTTCTGCATTTGCGGTTTCCTTGTTAACAAAATTATGGTGTCTGTGTTATTTCTTTTCCGCATTATATTTTGTTATATAATTGAAATATCACAGGTTGTGCGTAGTTCAATCAATTAGAATATCCGACCTTTTGGTTGTTGATTTAAATTGATTGACACTTGGATATTGGTCTTTGGTACCATCCAAGTTATCTCTCTAGTATTTGATAAAGACTCGCAGATTTCTATTTTCTTGAGTATATATCAAATTGAGAGATTGAGATATAAACTCTTTGATATACTTTTTATCTAGATTGAGTCTGACTGTCTAGTTGATTCTCTAAAAAATATATTCGAGTTTGTCCATACAGATTGCTAAGCGAAATATTGGGTGTGGTTGTTGTACCCCCGCTTTTTCAATTGGTATCAGAACATGAAAACACGTTCAAGACCTTACAAGTATGTGTTTGTAGCAATCTGACTCTATGGACAGAGGTGCTATCTCAATTAACATACCACCAGTCTTCGATGTCTCTAATTTGTTGTGGTGAAAAATTGTTATGCGAGCTTTTCTTCAAGCACGTGATTTTCGATTATGGGTATATGTTGTTAATGGCTATAATGCTCCTGTCGTGGCAGTTCGAGATGTAAACATTCCCAAGGATATTGGTGAATACACCCCTGCCGAGATAAATGCTGCAAAACAAAATTCCGACGGTTTGAATGCCATTATACATGCCATTACTCCAAATCTTCAACACCATATGTCAAATTGCACGAGGTCTAAAGATGCGTGGGATATCTTAGAAACCGTATTCGAAGGTAACACCAGTGAAAAGGAAGCTAGGCTTCAAAACCTTAATTCCGATTGGAAAAACCTTCGTATGGCAGATGAAGATACATTTGATGAGTTTAATCACAGAGTGTCTGAAATTGTTAATGCATCTTTTGTATTGGGTAAGACTATTCCTGAAAAGGACATTGTGATTAAAATTCTCAGATCGCTGCCATCTAGATACGACTCTAAGAAGCATGCCATCATTGAGGGAAATAACCTTGATAATCTCTCCAGAAATACGTAGGTTGGGAAGCTTAAGATCTTTGATCACGAACATTCATCCAAATCTAAGGTTGTTGCGTTCAAAGCACTAAAGGACACAAAATTACTTGATAAAAGTAAAAAAGTGTATATCTCTGAAGATGATCACTCTGAGACTGATTCATCAGATGAAGATCTTGACAAGTCGGTCTCGATGATCACAAGACAGTTTAGGGACCTTCTGTTGAAGAGAAGTAAACGGTTCTCCAGAGATAAGCCTAAAGCATCAGTCAAACCTCATAATCGTATTCCTCTTAAGAACAAGGAAATAGATGAAACTGATGACGAGGATATGCCTCAGTGCTTTAAGTGTAAGGGATTTGGTCATTTTGCAAACGAGTGCCCAACTCGTAGAAAATACACCGGGAACAAAGGTTTTGCTGCAACTCTTGATGAAATGTATGACAATTATGATTCTAATGAAGACGAGAAATCAAGTGTTGCACTTCTTGGTGAAAATATTGATTTTGATAACTGTAGCAATACATACATCAATCTCGATATTCTTTCAGAAGAAAACCCAACTAATCTGGAAGAAAAAATTGACCCATATTTTGGAAACTCTATTTGTAATGTTGCACGTTCCACCATGTGTCTAGCTGTGTGCACATCTCAGAAGCCTGACTTTTATCCTATCTTGATGTGCTCGTATTGTTCTCTAAAGGGTCATGAACTTTCAAGGTGTTACAAGTACAAAAATCAATTGAGGCATGTCAACAAACTTCAACGAAGAGCAAATCAATTTGCAAATAAGCTTAAACTTGCTCGTAATACCGCTGAGGTATGTAGGATTTTATCTTCGTCTAAGAAGCTAGTTTCCAAGGATAAACCAAGACCATTAGAGAATAAAGTATGGTCGAGTCGTTTTGATAGACATAGGTATGTGGATTCCTCTCAAGAGGAAAATGGTGGAAACATTGTTGTTCACCACAACACAACTTGATTGTGTTGTTTTGGAAATCTTGTCTCATCTTCCTGATCAAAAGAGACAATGATTTTGTACTTCTCAGGCTTTAGGAAAAGTTTTGTTCTCTTCTTTTCTTAGTTTTGTTCTTCCTTGTCTATCAACAAAGGAGGGTTATTATCTACAATTCTACTCTTTATAGAGTTGTGAGTTGGATGTGTACGAACCTGTTTAAAGGTTTCGAAACCCTACATTCCTTTTTCCTTCCTCAAAACCTATTTTTATCTCAAGACTACTTGTTGAGTTCAATTTGTGATTTCCTCTCACAAACCCATACGTTAAGGATACTCCAAGCATGATGTCTTCTGATGGAAAAAATGTTAATATGATTGTTAAGCCATCAATCATGAAGGAAAAAGATAAATCTCCGTTATCTCCTACCTTGAAAAGAAAAAGAAGGAATGTGAGGAAGCCAAGAGCCGTTCCTTCAAACTCTCAGAAGTTTTCTGATGTTCTTGAAGTGTTGAAGGAGATGTGAAAGGAGATTCAAAAAATAAAAGCTTTTGTGTATAAGACTCATGAGATTCAGAAGGCCCTGGTTCGACATCATCAGCCAAGAAGATTTATTGATATAAACTCCTACCTTAATGAACCTTATGTCCCAATGGTTGTTGACGACAAGGAGTTCGGGGACGATAAAGAATTCTTCAAAGGTCTTTTTGCCTAGTAAATCTTCTATTTTTCTTGTTTTGTTTAGAAGAATAACTAGAGTTTGGAATAGTTATTATTGTGATTACACATAGCTATGTCCAACGTTTTCATCTTCATGTTTTTAGATTTATTGGTTTAAATTCTAAATTTGTTTGGAAGATGATTTTTGCAGTATTAATCTTTATGGTTTTATATATTGCTATATTGTTATGGGATATGTGTGTTTACGTCCGTGAACTATGATTATCACATACCTTGTCAAAAGTAAAGTCTTTCGTATGTCGATATGCATGTATTGATAAAAGAATGATAGACTTTTGACAAATACAAAAGTTAAGCCTATTATGTTAATTATTGATGGAAGATAGGTTAAAATCTTTTTTTTGCAAGGATTATGTCTATTGAATGTCGTTATGCGAATAGTGATGGAAAATAGAACGAATCCTTGTGTATTCCGCAGTATTGATCTTCCATGATCCATATTTTTATGTATTATTGTGAGGATCCATAAAGTGTCTTATGTTGAGAACTAAACGTCCAAGTTGATTATTTTTATGATTAGCTTAGTTGTTGTTCCGTGAGGTACTTTATGTCGACCATATTCAACTAAATTAATCATCTTGTTTGGTTATTTAGTTGTTGCTCCGTAAGTTTTCTTATGATGAGCATGACCAATTTAATTGATTACTTTTATGATTAGTTTGGTTGTGTATTTCGCTTAGATTAATTATGGGTTCTCTTATGATTAATCTAATTATATATTTTGAGTCTCCATAAGTTCACTTATGTTGAGCATTTTCGATTAAATTAATCATGGGTTCTCTTGTGGTTAAATTTAATTGAGTATTTTGGATTCAAATTCATACTTTTATGTGATTTGTTATGTCCAAAGAAATCCTTCTTTTCTTTTGAAATTAAGGTGGCTCTTGTTGTTCTTTCGGGAATGACATATTATGGGGGAGAGTTCTTAATTGAACCTGTGCTTAATTGCCATTATAGGGGTTATCTTGTATCTTTATAAACTCCTTGATGAATGCATTTAGCTTTAGATTTATGATTGCATCTAAATAAGATGATATGTGTTTCTTTCTTTTGGTCATGAAATGTTTCTTTCGGAAATTTCATTAGGATCCCGTTCTTGTACCTTTGCCAATTTTATTGAAAAAAAGGGGGAGAATTAATATGTAGTTCACACTACAAATACATATGGTTTTCGGATCATTATGTAAGGGGGAGTGGTTTCCATATGACATGGAGTATTTACTAAGGGGGAGTGATACATATCACCATAGTATTGTTGTTGAAGTTGTGATACAATTGAACTTTGACGTTGTGTAATGATCCTATGACACTGTATAACAATGATTGAGAACTCATGTTTCTCGTTGTTATAGCTACGGATTTTCAACAACGATGATACTGAACTTACAACCTTTGGGATCATTGGAGTACTTGGAAGTGACGAGGATTTCAAGTAATGTTGAAGATTAGGTGTATGGAAGGAGCTACAAAAGTTAATTTATTTATTTTTTGTATTCCATATGTATTGATAGTTTTGTCACTAAAATTGACAAAGGGGGAGATTGTTAGAGCATTGCTCGGTCGAACTCGCATGCGTTGCTATCTCAAGCATGTTTGTCAATGTTAGTGATCAAAACTATAAGTCTTGATTTCTAGTCTACTATAACTAAGGTCTCGGACTAGGATAAAATGTGTAGTTGAGCTCAAGAACTTCATGGCAATCATCATACAAGACGAAGGACTACTCAAGGAACCGGTGGATCTTCATCGACTAAAAGGAAATGTGGAGACTTGAACTTATCTATAACTCAAAAGTCTATTTATCTCCTATCTTGAGACAAAAGTCGTTTTTCTATATAGACTTAGATTATATACATTTTCTATTTCGATCCGAGTTTATCTCGCCTATATATTTCTCGAAATATGTGTTGGTAAGCTTTCGCTTTAGCCAAGTTCATCTTTACCTAGTGACGAAAGTCATGAAAAGTTTCAATCACTTTGAAAATTACTTACTTTGACGAAATATAGTTTGTGAATAACAACTATAGAATATCAACGTCCTCTAAGAATGTTTCAATGATGGAAATGAGAGTTTAGATAATATAACCATTGGAGGATATAAGCATTGTTGTGGAAACACATATATGTATAAGTCCTTATTCCTTGAACCGAAGTTTGCGAACTTTGTTGATTAAGACAACCGGAATAGTGGCGTGAGCTAAGTCCGCGAACCCAGTCCGCGAACTGGCAAAAGTTCTCGACCCGAGAAATTCTGTTGGAGTTTGTGAACTCCGTCCGGGAACTCAAGTCCGCGAACCCAGTCCGCGAGCTTGAGTAGGTTATTTCTAAAAACGATGTTTGTGAACTTATTCTTATATAAACTAAGGAATGCAAATTGAAAACTGTGGCTATATAGTTCATGAACCGATTCGAGTGAATCAAGTCGTTTTTGCTTCGATTGTGTCTTATGTAGTTATATAAGATTTCCTTGCAATTGAACAACTCTCTAACTAGTTCATTTGAGTCATTTGAACTAGTTATGGTGAAGAAGAATATGGTTGATATGAAAGTGATCATATGGCTAACCATTTGGTTAACTATTATTGAACCAACAAATGTACAAGTTTGGGTACGGTTACACAAGCCTAGAAACGTGCATTTCATTTGTGTGTAACAAGCTAGTTTTCGATCTAACGGTTGAAAGATATTAGCTTGAATCTAATCAGGTTTTCATCTAACAGTGAATATTGAATGCTTTGTTACCAAGCTAACATTGATTGCAAATGCTGATTTGAAAGATTATATAAGGGAGAACTATAGCAACTGGAAAACCTAATCCCCACACCTTCTGTGTGATACTAGTTGTGCTAATCTAGAGTCGGTTCTCCTTTAACCTTTGGTTTCTTCTTCTAAATCAGGTTACCGACTTAAAGACTTCATTGGGATTGTGAAGCGCGACCGATACTAATTTCTTGTAGTTGTGTGATCTGATCTTGTTGTTTCTATCGTACGAGTACAATTGCAGTAATTGGCTTGAGATTGATATCTCCGATAGGCAAGATATAAAATTAATGACAAACACTTCGTCTCATCGTTTGTGATTCCGCAATATCTTTTTTCGCTGCGTCGATTAAGATTATTGTGAGGTGATTGATGATAATAGGCTGTCGTTCAGGAATATAATTACGGGTTACCAATTGATTCCTGTTCACCTTGATTTATCAAAAGACAGAACAAAACTCTAAGGTATATTCGTGGGAGACGGATTTATCTATTACCGTAGACTTTTCTGTGTGATACATATTTGTTTATTAAAGTCTTAGAATTTGGGTCGTAGCAACTCTTAGTTGTGGGTGAGATCAGCTAAGGGAATCAAGCACGTAGCATCCTATTGGGATCAGAGACGTAGGAGCATAAATGTACCTTGGATCAGTGTGAGATTGATTTGGGTTCAACTACAGTCCAGACCGAAGTTAATTTGGAGTAGGCTAGTGTCTGTAGCGGGTTAATACAGTGTGTGTTCAATCTGGACTAGGTCCCGGGGTTTTTTCTGCATTTGCGGTTTCCTCGTTAACAAAATTCTGGTGTCTGTGTTATTTATTTTCCGCATTATATTTTGTTATATAATTGAAATATCACAGGTTGTGTGTAGTTCAATCAATTAGAATATCCGACATTTTGGTTGTTGATCTAAATTGATTGACACTTGGATATTGGTCTTTGGTACTATCCAAGTTATCTATCTAGTATTTGTTAAAGATTCGCAGATTTCTATTTGCTTGAGTATATATCAAATCGAGAGATTGAGATATAAACTCTTTGATATAATTTTTTATCTAGATTGAGTCTGACTGTCTAGTTGATCTACAAAGTTTATTGGAGTTTTTCCATACAGATTGCTAAGCGAAATATTGGGTGTGGTTGTTGTACCCCCGTTTTTTCGGGGTGAAATGGTCCGTGAACCGGGTTCGCTAACCCTACCGCGACTCGTCAACTCAGATGACCACAGTTCGTGAACTGAGTTCGCTAATTGTTAACCTTTTTTATAAATATAAAAATATTCAGATCGCCACGGTTCGTGAACCAGGTTCGCGAACTGTCTCGTTTTGAACTTGCAACTTGCGAACTGGTTCACCAACCTTCCTGTATTTCAGAAACTCAAATATTTGTGGTTTGCAAGATGGTTCACTAACCTACCCTGAGTCGAAATAACAAAAGTTCTAAATTTCTCTCTCTTTGATGTTTGCAACATTCCTAAATGATAAAATCATTGCTTGGGCAATTTTCAAATAATCCACAAATTAAGTTTTGATCAATAATTTTTTTCGAACTAATACTGTTAAGGACCTTTGAATATTGAATGCTTGAATCATATTTCGAGATGTTTAACAAGACAAGCTTGACTCGGAATTTCTTCTTTGCAATAAATATACTAGAAGTCATACGACATAGTCTCATATAAATAAAATGGTGATGTATGTGAGTAAATAGAATGGTATAGTCTTCAGATACCTTGTTGATCAAGTTCTCCAATATCTTCGTCGATCTTCAGTCTTCGAGATTGATGTCTGATAGTCAACTACCAACTTCTATGCCGAGTCTGAGACTTGACTTAGTAGACTAGAAATCAAGCTATGGTTTTGATTGAAAAATATTGACAACAAGCTTGAGATAACAAAACTTATGGGTTCAACTGTGCAGTGCTCTAACAATCCTCCCCCCCTGTCTTTATCAATTTTAGTGACAAAACTATTCAATATATACATATGGATTCAAAATAAAATGATGTTTCAGCTCAAAATCCACTATGCTTGATTTCCTTGGATCTTCAACAAGTTCTTGAATTTTTCGTACTTCAAAATATTCTAGGGTTTCGCATGTGTTCGTTCAACACCTTTGTTATTGAAGATCCGTAATGATAACAACTTATAAGAATACTCCAAAAAGAGCTTTGTTAGAATGAAAAATCAATCTACTCAATGATTGTTATACAAAAACATAGCATTGCACCTTCCTCAATGTTCAATTGCACCAAAATTTTGGAGAAATACTATGGTGATATGTTCTCCCCCTTAGTCAATACATACTTCTTTTGCAAAATAAGTAAAACTTGTAGTTCATAATCCACTCCCCATTACATAATGCTCCGAAAAGCCATATGTTAAAACAAAAGCCATAAACAGGGATCATAATGACTTAAAACAAAAGAAAGTGAAAACTAGAGAACACATAACAACTTTTAGTTTAGACGATTTCACCAAGAAAACTCGGCGTCTTCATCAAGGAGATTGAAAATAAGAGGGTACCGAAATACACTACAATGTTTTATTTATCAACCTATAAGTCCTCTTCCGAATGTGATCGTTTATGGACAGAGTCGAGACAATATGAAAATTTGGTTCACACTTCGTGTGATCATCTATCGATACGAGATCGAGACAATACAACAACAAGATCACTTGTGTGATTGACTATGGATACAAGATCGATACGATACAACGACAAGTGTGTACTTGATAATAGGTTCGTAAATATCCGAAACTCTATAGGATCAATTTCAAGCATTATAGAGTTAACGTACTTGTGTATTTTACTAAATTATAATAATAATTATAATGCAGAAAACAAAGTAAAAGAAACAACAAGATTTTGTTAACGAGGAAACTGCAAATGCGAAAAAAACCCGGGAGCTAGTCCAGTTTTGAATACTCTCAGAATTAAGACATTATACAAAATCTAATACCAACTTCGTATAGTTGAGACCAAGCAGACTACCCCTAGCTACTTAGTTACCTCAGTATCCCTGCGCCTTCGACTTCTAGAATCACACACGTGAATAACAAGTCCTTTGGATCGTATTCCAAACCTCAAAGGAAGAATCTGTTTGGTAACCACTCTAATCAATCTTGCTAAAGATAAGATGAGTCGTTGACAGAGGCTCTTATGTTTAATCTAATAAGCTCCTTTGTCTGATTAGATCAATCTATCCAATAGATACAAAAATAGTCAAGTCTAGATTCGCATTCAATAAATATAGATCTCAAAGAGAAACTATGGAGAATGTCGGTCTCACAAAACTAATCAATCAAATCTATCAAAGAGAACTGATTCTAGTTGGATTCCATCCGATCTAGGTTTGTGCTCTAAATCCACAAGATACGAAAATAAGAATTATTCTTCGTCTTCAAATCTTCTATTACCTTCAAATACCTGCACAACAACACTTGAATCCTCTTGTGATCAATCACATATAGAACGGAGTCTGTTAACGATGGATTATCACAAGATGTATTTAGATCTAACAACAGTTATAAATATCTCGTCGATACTTTGATTTAGTATTAGTGAATCTTATATATCAGAAGACAAGATTCTCAAGAATAAAAAAATTAGGTACAATCAAAGTTTCATCAACCGTTAGTCAATATAATAAATCGAAAACTAATAACACTGCAATTATTTAGTTCCCACCAATGGTACTCGTAGTGCTTCTTGATCACACAGAAATCTTTAAACGAGCGGTCGTAAGAGATTTCACCTAATTAGGTTACTTTCCTCTCCGAATAGACGGCTCTACCAGAAACAACAAGTAATGAAGTTTTCCCGGCTCTTAGGATAGTTTGCTAGAAATGCAAACTTAGGTATTTATAGACCAAGGATGTTTGGGCACCAAGGAATTTCCAAAACCGGAAATATTCTCAAGATATGCAATGAATACCCAACTTTGGTTTTCCTAATTCCAATAAATGTTGGTCCAACATTTCGAAATCTTTCATAGAAAATCTCCAATTGTAAATGCACATTACTAATTTTTATTCTCTAGAGATATGCATTAATTGTTGGTAATTAAAGCATATAAAAGCAAAAACCTTAATTAAAAGATTCTCAATTTATTTCAGCACAGGATCACCTTGAGTACCAGGGAATATCTTTGAACAATAAATGATAAGAGTTACTGCACATGTTCAAAATATGTTGACATCTTTACACTGCAAATCCTTATTCCAAATCTACATGGATTTGCATATAGGAATTGGTTCTACCACACTCCCAAACAAGTTTAGAATTGGTTCTACCAGACTTCCAAGACTACTATGTGATTGGTCATACCAAGTCACAATGGTTAGTTGTGATCGGTCCTACCAACTCACATACATGGGTTCGGATCGGTGCTACCTAAATATGGTACATACTTGTGATCGGTCATACTAGTCACTAGGATCGGTCACACAACCACTTATGATCGGTCACACCAATTACCAGAATCGGTCACACCAATTATAAGGATCGATCATACCATCTCATGGTGATTACTTAGGATCGGTTACACCAATTTCCAGAACCAGTCATACCAAATCATAATTCTAGGTATTGTGATCGGTTATACCAAGATACATAACCTAAGTTAAGATCGGTTCTACCAACTCACACATATTTGTTATCCAAACAATATGCAATGAATAGACAGTCCAATAAGCCTATTGATTTCTATTTCGACTCATGAAACAAGTTCATGAACGTACTTCCTTTAAAAAAATGTAAAAAATTGTTTCATAGTATTAAATCTTCACTATTAACCCATACACATAATTATAAAACTATATACAAGATTATATCGATGTCATATCTACGAAGTTCAAAACATAAGCGTTATACTTCGTAATCTAATTATTTAATACTATGTCCATACTATTATGATCATGTCTCATCACTAGAGTATTATATACTGAAAAATCGAGGGTCTAACAAAACCACCCAATATTTCACTTAGCAATCTGTATGGACTACCTCCGAAATACTTTGCTAGAGAATTAACTAGACAGTCAGACTCAATCTAGATAAAAAGTATCTCAAGGAGTTATTATCTCAATCTCTCGATTTGATCTTTACTTAAGAAAATAGAAACCTGCGAGTCTTTATCAAAGAGAAATAACTTGGACGGTACCAAAGACCAATGCCCAAGGATCAATCAATATCAATCAACAACCAAAGGTTGGATTTCCAATTGGTGATCACGAATGCACAACCTGTATTATTTCAATTATATAAAATATAATGCGGAAAAGAAATAACACAGACACCAGAAATTTTATTAACGAGGAAACCGCAATTGCAGAAAAACCGCGGGACCTAGTCCAGACTGAATACACACTGTATTAAGCCGCTACAGACACTAGCCTACTCCAAGCTAACTTCAAACTGGACTATAGTTGAACCCCTATCAAACTCCCACTGATACAAGGTACATTTGTACTCCTACGCCTCTGATCCCAGCAGGATAATGCGCACTTGATTCCCTTAGCTGATATCACCCACAACCAAGAGTTGTTGTAACCCAAAATCACAGACTTGATAATAAACATGGTTTTGCCTTAGGTACAAAGAAATCCTTATTCACCGTTAGATGAAAACCTGATTTAGATTCAAGCTATTATTTCTCAACCGTAATATCGAAATCTTAGCTTGTCACACACACTTGGGTAAACGTTTACTGGGTCCGTGAAAACCATGCCCAAACGTGTACGTTCATGTTGGTTCAACATAGTAACCCAAAAGGTCAACCATATGAGCATTTCATATTAACCTTGTTCTTCTTCACCATAACTAGTTCAATTGACTCAAATGAACTAGTTATATAGTTGTTCAATTGGTATGAGATCTTATGTAACTACATAAGACACAATTGAAAAAAAGATGATTCGATTGAATCGGCTCATGAACAATATAGCCACGGTTTGCATAAAGCATTCCTTAGTAATTTAATTTTTCTTGTTCAGAGCACATCTTTAGATCATAACCTCTTAAGTTCACAAACAAGTTCGCGGACTTAAGTTAATCGGTTGAGTTTTCCAAACTCAGCAAAAATTCTCGGTTCGAGAACTTCCGCCAGTTCGCGGACTGGGTTCGCGGACTGAGTTCGTGGACTAAGCACACAAACGAGTTTTGGAAAATCCAGCAGAAATTCTCGGTCGAGAACTTCCGACAGTTCGCGGACTTGGCAAGCCAATTCCACAATCATCCCGATTTCTCTTGATCAACAAAGTTCGAAAACTTCGGTTCAAGGAATACATGGTTATGTAATCTAAACTCTCATTTCAATCATTGAGACATTCTCAGAGGACGCTATGTAGCCGTTATTCACAGAACGATTCACGTCAGAGCAATTCTCAAAGTGACTGAAACTTTCATGACTTTCGTCACTAGGTGAAGATAAACCTGATTAAAGCGAAACGCTTTACCAACACACGATTTCGAGATAAAAGATAAGCAATGAATGCTCAGCTTGAAATGTCAAGTGTGTATGATCTAGTCTATATAGCATATGACTTTTGTCTCATAAGAAGTAGGATATAGAATAGATAGACTTTTGAGTGATAGATAAGTTCAAGTCTCCACATACCTTTTTGTTGATGAAGTTCCACGGTTCCTTGTATAAATCTTCGTCGTTGTATGATGAATCGCCATGAAGTCCTTGAGCTTAACTACACTTTACCTATCCTAGTCCGAGACTTAGCTATGCAGGCTAGAAATCAAGACTCATAGTTTTGATCACTAACATTGACAAACATGCTTGAGATAGCAACACATGCGAGGTTGACCGAACTGTGCTCTAACATGTACAATATGTATAGTATATACAGCTTCGCATGTTATGTTTTCAATATAGCACGACTTGAAAGATACGTTAGCAATGAAACAAGTTCCGGTCAATATTACTAACCTCAAGTGGAAGGATGATGTCGTCGTTGTAGTCGATACTCTCATTCTTCAGGTCTTCGGAGTAATACTTGTATGTCTCAGCATTCCTACACTTTCTAGTCTAACCTAAACGAAGTCGGCTCTAGCATTTAATAAAGCGACACTAGATGAGTTTTGGTACTAAAATATGACAACCAAACTTGACATACCAACACTTGGTGAATTCAACCGAGCTATGTTCTAACAGAGATATATAAATACAAGCATCTCCGACAATTTCACACCCCACAAAGATATGACATTTAAATACAAGTTCAAATGAACTCTCCCCTATCTTATGTCATTCCCGAAAGAACAACATGATCCTTACTCTGGTTAAAGGAGAAGGATTTTCTTGGACATTAGCCAATTTATTCGCCAGTTATGAAATAAGTAATTTTGTATCCAATATTTTCTCTATTCTCGCCAATTACGAACAAAGACGTTGAAAATAACGATCTTAATGTTAAAGGCACTAACATACAAGATTTTCGTGAGAAAATAATCATCAACAAAAATTATTCCCTAGACCAGTAACGAAAAAAGAGGACAATTTATGCGATATGTCTCAACATAATAATTATATCTTCCCTAGCCATGTACGGACATAGAGACTTGTGGGTGGGGAAAAACGATTTGCTGGTTTTTACGGAATTGAAGAGTCGACCGTGTGGAGACTCCTAGAACTGAGCGAAATGTTGAACCTCACACAGATACACTGCAAGAAAAGAGTGCTTTAAGTTCGAGAGATCAATCTGTAAGACCCCGGCCTAAACCAAGAACAATGGCCGTTCCAGAGTCAATTCGGTCACAAGAGAGGATGGGTTAATCTGTAGGAGGGAAGCTGAGAAATGTGTGAGATCAATGGTGATCTGAGATTTTAGGTGTGTTGTGAATTCAGCGTGAAAATGCTCTGAATGATTGAATTTTGCTCAATTGAGAGTAATTTCTGTGAGTTCGTGTAGAAGAAAGATTGTCTGTATGAACTTTGATGAGAAATTGCTCGTTTTGGCGAATTTTGTTCAATTGTTCGAAAAACCTCTGTCTTTTCAATCAGGATTCAGGGACATTTTATAATGCTGGAGTTGAAAACACCATGATCCCATGAAGTGTGACAGTTGCTGGAATCAGAGAATGAGAAATGGGGAAATCATGTTAAAACCAATTACTCATCGTGCGGAGACTTGGTTAACCTTCCACCCACTACTTTGCTGACTCTTCCAACTGATTGCACGACTTGTTCACATTCTCATCGTGGGTGAACACACGTGCCGTAGACCGCCAGTCCAAAACCCTACTTAATATCCCCCCATGTGACACGATTGAAATCTCGTGATTGTGGAGTCAGTTGCTGACTTTATGGGAAGATGAGTCCATGTAGCGCTGAGTTGAACATGATTAGCAAATGTTTCGAAACTCATGAATTTAATGTGTCTGCTGATACGAGGTATCATTATAACCTAAGACGAGCAAAACTGTGTTGCTAAATTGTTGAATATTGATAGTTGAACCAATCTTCTTTGATTTGAGCAAATATTGCTAGTCTGAGAGAATATTGCTAATTGAGTAAATATTTCCGGTTCGAGCAAATATTGCTAGTTCGAGCAAATATTGCTAGTTCGAGCAAATATTGCTAGTTTGAACAAATATTGTTCTTTTGATGAATTGTTGGTAGCTGTACCAAATAAAATGTTAATTTAAGTTACTGACTGTTGAGTCGAGCAAAATAAATATGAATATCAATCATGGAATCAACATAAAATTATCAGAGTGTTTGAATCTACACAGAATCACGTTTCTGCAGAGCTCTGGATTCAAAACCCTAATTTTACCGAAATGATGATTTATTGCAAATCAACACGGGACCGGATACATGGGATGACGAGTTCACCATATAACGCCCAGATGCTCGAATGAGCAAAAAGTACCAAAGTCTCTTGAGGACTAGTTGGTGAAAGAATGATTAAATGCTGGTTTAATCATTTACTGAAATAATTCTCGTGCGAGCAACAAATCATAAAACCTGATGTAGAAAATATGAGGGGAGGATGAAGAGGTCACTAGACCGGCTCTTGATGGTCGTGGGACCAGTAGATGGTCGTTTGAGCGAACTTCCAATTGTTTGGAAAGAGTTCGAACCTAATATGAGCAACTGAGCAAATTAGGTTAAAATCATTAAAACATGCGGGACCAGCTGTTTGCAAGCCTCAGGGTCGCCCTTGGTTGGTCAAGGGGATGTGCCCGTGTCACCACAGTGTCCGTGCTTCAGTCCTGAGAATTTTGATATTTTCTGATGCACGTTTGAGCAACATTTGGAGAAAATATGCAAAATCCATGGTTTTGCTGAAACCGGCAAAAATACAAGAGATGATGAAAATAATAAATAAACAAGATCACAAAGTTTGGGACCGGCCACGGCTATGGCATGGCCGGCCGGCTGACACGCGGTCCCACATGCTTTTCCCAGTTTTATGTGATTTTATGTATTTTTCTCTGATTTAAGGGAAATTCCATGAAACTGGAGAGTTTGGAGACATTAGGGAACTTCCATGAGATGAAAGACGTAAAATTAAAATATAAAATAGGGAATGGGAGTGTGGGACCGGCGATGGTCGTGGCATGGCCGGCCGGCCAATAGGCGCGGGCCCAAAGGCACTCTTCCCAATTTTATGTAATTTTGACGATTTTAGATACTTTTTCATAAAATCAAAGGGATTTGTTGAAATCAGGGAGTTTTCATGAAATCAGGAACCCAAACACCAAATAATAATAAAATGATGGGCGTGTGGGACCGGCTAGGGCATGGCCGGCCGGCCGGCTAGAGCCCGGTCCCACAAGTTTTCCTAATTTTCCATGATTTTAGAGAAAATACATGAAATTAGGTAATTTTAAGGAAAATTCATAAAATCAAGGAATTTTCATAATTTGAGAAGGAATAATAAAATAATGGGACGTGAGGTGTGGGACCGGCCACGACCAAGGCATGACCGGCCGGCCGGCGGTCCCACGACACCTTTCCCTAATTTTATTATTTTTTGATAAAATCATGTGATTTAGATAAAAATACATGAAATTAGGTAATTTTCATGATTTTAGGTAAAATTCATAAAATCAAGGAATTTTCATAATTTGAGAGAAATAATAAAATAATGGAGACGTGAGGTGTGGGACCGGCCACGGCCAAGGCATGGCCGGCTGGTGCTCGGTCCGACGACACCTTTCCCTAATTTTATTATTTTTGATAAAATCATGTGATTTAGATAATTTCTTTGAAATAAAGGAAATTTGCTCGAACGAGAGGATTTTCATGAGATCGTGAAAATAGTAAAAAAATGGTAAAATATAAAATTGGGCGCGGGACTAGTCACGGCATGACTGGCCGGCTGGTGAGCATAGTCCCCTAGCGCTTTTGTTTAATATTTTATTATTATTATTTTCCCTTCCTATTTTGCAAAGGTTCCTCGTTCGTTCGTATTTTTGAAATGCTCTTTCGCGCATTCAAAATGCTGGTCTATGCATTATCTGCTAATTACACTTGCACCATTTTTGTCAGGGCTTATTCGATGCTCAGATGCCTGTTCCGTTGAATATTTATTACTAACCTGTGGAATTCTGTTGGGAAGAACCACAGATTAAAGTAACGAAATATAACGAGGAATCGTAGAATATTGCTGAATATTCAGGCGATTAATTGAAAACTCGTAGAATATTGCTGGATATTCAGACGATGGCTCGTAGAATATTGCTGGATATTCAGACGATTTAAGATAATTATTGTTGGCTCTATACTAGAAGGGCTTCCTGTCTAGGAGCATTAATTATCTGAGGGTTGAGCAATATGAACTTGCTGGAGTGTCATATTCCTCTTGCATAGTCGGGGAAAATCTGGTTACATCCCGAAGACGTTGTCGCTCTATACTAGCAGACATGTGTCTAGGAGCCGCCCAATCTTTCGATTCTATACAGTATGAGATGTGTCGTGGCCTCAGCTGAGATACTGCACATCTTCATCTTCTCTGAGAGACTTTCTCCATCAGAGGTGGCATGAGCTTTCATGCACAGAGACATGAGTCTCGATACTCATCCGATTGCCGGATCCGGAGTAATTACTGAAATTGCTCAGTATTCATGAGATGTGTCGTGGCCTCAGCTGAGAGACTACACATCTACACTACTCTGAGAGACAGCCTTCTCAGTCAGAGATTTATGACATGAGCTTTCATGCTTTAATGAGAGACATGAGTCTCATACTCATCCGGTTGCCGAATCTGGAGTATAGTTTTACAATTCTACCCTTTGTCGAAAATCCACCATCTACATTAAGTCCCCTGCTTAGTGAGGAACCATCATGTTCCTCAGTCAGCATTTAATGGTGATTTTCCAGGTATAAAAAAAGTAATTGAACTTAGTCATAAGATAAGATATTACCGGATTTCGACTGAATGAGCAAACCATGGTTTGAGCGGAACCTCTGTGGCATAATAGAGCGTCATCCAGTGAACATAAAACCGTGTAGAACCGCTGGTTCGATGGTGGAACCTTGGTTGGTTTAGGATTCACGGGTCGGGCCCAAAAGGAAATCCTTATGGAATTAGGTTTTGGAAATAAAATTAGGTATAAAAGGAATTAATCCTTTTTTTTTTATTTCTTCCCACAACCGACCACCATCTTCATCTTCCTCCCATTCACGTCCGAGCATCAGAGCAGCAGGAGAAGTTCGCCGGAATTCCACCGCCGGCGCCGTCCGTTCACCGTCCGGCCGATTCCGGCCGGTAACGTCCGGTAATTTTTTTTTTATTTTGCTGCTGATTTCATGAGTTGTTCATGCTTCCATCATGTTAAAATTCTATACATGTGTATATGTTGACGTGAGTTTTGTAGAAAAACCCTTGTTTTATCAAACGTATGTTCGTTCGATCGTTAGTTTTGAAAACTAATAAAAACCCCTGATTTATGGAGATTTTTTTTATATATGGACTTAGGTCCAGTGATAAAACTTAGTGTATGAGCTTTCATGTGAACCAAGATTTTACCTTAATAGATGTGAGCTTTCACAAAACCGAAATAAACCCGTTTTAGAAAGATGCTCATTCGAGGAAAATAGATATATTTTTATGTATGTGAACTTATGTCCAGTGATAAAACTTTATTTATGAGCTTTCATGAGAATTAGTATTTTATCACAATAGGTGTGAGCTTTCACAAAACTAGCATAAACCTTCGTTTTTAATAAAACGCTAATACGAAGGAAAATAGATTTTTTTATATATATGTAGCCGTGACATATTTTATGTGAAACATGATGACATATTTTATTCACATGGATTTGTTCTTATTAGATAAATTCTGAAAATTTATATGAACAAATTGCATTAATTATTTTTTGTAAAATCAAGACATGGGTTTTGAGTAACCTTCAAACTACAACTTATTTATGATGAAGTCATGTCTTATTGTAAATATCATAGTTCAGTTGTGTGAATGTTCACATTATGAAAATTATGTACATGATTTTATGAGAAAATCATTTTCCATGAACTAATGAAGTGTTGTTCGTTATTGCAGGTTTCAAGGAACGAATTGATTTCGTGTGTTAACTCTTGTATTGCAACCACTATTGTTAGTGAAATTGAAAGAGGTAAGAGTTCAAGATTTACCGTTTGTAGACACCGGCGTTTTAATTTGCATGATTCCATCATCTTATTGAATTCGCGGATGACTGAAACATTGTGTGGATTTCACAGCAGCTTTGCGAGGATGTCTGATTCTCCAGCCAATGACGCTTCCAGAGATGAAAGGTGTGCAGATGATGATATCTCCATAGAGGAAACATGCACGGATGAGACTTCCGTTGGTGAGGAAGACGAAACACCTGGAGTCAAGAATGTCCCAAACATAGATGACGCTTTCTTTGAGGTTCAGGAGCCCGAAAATCGTCTCAAGTCCCCGGTATATCGCCTTCTGATCAATCCCAGGACGGTCACTCAAAAGAAATTGGTGACTCCTCGTGCTGCTATTCGGTTCTGTCTTGAACGAGGATTATTCCAGGCTTCAATGATTGAATTCAAGCTTTCTCGACGCCCTTTAGAGAAGTTCTCGGGATGGTCTAGACACATGCTGGGATTTCCTCGTGTTAGAGCTATGCTGGATAGAGCACAAATTACCAGGGCGTTCAAACATCTGGAGATTTGTATATCTTTCATGACACGAGGTATTGTAGCTCTTCTTGCTCGCTGGTGCATCCCAACTCATACGTTTATATGCAGCTGGGGAGAGTTCACTATTACCTTGGAAGATGTAGTTGCTTTTGCATCTTCCAATTACAGGTAACTTTCCTGAAGAACTTTGGAGCGGAAGAGAAAGCAGTTTCCAAAACTTTAACACTGAGATGGAGAGAATCAACAAGGTTTTTGGTAAAGGTTGTTACGCTCATTGGTTGACACATTGGTGGCCACGAGACGCCCCTCTTGATGAACCCGACGGTATGTTGTCTATTGCTGCTTTCTTGTGCTTATGGCTGTCCAGAGATGTGTTTGAAGATGCTGGTACCTTGTTGAAGCCGTTTGTAATTCCTTTCGCTATTAAATTGGCTCAAGGTGAACAACTTCCGCTCGTAGCTTATTCTTGGGTTCTTTATATTCTAACCTGGACTCTTTAGTCGTAGACTCCAGTGTTTCGAACGGCTTCATGAAGATTGAATGCTACGCCAATACGATGTTCCTCCAAGCTCTGATGTGGGAGCGTTTCGGAAACTATGCACCCATTCCCCGTAGTGTCTTACAAAGTCTGAACTCTGCTGATGCTCGACGTATCTTCCATGAGAAAGACAACGCTAGGATTATGCGCTGGTCTACGAAGCAAATTCAGTCCAAGACACGCTTCATCGACGTATTAGATGACGAGTCTGAGTTCAACTTCCGTCCTTGGGTGGTGGTTCCTCCTCACGTTTCTCAATTGAAGACTTTCAATGCTGGAGAAAGTAAGTATTTGAAATCCGGTGCTGATTTGAGTGATGGCGAAAGATCTTTCATGCTGAGTTGTACTCCCGGTCACATAATATCAGCACGTATGGAGATTTTTCGGTGGAGGAGTATAATATTGACAGAACCGCCCGTCAGATGGGTATGGACCAATGTGTTCCAACCTTCAGAAGGAGAAGACCATCAGTGGAACAACTTAAGACTTGTTTAGATCACACACATGATGAAGGGATCCTATTGGTTCCCTTGTATTGATCGAACCACGTACGTGACTCCAGGTTACATGGAATTCTGGGATCAGCAGCTTGAGCGTCTTAATGATTATGTGACGGCCTCCCAACCTTTAGTGAAGGATCCCCCTTCTTCTGAGATGAGTGCCTCTCGTCCCAGACTAAGGAATATTTCTGGTGGTGACAAACGAAAGACATCTCCAGGAGGTTCACCGGTATGTATTCTTTTGCATATTCCTCATACAACTCGTATAATCGTCTTTAATTACTACATCAATTTCTTTTGCAGGAGGGTCGTGCTGTGAGACCTCGAATTGAAGTGAATTTCTCAGACGGAGGCAATTCCCACGGTGGAGAAGGCAGGAGCAAGAATTGCAAGTTTTGCCCAACACCATAAAGTCCCCAGTCGCCTTTTTGGTGAGTTGTTTATTTTTCCGCTGTGACTTCTTCCATCCGCATTATCAGGATCTCAAAACCAATATTTGTTATTTGGTTACAGGACTTTGCTCCGTCTAGTATTGACGGTCTTCGATTCTCTGCTGCTGGCAGACGACTTCTGATTTGAGCGTTGAAGAAGAAGTCGCCGTGAGTAATTTCCTTTACCATCGGACATAAAAGTTTCATGTGAAGATGCTAATTACTTGATAATATGTCCAGGAGGATGTCATCATGGAGGCGGAAAGTGCTGATGTTCGACCTTCCTCTGAGAATATAGATGAAGGCGCTTCCAAAGATTCGGAGCCAAATAGAAGTAATGAACCCCTTGTCGTTAATACGGACGATCATAATTCCTCGAGTACTTCGGAGACCTCCAAAGTAAGTATATACCCTGTACCCTCTTCATAGAAGTATGAAAGTGCTGATTTGTGAATGAATGAATGAGAATCTATGTGTATATATGAAAAACTTGGTCGAACTTCGTCGTCAGAAAATTCAGAACCCAGTTTTTTACCAAAAACGCCGTAAAATCTTCATCTGGAGTCGGATTTTCAATATCTGCATATGTATCCTCAAGCCCAGGAAATTTCCAAGCTTTTAAGAAGATTTTTAAGTTTTGAGCACGTTTAGGGCCTGAAAAAGACGAAATAGTAAACTTCCAGGAGACTTTCAGAACTTTTTCAGATTGCATGTTGCCCGATGTTTTGACCACAGATCCTAGCTCGTTCGCCCAATTGCCATGAAATTTTGACATGTTGTAGAGGACTTCCATACGAAGAGAATGGTATATGACCCAACTCTAGACTCCATACCAATTGCTCCCAGTTCGTCATTGAACACAGGGCAGTGTAAAATTTCTTCAGCTGAGTTTCTTTGAAAACGTGTTTCATGACTTTGATGCTACTTGTACACGTATTAGATGCATGATAAGGAACTTAGATGATGTTAGTTCACTTACTTTCTTAATTTTATAATCGTATTGGATTTCCATCCTTGAATCATTCTAATCCCATGTAATTCATTAGGTGCGGAACAACGAAATTGGGAATTATGAATCCAGTAATGATGGTTTGGGAAATCCAGGAGTTTTCGGTGACAAGACTTCCATATTCGTGCCTCAAGATGATGAAGCTGGTCGTTGATGCCGTGGAGGTGGAAGAAACTCTAATTGTGCCTCAGACGGTGGAACCCGAACCCGAAATAGCGGAAGCTACTTCTTCTGAAATTGTCTCTATGATCACCGATGCTGCTCCAGTAGTTGAGAACCAGATGATAGTGCATGAGTATCCGACTGCAGGGATTTCCTTTGATCCTCAATTTGGTGAGTTACTCCCGTATCACCAGCTTGTTGGAGGATTTAGCGTTCCTATCGGATATGCTGCTATGTACAAGGAACTGTGGGAAATGTATGGACACATTGTTGTCACTCGGGATCCAGAACGCAGTTATTTTCTGACGAAACAAGTGGAGGCTATCTTGCGTGTCATAGATGATATCCGGATTACTGCCAGAAATGTTGTTACTCAAGATGTACTCTTTGATTGGGAATACAACTTGAAGAATGCTGAAGATCTTGGCTTCAATCTGAAGTGGCTCCGTCAAAGACTTGAAGTTATCAGGAAAGCAGTAAAGGGGATGTTCCCTTCCCTACCAGTGATGTCGTGTTGAAGAAGATGAATGAAGTTGCGATCTAACCAAAGCTGGAGGTGGAAAAGGCGGCTCTGAAAGTCTTGGAGGAGGCAGAGGAGCAGAAATCTTTCTTCGATGGTTTTCTTTAGTTTCCTTTCCATAATCCCATGAATTTCTGAACTTCTGAGAGATGTGAGGTTTTCATTTGGGTTTTGATATAGCTGGTTTTGGATTGCTAGATGGTTAAGGATTTTCTTTTGATTTGATTGAGATTTTCCTTTAAGTAAAGTGAACTGAATTTTTGATAAATTGCTGAATTCAAATACTGATTGCAAGTATTGCAAACGTTTTGGAGGAATTGAAATACAATGAAAGAAAATCCTAAATGCCAAATCCAGACATCATGAGTGCTCAAACGCTCAGTACCTCAAATACCCAATAATTTCAGACAAACGTCTTAAGCCAATTCTCGTGAATTACTGGTAGGGTTCTGCCATCCGTGTTGACCAATTTGTAGTATCCTCCAGTTACGGATTTAGCAACCATAAATGGTCCTTCCCAATTGGATCTCCTTGCGGAGTGGAGATCTCGTTTAGCCGCCTTGAGAACCAAATTCCCTTCCTCGAATTTGTTCGGCTTTGTAGTTCGCGCCTTGAATATCTTTTGATGATTCCATGGTTGTGGCACGTATGGGCACTCATGTAGAGGAGAGTACCTAGTATACTGTCTGTCGTGCTTAGCCAGGTTTTCAGCAATAAACTTCTTGATAGAATGACCGACTTGGAGAAGCTCTGAACCCAACCATTGGGTATAATATTGGCGGGGTGAAGTTGTCTATTCATAACTTTTGGTAATTTCTAGACCGTTTGTAGGGAGAAGTCCTTGAATCAAAGCATCATATTTGAACATTGGTAATATTGGAGCATGAAGAGGAATAAGACTTGCCTGAGCTCGAAACCTCTTGACAAAGCTATGTGGATTTTTCCCAGCTTAAGTCCCATCAAGGTTTTTACTTCCTCCAGATGCTCAAACGGTGGGGCGTCCTCTACTTCTTCTTCTGACTTGGAGTCTTTGTCGGCGACAGAGTGTGTTGAAAGCTTTGAAGTTACCCTTCCAGCATGAATCCAAGTTCTTCCAAGGATCATGTCATATCCAGGATTTTCTCGAATTATGTAAAACTCGGTCTCAGTGCAGGCCAAATTCTCCGTGACTTTGAGAATGATGAAGCCGTATGCATCTCTGGAGATTTCTTTGTGGTCTCTGATTGTTATGGGAGCATGAGTAGCCTCTTGTCGAGTAATTCCAGCAGCTCTGAGAGTTTTCAAAGGGATGATGTTGACGGCAGTGCCGACATCAAAAAACGCTCTTTTGAATTCATTTCCTTTAATATGCACGGTGGTGAGAAGTCCCCAGTCATACATTTCTTTATCGGTGGCTGATGGTTCAGGAGGTACTTCTGGAATCAGTAGGCGTTTCCCAGACACTATGTGGTTCAAAGCTGTGAACATGTCTCTTCTTTGTGCTTTTGATAGATAGAGCAATTCGCAAACATGCTCTATCAATGAATGAACTGCTTCCTTGACTGGTGCTTCAGAAATAGAGAAAGTCCTGACAGGAAGAGGATCTCTGTGTACTCCTTCGTCTCCAAGGTTAAGTTCTCCTGACTCAACCTTTTCTATGAATATGCGTTTCAAAACTTTGCAGCTACTTGTGGGGTGATTGAAGAACCTGTGGAATCGACATTAACGAGGATTTTCCATGTCTTCCTCAGTTGGGTCTCTCCTGACGTATGAAATTTGATTGCACCATCTTGGATCCAGGCGTCTAATAGTTCGAGCACTTCTCCAATGGGGAGAGGAAAATCAGGTGCATCATCAGGAGTATCTGTGCGTTGGATAAGAGCCTGTGTCTCTGGTTTGTCCTTATTTTGCGTCTTTGGAGGAGCTGCAGCATGCTTGTTCGGGGATTCAGCCTTGCGCTTGCTCCCTTCTGCAACAACGTTTGTAGAGGACTGCAGGTTGTACTGCTTATTGATCAGGCGTCTGCTTCCTCGAGTGTCACGTGATTCCTCAGTCTTTGTGGACTTTGATCTTTCTAACAGAGCAGGTGCAGTGGTTGCTGATCTCTTCGCGACTTCGTGAAGTTCTGAGAAAGTCTGGAATCGAAGATTCTCCAGTAGAGCTCTGTAGACCGGGAGCATGTCGTTGATACACAAATCTACCAGCTGCTGCTCTGTGACATTTGGGTCATGACAGTCCAGGGCCTGGACTATGAATATTTTCACGTAATCATTGGGATTCTCACTGACCCTCTGGAACATTCTTCCAAGATCAGAGAGAGTGAATTTCTCTGAAACGAAAAAGTACTTCCTGTAGAAGGCGTTGATCATTTCTCCCCAATTGTTGACAGTCCCCGGTGCGATGTTGTTGTACCAGGTGTATTCTCTGCCTTTCAAGGATTTTGAAAACTCCTTGAGGCGAACAACATGGTTATGTTCATGCTCTCCCAAGGCTTCGAGGAAAAGATAGACATGTTCTCGAGCATTGCTAGTTCCGTCATACATAGTGAAAGTTGGAGAAATGTAACCTTTTGGAAGGGGAATCCTCTGCGTAGCGGCAGGATAAGGAGGTTGGTGACGATGGACATGTGATGTCTTGTCTTTTTCACGGTTCTCCAGAAGGCGCTCCACGTCTTCCCGAGTAATGAAATTTGATGGTTCCTTTGCTGATGAATCTGCAGCTTTGCCAGTTTCATCATCATCCACTGTATGGATTGGGATTACTTCAGGATCAGCAACCTCTAAGGATTTCTCCTTCTCTTTTCCATTTTCTTGAATCTTCTTTGTCATCTTATCAGTAAGAGTTTTGAGATAATTACACAACTCCTTCTGTGTAGCAGACATGTCAGTCTGATTCTTTGCGAGAGTCTCCTGCACTTTGATAAGATCAGCAATGGTAGGTGGTGGATTTCCTCTGACTTCTTCAGGGTGTCGACCGAACAGGGGATGACCTTCAGCGTGAGGAGGAGTAATGTCACCACCGTCAGTGTTGGAGGCCGGAATCGTTTCCGGGATATTCTGATTGTCATTGTTGTTGTTGCTAGTACTAGCGTCGTTTGTGTTGGAACCTGTAACTAACCCAGACCTAAGACCATCCATCTTGTGAAATCGTAACATTGCAACCGAGAGATTAATCTCCCATTATGGTCGCAAATCTGTGAGTGGGGAAAAACGATTTGCTGGTTTTTACGGAATTGAAGAGTCGACCGTGTGGAGACTCCTTGAACCGAGCGAAATGTTGAACCTCACACAAATGCACTGCAAGAAGGGAGTGATTTAAGTTCGAGAGATCAATCTGTAAGACCCCGGCCTAAACCAAGAACAATGGTCGTTCAAGAATTAATTCGGTCACAAGAGAGGATGGGTTGATATGTAGGAGGGAAGCTGAGAAATGCGTGACATCAATGGTGATCTGAGATTGTAGGTGTGTTGTGAATTCAGCGTGAAAATGCTCTGAATGATTGAATTTTGCTCAATTGAGAGTAATTTCTGTGAGTTCGTGTAGACGAAAGATTGTCTGTATGAACATTGATGAGAAATTTCTCGTTTTGGCGAATGTTGTTCGATTGTTCGAAAAACCTATGTCTTTTCAATCAGGATTCAGGGACATTTTATAATGCCGGAGTTGAAAACACCATGATCCCATGAAGTGTGACAGTTGCTGGAATCAGAGAATGGGAAATGGGGAAATCATGTTAAAACCAATTACTCATCGTGCGTAGACTTGGTTAACCTTCCACCCACTACTTTACTGACTCTTCCAACTGATTGCACGACTTGCTCACATTCTCATCGTGGGTGAACACACGTGCCATAGACCACCAGACCAAAACCCTAGTTAATATCCCCCCATGTGACACGATTAAAATCTCGTGATTGTGGAGTCAGTTGCTGACTTTATGGGACGATGAGTCCGTGTAACGCTGAGTTGAACATGATTAGAAAATGTTTCGAAACTCATGAATTTAATGTGTCTGCTGAGACGAGGTATCATTATAACCTAAGACGAGCAAAATTGTATTGCTAAATTGTTGAATATTGATAGTTGAACCAATATTCTTTGATTTGAGCAAATATTGCTAGTCTGAGCGAATATTGCTAATTGAGTAAATATTGTCGGTTCGAGCGAATATTGCTAGTTCGAGCAAATATTGCTAGTTTGAACAAATATTGTTCTTTTGATGAATTGTTGGTAGATGGACCAAATAAAATGTTAATTTAAGTTACTGACTGCTGAGTCGAGCAAAATAAATATGAATACCAATCATGGAATCAACATAAAATTATCAGAGTGTTCGAATCTGCACAGAATCACGTTTCTGCAGAGCTCTGGATTCAAAATCCTAATTTTACCGAAATGATGATTTATTGCAAATCAACACGGGACCGGCTACATGGGATGACGGGTTCACCATATAACGCCCAGATGCTCGAATGAGCAAAAAATACCAAAGTCTCTTGAGGACCAGTTGGTGAAAGAATGATTAAATGCTGGTTTAATCATTTACTGAAATAATGCTCGTGTGAGCAACAAATTGATGGTCGTTTGAGCGAACTTCCAATTGTTTGGAAAGAGTTCGAACCTAATATGAGCAACTGAGGAAATTAGGTTAAAATCACTAAAACATGCGGGACCAGCAATTTGCAAGCCTCAAGGTCACCCTTGGTCGGTCAAGGGTATGTGCCCGTGTCACCATAGTGTCTGTGATTCAGTCCTGAGAATTTTATATTTTCTGATGCACGTTTGAGCAACATTTGGAGAAAATATGCAAAATCCATGGTTTTGCTGAAACCGGAAAAAATACATGAGATTATGAAAATAATAAATAAACAAGGAATCACAAGGTGTGGGACCGGCCACGGCTAGGGCATGGCTGGCCGTCTGACACGCGGTCCCACATGCTTTTCCCAGTTTTATGTGATTTTATGTATTTTTCTCTGATTTAAGGGAAATTCCATGAAACTGGAGAGTTTGGCGAAATTAGGGAACTTCCATGAGATGAGAGACATAAATTAAAATATAAAATGCAGAATGGGAGTGTGGGACCGGCGATGGCCGGCCGGCCAATGGGCGCGGGCCCAAAGACACTCTTCCCAATTTTATGTAATTTTGACGATTTTAGATAATTTTTCACAAAATCAAAGGGATTTGTTGAAAACCAAGATATTTTGTTGAAATCATGGAGTTTTCATGAAATCAGGAAACCAAACACCAAATAATAATAAAATAATGGGCGTGTGGGACCGGCTAGGGCATGGCCGGCCGGCCGGCTAGAGCCCGGTCCCACAAGTGTTCCTAATTTTCCATGATTTTAGAGAAAATACATGAAATTAGGTAATTTTAAGGAAAATTCATAAAATCAAGGAATTTTCATAATTTGAGAAGGAATAATAAAATAATGGGACGTGACGTGTGGGACCGGCCACGGCCAAGGCATGACCGGCAGGCCGACGGTCCCACGACACATTTCCCTAATTTTATTATTTTTTGATAAAATCATGTGATTTAGATAAAAATACATGAAATTAGGTAATTTTCATGATTTTAGGGAAAATTCATAAAATCAAGGAATTTTCATAATTTGAGAGAAATAATAAAATAATGGAGACGTGAGGTGTGGGACCGGCCACGGCCAAGGCATGGCCGGCTGGTGCTCGGTCCCGCGACACCTTTCCCTAATTTTATTATTTTTGATAAAATCATGTGATTTAGATAATTTCTTTGAAATAAAGGAAATTTGCTCGAACGAGAGGATTTTCATGAGATCGTGAAAATAGTAAAAATATGGTAAAATATAAAATTGGGAGCGGGACTAGTCACGGCATGACTGGCCGGCTGGTGAGCCTAGTCCCCTGGCGCTTTTGTTTAATATTTTATTATCATTATTTTCCCTTCCTATTTTGCATAGGTTCCTCGTTCGTTCGTAGTTTTGAAATGCTCTTTCGCGCATTCAAAATGCTGGTCTGTGCATTATCTGCTATTTACACTTGCACCATTTTTGTCAGGGATTATTCGATGCTCAGATGCCTGTTTCGTTGAATATTTATTACTAACCTGTGGAATTCTGCTGGGAAGAACCACAGATTGAAGTAACGAAATATAACGAGGAATCGTAGAATATTGCTGAATATTCAGGCGATTAATTGACAGCTCGTAGAATATTGTTGGATATTCAAACGATGGCTCGCAGAATATTGCTGTATATTCAGACGATTTAAGATAATTAATTGCTGGCTCTATACTAGAAGGGCTTCCTGTCTAGGAGCATTAATTATCTGAGGGTTGAGCAATATGAACTTGTTGGAGTGTCATATTCCTCTTGCATAGTCGGGAAAAATCTGGTTACATCCCGAAGACGTTGTCACTCTATATTAGCAGACATGATGTCTAGGAGCCGCCCAATCTTTTGATTCTATACAGTATGAGATGTGTCGTGGCCTCAGTTGAGAGACTGCACATCTTCATCTTCTCTGAGAGACTTTCTCCATCAGAGGTGGCATGAGCTTTCATGCACAAAGACATGAGTCTCGATACTCATCCGATTGCCGGATCCGGAGTAATTACTAAAATTGCTCAGTATTCATGAGATGTGCCATGGCCTCAGCTGAGAGACTACACACCTACACGTAGTCTGAGAGACAGCCTTCTCAGTCAGAGATTTATGACATGAGCTTTCATGCTTTGATGAGAGACATGAGTCTCAATCTCATCTGGTTGTCGAATCTGGAGTATAGTTTTACAATTCTACCCTTTGTCAAAAATCCACCATCTACAAGACTAAAGTTCACAATTTATCCCTGGCGGTTATGAAATCAATGAGTAAAGTATATTCCTAGAGAACATCTTACGAAATTCTATTGCAGTATATCCATAAAGTGTAATCATGGAAATATTAATAGTACAATTCTCAAAATAGTTTACTCATCTTTTACCAGGAGCTAAGAGCTTAACCTATGTGAACATATCATATATTTGTTCTAATCACCAAAAATATGATAGCAAAGAAAAATCTCACAAATAAATAATACATATATATAATCCATGAAGGTTAGGTATTGTGAGTCATCTTCCAAAATAAAATTTAACTAAATAAACTTCAAACATGCAAGAGGATAGTATTTGGATGGATGATGTCACACACAAAAACTATTCCAAAATTTATTGTTCCTGGTTAACCAATAAGAATGAATTTCTACAAATAGTTAACTATTAAAAACAAAGAAAAGAAAAATATTTAATTAAATACCAATACATACATATTGGTTGAGGCCTTTGGGTTTGTCTTCAACAACATCTACAAACTCTAAATGGATAATCTCTTCATTGAGAAGATCATTAACATGCAATTTTATGAGAGCAAATTCAGAGGAAAACTTTTTCAACTCAGTTCTTAGCATGTCTTGACTCTTCAATGCTTCAACAAGTTGAATCTTTGCTTCTTTAAATCATAAATAACATTAGCAGAGATCATCTCTTTTTGTTCTATATCTTGATGGTCATATACAAAGTACCAATTATGATCCTCAGTAGATTTAGAGTCTTCAACTTCATCTTCTACCAGAGTTCTTTTCTTCTTCCCTTTTGACCAAATACCACTACAGTTGTTATCAAGATCTTTCTTCATGTTTTTGTGAGACTGAATACCAGACATGGGAGATATGCTTGAATGCAGAAGAAATTTGAATGAGAAAACTCAACACATGTTCAAGGTATTTATAGGTGTTGGAGAACTGCTCGGTTGAACCCACCAAGCGTTGGTATGTCAAGGTTAGTTGTCATATTTTAATATCACAGAAGTCGCTTGATTATATTACTAGAGTCAACTTCGTTAGGTTAGACTAGGAAGTATAGAAATATTGAGACATACAAGTATTACTCTGAAGACTTGAAGATTCCGAACACGTATCGACAAAGAGGATAACATCATACTTCCACTTGAGGTTAGTAATACATGACTTGACTTGTTTCCATTTCTATATCGTTAGCTTTCAAGTTGTTTCTGATTGAAAACATAACACGCTAAGTTATATATGTGAAACTCTATCATAATATACTTGATCATCATATTGTGATCAAAGTGTCAAGGAACAATATATCAATAATGATAAGTACTTTATGTTGGTATATTGATTTACGAAGTATAATGCTTGTCTTTAGAACTATGTAATTGCAACATCAACATAATCTTTATAAATCGTTACTAGATTGTGTAGTGAACATAGTTTGATTTCGTACCTAGAAAACTATGTTTAATTACATAAGTTTAAGGAAGTAGACGTATGAACTTATATCATAGTCGAAAGGAAACCAAAAGAACTGATGGTCTCGATTTTCATTGAAGATCTTAAGTATGGACTAATCCTAATATATATAGGGAATCAAGGTAGAAAACCGATCCTAACTTATGTTGGGAGTCAGGTAGAACTGGTCCTAACTTGCTTAATAGTCAATGTCAACCATAGGTCAACGATCAAAGTCAATATCAAGTGGTCAAGACCAAGTTCTCGCGACCGGTCCGCCAATCCATTTTGTCTGGCTTACTTCACCAGTCCAGTTCGTCTGACTTGACTCACGTAACTAGGCCATGATGTAAGCAAATCTATTATCAAGTTTTCCAAACATGCTGCCAGCCATGTTGTCATCCAGTCAACAATTCAGTTTTCCATCCATGTTGTCAGCCATGTTGCAAACCAGTTTTCCATCCAGACTGTCAGCCTTTTATGACTATCAACTAGTCAAGCCAGTCTGCCAGCAAGTCCTGACAGTCAAAGCTCGACAGCGGCAGTCAACATGCAACCAACATCAGAGAGACAACTTGTCGGTCAAAGTTAAGGTCCACCAGTCAAATCCGCTGGTCCATGACAGCTTGGCTCATTTCCACCGATCTAGTGCTAGAATCTGTCAGGAAGGTGTTTAGAAGTTCTGGATTGGTTGTTGACCAAGTAACTGCAGAGAAAGTTCTGGAAAATTCCAGATGTCTTGCTGGCCAAGTTACTTGCATAAGAATTTTATATCAAAATTAGGTCTACATAAACTATATAAATACATGTATCATAAACTGTAAGGATATATGGAATTTTAGGTTAGCTAACCCAGAGAAAAACTATTCTATCAAAAATCAATAAAATATATCTCCATTCATCTGTAGATGTAGGAACAACTTGCCGAACCACGTTAAATTCTTATCTCATGTATTCATCTCTAGTTCTCTTTCTAACCCTAATTCACATTATCATCACCGAATCAGTCGTATTTGGTGCCTTAAAGTAATTTTTTATACAAACAAACATGTAACATTTAAGCACTCCACTAGAGAATTGTGATAGATAAACAGACAAAGTATCAAACATAAAAAAGAAAAGAAAAAATTAGGTGGAATTTATGATCATATGGAAATTGTATGTTAATTGGATTTGGATAACAAACTAATGGAACCAACAGAAGGTATATTATGATCAATGGAAGCCAACACTCAACTACCTAGTACCACATATATAGAACCTTTGAGAGAGAAAATGAAATAAAAGGGCTAAGGGAGCAACAACAAGAGGAATGGGGTTCCTTTAAAACAATTTCATTTTAAGACTCAAGAACCTAGCTACAAAAAAGAAATTCTCAACAATCATTAATGGAAACTTTGAGAGAACGAAAATGAACTAAAAGGAGTGACAATGAGAGGAATGATATCTTTTAAAGTAATTTCATTTTTAGACTCAAGAAGCTAGCTACAAAGAAATTCGCACTCTAGAGTTCTTGAGATGTTTGACTGCCCATACATAATAACTATGTTCATCAACAAAGTGGATGAAAGAGATAAAGAGCAAACTGTCATTTGCAAATTACACCACTCATCAACTAGTAAATATTTGTATTTTTACGGATTCTCTCAATCATAGACAGCTATAAGAATGTGAATATTGTTAGAACACTTTAATTAATCCTAACTCCAAACAAAAAGAGAATAAAAGGTACCAAATCTATATTCCAAACCAAACCTGGATTTTACTCAAAAATAATGTTATTCTGTTCTAAAATGTTCCACTCACTAATTTCTGTCCCTCTTTAACTAAAGCATCTTTTTCTTCATTAGCATTAAAACCTAACATTTTTGTCATTTTAAGCCGTAAATCGTATGGTGTAGCTACAAATATTCCAATAAGCTCCTCGCACCGAATTTTGTTAAGCTTGAGGTCGATGTCTGATGAAGACAGCAAGCATTGTACACAGGCACCTCCTAATTCACAGGGAATTGAATAACTTATCACTAATAGAACATGCCACTCTCAGAGTCTCAACCCTATCCTGCTATCCATTTCAATTTGTGGGGCTTCTTTCTCTGGACTTAGCCACGGCATCTATTATATATACCCTTCAGGGGGTTCAGCAGGTGTTAAGCAACAACAACCTAGCTAACTAACATAAGAAACTAGGTGTTATAAATATTAATTTTTGTTTAAGACTATTGTACTGATTTATCTGTATTGGTTCAGTACTGGTGGCACAGACTAATGGGAGTTACCTTACACTTGGCCATAGGCATATTGGGTATTCCTTAATTTTCTTTATTTTAATCATCAAAACTCTCTATTTTGTTTTGAATAATTGTACAGGACTCCAATAACATTTGTTGCAAATCTTTGCAGGAAATGCCGCCTCTTTGCTTCTGTATGCAGCACCAATGTAATGTTCACGACAAAAATCTAGGGGTTTATGCATAGCTCGACTTAAATTTATTTATTTTAATACTCTTAGTTATTTATGCAGATTAACCTTTACAAGGGTACTTATAGAAGAAAAGTACGGAGGATTTTTATGTGTTCCATACACTATTGCGTTGTTAAACTGTTTATTGTATACATGGTATGGTTTACCAGTAGTGAGCAATAAGTGGGAGAACTTCCCACTAATCACCATTAATGGCATTGGGATTTTACTCGAGTTCTCATTCATCATCATATATTTTCGGTTTGCTCCACCAAAAACCAAGGCAAGTTCTACTACTAGAAAAGTCATGATTTTTGTGTCTATAGAACAGTACGTTCAAAGTTTCTGTGATTTATGAATTGCAGAAGATGGTTTGTTTACTCTTAATACATGTCGTAATGGTGTTCTGCATCACTCCATGTGTTTCGGCATTTGCATTAAAAGATCATCGTCACCGTAAAGTGTTGGTCGGATGCGTAGGATTAGTGGCCTCTGTATCAATGTATGCTTCACCATTAATCGTTGTGGTACGTATACACATATGGTTCATAGTTACTTTTAAACCCAATAAATTCCCGATTAGTTATCATTCTACGCATGTCTAATAACCCTGCTAATATAATGCAGAAACAAGTGATTAAAACAAAAAGTGTGGAATTCATGCCCTTCTACTTATCTTTATTCTCATTCCTTGCAAGTTTAATTTGGATGGCATATGGATTATTAGGCCGTGATCTTTTTCTCGCTGTTAGTACCTAAACTCTATACCTTGATCAACCTGATAACATTTCTTTTGGGCAACCTTTACATGAAAATTGAGTCAGTTTTAATTAATGCATCTTACTTTGCTACTTTGTCTTTCTCTTGCAGTCTCCTAATCTTGTGGGTTGTCCTCCGGGGTTGCTTCAGCTTGTGGTATATTTCGTTTATAGAAACAAAAAGATTCTAAGGGAAGAAGACGATTTAGAGAAAAATGGACCATTACAGCATCATGAACCTGCTACGATTACATGCAGCTGCATTACGAATAGCAAGCAATGAACAACTAAAGAAATAATGTATAACAAAAATTTGGGTTCCTCACTGCCTACCTGGATTAAATATATATATATATATATATACATATATGTATATATATAAAACAATGCTAAACAAAGATGTAGAGTATGTAATCCTTTGTTATTCTGATTAATAAAATTTGTCCAAAGTTACCAAGGCCTTCCGCAACTTTGGAATACCATAAGATTTGTTTTGATAGTTGGCCTGTACTGGGATGATTTACATTTAGCGTCAAAGTGATACAGTCCTAACCTCCGTACTGTAATTAATTTCTTGCGTGTATCATATATACCATATATGTTGGTGCTGTTTATTTTATCATGGCATAGACTTGAGTTTCCAACAGTCAATCAGGTGATCTCACTTGCAGCACGAAGGGAGTAAGATTCTATATATATAAAGTGTAGTTGCAGGAAATCCTACAACACATCCCTTGTATTATCATGATTATGATTTCTAGATCTAAACTTATTTGGTATGAAAATAAAGATAAAGATAATGAAAATAGAAAATAAGACACAAGATTTACGTGGTTCGATCAATTTGATCTACATTCACGGGATTAGGTTTCACTATGATCATTGAATTACATATGAATTACATTGAGACTCCATTAATGAGTATTTGAAGCTCTCTCTCTCCGGTTTTTGGGGAAGAATAAGAAGATAATAATAATACCAGTTACTTTTCTCTTTCCTACCTTTCTCTTTATATAGGATGTTACCTAGTGGATGACAGCTCATATACAGTTAAGATTTCCCCTAATTTCGAATCTGGCTTGCGATGATATCGCAAGCTTGCAAATGTTAATTTCGCAGATCTTCTAATCTTCGCAAAGTTATTACATTTTTCTTATGTTTAAGCTAATATCACCTATTGTGTCGTTTTTCAAAGTGCTCTGCGACATTTTTGTAATGCGTTGTTAAGAATTTCGCGAGCGTATCGTTGTCGCGAAATTCTGATCCTACATCTTGCCTCTTTTTTCTTGAATATTGCTTGAAGAGCGATCTTCAGGAAAAAAAATTCATTGTTGTAGTTGTTGGAGAGAGATACGTGTTGTTGGAGTAGTCTTTGATCTTTGTTGATGAAGGAACGAGCGAAAGAATATTGGACTTGAAAAGTACGTACTTGCCTCTATTCTTTTGTGAAGTTCCGGAGCGTTGCGAAGTAAATAAGAAGTATCATCTCTTGAAGTATGCGAAGTATGAAGTATCCTTGAAGAAGTATAAGAAGTACTCAATCCTCGAAATATAAGAAGTATCCGTCCTTGAATGAGAATAATAAGTATTGCCTCTATTCATGCGAAATTATTACTCCATTTTTGGTGATTCTTGCCGAGAAGATAAAGAACATAAAATGTTTTCTTGGTAATCCATAGTTGCCTCTGTTCTTTATCTATGAGGGTAGAATCCTTGAAAAAATGTTGAATGTGCGAATTGTTTCTTCATTCTTATCTTGCCTCTGTCTCATGTTTTGTGCTCATGCGATAGTATAATCTCTTCAAGTTGCTTATAATTGTGCGAAATAATTGAGCGAGATAATCACATCATTCGGAAGAATCATATTCCTCGAAATTCTGACACATTCTACGAAATTTTGAATCATTCTGCGAAATTCTGAATCATTTTGTGAAGTTCTGAATAATCTTGCGAAATTCTTGAATAATCCTGTGAAATTCTGAATAGTCCTGGATAATTCTGCTAAATTCTGCGATATTATTGCAATTCTGCAATATTATTCCGTACAGTTTTGTAAAGTATTTATGCGAACATAATGCTTATGTGATGATTATGTTATGAAATGTGTATGTGATGTTTATGCCATGAAATGCTTATGCAATGCTTTTATGATGCGAGTATGATGCTTGTATGATGAAAATGCTTATCTATTGCAATGTATAGTTAAGGTTTGTGTTACTTAGCTCATTTTGTCGTCTAAAATTGATGTAGCTTTAAATTTCTTTCATTCTTCATTCTCTGTCTTTTTCTTTAGTGTATGCATTTTTCTTCGTGTAGTTATTGTTATTCACAAGTTCTTACTTGTGTTTCATCTTCCCTCTTTCCTGCACTATTAGTATCTCATAACAGTATGATCATAGTATCAAGTCTGCGGCATTTTCACTGCCTCAGTTTCATTTCCATATACATATTCGCAAGTTTATTTGCTTACTCATTTTCTTATGTGGTCTTATTTTGCCTTCCTAGTTAAAGGTCTTATTTTTCCACCTCTTGTCATTGCGACAAAATCGCAGGACGTCTTTGCACATTCATGCAAAAACCCATTGATCTTGCCTTAACTTTTTCTTTTGTATTATTGCCTCTTCAGGATTGTTGCGGCAATATGACAGGCCTAAATATTCTTGCGAAAACAAAGCCTCATGACATTGTCGTCTTGCGATGAAATCGCAGGACGTCTTCACACTTTCATGTAATGACCCATTGATCTCGTCTTATCTTTTTCTCTAGTATTATTGCCTCTTCAGGATTGTCGCACAAATATGACAAGTCTTAATACCCTTTCGAGTAAAAATCCACATGACATTTGCGTCTTAAGACACTTATTAGCTCCCTAATGGAGGGTGCCGCCCTTATCTCCCCCCTGGTTGCCCCTTCAAAGAGGCGCACTTCTACCATACAAGGTTAGCTCCTCCCATCCGGTCTTAAAAACAACCAGTTGTTTTCACAGCCTCTTGTACCTTTTACCTATAGGGCTTATGGTTACGAGACTGCACCCTAAGTGGGATTTTCTTCGGGCCGAGTGCAGTATAAGCCAAGACTTGTCAAGAATGGCAAGGTACGCTCCAGACGCCCCTGGAACTCTTGACTAAACCGTGTACCTCGGCGCCTTGATCAGATTCTGCACTCCTTGGGAGAGTCCTTATTACCTTAGTCGCCCAACCTAAGTCATAAGCTTAATCTGAGAATCCAAGGTATCTCTCCCGGATGGGCTTTATTGACCCCAAATCTCCATGACTCAGGTTCTGGTGGCGGTGTAGCCTTTCCCTGAGCCATGCAACAGGTACCCCCTTATATGACGTACTTTAGGTCTTACATTTTCCTCTTGCGAAATTGTATTCGTGAACTAGGGTGTACGCCATAAAGGTTCGCCCCTTTCTCTTTTTGTTTCTGCAAAATTTTCGCGTCTCTTTGTTTCTGCGAAATGTTCGCGTTTCTTTATTCTCTCATTCATATTTTCATTTCTGTCATCTCTTTCATTCATTCTTTCATTCTCATAATATCATATCATTTGAATCAAAGTAAATATTCAAGAGAAATTCTAATACATGGTAACTCTGAAATCTTTGTAGTTGTGAAATCTTTGTAATTCTGCGATTCTATCGCGTTTTGTAAATCGAATCAAAAATCATTTTATTCTCTGCAAAAAAAATATTCTATAGAAACATATAAATTGAATTTTCTCAGTTTTCTGTAATTTTGAAATCTCGAAATCTCTGTAATTTTGAAGTCTTTGTAATCTTGAAATCTTAGTAATCTTTATAATCTTTGAAATCTTGAAATCTTTGTAATCGTGCGATTGAATCGCTTTTTGTAAATCAAATCAAAAATCTTTTATTCGTTCTTAGTATAAAGTAAAATGTTCAAGGAAGTGGTACTTATCTTTCATGTGAGTCGATGTTGTTGTCAAAGAAGTGAATAAATGCCTTGAAATGTATGAATTTCGCGAAGCAAAAAGAAGTGTGAGAAGTGAGACTTGAACCCTTGACCTGCTTCTTGTATTTTCTCGCACCATACCAACTGTGCTAAGCCTCTCTTGCGAAGTAATCAAAGTTCTTACGAAGTAATCAAATTCCAACTGTGTGAGAGGCACTTCTGTATAAATTTCGTGCAACAAAAATAAACATGCTACAAGCAAGAATTGATCCCCCGACCTGCTGCTTTCATTTATGCCTCCTGACCAACTGTGCAAACTTCTTCTTTGCGAAATATCTCTGCGAAATTATCATCAACTCTCTTCTGTGCGAAATAATCAAAGAAATATTTGTGCGAAAAAATACGCAGGTGTTGGGACTTGATCACACGACCATGAACTCATTAACTTCGCAGATGACCAATTGTGCTGCCTCTTGTTTGCGAAATAATGAAACAATATTGCGAAATTATTCATTTTTTTGCTATCTGTAAAAAAGAAGAAAACTATGTTCGCAGGCGAATTCGAACTTGCGACCACGAACGCACATACTGCTCTCTGGACCAATTGTGCAAGAACCTCTCCGCATAATTTTTTTCCTTATTCTTTTATTCTCCCATGCAAATGAGAAGATAATGAAAAATATGTGTCTCTGCGAATTCGAACCCGTGACCTATTTGTTGTTCGCTCAACCTTAAACCATCTGTGCGAATTTCTGTTTGTGATAGAAATTACAGCGCCTGCCTCTTATCTTATCTTCGTCTTTCCCTTGTTTCTTCTCCTTAACATGAAAATCTTCCACTGAAACTTCCATTTTTTCCTTAAATTTCACTACAACAACTAATTTTTTTCTCTCCCTCTTTTCATGTCTTTGAATTGTTGATGATGTTACTCCCTGAAAGTGTGATTTCTTCCATGAAATTTCCATTTTTGAACTTAAACTTTGTAGATCTAGAAAAATATGAACAGTAGCTAATCTTCATGAAAAAATTTTGAACCAACAAGCTACAGGAGGGATAAATCCTTTACTCCTCCCTGTTTCTAGCGCCAAAAATGTAGTTGCAGGAAATCCTACAACACACCCCTTGTATTATCATGACTATGATTTCTAGATCTAAACTTATTTGATATGAAAATAAAGATAAAGATAATGAAAATATAAAATAAGACACAAGATTTACGTGGTTCGATCAATTTGATCTACATCCACGGGATTAGGTTTCACTATGATCATTGAATTACATATGAATTACATTGAGACTCCATTAATGAGTATTTGGAGCTCTCTCTCTCTGGTTTTTGGGGAAGAATAAGAAGATAATAATAATACCAGTTACTTTTCTCTCTCCTACCTTTCTCTTTATATAGGATGCTACCTAGTGGATGACAGCTCATATACAGTTAAGATTTCCCCTAATTTCGGATCTGGCTTGCGATGATATCGCAAGCTTACAAATGTTAATTTCGCAGATCTTCTAATCTTCGCAAAGTTATTACATTTTTCTTATGTTTAAGCTAATGTCACCTATTGTGTCGTTTCTCAAAGTGCTCTGTGACATTTTTGTAATGCGTTGTTAAGAAATTCGCGAGTGTATCGTTGTCGCGAAATTCTGATCCTACATAAAGAATTATAAAAAGGAATGTCAGTCAGAATGCGTTGAAAAAGATATCTATATTATAAGGGACAATGGTGTTTTCTCTCTTGGATGGTCCAGATTTAACTATCTTGAAATTTACAGTTTAGGGACATAAAGAATGGTTGAGATTCAAAATCTTGAGATTTACATTTTGGGGATATAAAGGACGGTCACGATCCCATTATTTATTTAATTCCTTTCTTTCGGCCCTCTTGTTTTAGTATGTATGAGCCCTACACTCGTTCACTCTGCTGAGTTACTCTGTCATTCAATGTCGACCGTTTCTGTTCTTCTCAATAAAAAAGCCTTGGTCAAACCCTAGGTATTCTCATCAAATCTATTTCGTTCAGTTGCAATTGAAAACTGTCGAATGGTTTTCTCAAAGAAATTTTTTCCCTTTCGTATTGGTTGATAATATGGAATCATCGATCAATGGATTTTTAAATGATCAATCATCGAATGATTCGTTCTTTTAACATATGGAAGGACGCATTGAATTTGCAAAGGTAAATAAACAGCCTAACCCAAAAAAATTTACGCCGGATCTCTTTCAATTGATTTTCGAATGAGATTGGTTTTCAATTTATATGTAAATCCAAATTTAATCAAAATGTTCTGGATTATCTAGGTTCGGTATTCATTGACGTAATCAACATGACATTACAATTGCATTATATGGGTTTTCTGATCTGTTTTCAGTTCTGTTCTTAGGTGTGTTGTTTCAAGTATCCTTGCCTAATCCATGCACATTGAAATGACACTTTATGGATGCATTCTAGATGTTAGGTGAAATAACAAACAGAACTTTGATATACAGAGTTGCATTTCATACTGAAGGAAACAATAGCAGGAGAGAAAGAATACCGGTAATGAAAGACACTGTAAGTATAGCTCTTTTTGTGATGATTATATAGGTCGGGTTTGCAATTATTTATCAAATATCATCAAACAGAACTTGGTAAGTATTTTAGTATGAAATTATCGATAGTGCTTATGGGTCTGCCACCAAACCCATTAGAGCTGCAGATTCAAAAGCCTAGGGGGGTCTGTGTTTCAAAGACATGATTTATTTTTCTATGTATTTCGCAGAGAGAAAAAAAATATAAAATTCAATAAGTGGTTTTGGCATTTTTTACGAGACGTTGTCTGTAGACACATACATTTCATTGCAGGACATCACCAAGGGGCTAAATGGAATGTGACAAAGGTCGTCGTTAAAATACTCCAAAAAAAATGGTTCTACTAATCCTGATGTAATGTATGCCTCTCGCTGTATTTTTTTCTTTCTTATCTCGACTCAATTTTTTTTTCATATGATCTAAAGAGAATGTTGTCTATAGACATAATTTTCTTATCTTTGGTATTTCCCAAAGAGCAAAAAAATATAAAATTTAATAAGTAGCTTTGGTATTTTTAAGAGACGTTGTCCGTAGATAAAAAGATTTCCTTGCAGAACTTCACCAAGTGGTTAAATGGAATGTGACAGAGGTCGTCGTTAAAATACTCAAAAATGATGGTTCTACTGATCCTGATGTAATGCATGTCTCTCGCTGTATTTTTTTCTTTCCTACCTCGATTTGTTTTTTATATGATCTTAAGAGAATGTTGTCTTCATCTTTAGTATGATTGCTTCTTAAACCCTGGACCAATAAGGAAATTGAAGCCACCAAAGCAAGTTACACTTGAGCTCATAGTTGGTGGATTCTATAAATCCTCCCAAGCAAGAGTTGCCTATGAATTGATGTACATATTCATCAAGGATATGTTCTGGAGTCCTTTGTTTTCTTTGATCACCGGTTGAAATAATTATATTGTTGCCCGGTATATCTATTTATGGTGAGCGTAAAGTTTTTGTATTAAGACTTCTTTAATACAAGATTTAATTAGAGCCATTAAATTTGGATGAAAGGTAAATCTGTATTTATTTTCTCTCTATTTTTTTGTTAAAAGATTCTACTCTTATAAAAAATCGAAATGGTTGGTTAATAGTTTTTTGGAACTTATATGAATATTTCCTATCACAGGTGTACGGTTACAAATAGGTTCGGGCAAGAAATTCTTCATCGGAATTTGTAAAGGTAAACAATCTCACATTACTGTGTTTTTAAACAGATCTTTGCTGCTTGCTACTTAAGTGTATCAAATGTGGCTATAGTAGCTATTTGTGATCATGAACAGATGCTTAGGGTTCCCTTTTTCCAATTTGATTGTTGTGCATGATGTATATCACACCATCCAGACAAGTAGTATGTCAGTTGAATAGAAACTGCAATGTAGGTGTTAATTCTGCCTCTTATTTAGTGTTCGAAACCAACTTCTCAGCCACTACAAAGATTTAATGGCTATCATCATGTACTCAAAGGAGATTGAACATTGTCGGCTAAAAATTACTTTGAATTTATACATCCATATGTTTATGTAAATGAACTTTCCTTGCAATTTATCACCATAAAAGAACCACAAAAAATAGGGCTTCAATATTAATGTGCATGATTTTTGTTGAGATTAATCAGATTTACATCTATATGACGACCTTCATGTAGCTTAGGCATGGGTGTGCAAAATACGTTAACTATTTCGATGTACTCAGGTTGTCATGCCATATACTTCAATGTGATTACTTCGTTATGTTTTGCCCTACGTCAAAGGCCACTTATAAGCTTACTCTTTGACTTAGTTTGAAATGAAACATCCTCCGAGTGAGACACTTGCGTTGCTCTAATTAGCTACGAAGCCATCCGTTCCTAGAGGATGTGGGTCTTTGGATGAATTATCCCATCTCATGTTTTGACTATTTAGCCATTCTAATTTATATTTTCAGCGATTATCTTTTTATGTTCAATGCTTTTGAACAGTGAGTCTACTATACAAGAAAATGAGTTTGATTATGAAGATGGGTTCCTACAGGAGAAATTCTCAGGGTAATGCAGTTTACAATTTACTATATAAAAAGTTAAATCTTACAAGAAAATATTTCAGCAGTACGAAAGTGCAAATGGCAAGTTGAACGTGACTGTTTATTGGTGACTCAGTGGGCGATTTGCTATGCCTGCTTGAAGCTGATACCGAGGTCGAAGGTAAGGAGTAAGCATAGTGTCAATTTCTCTTCTATCTCTGGGATTGTAAATAAGCAACTAATCTTCTGGCTGGGATAGTGTTTCTGGAGTGGTAGAGGGATAGACCCGTAGCAGACCAAAGAGATCCTAATATTTCTTGCAACTTTGGTCCGATTGTTGAGATTTTTCCCGTATTACCTATATTGGGTTTTGTAATATTCAGCTGACCACTTATTTCAAGTTTACTGGAGTTATGTAATTGGTGTCGGCTTAATAACCTTCATTATTGTTATACTACTTTGTTAACTTTTTGCGCCATTAGTAACTTTTCAACCCATTCTTGAGTGTCTTTACGTTTCTTCTTAGACCTGACATTTTTGTTTTAGAAGAATCTAAATTTCATTATTTATGTTCTATCCTCATTCCGGATTTTTATATATCACCTAGCTTTATACACAGCCAGGCGCCGAATTTAGATCACTTCAGATTTTTATAGATCACTACGGAACAAATGCATAGACACTAGACAGACCCCGAATATGTTATGATAACATGGGGAAGTGCCAACCCAAAGCAGCAAAGCACGTGCCTTAAATATGTTAACAAGGCATTCGACGATTAACAGAACAACTCAATACCCGTGCCGTTACGGCACGGGTTATATCCTAGTATGAGAAGAAGAGAAAAAGGATACATGCGAGGAAAACGTGTCAAAAGCTAAACAGACAAACAAAAAGATACTAACCATAGCACAGGCTCACAACAATAGCTTTTTAGTTTTGCTACATACACTTCGAAGTGTACGCCGAGAGGGGATCCGGCGGCAGAAATGTCACTCTCTCTACATTGGGATAGGGGTGGGCAGAAGTGGGCCCCACCCCTCCACTCAAACGGTACATACACTTCGAAGTGTATCTATGATTTTTGATAGCTTTTAACGCGTTATTCTAGTTTCACTAGAACTACACCTTTCATGTGTCCCAGACAGAGACTCTCCTGTGTTTCTCTTTTCTATAACCGGTAATATGAGATGTCAGTCTTATTTGCATCGTACCACAATAAAAATAAATGCTTCTTCTTTTATAAGCCAAGAAAATTCATTGATCAAAAAAGAGGGGTATCAAGACTATACTGCCCTGAACAAATTACAAAAACAAAGAAAGAAAAAGAAAATGTTGGTAACAAACTACCAACGGGCAAGAAGCCTAGATAGACTTGACTTAACTAGATATCTATATGACATGACTATTGAAGAATTAACATTTTTAAAATCTTTGATAGACAAGATCCAAGTGAAGAGACAATAAATAGTTTTATTAGCCACTGCAATAGTATTACATCTTCTGTCAGAGAAAATTCTTGCATTTCTCTCCTTCCAAATGCTCCAGATGATGGCAACATGCAACAGATTCCAAACAACTAAATTTGTTGGATTATGCTAAGATAGATGCCAAGCTTGCAGTGATGGAATGATGTCCATATGTATACAGAAAATCCACTTTGGTTTAATAAGAAAGATGTTCTTTAGCAAAGGTGCAATGCAGAAGGAGATGAGCATTGGATTCAATATTGTTGCAGAAAACACAATTACCAGGCACATCAATACCCCCGGTTCTCAGCAAATCTCCTGTTGGAAGTCTATTATGAGCATTAAGCCATAAGAAAAAAACTAATTTTGGAGGGCATTTTAAGTTCCATATAAAGGTAAAAATTGAGTTGTTATGAATAATACCTTCTTCCAGTGAGATTTTATCATAAAGAGACTTAACTGAAAACACTTTGCTTTTGTTCGAAGTCCATTACAATTCATCTGGTAGCTCACGAGTTAATGTAAAAGATGATAAGTCTGAAAGAAGAATCTGAAGTTCTGTTCCGGCTGCAGCATTAAGTCTTGTTGGAGTTTGAAGATTCCAAGGATAAGAATGACCATATGTATTACAAATTTCTACCACTGATAGGTGTTTAGCTCCGGATAAAGCATAGAGATTAGGATAACACGTTTTGATTTGTAAATCATACAACCAGTTATCATCCCAAAATCTGACAGTAACACCAGTATTGACATTGAATTTAACAAATTTCAAAACTAAAGATTTATACTTCATAATCGCTTTCCACACTGATCTGCCATAAGTGCACTTAGGAGTTTAGGAATCCAATCAACTTCATCATGACCATACTTTTCAGAGATAATAGTCTTCCATAGAAATTCATCTTCAGATGCAAACCTCCAAGTCCATTTTGATAAAAGATCTTGATTTGTCTGTTAAAATTCAAATACCAAGACTACCATGCTTTTTTCTTCCACAAAGAGCACTCCATTTAACCAAGTGTAGTTTCTTTCTTCCTTTGTTATCATTCCATAAAACGCCTCTTATTATTTTTCTAGTTTCTTAATGACTGAAGCAGTCATCTCATAAAGTGACATGTATTAAGTAGAGAAGACTGGCTAGAGCACTATTGATCAAAGTTATCTTACATGCTCTTCAGAGTAAAGACTTCTTCCAGCCTGCTAGCCTTGCAATGAATTTATCTATAATTTTATCCCATTTAGCAACCCCTCCACACTTGTCACCAAGAGAAAAACCTAAACAAATGGTAGCAAGAACACTACTGTAACAACCAAGAATATAAATAAATAAATAAAACAGTTAAATCTCCTTCAAATCTAACACCAAATATTTGACTCTTTGCAAACTTGATCTTCAAACCTGTTAACATCTCAAAGGAAAGAAGAAATAATCCCAGATTCTTAACTTGCTCTTCATCAGCATCAAGAAAAATAAGTGTGTCATATGCAAATTGCAAATGACTAACCACAATGCCATCACTTTTAGTTTGAAAACCAGAAATCAATTCTTCTTCTTAAACCTTTTGTATCATGAAAATCAATGCTTCACCCACTAACAAGAATAAAAAAGGAGAAATTAGGTCACCCCGACTATACCCTTTTTGCTCTTAAAGTACCCAGCTGCACTTCCATTCACAAGCACAGAAAACCTAGCGTATTCTACACAATATTTTATCCAACTCCTCCATTTATCACCAAACCCCATCAACCTAAACATATCATCCAAGAAATCCCAGTTTACATGATCAAAAGCCTTTTCAAAGTCTACTTACACAATAAACCTGATTTTCCACTACTAATTCTAGAATTAATAAGAGTTGAATGCTTTACTGATTAAGGAGGTCAATTAGCTTTTGGTGGATCAGATTCTTATTGGTGAAATTGCTACCAGAAATTAAGTTTCAGTAATGATTTATAGTTATGATGTGAGAATATTGATTGTGTAGTAACTGATATATAGGTTGTTTATGTTTATGAGTTTTCTATTTATCATTTGATTTTGTACCTTAATTTGTGTTGGCTATGGATGTGGTGGTGCCGCTAAGAATATTAAGTGGTTTTTCAGCATGTCTGGGTGTAACATCATATGCATGAACTTTTCTTTTGTTGTATTCTTACGTTTCTTTGTTTTGTTGGATATGTTTTTATTTGAGTATGTGAGCTAGATTATCCATAGGCACGAGTTAGTGATGGTGAGTGACCCCCACGAAAAATAAAACCTTTGGGGGGATTAGTGGGGATTTAGAGTTCTATCCAAGAAACTTAGGAAAAGCAAAGTTCACCTATAATAATAGATTTGCAGCAACACTTTGTGATGACCCATTCAGTCTGACTATAGCACATGAAACGAGGATTGTGATAGCATATTTGTTGCTGCTTCTGTATCTAAACCATTAACTATTACCTGTGCGCCTTGTTTTGTTTAGAAAGTATATAGGTTGGGTGTGATATGGTCAATAACATATTAATATGAGTGAAGTGTCTTGTTGTATTCTGAATTTTTGATTATGCTTTCCTCTCCAACTCAGGGCTACTACTTCCGTGGTGTCTGTGCTCAAGTTTCAATGGCTGCACCGCCTTCACCAAGCTTTAGCATCGTTCTATACTTACAACTTTTTGCAGAGGTCTGGTATGCCCAAGTCCCATACTCCATATAAACAACCACGGTTGGAAATTTATCGGGGTTATTCTGACCCAGAAAAGTTATTCGCCATAGCAAATGATTTTTTTTTCTACAAAGTTTGGTTCCTTATCCAGTTTCTTTACCAAGTTTAGATCGTAATCCTACCCCATTGTCTAGGTCTAGCTACTACTCAATGAAGGAACCACGAGTCTACTATAGACCCTTCCAACACATTAGTGAAAATTTATGATTTGAGACCAAGGGATGCTGATATACATGTCCACTCGACGTCATTTTCATGCAGGGCCGTCACAAAGTATTTGGGAGATCTAGGAAAAATCACTCGAAAGGCGGCCTATATAAGTGAAATAAAAATTTTCTTATGCATCATTATTTGTTTCCATCTCGTTCGTTTTTCACTATTGGAGGTTTGCTCAATAAATACGTGTAGTGATTTTTAAAAGAATTTAATGGATTTTCACTACTTTTAAATCTCTTTCAAAATTTATGTTACTGGTTATAGATTGCAAAATGATCTTCTAAAGTTTTAGTTACTCATTATAAACTTGAATATTCAAATACTTTGCATACTTACCTATTCTCAAAACTTTGAGTGATTTTCATTTGTATATATGCCTTGTGAAAGTCTTGCAAAATATGCAAGATTTCAGAAGACTTTATAAAAATTTAAACTATTTTTATTCTCTTTTATTTTATTTCATAAATATACTATTTAAACCAATATTGTAGATAAAACTCATATTTTTATTTTATTGCATATAAATTGATATAATAAAACATTTAAAAAAAATTATTACGTAAACATGTGTAATAATTATGATTATTACTATTTATTTTATGATATATATATATATATTTTTCTTTGTATAAACCTATAATAAATTTTAATTATCTTTGTATTTATCATATATTAGCTAGGTTGAATGAATAAAAAATTGGATAACAATCAAAGTAATACAAACAAATTTATCTTGTCTTTTTTTTTCTTCTTCTTATCTTTCGGAAGACTTTCAATGACAAAGAGATTGGATGGAAGTCTCGCCACAAGCTGAGCTCCAACACCCTTTTGAATGGACACCCTTACTGTATAAAAAATTGTTTATTAGGGTTTTATACAATATTTTATATTTATGCAGATTTCTCTATATAAAAATTTGTTTTCTTGAGGGCTCAACTGTGCAAGATTCTGCCAAATTTTATAGAACTTTCAAAAAGTTATTATTTTTGAGAGTTTTTTTAAATCTATAGAAGTATTTATTGAGTAAATCCTTGTAAATTTACCCACTCTTCGTGGCGCTCATTGATATGTTCTTCACGACTATATTATTTGGAACTGAGTATTCATTCATTGATCCCGTACAAAAATCTTAAGATTTTCCGTTGTTACCTTCTTCGTCTTTCTTTTTAAAGCACTAGTTTTGCATTTTGTCTCCATAGGACCCGATAATCAGAACTTATAGTATCTATTTTAGAATCAGAGTCTTTAGAATCACTATAAGAATCAAAAGATTTAAAACCTATACAAATATAACATAATCCATATACTAATGAAAATTAATAAGTTAAAAATTAATAATTATCATATTAATTTTGTCTTGGTAAACAACGCCGCATAGAGTTTTTTCATTTTGGTTTGTAATATTAGTATAATACCATCTATTCAAGTGTCATTTAACTGAAATTGCTAAATTTCATTGAAGCATTAGTCGCAACTAGGTCTTATTATAAACTTACGGCATTAAATTGTGATTGAAGTAGAACAACAACTTTGATAAAAAAATGGAAGCATGTTTCTTTATCAGATATCAAACAAAATTAGACATTTTTTTCCTTATACACAACAACTAGATAATGAATGTTAACTAAAAGTTTAGAAACCAAAGCAAGATAAAAATTATTATAATGATAATACTTACTTTGATTTTATTAGTATAATATTTTACTTCTTTTTAATAAGGGATATGGCTTACTGCTCACGGAAGAAAACCTTTGAACTTTTAATATAGAAGAAAAAAGAGTAAAGCATGTAAAATAAGTTATAATAAACGGAAAGGTGAAACTCCGACGCTCGATCAGAAATCACAGGAAAAAAATAATCAAAGAGTAACCATTTTTATAGGTAATAAAATATTAGAATTGGGGCCCCCAATATTTGGGCCCTAGGCCATTGCCTAGCTGGCCTATAATCATCGACGTCCCTATTTCCATGGTTTCTCAGATGCAAATTCGGGGGGCTTGAGCTTGGTAAGAGAAAATCTGAAAATGATGCAACCTTTGTTACACTCAAGCATGTAATTCAACAATCCAATTTGCTCCCTCTGGAGGGATATGTCAAAAAAGTAGCCCTACTAAAGGAATGTTCGTCAGATCCTGGTAGCACCACTGTGCTATGCTCGTATCCTCCTGATGAGTTAGGTAATATCCAATATGACACGCTAAACTCGTTAGTTTTTATGTCTGCATGTTTGCATGAGCATTTTATTGTAGTTCACAGACTAACAATCCCGCTAAATGTAATCGTTATGTGCATGGAACACTAAGTTATGGGATAGTATAAGTGAAGTTTGCAGTTCCTGTTGAGATATAAAAGCAAGCCATAAATCCAACCTTTCTCCTATGTTGCATCTTGAGCAAGCTCCACGTATTCGTTATATCTCTTCCCTTATTCAGCTTCATGTAGTTTGGACTAGCACCCATCGAGTATAAATTAAGTTATCAAGCCATACATGATTATCAGTGATATCATTCCCTAACTCCATCCAAGATAAACAAAGGGAACAGACAGGAGATGAGCTTAAAAAACCAATACCAGCAATCTGATTTCTATAAGAAGCATAGTGAGCATTGCCACTTCTAGACTCAATAAAAGGCAACCAAGCATCTTGATAGTCGGGCTTAGCAAGATAAATTTTTAGTTATACATGACTGTTTAACCTGAAAAAAAAGAATCATAATTAGCATTTTCTTTTGTTTTGGGTTTTTATTTCACTTGTTTGGTTGGATTTTCTTGTAAGGGTTACAAAATTTTCTCACTAACAATTGTTAATTTGTTAAGTGTTCACATTATAGGTACTTTTCGTCCAACCCATTTAGATGTTACTCTTGGGAGATATCCCGAAGTCACAGCTCGTCAATTTCTATGAGCATACAACAGGAAAAGGTTCAATATCTTTTTTGTCTATCTATCCGTTATTCTCTTCTTTTTGTTTTCCTGTGATCACTATCATATATATGATTACAATGTCTTGCAGCATTAGCTGCGATACCTTCTGTCAAAAGGAAGGGATTTATTCGAAGGAAACATTCGATTAGTGCTCCTTTTAATCGATTTGAGTAACTCTATTATACCAAATCTCATATTTTGACTAAATATCTCAACGTGGAAATTGTTGATTATACTGATGTTTCTGACCCTAAAGTGGAAGAAAAAAAATAAGGGATCTCAAATCTGTCGAATTGGTTATCAATTTTGTGAGAGACGTTCATATAATTAAATAACATATGTTTTGCACTTGATTTTCTTTAATTTTGATGCAATCTTTTTTTTGAAGCATTTTTTTTATAATAACGACGCAGTATAAATAACTTTAAAATATATTCTTGCAAGAAATATTTAAGACAAATTCAGAAAAATCTTTAGCTTTTCCTAGAATCCTATTATTGGGGCTGTAGGGGGCTGGGTCTTTGGGGGCTTAAAATACTAATTGCAATCAAAACGTGATAGGGGCAAACCTGATTTATATAAAATATCAAAAATACCCTTATCTTTAAATAAATCAAAATCTGACTTTCTTAATCAATTATCTTCTCCTTCTTCTCCTCTACGTAATCATATATTATTATGAACATGATGATCATAATATCATCGTGATGAAGATGATAATCATTAAAAAAAAAACTTAATTCTATTATTTTTCTTCCTCTTTTCTTCTTCTCCATCGCATCATGATGTCATAAAAATAAAAAACTAAGAAAACCCACCATTTATCTTTGCTTTTGATTCCCAAAAAGCTTCAATTCGATTAAATTAAAGTTAAGAAAAATAAATTTATGTAACTGTTTATGGTTGGGAGTTCTTAATTTCCCAACCGTAAATCATACTTTACATCTTAGAAAATAGGATTTCCTAACCGTAATTTGGTTTAGGGTTTGGACAATTAAAACTCACGGCCGTAAAATGTTGTTTATGGTTAGGAAATCCTAACCGTAAGCGATTATGATAATCACGAAAAGAAGAAGAAAAAAAATAGAGGTTGAGTTTCGGTTAGGATTTCTAAGCGTAAATCAGAAATACGGTAGGAAAAATTAAAATTCCCAGTCGTAAATGTCGCTGACGGTTTGAATTTCCTAACCGTAAGTTGAAAAAAATTCCAAAATGAAAATATTTGCATTTTAATTTTATACTCGATCTTGGAATGAGTACTAGTTTATTTATATTCGGGTTTAGAATGAGTAGTACTTTATACTCGATTTCTAAAAGAATATCAGATCATACTCGATTCTATCAGATCATACTCGATTTCAGAATTTAATACCTGATTTCAGAAAGAGTATAAGCTCATACCCGATTTAAGACTGAGTATAAAGTGATACTAATTCTATTTTAAGTACAAGTATATATTCAATCTAAAAAGAGTTCAACTATATACTCATTTTCATATGGAGTAGAGCTCATTATGGCCGAGAAATGTTAAATTCTTAACCGTAAATCGGGTATACGGTTGGGAAACTAGGAAATCCTAGCCGTAAATGTATGTTCACGGGTTAGGATATTCTAGCCGTATGTACCACACCACATGTAGGTTTTTTGTGTTACGGCTTGGTCGACCTATAGATTTCCTAGCGGTAATCGGAAAGCTGTTAGGAAAACCATATGTATTGTGTTACGGTTGGGAAGTACCTACCCGTATATTACTCTGATAACCAAAAAAACAATGGACTCCTGGTTACGGCTAGGTATCATATATGTAACCCAGCCGTAACATAGACTCAGGTGATATTAGGCAATATGACGGACATGAGTTCTTCACTTCTCATCTGTTATTTGTATTTACGGTTGGGACCTCAGTTTCCAACCGTGATTATCTATTTACGGCTGGTTCGACACATTTTCCTAGCCGTAACAGGTAAAAGAACTCAGATTTTGCTCTGATGTTTAACGGATTTGAATCGATAAAATTACTATTGGGAGTTGATTATAAGGTTTCCCTGAGTATTGTGACGAAGGGTTTCATCATTTTTCTTCAAAGTTTTTCAAAAAAAGATTCACCTAAATCACCCTTTTTCCTTCTCCGAAATCAAAAAAAGTCAAGTTTTGATTTGCAAAATATTAATGATTTGATTAGCTTAATCTATTCACTAATACTGATTAGTTAGTGTAATCATTTTAATTAGCACTAATCAATTGAGGGTAGATTAAGTATTACAAAAAAAATCAATAAGGAGTTTTATGAATTACTATTTCATGACCCTATAAAGCCCCAAAAGACTGAGCCATTTAAAGTCCCAATTATAGGATTCTTTTTCTAATTTACTAGAAGATTACCGCAAATTAGATGTCACAATATGGCAACTTATAGAAAAGGTATATAAATAATTTATATGATTATAATATCTTTTATTACAAGTGCATATAAGAATTTTTGGATTCTAATACATCATTGAATTTTATTAGATGGATGATGAAATTCTATGTGATGAGTGGGATCTGAAAAAGCGATTCTCCTTCTTCTCCACTGGTGAAATTTTAGACAAGCCCAACAATTTACCTGCCAAACACAATTTTGTCAAAATGATTAAAAACCAAGATGGTATCCAGAGTCGTGACATGTTCATAGAGATGAGGAAGCTCTGTAGGAGTAAGGAGATTGGATTGCTTGAGTTTTACCCTGGGGTTTGTACTATTTGCACTCATCGGGACAATCGAAGGGAGTCCCTACTGTACTGTCATTATGGGACCTAAAAATGCATTGCTTGCAACGTTTTTTTTTTCATTTTTAATCGATTCAATTAAATGGGTATTGGTCGTTTTTTCTCGAAATTGAGTCAACAATCGGAGAGTTATCATCCCCGACTATGGTTAGGAGTGATAAAAACGAAGGGAAGTCGACCCGATTGACGGTAATTCGGCATGAAAGTGGTCAAAAAATCGTCACCTAAACTTTTAATTTTAATCTTGATCGTTGATTGTCAAGAAAATTCAGCCATTAGGTCTAAAATTGTTTCATAAATGTTACAAAATATGTTACAATATAAGTGTTAGACGAAGTAACGATTATAAATGTTATACAATTACTGTTACAGATATTGTTGCAAAAGCTGCTACAAATTGCGTCACAAAAATAAGCCTCCCACTTTGGTCGGCTCAGCATTGATGAAGCAGTCATCTAATATATATTGTATTGTTATCAGGTATCTTTTCTTTTCCGGGACAACATGGACGATTATCCAGTATGAATGTGAAGACCGTCGTCCTTGTTGTTATTGGATTCTACTGGTGGGAGTGTTGTTCTTGTCGGTGTTGTTGCTACCATTTTCTTTATTGGCGACTATTGGTGGGAGTGTGATGTAGGAATCTAGTTACACAAGTCGCTCATGTTTGATATGAGTCAGACCTCTTCCCATTTCTAGTTTGTTTCTTAATTTAGGATTTTTCTATTCTTGTTCTCAACAGCTTCCTCTTTATTTTTATTTTTTGCTAAGAAAATTAAGTACCATTAAACCAAAAGATATTACAAGTGTTATGACAGGAAGGAGGGACTGTTCCCAATCATTCACCATGTACTCTTAAATTATTACAATACTTAACTGCATAATCAGTATGATTGTTGAAATTTCTTTTTAGAAATTCACTCTAGAATAGGAAAAGTTGTTGTGAATTAACTTGCAGTCATCTAATATTGTTTTATTATATCGGAACAACTGGTTATTATTATTATTGAAGCATCCTACTACTAATTGAGTATAACTTAAGAAGCAAGCTTTGTTGATATTCCTTTCTTTTGAACAAATACTGGCTTCCAGCAGGCCTAAGCTTTCAGCTTCTTCAGCGTTCCTAGCTATCCCTGAGATGACTTTGCAGCCAACATAATTACCTGCGATATCATTCATTATCAGACCAATTCCGGAAAGATTAGTATAAATGTAAAAAGAAGCATCATTGTATACAATAATGCAGTCATCTGGCAAAGAAGACACTATGGAATTTAAATCATTTTCAACGGTAGAAATGTTTGCAGACATAGTTGGAACGGAATCAGATCTGAGGTATCCTCAGTAGTGATATAGTTTACACTTTTTTCCTGAAAAATCAAGGAACATTTGTCTCTCCATATGCTCCAAGCGACGGAAAAAACAGCAACAACTTTATCTCTTAGGATATCAGAGGATAACCACTGCCCCACCCACTCTCTTAAGTTCTGAGTTGAATCCCTAACACGTGAGTGAGACTAAGTTATAATAGGGAGTTAACGACCAAAATGCTTGAGCACAGGGACGGAGCCAAGACTTAAATGCTATGGGGTCAAAAAAAAATCCCCATAACTAGGAATTTTGTTTAAGAACCTTTATTCTAATTAATGGCAGATGTAATTCCTCAAATGGTAAATAATGGCAAGGAGATTTAGGCTTTTATTTTGCACGTGAAAATGGACCAACTGGACGTCCTCGAGTTCCTTCTCTAACTAAGAAATTATCTCAAGACTGTAATGTTTCTTGTTCTGATGCCTATAAAGTGCCATTTACATCACCGCTGACATTTAACACCAACATTTTTCCTTTATTTCGTAATCGGGCACAAATGCTTCTTGAGTAATACCAACTGCTTGTGTATGATACGTATATGAAGTGGAAGTATGAAATGCTAACCGCATCAACAAATCCAAATCAATAAAACTATCTGCAGCGTTTCTACCATAATGCAGCGCCAATATGAGTTACTGTTGTGCAGTCATCGCGGCCATTAGCAACTAACACCTTGCTTCGCACCTCTACAGAGTCGCAGACTAGTTACTGTATCAGCTGGAAATGATTTTCTATATTTTTCTTCCTTGAGGAATGGAATAACTTTCCATTTGATGGAACAATTTTGAGAACTCATGTTCCCTGGCAGGTTCCAATTCATATACTGTTCGAAAACGATTACTAAAATATGATTTTTAAAGTTTTAATAAAAATTATAATTTATTATTTTCTTTTGCGAAAGAAAAACTTATTAGTCTCACACTGTGGAGTTTCCACTTTTTAGTTGTTTTAGAGACTATATAAGCTTTTTAGTCCCACATTGGGGAGTTCATACATTTTAAGTTGTATTATTCCATTATATAAAGAAATTCACTACTTTTGTAAAATCTATGGGAAAGGGGTTTCTCTATATTTTAATTTTAGAGGGACCTCCAAGGAAAAAATATTTTATATTGTTTTCTTATGCGTTCGCGATTTTCCTTAACGGTTTTTTTCAGAGTTGCCAAACTCAAGTTGAGCATCTACTACATATGCTAGTAGTAGGTGTAGTAGGGTGTTTTATCTTGGAGATATCCGTCCTGTGAGGGCTATAGCATCACTCTTGAGTGCAGTCGGGCGCTAATGTCTTAAGGGCAGCGTGTTGAACACGTGACTCACTCTGTTTTTCCAAAGTTTTGCCTTGTTGTTGTTGTGGAGATATGAGAAGCTCGTCCATTTCGTCAAGTCGATCACTTCCATCATAAAGGAGCTAAGTATCAATAACTTTTGCTTATTTGATTTTTCCTTGTTTTTGATTATTGCACCCAACAATCTTAAGACATTAAAGTTTGTAATAATCATGGATGTTAATTATGGAGTGAAAAACAAAAAATAAATTTTGGTCAGCTGTAGACTTTCAAATTTATCTCTCGACCTAGAAGGAATTTCGATGAACCCTTTTGAAAAAACGTAGTATACATCCTGATAGTTACCGACGTAAAATTTCAGAATTTTTGGAGTTGTAAAAGTATTTGTTTTGATATTTTACAAAACAGAGAAACGTTCCTGAAAAATTCTGACGGGCAGAAATTTGTTGTTAACTAAAGTAGTTTTTATGGGTAACCATGAGTTTTTTGAAATGGTGATTCAAACGAAGTTTGTAAATATAGATGTCATCTTCAAAACTCATATTTTATTTTCCGATTCGGAATTAAGGTTTGTGAGATGTGGTGTATTAGGTGATTGTCCTAGTCAGAGTATAAAGGAGGATTTTGACATGAAACTGGAAAGGGACATGGCTAACAGGTGCATGTGGATGAAAACAAGTCTTCCAAATCTGAAAAGGGCGAGAACATCATATACGAATCTAAGCGTAGTCTTCATAATAAAGTTATGTTTCGTAAACCTGAATTTGGCGTTACTTTAATTAAGGGTGATTGTTATGCTCGTAAAATTCCTGGCCATACGGCAGTAAAGTGTAGACAACATAAAAACCTTAATAAGTAGGAAGTTAATGCTAATTTAGTTGAAACAAACTGGAACGAGCTCAGTGGCATGATGTCGGAAGTTATTTTAAATAACCAATGTGAGAGACTGGGGTGGACTCTGGAGCCACTAAGCATGCATGTTTGTTGAAACAGAGACATGTTCACCTCTTATCAGAGGATAAGGGATGTCGAGAAACTCTTTATGAGTAACTCATCTGCGACAGAGGTTGCATAAAAGGAAAAGGTCGAGCAGAATCTCATATCTGTAATATTCTCACACTGAATGAAGTTTTCATGTTCTGAGCATATGCAAGAATCTTGTATCTTGTTCTGTTGTATCTGGAAAACTTGTTGTAACTAGGCAGTGATTTTTTAGGCAAGAGTTATAGGACTTTGGGTCTATATAAGCTTAACGGAAAAACTGATGAAGTGAACATAGTTGATTCTTGTGCTTTCTTTGTGTGATTGAATGTTTTGCGTGGTACACTAGGAACCGTAAACTTATAAGTCAATGCTTAAACTAGCCAACATAGGCTGCGTACCCAAATTTAGTTTGGATTTTGAATACAAAAGTGAAATTTGTGTAGAATCAAAATATGTTATAAAATCTTTTAGCACAAATGTTCAGAGTAATTCTAATCCCTTAGAATTAATTCAATTAGGCATAGTTGACATGAGTTCAACCCAAAACCACTATGGTAAAAGATGGTTTATAAGTTTCGTAGATGATTGTACGAGGTAATATCTTGTATACTTGCTTAGGGATAAGGATGATGCCTTAGAAGCCTTAAGATGTATAAACTTGAAGTTGAAAACCAATTAGAATCCTTGAACATAACAACTGTATCCTTAAGGAGATGATAATTGCCATGTTGATTAGTTCAGGATTACCTGCAGCCTTGTGGGGGGAGGCAGTCCTCTTAACTAGTATATCCTAAATAGAATACCCTTTTAAGGATCAGATAAAACTACATATGATTTATGGAAAGGTAGATGACATTCTTATGAATGCGTCAAAGTTTGGGGGTGTTTAACTAAGATTGTCATTCCTCTTCCTAAAAGAACTAGATATAAACCAAAAATGTTGATTGTGTCTTCGTATAGGGTATGCTGAGTATACTTCTACATACATATTTTTGGTTATGTATTCAGATTTTTTCTGACTTTGGTGTGAATATTATTACGGAATCTAAGGATGTTGAGTTCAATGAACATGTTTATTCTTAATCATGTACCTCTTTAGAGATATGATGTTGATCCCTTAGATTTATTTTCAAATAGTCAGAACTTATCTTAAAGGAAGATGAAGCTGAGGTTGAGCCTAAGAGAAGTAAAACTATTAGACTTGAAATTTCTTATGAAGCCAACTTTATAACATACCTAGCTTAGTCTGAGCCCAGACTTGTAAAGAATCTTGACATCTACTGAAACCCTATTCTGGTAAGAAGCTTCATTTAGTGAAATGGACTCAGTCCGTCGTAACCAGACTTGACCATGGGATGTAAATGAGTTTTTAAGAGGAAACATTAGGTAGAAGGAACTGTGGAAAAATATTAGGCTAAGTTGGTAGCTAAAGGCTATAAACTAAAAGAAGGTATAGATTTCCTTGATTCGTATTCACTTGTGACGAGAATTACTTCTGTCAAGATGTTAATTGATATTGCTGTCATAAACCAAATGGAGATAGATCAGATGGATGTTAAGACACAATTCTAAAACCGTGAATTAGATAAAGAAATTTACATAGACCAACCTGAGGACTTTGTAGTGAAAGGTTATGAAGACAAAGTTTGTAAGTTGAAAAAATCTTTGTATGGTTTTTAAAATAAGCACGTAAACAGTGACATGGAAAATTTGATCATGTGATAATGTATAGTGGATTTAAGTTAATGAATCTGACAAGTATATTTACAAGTAACTTGTTAAGGGTACCTGTGTGATTGTATGCTTGTATGTTGATGATATGCTTATACTTGATATAAACATAGATGTGATTAATTCCACTAAAAACATACACTGAATGAGAACGTTGACTCGAAAGACTTAGGCCCTTTTGATGTAATCTTAGGGATGAGGATCAGAAGATAATCAAACATTTATAGTCTTAGTAATTCTCACAGGGCCGGCCCTCCCAGTAAAGCAAGCAATGTATTGCTGGAGGCCACACATGGGAGGAGGCCACAAATTAATGAAAGTCATAATAGACCTTAGCTAGCTGCTCTTATCAGAGAATTTCATTTCCGTTTTTCCATTAGATTCAATTAAAATAAAGTAGTTACTACATGACTTCCCATTTATTCCTATCCAAATGCATGGAGTGTCACACATACTATAAGTTGTTGGATGTACCCCTGGTTGAAAGTCAAGCTCCCACGACTGCTTATTATCCATAGATATGTAGTACATATGCACATAGATGTGTGTCAAAAATCATCTCTATGTCACAAAAATGTTTGGAAACTTAGCTTTTGCATCCATTATTGACGAGTTTGCTGTAAAACATGTATGTATACAGATTATTAATATTGGGCAATCATTCTTGGAATGCTTTTCTAACTATCATGGGTTAGTGGATTCCTTTTTAGAGCCTTTTCCCCAATAGAGGGCCATAAAAAAAGTGTTTTAGGCCACAAAAATCCCAGGACCGGGCATGCATTCTCATTATGTTGAATTTGTGCTTCAGAGATACAATCAGTCTGATTGTAAGCCTGCTTGTACTCCATACGATTCTTCTTGTAGACTCGAGAAAAATAAGGGTAATGAAGTATCTTAACTTGAATATTCAAGAGTTATAGGATGTATGATGAATTTAATGAACTGTAAGAGTCCAGACATTGCCTATATTGTAAGTAAGTTAAGTTCATATACTTGTAGTCCAGAGCAAGAGCATTGGGATGCACTTAGTAGAGTATTATGGTACCTAAAATACTCTATTACCTTTTGTTTGATTTATGAAAGGTATCTTGTTGTCCTTGAGGGACTTTGTGATGCAAACTGGATAGTTGACTCAGAGGAGTCTAAGTCTACGAGTGGATATGTTTTCACTCTAGCAAGAGGGTTTGTTTTTGGAACATTTCCAAATATACAAGGATTTTCTCAATTCATTATGGAATTTAAGAGTATTGCGTTAGATAAAGTACGAGAGGGGGCTGAGTGCCTAAGATGCTTTTTAGAAGACATTCCTCTCTGACATATGCATGTGACATTTATATCTATACATTGTGTTAGCCAAGCTATAATAGCTAAAGCTAAAAATAACTAATCTCAATTGGTGTTATTTCCATTGATTGAATAAAGTCCAAGGAGAATATCACCCAACCTTTGACGAAAGGTTTATACAAAGATATGGTTAAAATTGCATCGAGGGGGATGGGGATTTAAGCTCATAAATTAAACTTGCCATGAAGGATACTCAACCTTGATGACTGGAGATCCCAAGTTCAAGGTTTCTAATGAGACAACTAATTTGTGGTGGGTAAAGGTAAACACTATCAGAGAATTTCATTATGTCCCTTCCATATGGTGTAGACGTGATAGTGTGACTGCATGTGAAGAATGACTTTTAAGAAGTCTTAATGAGTTCTATAGTTCCAATTTAAGATTGAAGTGGGGTGTAGCAGTAACACTCTTTATGGAAATTCACCTATTTGAATGAGGAAGTGGGGCCGCTTCCTATGAGAATATGAGCTTTGATTCTCTAGAGCATTCTGAGAAACATGATATGTCCAGGGCCAAATTGGACAAAATTGCACGAGCTTGGCAGCAACCTTGGAGATATCATTCGTGGTTATTATCGCGAATTACATCAAATGCTAGCAGTTCAACACATAGTTCATTCTCTCGAGCAAGTAATTCCGGTAATATCTCACTATGCAAAGGTTAAAGACCTCATGGACACCTCTTCCTAAAATGGTATTTCCTGCGCTTTTTATGTGATTTTCATTTTGATGGTTTTGGTATTACTGGAACTTATGAGCTAAGGGTCAGTAAGGGTTCACTAGTTCATGCTTTTGGAACCTTTAGTCTCACTTTTGAGGAACTAAAGATAAAAGCTCTCTATACTATATGATTTTTGCAATTCATAGTATGATCCCGGGGTCAACACACTGTTGTGTGAGGGAGATGACGTTGGAATGGCTAGTATGACTTCAACATGCACGATTTTTATGTATGTTCAGTCAGTTCGGGTCGTGATATTGGGTTGTTGATTCACCAAGATCTATCTATGTTTTCGTGCTTGATTGAGTTTTCATTCATGTGGGGGATTGTTGGAAAACGATTACTAAAATATGATTTTTAAAGTTTTAATAAAAATTATAATTTATTGTTTTCATTTATGAATGAAAAACTTATTAGTCCCACACCGTGGAGTTTCCACTTTTTAGTTGTTTTAAGAGACTATATAAGCTTTTTAGTCCCACGTCGGGGAGTTCATCTTTTTAAGTTATATTATTCCATTATATAAATAAATTCACTACTTTTGTAAAATCTATGGGAAATGGGTTTCTCTATATTTTAATTTTAGAGGGACCTCTAAGGGAAAAATATTTTATATCGTTTTCTTATGCGTTCGAGGTTTTTCTTAAGGGTTTTTCGGAGTTGCCAAGCTCAAGTTGAGCATCTACTACATATGCTAGTAGTAGGTGTAGTAGGGTGTTTTATCCTGGAGATATCCGTCCTGTGAGGGCTATAGCATCACTCTTGAGTGTAGCCGGGCGCTAATGTCTTAAGGGCAGCGTGTTGAACACGTGACTCACTCTGTTTTTCCAAAGTTTTGTCGTGTTGCTGTTGTAGAGATATGAGAAGCTCGTCCATTTCATCAAGTCGATCACTTCCATCATAAAGGAGCTAAGTATCAATAACTTTTGCTTATTTGATATTTACTTGTTTTTGATTATTGCACCCAACATATACATTATGCAGCGAATGCTGAAATGTTTACAATGAAAATACGTCTTTTTAGGCGGGATTCACCATCTACATTTTGCTTTCGCAACATCTTGACCAGTCGTGTTCTATCAGTCGATACTGTCAATAACATAATATGCAAGCCAAAAAGATGCAGACATGTTGAAAGCGCTGCCATAACCTAAAGTTCCCCGCACACACGAGAGGTGTTTAGATATTTCCAGGTGTAAATCTGTATTTCCCAGTATGTTATCTGTTAGCTTAGCTTGGATTGGCCCGTAAGCAAATTTAGTGCTTATCCTTTTACCTAAATTTCAATTTTTCCACAAAAACTTGCACCCACAAGACATAATAATTACAAAAAATCCAGACAAATTCTCATTGAAATACAAATTCAAGTGGATGCAAGCGACCCCACTTGCACCCACTTCCCTCTGTCCCTGCTTGAGCAAAAGGACAATGTAGGATCAGATGCTCTGCGGATTCAGCCACTAAAGTCCAACCTGTTAATAGTTTCAGCAAAAAAAAAAGAAAAAAAAAGTGAATATCAGGCTTTCTATCATAATAGACTTTTTAGGTTTACTGCTAAGTATATAATCAGGGTTATTCCAACTAATTTCAGGTTCATGTTCCATCACTACGTAAAAGCTCTTCTAAGGAGTTGATAACATGAATACCAGACTTGCTATCAGAATAAACTTTTTAGGTTTACTCCTGAGGTTATAATCTGAGTTATTCCAACTTATTTCAGGTTTCATGTTCCAGTACTACATAAAAGCTCTTCAATAACATGCACATGGGACGATTAATAATCTTATAACAAAATACTTTTTGCTAACCTGAAGCTTTCTAAGATGCTACATTCCTGAGATGCTTAAAACCTCTAGCATCTTGTCATGCATGGACTGAGGATCAAAATTATCATCAGTTTCATCCTCGTTTTGCCACAAATCCACACCCCTCATGTAGCTACAGATGTTAGCAACAAGTACATCCTCCGCATCTTGGGTTAAATTAGATTAAGGGTTCAACTACTATGAAAATAAAACTAAATGTGCTCATAACTAAAAGAATACCAGCAGTTATGGTAATCCAGATAATCAAGGTCAAACTGAATTATCACAACACGCTTATACATTATAACCAGAAAATTCTAGAAAGAAAGTATTATGTAATAGGAAAAGACATGACCCCATACCTCGGGGACCTCTACGTCTACCTCGTCCACCCCCACTCGGACTTTCCAAGGGAAGTCTTCAAATGTATTATCATTATACTCTTTGCAACTTCCCGAGCATGCAACACTTTGTTCATAAACTACAAGTAAATTATCATTACTATCAGCGCAACAAATATGAGGCTATGTTCAATGGCCAAAAAAAAATAAAAGACGAGCATATATGATTTAACATGAAAGGTCCAGTGGACAAGCCTTTAGTGGAATAACAACAGGACATCCACATGATGTTTGCCGACACAATTTCAGGACGTGCACATAACCATGTGTACTAATCAAAATTCTTTTATTCAATATCTTTAGCAGGAATCCAGATCTATGTTTTATGTAATAGTCAGCTTAGTACCTGATTATAGAATTTCTCTGGATTCTCTTCCCGCAGATTATGAATATCCAACGCCACCTTTGTATCACACCCAATTCATGTCCTTAATAATAAGAATACTTGTGTAATGTTATATATCTGATTATCCATTGAATCTGGATTCTCTTCCCGTAGATTACGAAAAAAATTGTCCTTCCACTTCTAAGTGGGTGGAGTTTTGTTATGCATCTCCTGCTAAGTTATATTATATGGACAAGACTCTTCGGTCATCTCAGGGAGTACAGCAGAGGTATCCTCTCGGTCTCATGTTATTTTCTTTAACTCTACACCCCTTGATACGTAGGATTGCAGATGTGTGTTCTTTGGACTTGCAAGCATGGCTTTAGATGATGGGACTCTGGTTGGGGACACGTTGATGGTGTCCAAGGCTTTGGATATTATTCTGCAAGAAGGTGTTTCTTTAGGGTTACAGCTCAATGTCTCAAAGACTGAACTCTTTTGTCCCACAATAGATAGCAGAGGTTTGGTTGATGGTGTTTTCCCGTCTCGCATATGTCGTCCTGTGGAGGGTGTGAAGTTGTTGGGGGGACCTGTTAGCTTGAGCCCACAATTTTGTAAGAACATGATAGTTAACAGAGTTCATAAGACAACGACTTTGATTGATGCTATAGAGAAGCTCAAAGACCCCCAGGGTGAGCTTTTATTGCTGAGGAACTGTTCTGGTGTCTCCAGGATATACTTTGCTATGCGTATAACTAAGCCTGAATATTTGGAGGAGGCACAGGTGGTTTTCGATAATTATCTCAAGTAGTTTCTCAGACATCTTATTACGGGGGATGAACCGGCTTTGTCCCCTACAGCAGAGTCTTGCTACACTCCCCACCAAATATGGTGGGCTTGGTGTGTATACCATGATGGATACCATGTAATACTGTTATTTGGTGTCTTGTTTTCAAAAAAAAGCTCAGCAGGAGAATATTTTGAGACAATCTAGAGTTTCTGGTTTGAGTCCCAGTTTTGAGCATGCACTTTCCCTATACAAACAGGAATGTGGTACTGAAAATTCTTCATTATGCATTGACGATATTTCCTCCCATTCTATGAGCTCTTTGGCAATCAAATACTTCGATGCAGTGAAGAAAGCTTTACCTGATCAGTTTGTTATGACGGAGCGTGATTTAGCCTTATGGCTGAGTAACAGGATCAAACATGCACAAGATAATCTATTGGCCATTCCGATTGATGGGCTTAATCAAAAACTTGGGCCTCGGCATTTCAGAGCTATCTTGTGTTATAGGCTTGGAATCCCTCTTTCCGAAGAAGGGGACACTTGCTCCAGTTATGGTAGGAGATGGATATTTTTGGGGATCATGCCTTGCATTGCTAGCATGGGGTGGGTCTCAAATATAGACATGATCTGGTTCGGGATACCTTTGCAGGTATTTGTTAACGTGCGGGGGTCCCAGCTAGGAAGGAAGTGGATTTAAGGTTTCTCTCAGACACCGGTCTGGCTTTGAGACCTGCAGATATTTTTGTATACAATTGGGATGATGGGCGTGATGTGTGTATGGATACCACTGGTGTTTCTCCTTTCACAGGCGCTGGAGTGCGTGCTTTTGTTCCTGGCCAGGCAATTGGTCAAGCCGTTGTTCGAAAAAGAACTAAATATTGTACAGCTCATGGCTTTGGTTTTGGGGTGCTGGCATTTAGCACCTTAGGTGAACTGGGGAGTGATACTATAGAGTTTCTGAAAAGACTGCACAATTATATGGCTAGTCATGATGCGAATGTTATAGTGGGGGATTTTCTTTTCCCATAGAACTGGGATTGTCATTCAAAAAGGGGTTGGGGCCCAGCTTGTTGTCAGGCTCCCATCTAATTCTTGTAAATTTTCATCGCCAGATTAATAAAAGTTAGTTAAAAAAAAAAAAACTTTAGTATCTGATTGGAATTTAGAGTAAACTAGACCCACATATTGAGAATAAAAATGTGTTAGTTTAATTTCTCTGAACCACTGTTCTAGTAATTGCATTATCAACAGGTATCTTCAGCTTAGGGTAAATCCGAACTTAACAAAATAGTTATTCATGAACTTTGGTGATTGAACTTTCCCATGTTGGTTTGTTATTGTTATCTTCCATCAATCAAGAATAGTAACTGCTGCATGCTCTATGTGGTGCAACACTGTACAAAGTCCTCCTTGGCTGTCCACCACACCCAAACCACCTCCCCAAGACAGAACCCAGGCTAGATCATTCCCGGGCCCTGCTGGTTCAAGATTTTGCTTCTCAATGGCATCAAGAACCCAATAGACTGTACCACCACACATACTAGAACCCTGAAATGGGGTTCAGGGTTCTAGAACGTGTTCCACCAAATAACGTAGGGAAGTAAATACCAAACCTTCTAGCTTTTCTCTTGCTCTTCTTAATGTTCCACTCCCACAAATTAGACTTCACATTATCTTTCTTTTTTTCTTAACGTTTTTTTTTTTTTTGAAAGAAGATTTAACATTATCTCTAAAGAGTAAAGACCCAGCTGACTCCCAAACTCTTTAGAAAATAAGACCAAGCTCAGAAAAGAATAATTACAACGTAGAAACAAATGGTCATTAGTTTCCTCCTCACGTGAACAGAGAAAGCAATTTGTATCTTGCACCTTAACAGATTTTTGCAAAAAAAAAAATTCAGTGTTTGGAGCCCTAGAAAGCACAAAATCCAGTGTTCAGCACCTAATTTCATTCTCCGTCAGAGATCTTGAGAAATTAAAGTTCCAAGCCCCCAAATTGGAAACCATATCTTTAACTGAAGCAAATTTGGCTCTAGAGATTTTAAGTGAAGGAAAGGAAGTTGAGTGTGGCTTCCCACGCAAACATATGTTAGGTGCCGGTTTTTTTTTCATGTCATAGATTTGAGTATCCAACAGTCAGTCAGGTGCTTCACAGTTGTATATCAACTCTAGATTAACCTAAGTTATTCATGTACTGTGAATCCCTAAAGAAAATCTCACTTGCAGGCAGGTACTAAGGCAGCAAGATTCTAATTATAGAGAATTTTCTTCGAGCAAAATACATCACAGCAAAACAGACAAAGAAAAAAACTTCATTTGTAGCAAAAGCTTATAACCCCATTATTTTAGTTTCACTATACCTGTCACGTGTCACATTCTCTCTTGCATCTCAGTGTTACTCTAACCGGTAATAGGAGACGCCTGCTGCCTCTTTCTTTTCTAAGCCAGTCCTCCATAGCCTATAAAAATTACTCCCAACAAATATGTTATAGGGTTGTTTATTGGTCTGTTCAGGTAACTCAGTTAGGCCAACACGGTTTTAGGGGAGTCTCAACAATCAACTGCAACATGCATCACCGGCACCTTCCATCTTAATATACCTAAAGTCGTACCCGCAACTGCAACAATTTATCGAGCAAAGAACTTTTACTACTACTAGGTCATAGACTCCACCTAATTTCAAGCGTCACATCGTCCTCTTAGATTAACATAAGTAATATATTTGATAAAATGGACATTTAATCAAATCAATCAAAACTAACAAAACAGATAAAATTAGTACTAGTAGTAGATTAGTACATATACCTGCCTCAAAGAGGAAATATAAACTTATTGATAGTTGATTAAAAATTTGTCTAAATTCAGTAGCCTAGCATAAGTGGAACCAAATAGCTCCCGTGTACAACTGTGCATGCTACCTTTCTGTAATTTCCCTACATCTAATTAACTTTCTCCAAATAGCATCACCCCCTTTGCATACAATGACAAGGTTCTGCAATCTAGTGTTTGTTATTCTTATGGCATTCACTGATCAATTTTATTTAATTCATTAGATTCAACATCTTATAATCATGCACTAAAAATCGAAATGACAGCATTCTAAGAAGTGATGCTAAGAAGTGGGAATCAAATATTATAAACCTAAAAGTAGTTCAGATTGTCAATTGAGTTATGTTCAGAAAACACTCATTGTTCTCCAATTGCTGCAAGAGCTAAAAAATCAGAATGAAACATACCAGTTAATATTCATTTAGAGTTCTTTTACTTCCTTCTGTCCCGTCGGCTAACGATCACTGCTTTCTGTCTCCTCGCTATAACTTGCTCTTTCGTCTGTATCCATTTGTTTCGTATCAGTTTTTTCCCAATGCTTTCAATGACACTAAGGTGTTCTTGTGAGGAACTCCAGTATCAAAGTTGTGTTCTCCATTCACAAAAATTCTGGAAGATGAAGCTTTGGAAGCGTATAGATAGACTTTTTTATCATGATAATTGTAGCATAACAGCCCACCTGTCTTTGTAAAGATGATTGGATCACAATTGATATTACTGAACTCTTTACTCCAAATCACATCACGATGACTTCCATTCTTCTTTAAAACCCATATGTCCAAACCTTCAGCATGATGATAGCATGCACATAAAAAATCGCTTACAACATTTAGCAGAACAAAATGTTGTACATTACAGGGTGGTGATGGAAGTTTTCGAAAATCTTCATCGATCAAATCAAAGGCAACAATGTTTCCTTTGGTCCATCCAATGAATAGCTCCATTCGCAAACTCACCATGTTGACCAAAAGACATCACATCATAGTCCATCTTTTTACCATTTCTCCATCCAATTTCACTGCCAAGAGTGTATACCTGACAAATTCCATAACTTGGATCTTCCCTATCTTTACATATTCTAACAATTTTGTACTCATTGGAAGAAGGACTGTAACCAAATCCACTTAAAAAGTTATTTCCTTCAGATGCTCGAAGGACAATGCACTCTCGAGTGATTGGATTACAGATTTAAGCAGGTTGTGATTAACAACTTTCAACGTGTGAATTGAAACAAAGTAACCCGTTACATGAACTAAGAATGTACAAATTATTACATGGAAGTCTTAAATTGATCCTTGTTGTTCTAGTAAAACAGTTCAAAGTTTCATCATACTCAGTATAGCAAAGAGGTTGTTCATCATACCCACGTGTACCAAGTATGAAGCTTAACTTACCATGAGCAGATTCGAGATCATTGAGATGATTCAAGTGCATCTGCGGAAAAGATGGATGTTGAACAAGATTTTTCCAGGGTTTAGATACCAATTTGCACTCTAGAATAGATTCGGTTGGTAGACGAGATAAAATTTCCAACGTAATCTCGCATGGTAGCATATCGAAGTTCCCCGTTGAAACCGAGAAGAAGCGACTAGTAATGGCAGAAGTGAACGAAGAGAAAATTTAGGGTTTCGAACAGAAAAGGGGGTTTGGTTGTCAAGAGATGCTGCTGAGAGACGAAATGGTTCTTGGACCACTATCCCCAAATCGATGTTTGGAAACCAGGTTTAAACACGGATAACGCGACGGGTATTTCGGCTTGATAACAAACATTTTACGGGAATGAGTTTCGGGAATCTCGAGTTTTTTTTTTTTTTTTTCGGAAAAGAGGCTGTAGATGGGGAAAAACAATTTGTTGGTTTTTAAGGAACTGAGGAGACGACCGTACGGAGGAGACTCCTCGAACCGAGCGAAACGCTTAAACCTCACACAGATGCACCGCTGCAAAGGGGGTGCTTTAGATTCGAGAGATCAATCTGTAGTACTCCGGCCTAAATCAAGACAATGACTGTTCCAGAGTAAATTCGGTCACAAGAGAGGATGGGTTGATCTGTAGGAGGGAAGCTGGGAAATGTGTGGAATCAATGGTAATCAAAGATTGTGGGTGTGTGAATTCTGAATATGATAAGCTCTGAATGATTGAAATTGCTCAATTGAGAGTAGTTTCTCAATTGATGAGTTGATGATCTCGTGTTGTCGATGAGACGTGAGATTGATGATACTGTTGATGCTGATGATTCAATCATGATTCAGAGACTTATTTATATTGCTGGAATTTTAGACACCATGACCCCATGAAGTGTGACAGTTGATGGAATCAAGGAGTGGGGAAGTGTAGATCGTGTTTGAAACTAGTTGCTCAACGTGTGGAGACTTGGTCGATTTTCCACCCACTACCTCGTAAATTCCTTCAACTGATTGCACGACTTGCTCACATTCCATCGTGTGTTTGAACACACGTGTCGTAGACTACCAGACCAAAACCCTAAGTGATATCCCCCCAAAGTGACACGATTGGCGTCTCGTGGTATGTTAGTCAATTGATGACTTCGTGGTTTGATGGTAGGATGAGTCCATGTAGTTGTTGAGTTGAACATGATGTTCTGAAAATCATGAGTTGAACATGTCATGAGACAGAGGTATAGTTCTTACGACGAAGTGAGCAAGTATTGCTCATTCGATAGATCGTTGAATATTGATTGTTGAACCAATATTCCTTGGTTTGAGCAAATATTTATCATCTGAGCAAGTGTTGCTCATGTGATGAATTGTTGAATATTTGATCGTTTGAGCATGTGTTGCTCATCTGATGGATTATTGGCAGCGTACCAAAAATATTAATTAGAATACTGGTCGTTGAACCGATCATAATTAATAAAATTAATGACCATGAGGTCGTCGTAAAATTATTAAGGTTGGAATCTGGAATAATGATCCTTGGATTCAGAAACCCTAATTTGATCAATTGATGATCAATTCATGGTTCGCCAGAATTTTAACCATGGGACGAAGGAGGGAGCGACTACAAGGGACCGTGGATCAACCATATAGTGTCCATATGCTCACGTGAGTAAATACAAAGAACTCCTGAAGGGTTGGTGAAGAGATGATCAAATGCTGGTTTAATCATTTATTCAAAAATGCTCGTCTGAGCCTTAGGTGAAAAAACCTAATTAATTATGAAGAGGTGAGGGACCGACCAAGGGGTCATGAAACCGTCCCTGGTGGTCACGGGATCGAATGACGATCACTTCGTGAAAATCCAAAGTGTTTGGAAGAGTTTTGGACCTAATACGTGCAATTGTGCAAATTAGGTCAAAACTGTGAAAATCGATGGGACCGGCTTCTGTACGCCAAAGAGCCAATCTTGGTCGATCAAGATAATATGCTCGTGTCCCCAAGACGTCCGTGTCTCAGTTCTGAGAATTTTGATATTTTCTGACGTGCAGTTGAGCGTCCATTCGAGAAAATATGCCAAAATTAGGGTTTCGTTGAAACTGAGGAAAACACCATGAGATGATGGAGAATAATTATAAAATAAAGGAATGAGGAGGCGTGGGACCGTGAAACCAAGGTATGGTCTGCCAGTCATGACCACGGTCTCGTAGTGCCTTTCCCTTAATTTTATAATATTAATATTTTTCATGATTTTATGAAAATATCATGGATTTAAAGAGTTTTGATGAATTTAGGGAGTTTCCCTGAAGTGAAGGAGTTTTCATGAGTTCAAGAAAGCAAAAATATTAAAATAATAAAAACAAGGGTGTGTGGGGACTTGGGAGGCATGGCCGGCCGGCTAGGGCCCGGTCCCACAAGTTTTCATAATTTTATATATTTTGTAATGTATTTTTCATGATTTGAGGGAATTTTATCTAATTTGAGAGAAATACCATGAAATCAAGGAATTTGATAAATTCAAGGAAAATAAAATAAATAATAATAAAATAAAGGAGCGTGTGGGACCGGCTAGGGCATGGCCGGCCGGCTAGGGCCCGGTCCCACGAGTTTTCATAATTTTATATTATTTATTTCCTAATTTATGCAAAATGCCATGAAATCAAGGAGTTTTTTTCATGAAATCAGAAAAATAATAATAATAATAATAAAAATAATGAGGAACCATAAGGTGTGGGGCCGGCTGGGACCAAGGCATGGTCGATTGGCCAATGGTCACGCCTCACACTATTTTTCCTTAATTTTATATTATTTTCATGGGTTTATAAAAACACCATGAAGTCGAGGAGTTTCCTCGAGACGAAAGAGATTTGTTCAAATGAAAGGATTTTCATAAGATGAAGGAAAATAATAAAAATATGATAAAATCTAAAACTGGCGTGGGATAGGTTATGGCATGGTCGGCCAGTCAGTGAGTCCAATCCATTGGCGCCTTGGTCAATATTTTGATTATTCATTATTTTTCTTCCTATTTTGCAATAGGTTAATCGTTTCGTCTTATTTTGAAATACTCGTTCGTGCGATGATTGTTAGTGCATCGTCGTTGAATACACTTTCACCATATAAATCGGGGCTTACTTAGAGGTAGCTCAGACGCCCAGTTGTTGATTATTTATTACTAATTGTGGAATTCAGTGGAGAATAATTCACAAAACTGAGTAATAAGATGTTTATTATTAATTCATAGGATCAGCTAAGGATTCGACTACGAATTCAGAATAATAAAGTGAGCATTACTATTCCATGGGATCGTAGATTCGACCATAGAATCGGAGTAATTAAGTTTTATCTATTACCATTTATGAGACCAGTTGTGGATTCGATCATGAAATCGGAGTAATGAGATAATATAGTTATTGCTATTCTATGAGATCAAGCCGTGGATTCGATCATAGAATCAGAACAATTGTTTATTGCCATTCCATGGGACCAGTCGTGGATTCGACCATGGAATAACAGCAATTATTATTGCCATTCCATGGGACCAGTCGGGGATTCGACCATGGAATAGGAGCAATAATAGATTATTCTGGGAATTCAGTAGTGAATGTCATGGCAGAATTAATCTTAATTAGGAATAATTAACTTTGTGGCTCTATACTAGCAGAGCAAGCTATCTAGGAGCATTAATTATCCCGATATGAGCTTGGCGGTAAATCATATCCTTTATATAGTCAGGGTAAACTCGTTGTTTGTTCCTGAAGACTTTATCGCTCTATACTAGCGGAGCAAGCTGTCTAGGAGCCGTCCATCTCGTGATACTATATAGAAATAATCACTGAAAGTGTTCAGTATTCATGAGATATGTCGTTGTCTAGCCGTAAGACTACATATCTGCATGTACTCTGAGAGAAAGTATTCTCAGTCAGAGAATTCGATGAGAGACCCGTGTATCGTTACTCACGTCTGATTGCTGGATCAGAGGTTCGTATAATTATGGGTTTATGATTTTACCCCTTGTCGAAAATCCACCATCTACATTAAGTCCTCTGCTTAGTGAGGAAATCCGTGTTTCTCAGTCAGCATTGAATGATGATTTTCCGGTCATAAACAATATAATTAATTGAACTTAGTCGTAAGTTAAGACGTTACCGGATTTCGATAGTATGAGCATACCATGACTTGAATGAAGATCCCAGTGGCATGATAGAGAATCATCGACTGATGAGCATAGATTGGCGTTGAACCGCTGATTTGGACGACAGGACCTTGGTCGTTTTGGGATTCGCGAGATGGGACCATGAAAACAAATCCTTGTTTTATGAATAGACGCTCGTTCGTTCGTTAGTTTAAGGAACAAACAAAATAGACCTGAGTCTAATGATATAAAATTCGTCAATGAGCTTTCACGAAAACCGGAATTTTATATTTTAAATATGTAAGATTTCACAAATTGGAATAAACTCTCGTTTCAAAGGTGGATGCTCGTACGAGAGAAAAGTTTTTTTTTTTTTTGATAGACGTGCGTCTGTTAGTAATAAAAATTTGTTTATGAGCCTTCATGAAAAATTTTATCTTCGAGCTTTCAGAAATCTTTGAAAATATACTCTCGCTTCAAAGACAGATGCTCGTGCGAGGGAGCAAAAATATATAGATATATTTTTTAAATTTACGTGAGTTTCACGTTGAATATATATATTTTGTAAAATCAATGTTTTGATTTCGAACAACTGTTGAAAGTAGACAATTATACATGGTGAAATAATGTCTATATGAGTTTTGCGATTTTATAGTGTATGCACACATGTAGAAAATCAGTGAATGTTCACATGAAAGGTTATGTGAATTATTCATAGTTTCACGCAAAGTCACGCAAAGGTTATATGAATAATTATTCATGTGAATTATTCAGCGAATGTTCACATGAACGGTTATGTGACTTTAAATAATGAATTTTGCTCGTCTTGGCAAGTTTGAAGAAGCGAGCAAGTTTTTCGAGGTTTTTACGTTATTATCACTAGGTTCTTGAAACCGTAAATAAGTAAGAGTTGAGGATTACCATTTTTGTTGAGTGTTTGTTATTGTTATATCCATGACTCCATGCCTTGCGCCTCAGATAGTGGTGACTTCTGGTTACAGCCACTCTTCGGGATCTTCCGTGGAGCGCTCGAAAAATATCAAATCAAAGATGAAGACTTCTGCGGATGCTCATACTGAGGAAAATCAACCTTTCAGAGACACTGGAAGCTGACATATTGTATGTCTCTCGATCATCCGAGAGTCGTCCCTTATTAGCAGAATCACCGCCGACTTCAGCAAGTGAGACTATCGGCTGAAGATGAAGTTCGGCTTTGTGTTGATGGTGTAGCTCCTGATTGGATGAATGAAGAATTTCGTCATCAAAAATTCAGAAGTTAGGTCTTCATTGAAATTATTGTAGAATCTTCGTTCGATGTCGGATTTTTGCGGTCGACCCATGTATCCTCATGCCCAGGAAATTTCCAAACTTTCACAAAGAAGCCTTTTGACTTCCGAGCATGTTTAGGATGTGAAATCGACGAAACAGTAAACTTCCAGGAGACCTTCAGAAAATTTTCAGCTGGCATGTGGTCCAATGTTTTGGCCACAACTCTTTGCTCGTTTCTCCAATTGTTTTGAAATTTGGATATGTTGTAGAGGACCTTCATACGAAGAGAATGGTATATGACCCATCCCTCTATTATTAGCCAATTTCTCCCAGCTCGTAGGTTTGTACAGGACAGTGTAAAATCATCTCAGTTGAGCTTGCTGTAAAACACTCATGTTGTGTTTTTAGACCATTAGCTTGTCTTGAACGGTTGGTGAAGGATTTTAATGTCGTTGATTCGTTTGAGATCAGTACCCCTTGATTGATACATGATCATGGTGCTTGCAGCTCCATCTTGCTTCTGTCAGTCGTAGAAACATCGCTTCTAAAACCCTGGTCATGGGACCATAGCTGAGGTTTCTCTTGAGAGGGGATGATGTAATGACCACGGTTTCATGTCCCGATGGTAGCATTACTTTAATGATGAATGATTAGCACATGAGAGTCTGGTTCCACGAGTCTTGGACTGTGATACTGGTCGTCATGATCAGTGGATCGTCAGTCCCCAGTATTTTGGTTAGATCTCTCCTCTTCGTTTTCTCTTCTTCTGGCAAGACTTGGATAGAGGACCCAGGTAGAAAAATTAATGTAAAGACCTAGATGGTCTAAGTTGGAGGTACCTTGATGAAGTACTTAGTGGAAAGACCTGGTGGACACCGATCGACTGTAGAAGTCATGAATACCGTCCAAGAATTGCTGCTTGCATATTGTACGCTCTGGAAGATGTAGGAACCTCATACGACGTCGGAATTTGATGCCTGACCCCAACTTTTGAAGCTAAGAGACTGAGTTATCCCATGATACAAGAATCACTCAATTTGGAGTTGCATAGGTCATCCAACGAAGCGTGCACATTTGTAATTTTTAATCCCGTACAAATTTTTCAGATTTCGTAGACCTGACGGTAAAGGCCATATATTTCAGCTCGTACGTCCTATTGATGCGCCCTTTTGTTAGGTTGTATAAGAGATATAGACGAACAGCTTTTGTTGAGGAAGTATCGTCTCATTCCTCACTCGTTGGTACGTTTTTGTAAACCCATTTGCTGAAGTATGTTGTATCTCATTTGTAGAGGTGATGAGAACATCTTGTAGAAGACTTTGGTGTTGTGCCCGCCCATCGTGCAATCTTCAGAATGACTTTCATGTGAGCATATTTCATGTCTACACGCCTTGATATGAATCATTAGTGCTTCGAGAAGTCCGTTTCGTCGAGAAATACTTCAGAGAATGGTTAGTTGATGGAGCCTTGTCATGAGGATGTTGCTCCTGAGACCGTTGTTGGTGCTGAGACCATGAATTATTATGATCCAGATATCCTTGTCGATGCTAAGATCATGGATGGTGTTCCTCTAGAGATTATTGTTGATGTTGATACCATGGTTGAAGTTTCTCTAAAGACCGAAAAGGCTAGAACTATGATTATAGATATAATTTTTGTTCCTTCATCCAGTGAGCCTTTTACGTTCACGAACTAGTTAGTGAGTTGAGAATCCGGTATACTGGGAGTTCAACCTGAGTGCTCTTGAAAGCATGATTGTATCGTGAAGCGGCTTTGTAAGTGAATCCACGTTGTTGTGGAAAATAGCAGCAGAAATCTACGTTCTAGATCGGTGAAGGGAACAAGTTCCTCAGTCATGTAGGGTTTTGTGATGTAGAGAAGTCTCGTCGATGAAGTTTCATGGAATCACCTCAGGTTGCTCGGTGTATGTTGAAGGAGTTGGTAACATTCATGTGTGAATGATGTTGCATCTGCTTCAGAAGTCTTATAATGAGATAATGAAGACTTATCGAATGTAGTGCCGTGCTGGTGTTGAATCAGTGTCGAGATATTTGTGTTGAAGCCAGAGGCGCCATTATCTAAGGTGTACTCTTTGATTGGGAGTACAATTTTGAAGGCTTCTTAGATGATTGAGCGTTAAAGCGTCATACCCCTTGAGCATGTCTCAGGTTTGATCGTCTGGGCCCAGAATTTCTTCTGTTGATTCAGCATTCCTTTCGTTGCAGCAGTGGGATTCAACACTTGTGCAGAAGTCAGAGCTTTCTAATTTTGTGGCACACATGGACGCTCCTGCAAGGCTATGTAGAAACTCCCAAAGTGTTCTTTTCCATGTTTGGACATCATCTCAGCAATGAACGTCTCAGTGATCGATTCAGAGAAATGTCAGATTCAACCACTTGGTAAAATACTAATGCGGTGAAGTTACCATTCATAACGTCTTGCAGAGTTGCTAGCAGAATTAAGTCCCCATGCTACATATCATGTGAGGAAATAAATGATGTAGACACGGGAGGAATGAGACGTGCCTGAGTGTGGAACCTCTTGATGAATGTCTGTGCATCTTTTGCAGGTTCTTGCTTCAATCTCGTCAAAGTTCGAAATTCCTCCAAGTGCTCTGATGATGGAATGTCCGTCAAATCTTCTGGATCAGAACTTTCTTTGTTGGAGAGATATGTAACCAAAGGTGCTTTGTAAGTACCCATATTTTCAGCGTGGATCCACGTTCTTCTGAAGGACGTGTCATATCCTGGATTTTCCTGATTATGTGAACCTTGGTTTCTGTCCAGGTTGAACTTATGTTCACTTTGAGAATGATATAGCCATAAGTATTTCTGAGTGCTCCTTCAAGGTCTCTGATTGAGATGGAGCATGAGTATATTCTTGTCGAGTGATGCATGTGGATCCGATGGTTTCAGTGGAATGTCGTTGATGGCGGTGTCAGCATCGATCAACGTTCTTCCCAATTCGTTTCTTCTGAGATTGACTGTGGTAAGCAGTCCCCAGTCGTACACCTCTTGGTCCGTGGATGGAGGCTCAAGAAGTATTTTCGGAATGAACTTCTTGACATGATGTGTTCAGTGATGTGAACATGTCTCTCCTTCGTGCCCTTCGACAGATAGAGCAATTCACGTTCGACCAGGATTAAACTGCCTCTTTGATAGGTTGTTCAGAGAGAGTGTAAAGCTTCTGATTGGGAGAGGACTCTTGTGTACTACTTTAGTCCCTCGTTGAAGCTATTGTAGATCAACCTTTTCTTTCAAAATTTGCTTCAAAATATTGCAGTTACTTGTTGGATGATTTGATGAATCTATGAAGGTGACAGTACCTGGGTTTCTTCATTTTTCTTCAGTTGGCTCTCTATGATGAGCAGCTATTTCATTGCATCATCTTGAACCCAGACTTCTAGTAACTCAATTACTGCTTCATGATAAGTTTGATTATGTCCGATCATCTCCCTGTTCGTTAATGCCGGATCGAGGTTTGTGTAAGATTGGTTATCCTTTCTTGATGCTTTTTTAGGATGAGGTGTTGGATGTCTCATGTTTGAGCAGGATATTTCCTTTTTCTTGAGAAATAACGTTCATGGAAGGTTGGACATTGTATTGTTTGTTGATCAGGCGTCGGCTGCTCCGAGGTTCCTCGACCTTGTAGACTTTGCTCAGCAAAGCAGGTGTAGTAGTCGCTGATCGTTTGGCTGCTTCATGAAGTTCTGAGAGAGTCTGGAGTCGCAGAGAAAGGCTCTGTATATTGGGATCATTTCGTTTTGTTCATGCTCTCCTAGTGCCTCCAGGGATCGAGAGACTTGTTCTCGAGCGCTCCATGTTCCGTTATATAGTGCGAACGTTGGGGAAGTGTAGCCCTTCGGGAAAGAAATTATTTTCAAAGCAACAGGGTATGAAGGTTGATAACGATGAACAGATGATGCTTTGTCTCTTCCTCGATCCTCCATGAAGCGTTCTTCCTCACGAGTGATGAAGCCTACAAGTTCCTTTGCTGGAGAGTCATCTGCAGCTTTGCGGAATTCTTCATCTTGTACAACATGGATTGGAGAGATTTCAGGATCAGCAGTTGAAGATGTTTCTTTAGCTTCTCCTTTTTCACGCTGAGGCTGAGTTCGTTCAGACGCAAACTTATCTGTGAGAGTTTTAAGATAAGCATACAACTCTTTCTGTGTTGCAGCCACTTCAGTCTGAACCTTCATGAGATCAAACTGATTTCCTATGGTTTCTTCAGGAGACCAACCGAAGAGTGGATTGTTGATGGCGCCATTGTCGTCACTTCCAGGGGCGATCTCTGGAGCACCAGTGCTTGGAAGAGTGATAGTAACATGTGACGTGATATTGCTGGCCGGAGGAGTGGTGTTAGCGCTACCACTAGAGCCTGCAACGTTAATAGGAGTAGTACTTGCTGGGAGTACCACTAGGACTTGCAATGTTAGAGTTGGGTGTTGAACCCGGATTGGTAACTGAACCATACCTAAGACCGACCATCCTGCCGAATTGAGATTGCAACCGAGAGAATGATCTCCCACTATGGTCGCCAATCTGTAGATGGGGAAAAACGATTTGCTAGTTTTTAAGGAAGTAAGGAGACGACCGTACGGAGGAGACTCCTCGAACCGAGCGAAATGTTTAAACCTCACACAGATGCACCGCTGCAAAGGGGGTGCTTTAGATTCGAGAGATCAATCTGCAGTACTCCGGCCTAAATCAAGACAATGACCGTTCCAGAGTAAATTCGGTCACAAGAGAGGATGGGTTGATCTATAGGAGGGAAGATGGGAAATGTGTGGAATCCATGGTGATAAAAGATTGTGGGTGTGTGAATTCTGAATATGATAAGCTTCGAATGATTTAAATTGCTCAATTGAGAGTAGTTGCTCAATTGATGAGTTGATGATCTCGTGTTGTCGATGAGACGTGAGATTGATGATACTGTTGATGCTGATGATTCAATCATGATTCAGAGACTTATTTATATTGCTGGAATTTTAGACACCATGACCCCATGAAGTGTGACAGTTGATGGAATCAAGGAGTGTGGAAGTGGAGATCGTGTTTGAAACCAGTTGCTCAACGTGTGGAGACTTGGTCGATTTTCCACCCACTACCTCGTGAATTCCTTCAACTGATTGCACGACTTGCTCACATTCTATCGTGTGTTTGAACACACGTGCCGTAGACCGCCAGACCAAAACCCTAAGTTATATCCCCCCAAAGTGACACGATTGGCGTCTCGTGGTATGTTAGTCAATTGATGACTTCGTGGTTTGATGGGAGGATGAGTCCATGTAGTTGGTGAGTTGAACATGATGTTCTGAAACTCATGAGTTGAACATGTCATGAGACAGAGGTATATTTCTTACGACGAAGTGAGCCAGTATTGCTCATTCAATAGATCGTTGAATATTGATTGTTGAACCAATATTCCTTGGTTTGAGCAAATATTTATCATCTGAACAAGTGTTGCTCATGTGATGAATTGTTGAATATTTGATCGTCTGAGCATGTGTTGCTCATCTGATGGATTAATGGCAGCGTACCAAAAATATTAATTAGAATACTGGTCGTTGAGCCGAGCATAATTAATAAAATTAATGACCATGAGGTCGTCGTAAAATTATTAAGGTTGGAATCTGGAATAATGATCCTTGGATTCAGAAACCCTAATTTGATGAATTGATGATCAATTCATGGTTCGCCAGAATTTTAACCATGGGACGAAGGAGGGAGCGACTACATGGGACCGTGGATCAACCATATAGTGTCCATATGCTCACGTGATTAAATACAAAGAACTCCTAAAGGGTTGGTGAAGAGATGATCAAATGCTGGTTTAATCATTTATTCAAAAATGCTCGTCTGAGCCTTAGGTGAAAAAACCTAATTAATTATGAAGAGGTGAGGGACCGACCAAGGGGTCATGAAACCGACTCTGGGTGGTCACGGGATCGATTGAAGATCACTTCATGAAAATCCAAAGTGTTTGGAAGAGTTTTGGACCCAATACGTGCAATTGTGCAAATTAGGTCAAAACTGTGAAAATCGATGGGACCGGCTTTTGTAAGCCGAAGAGCCAATCTTGGTCAATCAAGATAACATGCTCGTGTCCCCAAGACGTCCGTGTCTCAGTTCTGAGAATTTTGATATTTTATGACGTGCAGTTGAGCGTCCATTCTAGAGAATATGCCAAAATTAGGGTTTCGCTGAAACTGAGAAAAACACCATGAGATGATGCAGAATAATTATAAAATAAAGAAATGAGGAGGCGTGGGACCGTGAAACCAAGGTATGGTTGGCCAGTCTTGAACCACGGTCCCGTGGTGCCTTTCCCTTAATTTTATAATATTTTTCATGATTTTATGAAAATATCATGGATTTAAAGAGTTTTGATGAATTTAGGGAGTTTCCGTGAAGTGAAGGAGTTTTCATGAGTTCAAGGAAGCAAAAATATTAAAATAATAAAAAAAAGGGCGTGTGGGGCCGTGGGAGGCATGGACGGCCGGCTAGGGCCCGCTCCCACAAGTTTTCATAATTTTATATATTTTTTTAATGGATTTTTCATGAATTGAGGGAATTTTTCCTAATTTGAGAGAAATACCATGAAATCAAGGAATTTGATAAATTCAAGGAAAATAAAATAAATAATAATAAAATAAAGGAGCGTGTTGGACCGGCTAGGGCATGGCCGGCCGGCTAAGGCCCGATCCCACGAGTTTTCATAATTTTATATTATTTATTTCCTAATTTTTGCAAAATACCATGAAATCAAAGAGTTTTTTCATGAAATCAGAGAAATAATAATAATAATAAAAAAATAATGAGGAAACATAAGGTGTGGGGCCGGCTGGGACCAAGGCATGGCCGGTTGGCCAATGGTCACGCCCCACACTATTTTTCCTTAATTTTATATTATTTTCATGGGTTTATAAAAACACCATGAAGTCGAGGAGTTTCCTAGAGACGAAGGAGATTTGTTCAAATGAAAGGATTTTCATCAGATGAAGGAAAATAATAAAAATATGATAAAATATAAAACTGGCGTGGGATAGATCATGGCACGGTCGGCCAGCCATTGGGTCCAATAGGTTAATCGTTTCGTTGTATTTTGAAATACTCGTTCGTGCGGTGACTATTAGTGCATCGTCGTTGAATATACTTTCACCATATAAATCGGGGCTTACTTAGAGGTAGCTCAGATTCCCGGTTGTTGATTATTTATTACTAATTGTGGAATTCAGTGGAGAATAATTCACAAAACTGAGTAATAAGATGTTTATTATTAATTCATAGGATCAGCTTCTACGAATTCAGAATAATAAAGTGAGCATTACCATTACATGAGATCGTAGATTCTACCATAGAATTGGAGTAATTAAGTTTTATCTATTACCATTTATGAGACCAGTTGTGGATTCGATCATGAAATCGGAGTAATGAGATAATATAGTTATTTCTATTCTATGAGATCAAGCCGTGGATTCGATCATAGAATCAGAACAATTGTTTATTTCCATTCCATGGGACCAGTCGTGGATTCGACCATGGAATGGGAGAAATTATTATTGCCATTCCATGGGACCAGTCGTGGATTCGACCATGGAATAGGAGCAATAATAGATTATTCTGGGAATTCAATAGTGAATGTCACGGCAGAATTAATCTCAATTAGGAATAATTAACTTTGTGTCTCTATACTAGCAGAGCAAGTTGTCTAGGAGCATTAATTATCCCGATATGAGCTTGTCGGTAAGTCATATCCTTTATATAGTAAGGGTAAACTCGTTGTTTGTTCCTGAAGACGTTATCGCTCTATACTAGCAGAGCAAGCTGTCTAGGAGCCGTCCATCTCGTGATGCTATATAGAAATAATCACTGAAAGTGTTCAGTATTCATGAGATATGTCGTTGTCTAGCCGTGAGACTACATATCTGCATGTACTCTGAGAGAAGGTATTACCAGTCAGAGAATTTGATGAGAGACCCGTGTATCGATACTCACGTCTGATTGCTGGATCAGAGGTTTGTATAATTATGTGTTTACGATTTTACCCCTTGTCGAAAATCCACCATCTACAGAGGCAAGCCTCAATTACACCAACAACCAAATCTCTAATCAGGAGTGTTTACAGGACTGACTCAGTATCTACAAACATTCCTTATGTTTATCCTCATGACTGACTCGGTCTCCACTGATGAAGGATTCCTGCCATTCCTAACCGACCACAAAGAATCGTGACAAGTTTAAATGGTCTTGGTTGGAAGAAAAGAACATCCAAACCATATAGAAACTCCACAAACAATAAAGATGCTAGGATACCAAGATCCAACCATTTCTCAGGGTTTTTAACAAAATTACACAGGTGACAAAGGTACAATGGAATCCATATATTCATCCTTTTTTCGATGATTTTTCATAGTAGCGGTAACACAAGTAACAGGTATAACGGGTTATTATTTTGATGAATCGGTCTGGAACGACTAGGGTCTTCTTCGAAATCGGTCTTGGTGTCTTCGTAATTGTTCGTGTCTGAGTTTGGAACTGTTGAGTGAGCTACGGTACCGGAGTGCCGGAAGGTGCTGCTGAAGAAGCTTTGACGAAAAGAAAGTAAGAGAAACTCTATGTTCGAATGGAGGAGATTATCCAACTCTGAAAAGAAAGTGAAATAAAAAAACCAGAGGTCCCTAGTTTGAGATCTAACTTCCGAGAAACAATTAAAGTAACCTAAAATAAATCGAATCGACAACCAAATTAAGAAAATTAAGATCACACAAACTTGAGACATTACACAAAAAAAATCCGATCATCCAACCCCATATAGAAAAACCTCAAACTATAGAGCTTAAGTTGAGATGGAGATGATGAAGAAATCGAAAATAAAATTGTTGATACTGCTTTATCTTGCTCCCAAATTAGGACTACAGAAAAGGAGATGCATTGATTTCTTTGATGCAAAAGATTACAACCCATCCCTGCCTTAGCAACCATTCATCCGAAAGCAAAACCTAAAAAACAAGCTGGAGAAACAGTTCCCAAAAAAGAACCAAAAACATTCCTAAAAAAAACAAAGGAGATTAGAGAAGGACAAGAGGGAATTAAGTAGATCTTATGATTTATCTTCTCAGATCATCCCCATAAGAGCCGATCTGAGCAGAGGAGGCTCAGTGACGGTGGGTTTTCAGCGAGAGAGGTTTTCTTTTTTTGCTGTGGAGAGAAAGAGTTTTTTTTCAGTTATGGAGTCTCAAGTCTCAACAATCAAACTGCCACATGCACCACCGCTACCTTCTATCTGAAACTCCACCCACTTTACAAAATACACTCAAATGGAACAATGAACCATAATTGGACATCACCATCTATTAAGATATTTGGAAAGCAACCCATGCCATACTTCCCAATAGTACGAGGGTAGCATCTATCATTCCGGGCATAAAGACCAAATGTAACTTATGTAATGATGGTCATGAAACACTCATTCATCTGCTTCTGCAATGTAATTGTGCTTAACAAATTTGGATGTTTAACTTTGACATGCAATATGTTACTAATGGTACGAATGTTTTCCATGACTAGCTAAGCGACTATTTTGAAAACCCAAATAAAGGAGGTTACCTTATTGACTGGCAGGTTTTATGTAGCATTATCATCTGGCATATATGGAAAGCCAGTTGTAATGTTACTTTTCAAAGAAGAGTCAAAATAATGTTGTCACTATGAACATGCTATAACATAATGAAGTATATGTACTATAGTTAATCCAAAAAAATGATGATATTTTAAAGTTACCGCACATCATATGGCGGAGTCAACAGGAACCATGAACTTTAAAATTAATATTGCATTAACTATGATAATTTCCACGGTTAAAGATGTTGTCTAACTTTGTTTGATCATACATGGAGCATCAGAGAAGCTACGAGGATTGCATGTAGACTGTACTACCAGAAATGAGCTAACTGGAGTGGATTTACAATGGGCAATAAGATGGAGTAGACATATCATCTATTTCAGAATTGACTCTCAACCAACTCGCATGCTGCGAATAAGAAAATATAAAGAAACTAATTAAAAAGCAAAGATACAAGATTAGTGCAGACTTTGGCAACAACACAAAGTTTGATATGAATTTCATAGCAAAGGAAATTTTAGTTATGAGATCATAAGTGAAAACGCAGGGTGCCAAAATATACCACCAACTTTTTCTTAGGCAACTTGTATGCGAAAAAGCGCGAGTACAATAACCACACCCAATATTTCGCTTAGCAATTTGTATGGACAAACTCCAATATACTTTCTAGAGAATCAACTAGACAGTCAGACTCAATCTAGATAAAAAGTATATCAAAGAGTTTGAATCTCAATCTCTCGATTTGATATATACTCAAGCAAATAGAAATATGCGAGTCTTTATCAAATACTAGAGAGATAACTTGGATGGTACCAAAGACCAATATCCAAGTGTCAATCAATTTAAATCAACAACCAAAAGGTCGGATATTCTAATTGATTGAACAACATACAACTTGTGATATTTCAATTATATAAACAAATATAATGTGGAATAGAAATAACACAGACACCAGAATTTTGTTAACGAGGAAACCGCAAATGCAGAAAAACCCCGGGACCTAGTCCAGATTGAACACACACTGTATTAAGCCGCTACAGGCACTAGCCTACTCCAAACTAACTTCGGTCTGGATTGTAGTTGAACCCCAATCAATCTCACACTGATCCAAGGTACAGTTATGCTCCTACGTCTCTGATCCCAGCAGGATGCTACGTACTTGATTCCCTTAGATTATCTCACCCACAACTAAGAGTTGCTACGACCCAAAGTCGAAGACTTTAATAAACAAATCTGTATCACACAGAAAAGTATACGGTAATAGATAAATCCGTCTCCCACGAATATACCTACGAGTTTTGTTCCGTCTTTTGATAAATCAAGGTGAACAGGAACCAATTGATAAACCGGACTTATATTCCCGAAGAACAACCTAGTATTATCAATCACCTCACAATAATCTTAATCGACGCAGCGAAAAAAAGATATTGTGGAATCATAAACGATGAGACGAAGTGTTTGTGATTACTTTTCTATCTTGCCTATCGGAGATATAAATATCAAGCCAGTTATTACAATTGTACTCGTAATGATAGAAACAACAAGATCAGATCATACAACTACAAGAAAAGTAGTATCGGTCTGGCTTCACAATCCCAATGAAGTCTTTAAGTCGTTAACCTTGTTTAGAAGAAGAAACCAAAGGTTAAAGGAGAATCGACTCTAGCTATGCAACTAGTATCACATGTAAGGTGCGGGGATTAGGTTTCCTAGTTTCTAGAGTTCTCCCTTATATAGTCTTTCAAATCAGGGTTTGCAATCAATGTTAGCTTGGTAACAAAACATTCAATATTCACCGTTAGATGAAAACCTGATTATATTCAAGCTAATATTTCTCAACCGTTGGATCGAAAACTTAGCTTGTTACACACAAATGAAATGTCCAATTTTGGGTTTATGTAACCGTTCCCAAACATTAACATTTGTTGGTTCAACAATAGTTAACCAAATGGTTAGCCATATGATCACTTTCATATCCACCATATTCTTCTTCACCATAACTAGTCCAAATGAATCAAATGAACTAGTTAGAGAGTTGTTCAATTTCTTAGATCTTATGTAAATACACAAGACAAAATCGAAGCAAAAAAGGTTTGATTCACTCAAATCGGTTCATGAACTTTATAGCCACGGTTTGCAAAAGCATTCCTTAGTTTATATAAACATGAGTTCAAGAACAACCGATTTTAGATATAACCTACTCAAGTTCGCGGATTGGGTTCGCGGACTTAAGCTCACAGTAGGAGTTCATAAACTCCAGCAGAATTTCTCGGGTCGAGAACTTCCGCCAGTTCGCGGACTGAGTCCGCGGACTTGGCTCACGCCACATTCCGTTTCTCTCTATCAACAAATTTCGCAAACTTTGGTTCAAGGACGTTATTTAGTCGTTATTCATAGACCATTTTTCGTCAGAGCAATTTAACATAACATGATATTCGTCACTAGGTAAAGATGAATTTGGCTAAAGCGAAAGCTTACCAACACATATTTCGAGAAATAGATAGGCGAGTTAAACTCGGCCCGTAATAGCAAATGTGTATAATGAAAGTCTATATATCAAAACGACTTTTGTCTCAAGAATAGGAGATAGAGTAGATAGACTTTTGAGTAACAGATAAGTTCAAGTCTCCACATACCTTTTAGTCGATGAAGTTCCACCAGTTCCTTGAGTAGTCCTTCGTCTTGTATGATGATTGCCATGGAGTCTTGAGATCAACTACACTTTCTATCCTAGTCCGAGACCTTTAGCTATAATAGGCTAGAAATCAAGACTTATAGTTTTGATCACTAACATTGACAAACATGCTTGAGATAGCAACGCATGCGAGTTCGACCGAGCAACGCTCTAACAATCTCCCCCTTTGTCAATTTTAGTGGCAAAACTATTAATACATATGAAATACAAAAAATAAATTAATTAACTTTTGTAGCTCCTATTCCACATGCCTAATCTTCAACATTACTCGAAATCTTCGTCACTTACAAGTACTCCAATGATCCCAAAGGTTGTAAGTTTAGCATCATCGTTGTTGAAATCCGTAGCTATAACAACAAGAAAAAAATAGTTCTCAATCATTGTTATACAGTGTCATAGTATCATTACACAGCGTCAAAGTCCAATTGTATCACAACTTCAACAACAATACTATGGTGATATGTATCACTCGATTCCAAGTTACCTTGGTAACAAAGCATTCAATATTCACCGTTAGGTGAAAACCTGATTTCTCCAAGCTAATATCTTTCAACGGTTAGATCGAAACTTAGTTTGTCACACACAAATGAAATGTATTCCTTTAGGTTTGAGTAACTGTACCTAAACGTGTACTCTTAGTTGGTTCACAAATAGTTAACCAATGGTTAGCCATATGAGTACTTTCATATTAACTGTATTCATCTTTCTCATAACTAGTTCAAATGACTTATAAGAACTAATTCAAGAGTTGTTCAATTGCTTAGGTCTTTATTCATAGACACAATTGAAACAAAATCGGTTTGATTCACTTGAATCAATTCATGAACAATATAGCCACGGTTTGCAAAGATTACATTCCTTATAATTTATTGTTTTAAGTTCACGAACAACCGATTTGAGAATTAACCAGCTTGGGTACATGTACGGGTATGCGTACCTTAGCTATCGGATTTGAGTTTACAAACTCCGCAGAAATTTTCGGTTCGAAAACTTCTGTGGGTACGCGTACGGGTATGCGTACCTAAGGCGACTGGTTTACTAGTTTGCAAACTTAAAAACTCAGCAGAAATTTTCGGTATGAAAACTTCCGCAGGTACGCGTACGGGTACTCGTACTCAACCTGTCTCCTTCACCAATACCACATGCACACATATGCACGCACTTGATTTCCGGCAGATGGATTTATACACTAATGTGCGAACACACTATATATGCTTATATCCATAGTTGGTAATATCAACTCTACATTTCAATCATTGAAACATTCTTCTATAATGTTATAACAATTGTTATTCACGACTATCGTCATGAAAGATATTTTCAGGATTGAAACGTCTTCATGACTTGTGTCACGGGTAAAGATGAAAATGGTTAAAGCAAAAGCTCACCAACACATATTTCGAGAAAAAGATACGCGAGTAAACTCGGCTCGAAATTGCAAATGTGTATGTATGAAAACTATCATACTTAATTATACGACTTTGTCCCAAGAATAGGAGATATAATAGACTTTTGAGTGACAGAAAAGTTCAAGTCTCCACATACCTTTTTGTCGGATGAAGTTCCACTTATTCCTCGAGTAGTTCTTCGTCTTCGTAAGATGATCGCCATGGAGTCTGGAGCTCAATTGCACTTAACTATCCTAGACCGAGACTTATTCATAAGTAAACTAGAAATCAAGACATATAGTTTTGATCACTAATATTGACAAACATGCTTGATATAGCAACGGATGCGAGTTCGACCGAGCAGTGCTCTAACATGTATAATAATACTATGACACTGTATAACAATGATTGAGAATTCTTGTTTTCTCATTGTTATGACTACGGATTTTCAACAACGGTGATACTAAACTTTCAACCTTTGGAATCATTGGAGTACTTGGAGATAATGAAGATTTTGAGTAATGTTGAAAAACCAAGAAGCTCAGGCATGTGGAAGAGAAGCTACAAAATTTTATTTATCTATTTTTGTCACTAAAATTGACAAAAGGGGAGATTGTTAGAGCACTGCTCTGTCGAACTCGCATGCGTTGCTATCTCAAGCATGTTTGTCAATGTTAGTGATCAAAACTATAAGTCTTGATTTCTAGTCTACTTATATCTAAGTCTCGGACTAGGATAGAAAGTGTAGTTGAGCTCAAGACTCAATGGCGATCATCATACAAAGACGAAGAACTACTCAAGGAACTTGTGGAACTTCATCGACTAAAAGGTATGTGGAGACTTGAACTTATCTATCACTTAAAAGTCTATCTAATTTATCTCCTATCTTGAGACAAAAGTCGTTTTGCTATATAGACTTTGATTATACACATTTTCTATTTCGAGCCGAGATTATCTCGCTTATCTATTTCTCGAAATATGTGTTGGTAAGCTTTCGCTTTGGCCAAGTTCATCTTTACTAGTGATGAAAGTCATGTTAAGTTTCAATCACTTGAAAATGGATTTGACGAAAAGTGGTTTGTGAACAACAACTATATAATGTCCTCTAAGAATGTTTCAATGATTGAAATGAGAGTTTATATTACATAACCATGGAAGGATATAAACATTGTGTGGTAACTCATACATGTATAAGCCCTTATTCCTTGAACCAAAGTATGCGTACTTTGCTGCTCAGGAAAACCGGAACTAGAGTCCACGAACCCAGTCCGCGAATTGTCGGAGGTTCTCATCCCAAGAATTTCTGTTGGAGTTTGTGAATTGAAAACAAACTTATTCTGGGTACTTAAGTCCGCGTACTAGTCAGCGTACTTAAGTTGGTTATTTTCCAAAAACGACTATTTGCGAACTTAAACTTATATAAACTAAGGAATACATAATTACAAACCGTGGTTATAAAGTTCATGAATTGATTCGAGTGAATCAAATCGTTTTTGTTTCAATTGTGTCTATTATAAAGATTTAAGCAATTGAACAACTCTCTAACTAGTTCATTTAAGTCATTTGAACTAGTTGTGGTAAAGAAGAATATGGTTGATATGAAAGTGCTCATATGGATAACCATTTGGTTAACTACTGTTGAACCAACTAAATGTACATGTTTGGGTACGGTTACACGAACCTAGATAAACGTGCATTTCATTTGTGTGTAACAAGCTAAGTTTCGATCTAACGGTAGAAAGATATTACCTTGAATCTAATCAGGTTTTCATCTAACGGTGAATATTGAATGCTTTGTTACTAAGCTTACATTGATTGCAAACCCTGATTTGAAAGACTATATAAGGGAGAACTCTAGCAACTGGGAAACCTAATCCCCACACCTCCTATGTGATACTAGTTGTACTAGCTTGAGTCGATTCTCCTTTAACCTTAGGTTTCTATCGAGACCATGTAGGTTAACGACTTGAAGACTTCATTGGGATTGTGAAGCCAGACCGATACTACTTTCTCGTAGTTGTGTAATCTGATCATGTTGTTTCTATCGTACTAAGTGCAGTCGTAAAGATTGACTTGAGATTGATTTCTCCGACAGGCGAGATATAAAAGAAGTCACAAACATCTTCGTCTCATCGTTTTTGATTCCACAATATCTAGTTTCGCAATCATACGATTTAGATTATTGTGAGGTGATTGATAATACTAGGTTGTTCTTCGGGAATATAAGTTCGGGTTATCAATTGGTTCATGTTCACCTTGATTTATCAAAAGATGGAACAAAAACTCGTAGGTATTTTTGTGGGAGACAGATTTATCTATTACCGTAGACTTTTACAGATTTGTTTATTAAAGTCTTCAACTTTGGGTCGTAGCAACTCTTAGTTGTGGGTGAGATCAGCTAAAGGAATCCAGTGCGTAGTATCCTGCTGGGATCAGAGATGTAAGGAGCGCAAATGTACCTTGGATCAGTATGAGATTGATTGGGGTTCAACTACAGTCCAGGACGAAGTTAGTTTGTAGTAGGCTAGTGTTTGTAGCGGCTTAATACAGTGTGCGTTCAATCTGGACTAGGTCCCGAGGTTTTTCTGCATTCGCGGTTTCCTCGTTAACAAAACTTCTGGTGTCTGTGTTATTTCTTTTCCGTATTATATTTTGTTATATAATTGAAATATCACAGGTTGTGCGTTGAATCATTCAATTGGGCAATCCAACCTTTGGTTGTTGATTGAAATTGATTGATACTTGAACATTGGGCTTTGGTACCGCTCAAGTGATTTCTCTTTTATTCAATTAGACTCGCAGATTTCTATTTGCTTGAGTAAGTATTAAATCGAGAAAGAGAGATATAACTCTTCGATATACTTTTATTAAGATTGAGTCTGACTGTCTAGTTGATTCTCATAAAAATATATTGGAGTTAGTCCATACAGATTGCTAACCGAAATATTGGGTGTGGTTGTTAGACCCCCGCTTTTTCACCTTCACGAGTCTTGAATGTCGTCTTCCATTCATCACCTTCTCTAATATGTATTTTATGATAGCCATTACGTAAATCAAGCTTTGTAAACACCTTAGCAACAGAAAGCATATCTATCATGTGATCAATTCTAGGTATAGGAAACCTATATGGTATCGTGACTCTATTTTTCTTGTCCACTAAAAAGGTTGGGCTAGAACAAGGACTTTTGCTTAATCTAATCAAACCTGTTATCTAAAAGATCATTACTTGTCCTTGTAATATCTCATGTTCTTTTGGACTTAATCTATAGTGATCTTTATTAGGAAGAAAAGTTCATGGGATAAAATCTATTTGATGCATTAAATCCCTCAAGGTGGTAATGTATTGGGTAACTCATAAAGAAATAAGTCACTAAAGGAAGATAATAAGGGTTGTACATTGTCAGGAATCTTCACCATAGGCTTAGTAACTTCATGCGAACTCAGAGAACAATTTTGTTTTAAAGATCGAGAAATGGTAGCAACTAAGGCATTTTTTTTCTAATTTGCGTGCTCTCTGACCGAAGTAGAAGATCGTGTTAGACCATTGCTCGATCGAATTCACAAGTGTTACTATCTCAAGCTTGTTGTCAAAACTATATATTTATTTTCTAGTCTAAAATTAGTTAAGTATCAGACTAGGGTATAAATATAGTTAAGAAATAGTGGATCACGGCAGTCATCATTGCGTTCTACCGTCTGAAGGAGAAGATCAACCGAAGATTTTGGAGAACTTCATCAACAAAAGGTAAGTGAAGACTGAACCACCTATATCTAAGGTTATATTCCCTTTTATTTCATTTGAGACGATGTCGCATAACTAATTAGACTATTATGCATAGAAAAGAATTTTGAGTCAAGTTTATCTTGATAATTAGTTCTCGAAATATAATAACTAAGCATAGTGAACATTTGTTCATACTTGATGAATTTCGGTTAAGGACAATTTATTATCATGAATCAAAATCATGATTCAAGTTTTATCGTTTGAAAATAGCCTGGAACAATGATACATGTCATTGATTATTCAGGAATGTTTTGAATCGATTTAGAGAGAAATATAGAACTGCTACAGATTCGGATACAAGACAATGTTATCAGTCTTACAAACTGGGAAAACTGTTATAAGTCTGAACCCATATTACATATACTCGTACACGTAGCGGAGTAGCTATATATCGACTTACAGATTCGTGGTACACATATTCTTATGTATATTATATGAAAATCTGCTTAACTCGTAAACCGGATCGGTATGCATACTCGTATGCAAACCATTTTTGAATTGTGGTTACGAAACTGGGATCACTTTCCAAACCGGTATGCAGACTAAAACAGTTCTGTTTTCCCGAACTCGACTGTGTTTCCAAACCGGTACACAAACCGATTTAGTTATGTGAACTCCGGAACCGGTGACAGTCTTAAGGTTTTCAAATCGATACGCAAACTTTAAAAGTTATGTTAACTCGGGAACTTGGTTTGGTTAAATGTTATAAACCGGACGGGATGCATACTGTGACTGAACTGACTCACGAAAGGAAATGGTATTTGCACCTTGTAGTTTTTTTTGATAAGTCAAAATTGTATTGATCAAAGAAAAAAATATTTACAAGATAGTTAGTGAGAAAAGAGGTCACAGCAACCCCAAAAATTCACAAAACTATTTAAAATGAAAATAACAAACATTTGGGAATTCAATATTTTTTAAGAGAACAGGACGACTAACGTAATTCATACTCACTCCATTCACCAACAAACAACCACGCTTAGCCATTTTGTCAGCAGCAAAATTTGCTTCACGATAAGAGCGAACAAATCTGATAGAATCATAATATCACGCACGTCCATCCATCTCTGAGTAGCAAACCATGGCACTGAATTTTCCTCAAAATCTTTAATGACACTAGAAGAGTCTGAACGTGTAACAATTCTCCTAAATCCCCATTGAACACCCCATTCCAGACCCACCAGAAGTCCACACAATTCTGCCAGATAATTAGAAGTAATACCAAGTCCAATACACATAGCACCCACCACACCACAATTTGCATTACACCAGCTCCCGCTACCCCAGGGTTTCCCCTAGAGGCGCCATCACAACACAACAGAAGCTCACCATGAAGAGGAGGTAGCCAACAACACTCTATAGGGTCCGAACATCTCACCTTTCTGAATCTTACACGGAAAAGTCCAAAATAAACAAATCTTCCACTGAGTTATGCATGTAAATTCTAATCCTAGCTGAATAGTCGTGTATCAAATTCACGTTTTTGAAAAAAGGACCAGCATGGAGTCTTCTTCTCGTACACCATCTTATTCCGAGTAAACCATAATTTCGAACGCACCACCAGATTAGACACTAGCCAAAGGTCTTTAACCATTCTACTACGCCCTTTACTGCTTTGAAAGAGATCAGCAAATTATAGTTAGGTTTGATTTTTAAAATACCTGAAATCCGCTCCCATGCCCTTCTCGCAAAATTATAATGCCATAAAATATGTCCAAGAGATTCTTCTGCAGTTTGACAAACGCAACATTTTGACGCAAGAGATATCTTTAATCGCAAGAGAAAACAAGAGTTCTCAATCATTGTTATACAACGTCATAGTATCATTATACAGCGTCAAAGTTCAATTGTATCACAACTTCAAAAACAATACTATGGTGATATGTATCACTCCCCCTTAGTCAATACTCCATCTCACATGGAAACCACTCCCCCTTACATAATGATCCGAAAACCATATGTATTTGTAGTGTGAACTACATATTAATTCTCCCCATTTTTGTCAATAAAATTGGCAAAGGTACAAGAACGAGATCCTAATGAAATTTCCGAAAGAGACATTTCTTGACCAAAAGAAAGCAAAAGTATATCATCTTATTTAGATGCAATTATAAATCCGAAGCTAAATGCATTCATCAAGGAGTTCGTAAAGATACAAGATAACCCCTATAATATTCCACAACCGCACTCCCCACAAAGATTTGGCAATTAAGCGCAAGTTCAAAAAGAACTCTCCCCCATTAAATTTCATTCCCGAAAGAACAACAAGAGCGACCTTAATTTCGAAAGAAAAGAAGGATTTCTTTGGACATAACAAATCACATATAAGTATGAATTTGAATCCAAAATACTCAATTAAATTAACCACAAGAGAACCCATGATTAATTTAATCGAAAATGCTCAAACATAAGTGAACTTATGGAGACTCAAAAATATACAATTATATTAATCACAAGAGAACCCATAATTAATCTAATCGAAATACACAACCAAACTAATCACAAAAGTAATGAATTTAAATGGTCATGCTCGACATAAGAAAGCTTACGGAGCAACAACTAAATAACCAAACAAGATGATTAATTTAGTTGAATATGCTCGACATAAAGTACCTTAAGGAACAACAACATAGTTAATCAAAAATAATCAACTTGGTTGTTTAATGCTCAACATAAGACACTTTACGGAGCCTCACAGTAATACATAAAATATGGATCAGGGAAGATCAATTACTGCGGAATACACAAGGATTCATTCTATTTTCCACCACTATTCGCATAACGATATTCAATAGACATAATCCTTGAAAACAAAAGATTTTAACCTATCTTCCATCAATAATTGGCAATATAGGCTTAACTTTTGTATTTGTCAAAAGTCCATTCATTCTTTTATCAATACATGCATATCGACATACGAAAGACTTTACTTTTGACAAGATATGGGACAGTCAAGTTCACGGACGTAAACACACAAATCCCATAACAATATTGCAATATATAAAACCATAAAGATTAATACTGAAAAAATCATCTTCCAAACAAATTTAGAATTTAAACCAATAAATCTAAAAACATGAAGATGAAAACACTGGACATAGCTATGTGTAATCACAATAATGGCTATTCCAAACTCTAGTTATTCTTCTAAACAAAACAATAAAATAGAATATTTACTAGGCAAATAGAGAAGAGAATCAAAGTTCGTTGAGAACCTCATATATTTCAATGAATCCATCAAAGAAGGTATCACTGATTTCCTTTATTCTCTTCACTGTAGACACACCATGTTCATGAGTTAGAACACTAACTTTGCGATCAACAACCCGAGCAAGTTGTATAGCCTTGGTGCAGTCTGAAAAAGCGGGGTCTAACAACACCAGCTAATATTTCGCTTAACAATCTGTATGGACTAACTCCGAAATACTTTGCTAGAGAATCAACTAGACAGACAGATTCAATCTAGATAAAAGTATCTCAAGGAGTTAATATCTCTCTCTTGATTTGATTTTTACTCAAGCTAAAAACAATAGCGAGTCTTTATCAAATACAAGGAATAACTTGGACGGTACCAAAGACCAATATACAAGTGTTAATCAATGAAATCGACAACTACAAGGTCGGATATCTAATCGATTAAACTTTAACGCACAACCTGTATTATTTCAATTATAAAAATAAACAATATAATGCGGAAAGTGAAATAACACATACACCATAAATTTTGTTAACGAGGAAACCGCAAATGTATAAAAACCCAGGGACCTAGTCCAGATTGAATGCACATTGTATTAAGCCGCTACAGACACTAGCCTACTCCAAGCTAACTTCGGACTGGACTATAGTTCAACCCCAATCAGTCTCCCACTAATTCAAGGTATAGTTGTACTCCTACGCCTCTGATCCCAGCAGGATACTTCTCACTTGATTCCCTTAGTTGATATCACCCACAACCAAGAGTTGATGCAACCCAAAATCGCAGACTTGATAATAAATAAATCTGTCTCACACAAAAAAGTCTATCAAAGGATAAATCTGTCTCCCACAGAAAAACCCTAGGTTTTTGTTCCGTCTTAAGATATGAAATCAAGGTGAACAGGAACCAATTGATAATCCGGTCTTATATTCCCGAAGAACAGCCTAGATTAATCAATCACCTCTCAACGATCTTTCTTGAATACACAAGCAGATGTTGAGGAATCACAAACAGTGAGACGAAGATGTTTGTGACTTCTTTATGTTGCCTATCGGAGAACTCTCACGATCTCAAGCCAATCAAAGATTGTACTCGTACGATAGAAGATGTAAGATCAGATCACACAACTACGATAAAGGTAGTATCAGTCTGGCTTCACACTCCCAATGAAGTCTTTAAGTCGTTAACCTGGTTTTAGAGAAGAAAACCAAAGATTAGAGGAGAATCGACTCTAGCGAGTGCACTAATATCACACAGACGTGTGGGGATTAGTTTTTCCCAATGCTAGATGTCTCCTATATATAGTCTTCAAATCAGGGTTTTTCCTTAGTTACAAAGCAATCAATATTCACCGTTAGATGAAAATATGATTTAAATTCAAGCTAATATTTCTCAACCGTTAGATCGAAAGCTTAGCTTGTCACACACACATGAGATATACGTTTACTGAGTTTGTGAAAACCGTGCCCAAAACGTGTACGTGTATGTTGGTTCAACATAGTATCCTAAAAGGTCAACCACATGAGCATTTCATATTAACCTTGTTCTTCTTCACCATAACTAGTTCAATTGACTCAAATGAACTAGTTAGAGAGTTATTCAATTGCTATGAGATCTTATGTAACTACACAAGACACAATTGAACTTCCTTCAGTTCGCGGCAAGAGAACTTCCTTCAGTTCGCGGACTGAGTTCGCGGACTTGGCAATGCCAATTCCTCCGATTTCTCTTAATCAACAAAGTGCGCAAACTTGTATTAAGGAATAAGATTTATGCACATATGTGTTTCCACACAATGCTTATATCCATAATTGGTTATATAGACCTAAACTCTCATTCCAACCATTGAAACATTCTTAGAGGACGTTATACAGTTGTTACACTATTTGTCGTCAAAGTTGATTTTCAAAGTGATTGAAACAATATGACTTTCGTCATTAGGTGAAGATAAACCCAATCAAAGCGAAACGCCTTACCAACACATGATTTCGAGATATAGATAGGCGAGATATACTCGGCTCGAAATATCAAATGTGTATGATCCAGTCTATATAGCTGTTTATGGGTGAAAATCATTTCTGTCAATCGGTAATTCCGGTAGGTGAGTGAGAAACAGATCTAAATCCTAAACAAATGTACTGCACGGGAGTACTTTAGATTTGAGAGATCAATCTGTACAACTCCGTCCTAAACCAAGAAATGGCCGTTCCGGATTTGCTTCGGTCACAAAGAGGAGGAGAAGGGATGGTTTAGGGAGGGAAGCTAAGAGAGTGTTGAGACCAGAACAGTTCTGGAAGAGTATTACTTGACTTGTATCAGAAGGTGAAAGATTTCGGGGAAGCTAGCAAAGTTGCCTTTATGAGTATTGTATTTCTCCTGACCAAAAACTTGTTGTCTTAATGGAAATAGGTAAGACCTATTTATACAATTCTAAGTGAAACCTACTATGGCCTCGTAAGAAAAAGAAACGGATGAGTTAAATGGGAAGAGGTGGTAACTCCTGGTATTGATGGAATTTGATGGAATTGATGTTCCATAATGAAAGAGCGTTTCACGATTAATTCCTGCATTTACTAACCATTTTATTCTTAATACACTGTCTTGAAACGGGCATTTGTGTATGCCGCACGCTGTAAACCGCCAAACCAAAACCCTAAAGAGCATCCCCCAGGTTGTGACATGTATTGATGTCTCGAGTTTTTTCGTGGAAAACGTGTAGCATGTCGCTGGTGTTTGATAAGTTGATATTGAGATATGTGCCGGCTCAGTGGTGACCTTCGACGGTCGAGATTTTGCATCTTGAGAGGAATCGTGGCCTTTGATTTAGGCGCGGCATACCAAAGTGCAAGGGTCACATGGCATGTGCCAATGGCTTGTGTGGAATGCCTTGGCTTTAGGTTGCGCATCGGGTGCAGGTGGCAATGCCAAAATGCAAGTGTTGCATGGCATGTGCCAGTGGCGCGCGTAGCGGCTTTGGCCCTAGGTTTGCACGGCTTGGCATCTAGGTTGCAAGCGTCGCCTTGGCATGTGACAATGGCGCGTGTGGCGGCTTGGCCCTAGGTTTGCACGGCTAGGCATGCTAGGTCGCAAGCGTCGCTTGGCATGTGCCAATGGCGCGTGTGGCGGCTTGGCCCTAGGTTTGCACGGCTTAGCATGCTAGGTCGCAAGCGTCGCTTGGCATGTGCCAATGGCGTGTGTGGCGGCTTGGCCCTAGGCTTGCACGACTAGGCATGCTAGGTCGAAAGCGTCACTTGGCATGTGCCAATGGCGCGTGTGGCGGCTTGGCCCTAGGTTTGCATGTCTTGGCATGCTAGGTCGCAAGTGTCGCTTGGCATGTGCCAATGGCGCGTGTGGAGGCTTGGCCTAGGTTTGCACGGCTTGGCATGCTAGGTCGCAAGCGTCGCTTGGCATGTGTCAATGGCGCGCGTAGCGGCTTGGCCCTAGGTTTGCACGGCTTGGCATGCTAGGTCGCAAGCGTCGCTTGGCATGTTCCAATGGCGTGTGTGGCGGCTTGGCCCTAGGCTTGCACGGCTTGGCATGCTAGGTCGCAAGCGTCGCTTGGCATGTGCCAATGGCGCGTGTGGCGGCTTGGCCCTAGGCTTGCACGGATTGGCATGCTAGGTCGCAAGCGTCGCTTGGCATGTGCCAATGGCGCGTGTGGCGGCTTGGCCTTAGGTTTGCACGTCTTGGCATGCTAGGTCGCAAGCGTCGCTTGGCATGTGCCAATGGCGCGTGTGGCGGCTTGGCCTTAGGTTTGCACGCTTGGCATGCTAGGTCGCAAGCGTCGCTTGGCATGTGCCAATGGCGCTGTGGCGGCTTGGCCTTAGGCTTTCACGGCTTGGCATGCTAGGTCTCAAGCGTCGCTTGGCATGTGCCAATGGCGCGTGTGGAGGCTTGGCCCTAGGCTTTCACGGCTTGGCATGCTAGGTCGCAAGCGTCGCTTGGCATGTGCCAATGGCGCGTGTGGCGGCTTGGCCTTAGGTTTGCACGTCTTGGCATGCTAGGTCGCAAGCGTCGCTTGGCATGTGCCAATGGAACGTGTGGGGAAATGATTGTGCAGCTCGAATTTGGCACGGTCGCCATGAAGCGCAATGATTGTGCGGCTTGGTTTTGGCATGGTTGTCATGATGCGCAGCGAATGTGTGGCTTTGGTTTTGGCATAGTTGCCATGATGCACAACGATTTGTGCGGCTTTGGTTTTGGCATAGTTGCCATGATGCGCAGCGATTGTGCGGCTTTGGTTTTGGCATAGTTGCCATGATGCGCAGCGATTGTCCGGCTTTGGTTTTGGCATAGTTGCCATGATGCGCAGCGATTGTGCGGCTTTGGTTTTGGCATAGTTGCCATGATGCGCTGCGATTCTGCGGCTTAGGGTTTTGTGTGTCGAAACCCTAGTTTAGCATTTGAAAAAAGATACCCAGCTAACTTTTTACATAAGTGCATTAAATGTTCTAATAAATGTGTTTAGTGTCACCGGTGACGTCATGCTATGCGTAAGGTTTTACGATTTTACCCCTTGTCTAAAAACCACCATCAACATTAAGTCCCCTTCTTAGCTTGGAACAGGGGCCTTGTTGCAAGGTAAGCATAAGATGGTGACATACGAGGATAGAACTGAGACAGTAAGTCGTGAAAGAGGGCTAAGGAGACTTGTCTGACCTTTTTCGAGATGTAAGTAGAATTCGCAATCCTTGCATCTGGTAGCTTTGTACAAATCCCAGCGTGACCAGGTGCTTTCGGGGCCTGACTTTGGAATGCGAGGCGGAGTTGCTAGCATAGACTTGGTGTGAGAGGGACTTGTCAGCATCAAGGATCTTGAAGCGGGTGTGGGCCATCTGGCTGTCATGGCGTTAGCAAAGGGGAGCATGGATGGCGTTGGAAAGTAGGCGCTTGGTAGAGCCGGTGTGAGCAAGGGAGGTGTGTATGCTTTGGGAGTGGCGAGATTTTTCCTTCTGGGCCCGATTTCTTTACTTCACGCACGGCTTTAATCAAGGAATTCTTTCCTTATTCAAAATCCGGAAGCGTTACATCCGTCATTTCTTCTTTCCTTTCTTTTTTATGTTCTCCAGTATTTATGCCCAGTGAAATTGCACCGTCTTCCCAAAAAAGTTTTTCTTGTTGAGTCTACCTCTCCTCATCATGTCGACCAGAAGTGAATCATCTTCGAACCGGCTAGATTCTCCGGGTAAATGTGTGAGGCTTGACTCTTGCAACAGCACCCCGATCAGGGTTACTCGGGTCAAGAAGATTATACCGGTAGGTTTCTACTGATCGACATATGTTTCACTGTTTGTTGATAAATGACAAAAGTTTTCTTCTGTGTAGAGATATCCTATCGGAGCATGCGTTACCATCATTGATGAAGATGATCTGGTCACGCCTCTTTCTTCAAGCCTGATCTCATTGATTGCTGCAGATCTGGAGAATGCCGATTTAGGGATTTCTTGTCACGAGTATCCCAATGCAGGTTTGTCGTTTGGGACCTGTATGAGGTGTCTTTCCTCCAACTACCGGAATGTAGGTGGGTTCCTGGTGTGGAAATAATTCGTGGCTCTTTACACGAGGATATGGAAAATATATGGTCACATTGCTACCAGGGGCGTGGTGAAGTATTGTTCGTCTGCTCTAGTTTTCATAGTGAATTGCCTCTTGTCGATAGTCGCCGAAATGGATAGTATGTCTATCTGTGTTGTTGTGGAGTGAGCCATTCAAAAGTGGGAGAATATGGTGTCTACCTGTGAATCTCTGGAGTTCAATATCAGCTGGTTGCGACATCGTCTTGATACTGTGAAAGTCGATAGGGCCGGTATCCTTGCTTGTGTGGTCCCTGCTACAAAAGCTATGCTGGAAGAGGAGAAAGCTTTGGCTATGGAGTCGCAGAAGGTTGAAGAGTTAAGCCGGAATTTGAAGAGTAGGACTGAAAGATATCAGAGTCGATTAAAGATGATGCTTTCTAGGGATTACAATCTATTGGATGGGCTTTTCTGACTCGTGTTACGAGATGTAGGTATTTTTTTACTTGTTTTCTGAAGAAATAAAGAAATTTTATTGATCTGTTGAGGTTGCATCGAAACTTGATAATTGGAAATAAAAAGAAAGCGAAAAGGGTGCCTGGATTTCCGCGCCCTGATGTAGCACGTTGTGAGATAGTGGTTAGGCATAGTATGCCTTGAGCCATTTCCCGTTGATGACTGCCTCTAGCTTTCCTCCATCTTCCTTGATAATCTTGTAGTACCCACTGTCATACGCCTTCGTAATTATATATGGCCCTTCCCATTTTGGGGAAAACTTTGGTGCAGATACGTCTTGCTGGATGTGTTTAGCAGTCTTCAGCACCAAATCTCCTGTTTTGAAAACCCTGGGTTTCACAGTTCTGTTGTATGCTCTGGAAACTCTGTTTCTGTATGCCTGTGTGTGTTCTTCTGCCCTGAATCTTCTGGAATCTATGGTGTCTAGTTCCGCTATTCTGGCATTCAGTGTTTCGGCTTCATCCCATTGAACTCCACTTGTTGCGGCAATTCTGGCAGACGGGATTTTGATTTCAGCTGGGAGGATTGCGTCCGCACCGTATATGAGAGAGTAGGGAGAAGCGCCGGTGGATCTTCTTGGAGATGTTCGGTATGCCCAGAGGGCCATTGGAAGCTTCTCATGCTAAGTTCTGGGATTGTCGTGTACCGTTCGGCTGAGAATTCGAATCAGGGTCTTGTTGGTGCTCTCGGCTTGCCCATTTCCCTGGGTAGTATACGGTAGAGAAGACTTGTTTGATACCGTACCTCTCGAGTAATTCCTGTACTTGTTTGTTAGCAAAAGGAGTGTCGTTGTCATTGTCGGTGATGATTTGTTTAGGTACGCCAAAATGGTAGATGATGTGTTTCTTGATGAACGCCGTGATTGTGACTCCGGTGGTTCCTTTCAAGGGGATAGCTTCGAACCATTTGGTGAAGTACTCGGTCGCGGTTATTATGTATTCATGCTGCTTTGAAGATGGCGGATTGATCTTCCTGATGATGTCAAGTCCCCAGCTGTAAAAGGGCAATGGACTACTTATCGAGTGCAGGGGTATTGGAGGCACGTGGATAAGGTTCCCGTGGACCTGGCATTCCCGGCATTTCTGAACGAAAGCAGCTGCGTCATCTTCCATGGTCGGCTAGTAGTATTTCTCATGTATTTGAAGAAACAACTTCTGTTTCCCTTGGTGTTCGCCTTCATGCATTTCTCTGAGCATGACCGGGATTTCCGCCTCATTCAAACATCGCAGTAAACTTCCTCCAAAACTTTTGCGATATAAAATCCCGTCATGGAACACAAACCTTTTGGATCCCTATTTTATCTTGGACGTGTTTTCTTTGTTGGTAGGGAGTATGCCATCGCAGATGTAACTGATGTACGTCCTCTACCAGTCCCCAGCGTGATTAATATTGAAGACTTCTGACTGATGCGGTGGTGCTTGGCAATTGGAACATGTTTTCTGAAGCAATCGGGATTGAGCCTCCATTTCTGGCCAATAGTAACCAAGTCGTTGTAAACGACGATAGAGGGTTACTACCGATGTTATCCCACAAACCTCGGCATGGACGCGGTCAAGTTGTTGTTGCGCCTCTTCCTTTCTGAGGCATCTTGACAGGGAGCCGTCTGGGTTTCGATGGTATAGAACGCCTTGAAGCATAAAGAAACTTCGCAAAGTATTGAGACTGACCTTTCCCTTGGAAAGTGAGTTGTTGAGTTCCTGGATAATAGGAGTTCTCCAGTCATCGTCTCCGACCTTCTGAGGTTGCGAAAGCTACGTGGAAGCTATGGTTCGCCTTTTCACTGTCAGGGTTTCTTCGAATCCTTCGAACTGCAGCTTTGATGATAGTGTATCTAGACAATCAGCGTGCTTGTTTCTATTACGGCCGATGTATGTGATGGTTGCATCAGCGAAGTAGTTTAGCAGTTTTTGTGCTTCAGCTCTGTATGGCGCCAGTGTTAATTCCTTTAGCGCGTAGATTCCGTTCATCTGGTTGACGAGTAGTTTGGAATCACCTCTTATTTCCAGACGTGTGGCCCCAGCTCGTTTATCCAGTGATAGTCCTATGAGGAAGGCTTCGTACTACGCTGATTTGTTAGTGCAAGGGAAGTCTAGCTTGAAATAATATGAGAAGACTTCACCAGCAGGGGATACCAGAACCATGCCTGCTCCTCCGGTGTTAGTACTAGGGGTGGAAGAGCCGTCGAAGAATAGTAACCATGCCTCTTCTTTGACTAGAAAAACTTCTGGAAGATCCTCACGTAACTTTGCAGTATTTTCTCCTGGGAATGCTGCTAACAGATCTGCAACAACTTGTCCTTTAATAGCCTTCGGGGAAGCGCATGTTATGTCGAATTCTGACATCTGAAGGAGCCATTTATCCGGTCTCCCTATCAGGGCCGGTTTTGAGAGGAGAAACTTTACAGGATCAGATTTGGATATCAGTACCACCTTGTTGGAGAGAAGGTAGTGTCGGAACTTTTGGGTGGAATAAATTAGAGCCAGACACGCCTTTTCCACTTTGGGGTATCTGAGTTCAGCATCTCTTAATGTTCGACTGAAGTAGTATATGGGATGTTCGATCCCTTCGTCGTCGTCTTCTTGAGCGAGGAGGGATCCAACATCAGTATCATTGAAGGCCATGTAAAGACACAACGGTCTTCCTTGTACAGGGGATTTCATGACGGTAGGGGAGGACAACGTTTGTTGGATTTTCTGATATGCTTCCTGTTGAAGCGTGATCCACACAAAGCTCTCCCCTTTGTTTAGTAAAGAAGTAAACGCAGTGACAAGCTGCGCCAGTCCCGGTATGAAGCGGCGAATGTAGTTTATTTTACCCATGAAACTCTGGAGTTCCTTCACAGTTCGTGGCGGTGGCATCGTAAGAATAGATTTTGTCTTGACCGGGTCGACTTTAATCCCTTCGGATGTTACCTGGAACCCTAAGAATTTCCCTGAAGAGACACCGAAGACGCATTTCAAAGGGTTCATCCTTAGCTTGTATTCGCGACACCTTTCAAACACTTGTCGTAGTGTTTTTGGATGGGCCTCTCGAGTTTTTGATTTAACCACCACATCATCTACATAATCCTCGACTTGGTTGTGCATCATGTCGTGGAAGATGGTAGTCATGGCGCGTTGGTAGGTGGCGCCAGCATTCTTCAGACTGAAAGGCATTACGGTATAGTAAAAATTTCCGAGAGGAGTTCGGAAAGCGGTCTTACTTGCATCGTGTTCGTACATATTTATCTGGTTGTAGCCACTGTACCCGTTCATGAAATAGAACATGTCGTGCCCACTGGCAGCGTCTACCAGCATGTCGATGTTAGGAAGTGGGAAATCGTCTTTAGGGCAGCATTTATTTAAATCTCTAAAGTCGACACAACATCTGATCTGGCCATTCTTCTTCTTTACTGGAACGACATTAGCCAACCAGGTGGGATGGTGAATAGGTTTGATGAAACCAGCGGCTAGCAATTTATGAATCTCCTCTTTAATTTGTTCTTCTACGTCATGTATGAGCTGTCTCGGAGATTGTTTGACCGGTTTAGATTCGGGTATTATGTGCAGATGGTGGGTGACTAGATTTTCGTCTAAGCCAGGCATCTCTTCATATGTCCATGCAAATACATCTTGATACTCTTTGAGTAGGTCGACCATCTTCGAGCATTCCGCTGAGTATATAGTTGAGCTGATCAGGATGGGTCGTGGAGATTCCTCGCTCCCAATATTGGCAGTCTCGACTTCGTCCGTGGTCGAATTGGTCCCGTTCTGCAGCTGCTGAGGTGCGTCCGGAACTTCCTCCTGGTTGTTGTGAAAACATTCTGCTGGGCGGAGAGACCGGGTCGTGGTATCCCCTGTTAATTGATAACAGTGGCGCCGATACGCGATCTTTCCTTTTCTATCATGACCTGCGGCGGGAGTGCATCCTCGTTTGGTGCGGGCACGGGTTATGCCTTGGCTTGACAGAGGAATACTGGCGACTTTGCTTTCAGAGATGGTGAGGGGGCGTACTTCTCCGTGGAGCGATGTCGACTTATCGCTTTCCTTGAGCGACGTCCATTTCGGCAGCAAGAAGCTGCGAACTCTGTCCGTCGTGTCTCGTGAACCCTTCTTTGGTTCAAACATCTCTACGCAATAGATAGGCGCGTAGGGAGATAATGATGCGGAGATACGAACAACTTCCCTGTTCATCACAGTTTTTAGGCACTGGTGGTATGTTGAAGGAATGATTTTGTGGTCGTGTAGTCACGGTCTTCCTAGTATCATGTGGTAATCTGGTTCTTTCACGATCACTTCGAATTTCACATTGTATCGGATTGGTCCTACTGTCAACTTCAAGTTGATGTACCCGTACGTGTTGGTTTGGTTACCTTCGAAATCTGTCATCGTAGTAGATTGTCGTATGACTTCGCCAGGCTGCACCCTGGCAGCCTTGAGCGTTCCAAGAGTGATGACATTGAAGGATTCTCCTGTGTCGATGAGTGCCCTTCGGAACTCCGTGTTCCTGACGAGAGTCGTGACGTGTAGGGATCGGTTATAACCTTCTTCTACCATCATGTCGTCATCAGTGAACACAATATTGTTGATGGATATATCTGGTGTCCTCGAAGTCCCCACGTGTGAAGGAACCAGAGACGCATTCAATTCTATCTGATTGATAGCGGAGAATGTCTCTACCCGCTGATCCTTGGAGAGGTGCAAAAGTTCGCATAAGTTCTCCACCAGTGAGGTTGCTTCCTGGTCGACTGGCTTCCAGTTAGTGACAAAAACATTGATTTGAGAATGTTCGTTTGGGATACTAGTCCCCGGTCCTTGATCTTATGGGAAGCGTGAGTCACTTAATTCCGACGTCAAAATGATGAGGAAGTCAAGTATGTTGTTGATTGCTTCCTTCATCAGGTCCATGTTCGTCGTATGTATCTCCTGAGCTCGTGCCAGATCGTCCAATCTTGGGATTTCTCCGTTGTTTGCGCCATTAGCTGGAGCGGAAAGATCTTCATTCGCCTGAGTGGGATTTGAGTTTCTAGAGACAGTCTGAAAACCGACCATCTTCTGAAATCTAGAATAGAGAATGAAATCTAGGATCTGATATTACAACCGAAAGATTAGTCTCCCACTGTGGTCACCAATTGTTTATGGGTGAAAATCGTTTCTGCCGATTCGGTAATTCCGGTAGGTGAGTGAGAAACAGATCTAAACCCTAAACAAATGTACTGCACGAGAGTACTTTAGATTCGAGAGATCAATCTGTACAACTTCGTCCTAAACCAAGAAATGGTCGTTCCAGATTTTCTTGGGTCAAAAAGAGGAGGAGAAGGGCTGGTTTAGGGAGGGAAGCGAAGAGAGTGTTGAGACCAGAACAGTTCTGGAAGAGTATTATTTGACTTGTATTAGAAGGTGAAAGATTTTCGGGAAGCTAGCAAAGTTTCCTTTCTGAGTATTGTATTTCTCCAGACCAAAAACTTGTTGTCTTGGTGGAAATAGGTAAGACCTATTTATACAAGTCTAAGTGAAACGTATTCTTGCCTCGTAAGAAAAAGAAATGCATGAGTTAAATGGGAAGTGGTGGTAACGCCTGGTATTGATGGAATTTGATGAAATTGATGTTCCATAATGAAAGAGCGTTTCGCCATTACTTCCTGCATTTACTAACCGTTTTATTCTTAATACATTGTCTTAAAACGGGCATTTGTGTATGCCGCACGCTGTAAAACGCCAAACCAAAACCCTAAAGAGCATCCCCCAGTTTGTGACATGTATTGATGTCTCGAGTGTTTTTGTGGAAAACGTGTAGCATGTCGCTGGTGTTTGATAAGTTGAGCTTGAGAGATGTGTCGACTCGGTGGTGACCTTCGACGGTCGAGATTTTGCATCTTGAGAGGAATCGTGGCCTTTGATGTAGGCGCGGCATGCCAAATTGCAAGGGTCGTATGGCATGTGCAAATGGCTTGTGTGGAATGCCTTGGCTGTAGGTTGCGCATCGGGTGCAGGTGGCAATGCCAAATTGCAAGTGTTGCATGGCATGTGCCAATGGCGCGCGTAGCGGCTTTGGTCCTAGGTTTGCACGGCTTGGCATGCTAGGTTGCAAGCGTCGCTTGGCATGTGCCAATGGCACGTGCGGCGGCTTGGCCCTAGGTTTGCACGGCTAGGCATGCTAGGTCGCAAGCGTCGCTTGGCATGTGCCAATGGCGCGTGTGCCGGCTTGGCCCTAGGTTTGCACGGCTTGGCATGTTATGTCGCAAGCGTCGCTTGGCATGTGCCAATGGCGCGTGTGGTGGCTTGGCCCTAGGTTTGCATGGCTAGGCATGTTATGTCGCAAGCGTCGCTTGGCATGTGCCAATGGCGCGTGTGCCGGCTTGGCCCTAGGTTTGCACGGCTTGGCATGCTAGGTCGCAAGCGTCGCTTGGCATGTGTCAATGGCGCGTGTGGCGGCTTGGCACTAGGTTTCCACGTCTTGGCATGCTAGGTCGCAAGCGTCGTTTGGCATGTGCCAATGGCGCGTGTGGCGGCTTGGTCTAGGTTTTCACGGCTATGCATGCTAGGTCGCAAGCGTCGCTTGGCATGTTCCAATGGCGCGTGTGGCGGCTTGGCCCTAGGTTTGCACGGCTTGGCATGCTAGGCCGCAAGCGTCGCTTGGCATGTGCTAATGGCCGTGTGGGGCAATGATTGTGCAACTTGAATTTGGCACGGTCGCCGTGAAGCGCAATGATTGTGCGGCTTGGTTTTGGCATGGTTGCCATGATGCGCAGCAATTGTGCGGCTTTGGTTTTGGCATAGTTGACATGATGCGCAGCGATTGTGCGGCTTTGGTTTTGGCATAGTTGCCATGATGGGCAGCGATTGTCCGGCTTTGGTTTAGGCATAGTTGCCATGATGCGCAGCGATTGTGCGGCTTTGGTTTTGGCATAGTTTCCATGATGCGCAGCGATTGTGCGGCTTTGGTTTTGGCATAGTTGCCATGATGCGCAGCGATTGTGCGGCTTAGGATTTTGTGTGTCGAAACCCTAGTTTAGTATTTGAAAAAAGATACCCTGGTAATTTTTTACATAAGTGCATTAAATGTTTTAATAAATGTGTTTAGCATCACTGGTGACGTCATGCTATGCGTAAGGTTTTACGATTTTACCCCTTGTCTAAAAACCACTATCAACAATATCATACGACTTTTGTCTCATAAGAAGTAGGAGATAGAAGAGATAGACTTTTGAGTGATAGATAAGTTCAAGTCTCCACATACCTTTTTGTTGATGAAGTTCCACGGTTCCTTGGTGTAGATCTTCGTCATTGTCGTTGAATCACCATGAAGTTCTTGAGCTCAACTACACTTTTCCTATCCTAGTCCGAGACTTAACTAATAGGCTAGAAATCAAGACTTTATAGTTTTGATCACTAACATTGACAAACATGCTTGATATAGCAACGCATGCGAGGTTGACCGAGCTATGCTCTAACAATCTCCCCCTTTTTCAATTTTAGTGACAAAACTATTAATACATATGGAATACAAAAAAGATAAACTTTAGTGGCTCCTATTCCATAGTCTAATCTTCAACGTTCCCTGAAATCTTCGTCCTTCCAAGTACTCCAATGATCCCAAAGGTTGTAAGTTTAGCATCACCGTTGTTGAAGATCTGTAGTTATAACAATGAGAGAAATCGAGATTCTCGATCATTATTATACAGTGACATAGTATTATTATGTAACATCAAAGTCCAATTGCATCACGACTTTAACAATAATACTACGGTGATATGTATCACTCCCCCTTAGTCAATACTCCATCTCACATGGAAACCACTCCCCCTTAAACAATGATCCGAAAACCATATGTATATGTAGTAGAATTACACATTAATTCTCCCCCTTTTTGTCAATAAAATTGGCAAAGGTAAAATAACGGGTTCCTAATGAAATTTCCGAGAAGAGACGTTTCATAGACTAAAAGAAAAAATACATACCAACTTAATTTAGATGCAATCATAAAGCCGAAGTTAGATGCATTCATCAAGGAGTTTTAAGATACAAGATAACCACTATAAAATTCCACAGCCGCACACCCCGCAAGATATTACCATTAAGCACAAGTTCAAAAGAACTCTCCCCCATTTGATGTCATTCCCGAGAGAATAACAAGAGCGACCTTAATTTCGAAAGAAAAGAAGGATTTTTAATTGGACACCAAAAACCATAGGAAAATTATTTTATATATCCAAAACTCAATCAAATTAATCACAAGTAAACCCATGATTAATTTAACTGGAATACGCAACTAAATCAAACCACAAAAGTGATCAATTTAATTGATTGTGCTTAACATAAGTAAAATTACGGAGCTACGACTAAGGTAATCATACGAAGATGACTAACTTAATCGTTCACATACTCAACATAAGGAAAGCCTTACGGAATATACGACTGCATCAACCAATAGAACATAGTTAGTATAGTCGTTCATATACTCAATACAAGAACTTGTGGAATATATGAAAACTCAACTAGACTAATTACAAGAGAACCCATAATTAGTCTAATTGGAATACAAACAACCAAACTAATCACGAAAGTAATCAATTTAATTGTCAAAAGTTTTGCTCGACAAATGAAGACTTTCGGAGCAAATAACTAAATAACCAACCAAGATGATTAATTTAGTTCATAATGCTCAACATATAGCATCTTATGGAACAACCAACAAAGCCAATAAGAATAATTGACTTAGTTATATCGTGTTCAACATAAGACACACAATGGATCCTTCACGGTAATACAAAAGGAATGGATCAAGGAAGATCAATACCGTGGAATTCATACAAGGATCTATTCTATATTTTCATCACTATATGCATAATGACATAATAGACTTTATCCTTGTCACACAAAAGATTTTATCCTATTTTCCATCAAGTAAATGACTGCATAGGCATAACTTTGTATTTGTCAAAAGTCCATTCATCCTTTCATTAATACGAAAACCAATTCATGAACGACTTTACTTTTGAAAATATATGGGACCTTCAAGTTCACTGAAGCAAACAATACATATCCCATAAAAATATTACAATATCACAAAATCATAGATTAATACTGCAATAACATCATCCTCCAAATATTTTTAGAATTTAAAACCAATAAACCTAAAAAAAATAAACATAAGAAGATGAAAAAAAAAATAGCTATGTGTAGTCACAATCTTCGCTATTCAAAACGCTAGTTATTCTTCCAACTAATCCAAAAAGAAGACATACTAGGCAACAAAAGGACAAGCTAGAGAGAATCAGACTCCATCATTTCCCTGACAGCGAATAGGGATATGGGCAGTAAAGGATCCTCACAAGACATGGAATCTTCGGGCTTGTGAACGCCAGCCTTCTCTGCTTCATCAGAGAGATGATTCTCTTTACGAAGATCATTGATTTGAGATTTTATGAGACCAAGGTCAGACACAACCTTTTCCAACTCAGTTTTCACCTTATCAATACCTTTTAAAGTATCAACAAGTTGTTGTTTTGATTCCCCAAAGTACTTAAGAAAGTCATGAAAAACTTCAGCAGAGATCATATCATCCTTCTCAACATCTTCATGAAAATAAGCAAAGAAGCATGACGCATTGGGATGATCTTCATCTACAAGTGTTCTCTTCCTCCTGGAATCAACCTCAACACTTTTGTCAAGAATCCTTTTCCGAAGCCACCATAGCAAGAAGAGGAGGAAGACATTCTTTGAAAATCCAAAAACCACCAGAGGTACACGTACGTGGCTTGTAACCCTAAGAGGTTGGATATTTTATCCTTGGGGACAACAATTTAGGGTTTCAAAAAAACTGTTGACTCGAGCCAGAACGGAATCCGTTCGAGTACAACAAATACCCAAGAAATAAAGTCCTTCAAACATTTGAGAACAAGTCCTAAAAACAAATTTTAAGAAAGTATGCAACAATTTCTTTTGACTTAACCAATACTTGATCTTAGCGGATCTGTCAACACAAGTTCAGCTATGGACGATAAGAATATCTTAACTTAACATATGCAAGCAACAAGTATACCTATTTTTAACACAACTTACTCAACGGGATTTTATATGAGTAAGTTCTCGAACCTTGTGATTAATTAGCACAAGTACGAGCCACTGGCTCATTACGAGGTTTATGTCTTTGGTTAAGTTTCTTTTTCCTCTTAGTCTTAGAGAGGGATCATGTTTGACATGAGAAATTATCATCAAATTTATTATCGTCAAAGTAAGAGAGATAGTTAGAGTTCTTACCAGAAGTGCCTTGACATGAGGAAGAAGATAGTCTGTTGACAAGCTCTTTGTATCTTACAATTATCTCTTTAATATCCTTTCTTATCTTATCAATTTTCCTTTCTTCTGGAATGATCTTCTCAACAGGAACAATGTTGCATTTAGAGACAAAGCGTTGAACTTCCTTAGGACGATGTTTATTAAGACGTGTATTCTGCCCTTGAACATTGGAGAAACTCACTGTACTGACTTTCCTAGTTGCATACACATGATAGGTACGAAAACCAATTGGCTCAATCATACGGATGTCAGTCACACCTTTGAGAATCAAATCTAGGGTGTGTTGAAGTTGAACTAAGGAGTCTTTATTCAACTTGGAGTTTCTCTTCTGTCTCACAGAAAACTTGGTCTCACAAACAAGATATACCTTTTGATCATAGGAATGATTGGAGGAAGTAGTCTTAATATTACCGTCAGAAGAGTTGTCTCTTTTACAGAATGTCCCAAGTTCATGATTGGAGGAAACATTAGGAACATCTGTATTTACTGATGAATGTAAAGCATCAGAAGTTCTTGGTACATTAGATTGCTTTGAACATCCTTGAATGAAGAGTTTATTCAAGCGACGTTCAATATCCAAGGCATTGTTTTCGAGGATATCCTCAAGAGTCAAGCATGAAGACTGATCTTCAGCGTTGCCATGGACTTTGTAATCTCTTACAATACCAAGAAGAGCATTGACATGGTGTTTTAACTGATTCATTCTAACAGCTTGAGTTCTAACAAGATTTAGAATCAATTTACTCTCTTCAGTTGTATCACATTCATTGGAAGAGAAGGTCTCTTTCGAAGGGTAATCATGAATACTCATGCCATTGTTTGTCTGCCTCGTCAAACCACGAGGTTTCTCTATATCCGAGATTGAACTTTCTCTTTAATAGATTTAGACGAGAGAGAATCTTTATTACTGGTGACGCGTTTATCAGAGATAGTATTCTTGTCCATAGAGTCAGATCGCTACAAACACAGGCTGATGAGGTCTTAGTGTGTTTGCCTGCTCTGATACCAATTGAAAAAGCGGGGGTCTAACAATACCACCCAATATTTCGCTTAGCAATATGTATGGACTAACTCCGAAGTACTTTGCTAGAGAATCAACTAGACAGTCAGACTCAATCTAGATAAAAGTATCTCAAGGAGTTAATATCTCTCTCTTGATTTGATTTTTACTCAAGCTAAAAACAATAGCGAGTCTTTATCAAATACAAGGAATAACTTGGACGGTACCAAAGACCAATATCCAAGTGTTAATCAATGAAATCGACAACTACAAGGTCGGATCTCTAATCGATTAAACTTTAACACACAACCTGTATTATTTCAATTATAAAGATAAACAATATAATGCGGAAAATGAAATAACACAGACACTAGAAATTTTGTTAACGAGGAAACCGCAAATGCAGTAAAACCCCGGGACCTAGTCCAGATTGAATACACACTGTATTAAGCCGCTACAGACACTAGCCTACTCCAAGCTAACTTCGAACTGGACTATAGTTGAACCCCAATCAGTTTCCCACTAATTCAAGATACAGTTGTACTTCTATGCCTCTGATCCCAGCAGGATACTGCGCACTTGATTCCCTTAGTTGATCTCACCCACAACCAAGAGTTGTTGCAACCCAAAATCGCAGACTTGATAATAAACAAATCTGTCTCACACAGAAAAGTCTATCAAAGGATAAATCTGTCTCCCGCAGAAAAACCCTAGGTTTTTGTTCCGTCTTAAGATATGAAATCAAGGTGAACAGGAACCAATTGATAATCCGGTCTTATATTCCCGAAGAACAGCCTAGATTAATCAATCACCTCTCAACGATCTTTTTGGACTACACAAGCAGATGTTGAGGAATCACAAACAGTGAGACGAAGATTTTTGTGACTTCTTTATCTTTCCTATCGGAGAACTCTCACGATATCAAGCCAATCAAAGATTGTACTCGTACGATAGAATATGCAAGATCAGATCACACATGCAACTACGATAAAAGTAGTATCGGTCTGGCTTCACAATCCCAATGAAGTCTTTAAGTCGTTAACCTAGTTTTAGAGAAGAAAACCAAAGGTTAGAGGAGAATCGACTCTAGCGAGCACAGTAGTATCACACAGACGTGTGGGGATTAGTTTTTCCCAATGCTATATGGCTCCTATATATAGTCTTCAAATCAGGGTTTTGCCTTAGTTACAAAGAAATCAATATTCACTGTTAAATGAAAACCTGAATATTTCTCAACCGTTAGATCGAAAACTTAGTTTGTCACACACACTTGAGATATACGTTTACTGCATTTGTGAAAACCGTTCCCAAACGTGTACGTGTATGTTAGTTCAACATAGTAACCCAAAAGGTCAACCACATGAGCATTTCATATTAACCTTGTTCTTCTTCACCATAACTGTTAGAGCATAGCTCGGTCAACCTCGCATGTGTTTCTATATCAAGCATGTTTGTCAATGTTAGTGATCAAAACTATAAAGTCTTGATTTCTAGCCTATTAACTAAGTCTCAGACTAGGATAGGAAAAGTGTAGTTGAGCTCAAGGACTTCATGGTGAGTCAATGACAACGAAGAAGATCTACACCAAGGAACCGTGGAACTTTATCAACAAAAAGGTATGTGAAGACTTGAACTTATCTATCACTCGAAAGTCTATTTATTCTTCTCCTACTTCTTATGAGACAAAAGTCGTATGTTATATAGACTAGATCATATACACTTGATATTTCGAGCTGAGTATTCATTGCTTATCTTTTACTCGAAATCATGTTTTGGTAAAGCATTTCTCTTTGATCAGGTTTATCTTCACCTAGTGACAAAAGTCATGAAAGTTTCAATCACCTTGAGAATTGCTCTGACGTGAATCGGTCTGTGAATAACGGCTATATAGCGTCCTCTGAGAATGTCTCAATGATTGAAATGAGAGTTTAGATTATATAACCATGTATTCCTTGAACCGAAGTTTTCGAACATTGTTGATCAAGATAAATCGGTAGGATTGTGGAATTGGCTTGCCAAGTCCGCGAACTGACGGAAGTTCTCGACCGAGAACTTCTGCTGGGATTTCCAAAACTCGTTTGTGTGCTAAGTCTACGAACTCAGTTCGCGAACTGGCGGAAGTTCTCGACCCGAGAATTTCTGCTGAGTTTGGAAAACTCAACCGGTTAACTTATGTCCGCGAACTTGTTTGTGAACTTAAGAGTTTATGATCTAAAGATGTGCTATGAATATGAAACATTAATTATTAAGGAATGCTTTATGCAAACCGTGGCTATAATGTTCATGAGCCGATTCTAATCGAATCGAATCATCTTTGTTTCAATTGTGTCTTGTGTAGTTACATAAGATCTCATAGAAATTGAACAACTCTTAACTAGTTCATTTGAGTCAATTGAACTAGTTATGGTGAAGAAGAACATGATTAATATGAGATGCTCATATGGTTGACCTTTTGGGTTATCATGTTGAACCAACATACGTGTACTCGTTTGGGCATGGTTTTCTCAAACCCAGTAAACGTCTACCAAAGTGTGTGTGACAAGCTATGTCTTTCGATCTAACGGTTGAGAGATATTGGCTTGAATCTGAATCAGGTTTTCATCTAACGGTGGATAGAGTTTGCTTTGTACCTAAGGAAAAACCCTGATTTGAAAGGCTATATATAGGAGACATTTAGCTAGAGCAAAACTTAATCCCCACACGTTTGTATGCTACTAGTGCGCTCGCTAGAGTTGATCTCCATTAACTCTTGAGTTTCTTCTCTAAACTCGAGTTAACGACTTAAAGACTTCATTGGGATTGTGAAGCCAGATCGATACTACTTTTATCGTAGTTGTGTGATCTGATCTTGCATCTTCTATCGTACGAGTACAATCGATTGATTGACTTGAGATCGTGAGAGTTCTCCGATATGCAAGATAAAGAAGTCACAAACATCTTCGTCTCACTGTTTGTGATTCCTCGACAATCCGCTTGTGTAGTCAGGAAGGATTGTAGAGAGGTGAATGATTAATCTAGGTTGTTCTTCGGGAATATAAATCCGGATTATCAATTGGTTCTTGTTACCTTGATTTTATATCTAAAGACGGAACAAAACCTAGGGTTTATCTGTGGGAGACATATTTATCCTTTCGATAGACTTTTCTGTGTGAGACAGATTCGTTTATTATCAAGTCTGTGATTTTGGGTTGCAGCAACTCTTAGTTGTGGGTGAGATCAGCTAAGGGAATCAAGTACGCGCAGTGTCCTGCTTGGATCAGAGGCGTAGGAGTACAACTGTACCTTGTATCAGTGGGAGATTGGTAGGGGTTCAACTTTAGATCAATCCGAAGTTAGTTTGCAGTAGGCTAGTGTCTGTAGCGGCTTAATACAGTGTGTATTCAATCTGGACTAGGTCCCGGGGTTTTTCTGCATTTGCGGTTTCCTCGTTAACAAAACTTCTGGTGTCTGTGTTATCTCTTTTCCGCATTATATTTTATATAATATAAATAATACAGATTGTGCGTTCGTGATCATAAATTGGAAATCCAACCTTTGGTTGTTGATTGATGTTGATTGATCCTTGGACATTGGTCTTTGGTACCGTCCAAGTTATCTCTCTTTGATAAAGACTCGCAGATTTCTATTTGCTTGAGTAAAGATCAAATCGAGAGATTGAGATAATAACTCCTTGAGATGCTTTTTATCTAGATTGAGTCTGACTGTCTAGTTGATTCTCTAGCAAAGTATTTCGGAGTTAGTCCATACAGATTGCTAAGCGAAATATTGGATAGTGTTGTTAGACCACCGCTTTTTCAGAAAGTATGGATCATTTGTTTCTACAGGGTCAGGTTTCTAAAAAAGTTTGGAATTATATTAAAACTAATATTGTTGGCAGTATAAATGGCTTATCTATGCATGATTGGATATAGTTGGTTTACTATTGGGAGTAATGCAGGATGTATCCAAGAATTTATTGTAATTGCAGGTTACGCATTATGGCATGTCTGGAACACAAGATGTGTTCCGGTGTTCGATAATGCAAAATTACATCTTGAAACCCTGGTGAAGCAGATAAAGCAATCAATTTCATAATGGAATGATAACTTTGACCTCAAGTTTACAAGGAACATAAATAATAGTAGCCCTAGAATAACAATTCCTTGGATTACACCTGCAAACCCTTTTAGCAAAATTAATTTTGATGGAACTTTTTATAGAAATACTCATAATATATGGGATTTGGACCAATATGTATGGATGATGCGAGAAATTTCAATGGTGTGTACTGATCTAGTACAAGTTGTAGATGAATTAATGGTAGCAAGCTAACTTCTTTCTGATAACAAAGCCTAATTATGTTCCAAAGAAAAATAGGTTTTTTGTTCATTGGTCAGTTCTTACAATCATTAGTATTATATACCCACTCCTGAATAATTGAATCTTACAACTATTATTACATCAATGATCAGATACTAAACTCGAGGATCGATGCCCAACTCCTGAATAACTGAATCTTGATAAGAGACTCTATCCCAAGGAAATCATCTCACAAAGCCCAATACGTTCTGCTGGTACATGACATTCCCTCCCCCGTTTAATAATCCTTGTCCTCAAGGATGGAGTCTGGAAATTCAGCCTTTATGTGTGCATTGTCCTCCCATGTCGCATCCTCTGGAGCGGAGTTACACCAATGACTTAAAACTTGAGGTACTGACGAGCCAACACGGAGTGTGAATCTGAAGTTCATAACATCCATTGTCCACCACATAGTGTCCATAGTGATCAACTAAAGGAAGTTGAGGCAGATTTGCAGCATTGAGATTCAGCAAGGTCAGGTGAGTTGTAAATTCATAGTTGATGAATGTTTATTCATTAACATCAATTATCCTCACTGGATATACGATCGCGACAAAGAGTATTGATCTTTTTATTTTGCTGATGCTTATGAATTACGTGCTAATATATATATAATTCTTGGGTGACTGTTCTTATTAGGTCAATTTTTGATGGATGCGTACAATGGTGATTGTGTAAGCAAGCTAATTCTAGAGCATGGGTATTCAAATATATTTTTGTTCGATAAAAATGACGACAGTCATGAGTCTTGCAAGTGGTTTGAAAAATTGTTGCAGCAAGGTAATGATTGTGGTTGTATGTTGTTTTTCATAGCAGTATTGGGATTTCCTGTCTCTGTTGTTTCTGGTACTAGATGGGGTGAGAACCACTAATTGTTACAACTTAAGAGTAGGGTAGTGAGGAGTTTGAATGGTGATGAAATGAATACACACTTTCCTACTGCTACAAAAGTTTTCTTGGTTAAGTTATTAAGGATAGCATCTGGTTGTCTATATGAAACTCATGAGCTACGGGTTCTTTTGAAGGGGTTTAATTATTTTTTTGTGTTTCTTTTCTCGGTTTTCACAAGTGTGTGATATTAATACTTTTATCACCCAAGGACGAGTCACCACCTACACTTGTAACCTCTGGAAATCTTTCCACTTGGTGGAAAATTATTCAGGTATATCCAAACTCTTCCACAGATGGTACTCGCTCCTCGTATTTTTTTCAACACAGCCCTTGTAGCTGTAAACGGTGGTTGTGTGTGGTCTGTCGAACAACGATAAGCTAACCAAGTTTGATTACTATGAGAGGATGAAGATAATACAACTTCTGTTTACTGTCACACAAATTCCCATTATGTCGAAGTTAATAGACTTTCTGAGGTGGAAATTCAAGTTGTGCTCTGTGGACATATAGGGAATGTCGAAAATGTTAGTGGGACCATTTCAATTCTCATGTGGGTTCTGGAAACTCAGCTGGTGCTCAGGGAAAGTTAAATCCTACATATAAGGCTATCGGTTGGGTGCTTGAGGGGGAAACTCGAATTTGTTTCAACTGCTTTATTGAGTATAGGTAATGGTAATGGCACTATGGGTTGTAGTCGGTTTTTATTTGATAGAGGAAAAGTGTTGCTCACTACAAAGGCACCTGGTCTAACTGTTAGCCTGCATGTTGTGATGACAAAGGATTGTTACTGGATAAAATTTATTTTAGTAAGGGAAACTTATAGTCATCTGAAAACTAATGAAGTGATCTTTCTGAGTTGGAAAATTCTTGGAGGTGGGAGATTGTAGAACATTATGATGCTCAATTCTATTGTGTACTGATGAGTATTCACGGGGATTGTTAGAAATTAAACGGGTCTGCACCAGTATTCACAAATATGGTGACGAGATATGTTGAGTTTCGCGAGTTGTTGAAGATTACAATTCGGCTTGTATTCAAGGGTTATATATATTCATCGTCAATTTCTGGAAGCTCGAGCAGTAGCGGGGAAGCTAGCTTATCTCCTTATATCTGAGGCCATGATTGAGTTTGCAACTGGTAATATTATTAGTATGAAAGGTGTTATATCTCTTGGACTGATACGGGTGGTACCAGAGTTTTGGAAACTTACACAAAGGGTAGTCAGCACTTTCCAAGTTCACAGAGTGGAGGCAATGCATATTGCATTGAAGAGAAACCAAATGAAACTCCAATCTTCATGGCGTCAGTTCCATGGACAATGAATTGGTGGTATTTTAGCTGATGTGCTGGCGAGGCTCACATAGGTTCTCATTGGTAGCATGTTTCTTGTCTTCTTGTACGTGACTGTCCAATACCCCAGTCTCCAGTTGCCTCATTTAATCTCTCATCCTTGAGGACACCGATGTTTTGAAGGAGTGTGAAATGTCATATACCCGGTATATCATTTTCTAGAGGGTAGTTAGTAGTATTTAGCTTGTGAGTGGGTGTATTTATCAATTGTAATGAGTGGGTTAGATATGAACATATGGTGGCGTTTTAGCCGTTGGACCTAGGAGTAAGGGTCGAGCTTTATAAGCTCTAGTATTGTAAAAGTTAGGGCTCTCAAATTATCAATCAATTAAAAATTTGGTCTTCAGGTTGTGTTCATTTGAACCAGAGAGGTTTGATTCTCACGAATCAAGAGAGGTTACCCTCAATATATCAACCCAATTTGTCACCGTACTCAGGTACATGACACGGCGCATGGTGTATCCTGGGAATAGTGGAGGATGAAGAAAAGGCCGAAACGGTAGCAGTTCTGGAGACAATAAAGTGGGCTAGAGATCAATACATTTACAAATTACATTTAGGAAGAGATTGTTTAAATGTAATAGATGCAACAAATGGTAATTTAGGATCACTTAAGGGGACAACAAATGCAGCTATTAGGGACCCTTTAAAATTACTTAAAAACTTTAATGACTGGGTCTGTACTCATGTGCTTAGAGAAACCAACGATGCTGCAAACACGTTAGCAAAAGAAGCAAGATATAGAAGTAGTTCAGTTTTTTTAAACCCTGATTGCCCTCTTTGGCTTAGGTCTCTCTTTCAAGAGAGATAAAAATATACAATCAATTTGAGTATTAATGGATTTCCTTTCCTATTAAAAAATAATGAAAAATAATTCAAACCACCTCTTATAAGAGCAACAGAGTGTAAAGTTATGAGAATAATACTACCTCTGTTTCAAAATAATAGGTAGGTTTGTGCGTAAATTTACATCTAAAAATGAGTTTTGCTAAATTTAAAGCTAGATAGTTTTGGTTGGAGGTTATGGTACTCCGAACAGCTATATCAAAATAAGTAGTTGCTTCAATCTTGAGCTGGAACCTCCTGTGTATCTGCTGATTCTGCTCAACATGGAGTTGATTACTAATAAAAATGTATACTCAATTTAATTACTAATGGATTTCCTTTCCTTTTTAAAAAATAATAAAAAATAACTCAAACCACCTCTTATAAGGAGCAACAGAGTACAAAGTTACGAAAATAATACTAAATCCCAATTGAACATTATAGTTCCCTTTGTTGTTCCTTTCTTTCCACAGGTTCCACCAAATAGAGAAGGGAAGTAATCTCCAAACGGACCAAACCTTCTAGTTCTTCTCTTGTTCTTCTTACTGTTCCACTCCCACAAATTAGACTTAACATTATCTCTAAAGACCCAGCTGACCCCAAACTCTTCCCAAAATAAGATCAAACTCCAAAAAGAATAATTACAATGTAGGCACAAATGAGCATTAGCAATTTGTGTCTTCAACCTTAACAGATTTTTGCAAGAAGTCCAGTGTTGGAGCAACTTGGAAGCAGACTCCAAACAAGGAATGCAACTTTCAAAGAGACCTTTAAGTTCCAGACTTGATTGTTGGGGACCGTGTTGACCTTCAGCTGAAGCAACAGAGAAATCACCACCTGCATCAAAAAGTTCTTGGTCTTCACCATCAGTCAGATGTGCACTAGGCTCACCAATCAGTTGGAATAACTGAACCACTTCACCTAATTCATTTTCTAAGCTAGTCCTCCTCCAAAGCCCATAAATATTATCCCAGACAAACACGTTATGGGACTGGTTACTAATCTGTTTGGCAGCTGAGTTAGGTCAACATGGTTTTGAGGGTGTCTCAACAATCAACTGCAACATGCATCACCGGCATAAAAACCTAAAGTCGTATCCGCAACTGCAACAATTTATGGAGCAAAAAATTTCAACTACTTTACTACTGGGTCATAAACTTCCACCTAATTTCAAGTGGTCACATCATCCTCTAAGATTAGCTTGAGTAATTTAGAAGATAAGATGTACACTTAATCAAATCAATCAAAATCAACAAATAAAAATAAAATTATGGTAATACTAGTAGATTAGTTCCTTTAACTACCTTTCATTTTTCATTGATCTCTTTTTCTTCGCATATATGATTGAAAAGGAAAAAGACTTTTGAATGTTTTGCCATCAAGCAGAGGAACCAAGAAATAAATACGTTATGCCCAAAAAATTGAATTGAAAACAAGAAAAGAAGACGGTCAGAAAAGTCTCCCCTCCCTTGCTATGGGCCCTGTTTGATAATTGCAGTGCTATACAACAAATGCAGTGCTTCAAATATCCCAACTCCAATCCAATGCAGTCAATGCCAATACTGGATCCCTTCATTTGTTTTCACTTTGCTTATGTCTCTCACTCTCTCTTAGATAATGCGCCAACTGCATTGTGTTGCATGATGCGCTGAAGAATAAGCACCGTACAACAGAAGCACACAGCTGCCAACTGCATTGTCTTGCATGCTCGGAAGAATCAACACGCACAACAGAAGCACACAGCTTTACGGATGCAGAATAAGCTGACACTGCATGAGAACACGAGAGGATAGAACTACTTCGCAGCATCTCAATTAAGAACCAGCCACTGGATTCTCGAGACGAAAGAAAACCAGAAAACAGAAAAGGTTAAGACAAATATATACAAGGAAAGATAACCAACCATTATATACGCCCCCTCCGGGACTCAAAAAGTTTTATGTTACGTCTGTACCCTAAATGAAAGGCATCAGAAACTGACCCATAAACACAGCAAAAACAAAACATCTATCTGAACAAGTTCAACAGGTTTTCATCTTTACATCTCTACATCTCACTCTCTGTATGCATCTCTTTCTCCCTCAAGATCTACGTTAAATAAATAGACAGATAACAACTCAGTCCACAAAAACCCCTCCCTCAAAAGGCCACCCTATCATCCACACACTGCCGCAGAAGAACGATTATTCCATCTGCTTCCTCATGGATCTCGGAAAACACCTTTGTTGACATGGAACTTTTATTTTTTTAGCTTTTTCGGAATTTTATACTTTTTTTTTCCTTTTCCCAGCTTATGACGACGGGTGGAGACACATCATTGGTGGCGGTTGCGAAAGGTCCTAAAGACACACTACGAGACCAGCTTGATCACATTATATCGTCTACATGGCATAGCAGGTAGAGCGGGAAACGAAGTAGTTGAAGTCATGGTGTTGGACTCTGAGCTGCTTCAACCAGGAATCTGCAGCACTCTGTAGAGTGTCGATCCTTTCATAGTCCCCTGCATCTGGCTGAATCCAAACATCACCATTCATCTTGTAAGTAGCCAGGCCAAAAGGAGGGAGAGGAATCCCACTTTTGGAATTTCTTCCTTTTACACAATCGGAAGACATATCATTCTCCTCATCCTCCGGCAGAGGATCTGTTGTAAACCAGAAAACTCAAAATCAGAAATAAGAATGATGTACAGTTTAACTACAACATTAATTGGATAATGGGCTTATTGCTGAATGCTCTATTGCGACAGAGGTCTGGGAAGACGAGAATATAAGTGATCCAGAGTGATGGATGCTATTCCTACCTAGCAACACCCCATAATGAAGGCAAGACTCAATCATTCCTTGTCATGTATGTCCAGCATATGTTCGACGCAAATATTGGTAAGCAGAGCAACTCAATGACAACAATCAGAACCTTGTATATTAGAGCCTGTCATACTCTAAATAATATGACCTCTGACTTCTAAAGCGGCAATGAGTATAACAATGTATACCCCATAATCTATAGGACCATACAACCGCACAAATGCTTTCAATTTTTAATAGCTAAACATAGTAACAATTTGTTGTGCAGACCTGGTCCTTCATTAGACTTATATCATATCAGACGGAGGCATAAACACATAGACCTCGATTTTGTTTTTACTCCAACTCATGTTTCTTAAGAAATTGTATGTTGGTACTAAGACAGCTCCAGCATAATTATGTCAACCACTGGAACGCAAAGACAGAATGACACTTAACTAGTTTGGTTATCAAGTTGTTACTACACGATGAACTGCACAGGATCTAATCTGCCATTAGGACAGGATAAGAGAAACAAAAATAAACTAAACTGTGTTACGTATGTCAACCAAACTCACATATTAGCATAAAGCAATGTAAAACATCTAATCTACGACAGCGTGGACAGTATCCGATTCAATTGTCAGATTAGCTTTGATTAATGAGAATTACTGAAATAGAATGGTTATCTTAGATGCCAAATATACCTTTCAGAACATAAAGTAATAAAATTCAAACTCATGTAGATTCTTTAAATGACAATGAAGTGAATTTACCCCTAATATTCTTTTTTACCAGGTTTTTGATCAAACTGTTAAAATACCTCTACGTGGCTGAACGATAACTCATATTTATCTTTAGAATGGTAGCAGAATAAATCTGCTTTTAGCATGCACAAGTGCGAATCTTTTCTGCGTTATCAGATACTCCCTCCGTCCCACTATTAAGTGACCTAGTTGAAGTTTGCACAAATTTTAAGGCAAGTAAGGAAAAAGAGATTTTTAAGCATTTTTTACAATTATATCCTTATGGATAATAATTAATGAAATTTTGAAATGATTTATCTCTCAAACTACACCACGGATGTTCGCAAACTTTATACCATTGAAAAGCATTTTAAAACACCTACGTAACGAATATAAACATGCCTATCAAATTATGCATATTTCTTATATTTCTTATAATCAATTAAAAGGGTAATTTTAGAAATATCTCCTTGTTTAGTGATATAGGTCACTTAATGATGGGACAAAATTAAAAACCAAATAGGTCACTTAATGGTGGGACGGAGGGAGTATAATCTAACACGTATACCTTGATACAACATTAACAAAAGTGTCTCACTTGTCAGAATACGAATATTCTTCATACCCAGATTAAATTATTCGGACTTCCTACGATGTATTCTACACAGATACTAAGCCCCATGAAGTAATATTTTCGATAAGCTTTATCTAACACTCTATTATTAATGTTCACATAGATTCTACTTGACATACCCTGGAAAGAAGAGGAAAGCGTATGAAAAGTGAGGAAGCACGCAGATAAATCTTTCACGGTTCTCCCAGTTGGAATGTGATATATCGGGTACCTAACAGAAAATAATGAACCGCATAAAACCACTTATAATAAGAATATTCCTGCTCAAACAAATTGTGTAAAGATGACAAATGGTGAAATTGGATGAGTTTCTAAAAGCTGAGCGGTACAGGAACATGGTAGTGTAATAGGTTTTTTGACTACGCGTAAAGAATTATAAGTAGAACAAGTGAACAAAAAAAAAAATACCATGCAACAGCCATCCAACTAGCCGGAGAGAGATCGACGCTTCTGAGTGTTTTTAAACCAGGATATGTCCTAGACATTTCCGTTACCTATACAAGCAACACAGCGATGATTACAACTGTGGGTCAACGATAAAATCTGATACCACGGAAAATGTTAGCTACATCTGCAAATCCCGAAAGAAGGAAATGACATTGGTACCTTTTCCATCAGTGGAACCCTCCAATAAGGAGCTGACATTTCAAAGTACTGATGGTAAAGGAAACCCAATCTGTCCCTCATAGGCCATGAACTCTCTTGATGGTCGAAATTTGAATCATCGGAGACGGCATCCCAAAACTTGCTAGAATTGTTACTACTGAAAGACCGAGATAATTTCTCACCGTCACTGTCATCACTCCACGAGTCAGTCTCAAATTCTGCATGATCACTACTTTCTTCCCTTGGACTCCTAGTAGTACTGAGAGACACCCGCGCATAATAATTAAAATCATGATCAATAATAGTTCACATTTACAGTATAATTCAACTAAAAATAGAACAAAATATAAAGAGTCAAATCCAAAACCTTGATGACGGTGATGAAGCCAAGGATTTGCTAGTGTAGATCTGGATAGCCGAAAGGTAAGGAACATAGTATTGAACAACACTTTCGCCATTGTTCAAAACAACTGGTGCTCCAGTACCATAAGCACTCCATTCATCGAAACAATCCCATAGATCTCCTAAGGTGAAGTATTCAACCATTTCTTTGCTCTGTGGGTTCCATAGACTATTAAGATCTCTGATGCAAGACTGCACAAAAAAACATACATTTGTCTTAAAAAATCAACACATCAATAGCTAATTCTAAATTCAGAAACAATTTGTGTTCTAAAAAAAGAAGACACTAATTAATTCAAACATTATCCCAATTTGATATTTTCAGAAGTTTTTCCAAAAGCATACAAGATAAAGGATTATCAAAAAAAAATCTAGAAATAAAATAAAAAATTGATCACTGGATAAGAACTAAACAAGAGAAAATAAGATCAAAATATTCCATGAATATTCCAATAACAAAAAACAAAAAACAAAAAGAAATTAGTAAAAAAAGCTGAAATAATTTACAGTCAAAGCAAGAACATCTAATTTGACCCAGAAAAATTCAGTAAAAAACAATCTAAATTGATGAATCAAGATAACAAATTAAACATACAAAAACTTCAATTTCATAGATTGATCACTGAAAAACAACCTCAAATGCCAGTTATAATTTGAAGAAAAAAAATGATGATGATCAAAATAGAGATAAGAGGAGATGATCACCTTAGGAAGATGTTGTGAAGGAACTCTAGGAGTAACACAATCAAGAAAACACTCAAGATTTGTATGTTTGTTCAATGGCTTCTTCATCGATGGTGATCTCCCCATACAAGACATAATTTAGCTTTTCTCTTGATTGATAAAAAAAGAAAAGAGAAAAAAAACTTCTGAAAATCCCAGATGAAAAAAATAAATAAAAATCTTCTTATCTTTTCTTCTTTTTTCTTTCTAGTGTAAATGTAGGCTTGAATTTAGGGTTTCCCTTTCAAACAATATCCCATATGATTACAATATTTGTAAATTTTGAGATTCTGTAAGAGAAGAGAATATATAGGAAAGTTGGCAATAAGCGTTATTTATGGCTTATGATCTTTAGTTCCCAACACTCCCCCTTTCTTCTATTTATGGTATCATAATCCTATTTCTCTCTCACACATTAATCTTCCTCTGTTTCCCTCTTACCAGCACCAACAAAATTTCTCAAATTTTCTTCAAGAAAATCCCAAATCATAAAAAACAAATTTATTAATCTAATCTAATCTTAACCCAGTTCCGTACGTAGTACATTCATCATACCCATCAGCTCAAATTTCTTCTTGATCTTCTTCTTAATTTAAAAATATCAAATTCTTCTGTTTCAGAAGAATAGTAAATTTTACAAAAGGCTGTTATCTTGTTTTGAAGTGAAACGCTCTAGAAGTGGAAACTCGAAACTGAGATGCAAAATTTAAGTTGTTTTTCTTTCTTCTTGAATTGAAAGAAAGGGGTTTCTTTCTTTCTTATACTTATATTCAGAAAAAACGGAGGAGGAAGGAGAGAATTTTCTAGAGAGAGAAAAAATGGCTGCTTTCAAAACAGTAATGGTGGGTGTCGAGCTCTGAAACCGTTCGCTTCGCCGCGTGTTCTGCGAAAAAAATGTTTCGTTTTTTTCGTTTTCTCGTTGTTTTCTTTTTGTTTGTTGTAAGAATGGCCATTGGATTTCAGAGTTATCTACTAGCTTAGCCCCGATTTAATAATTGAATCGTTCGTACCTCACCCTGTGGCCTAGTTAGTAAGTTCGCGAATCATTCGCGAATTTTCCCGTATCACGAATTTTACCGTCTTATTCGTGTATGTTTGCAACTCCGAATCCAAGACGCGTATTACGTGGCATTTTCGGATTATTGACGAACCGTTCACGAATTTTACGTATCTCGAATGATACGTCCGTTTAATTTGCCGGAAATTTTTTAGGTTTTACATTTTCAAAGGCCATTTTTGGGGCTTTACTGCCTCGCGAGCATACACGACCCAATATTAGACGTTGTTGTAATTCTTATGAAACAAAAATGACTGAAGAAATTTGAAGGTGAAGGTGAAGGTGAGAGGATCTCAAACTCATTAACCAAACATTTAAACCACTATACCACATCCTCTTGGATGATTAATGTTGTATATATTATTAATATCATCATATTAAGTTTATTTTTTCTTTAAATAACTCACACATATGCATAAAAATTGGTCTATGACCTTATAAATACAAATTATTTGTTATATATAGATACCGAATTTTCAGAGCCGAACTCACATTTATAAATCAAATTATACACTACGTATGCCGTTCCGAATTACTGACGAATCACGCCCCGTTGACCGAATTTTGGACCGAATCTGGGTTTTACAAAACCGTATAATACTCGTACGTTTGTCGTTCCGTACGTTTACCGAATTCCGAATTGCTAACTAGGCCCTGTGGCCTATTTTCCGTTTTGCTTTAGTAATGCTTTGTCTTGAATCCGTAGCACGTGTTGGACAAAGTTTTGAGCTACTCAATATACTAACTCTCCACGTCTTTGCACCCCACATTTCTTGTCTTGCGGACTTTTTAGAGGTGTTGTTCAAGTCTGACTTGACCTTCATTTCTTTTCTTTTTTTTTGACACATAATTTTGCTCAAATTAAGCAACACACTAGCAGTAAGACCACACAAATTAGGGTATTGCTAAATATTTCCACTATTTTTAGGCTAAAATAAAAAAATGACAGCACTCATTTTTCAAAAACGAAGGGAGTAAATTACGTTGTTAAATCGTGAGGATTCGCACCATGCATTGGGGTGTTTTTCCGTTGGAAATTATATTATTTGGGTGTTGTTCGAATATTTTCGGTCTAACAACATCACTATTGCATTCTACAAATGGTGGGTTAGATGATACTTGTAAACGTTTTTCGAGTTCTTAATCATTAAATATGATGTTGTTATATAAAAAATATTCGAACAGCACATGCGGAAAAAGATTTCCTTATCAATCCGAGGCGGTTACTTTGAGACGTTATTACCCTTTGCTACTGATTATATGGTCATAAACTCGACATTTGATCAATGGTACTGATTTATTGGCGTGTAATTTGTTAAAAAGTTTACTCGTAATTCACTGAGTATATCTTAGATGTTCGATTATATATGAAGCGAACTGTAACGTATGTACACAGCCCAAAACAGCATATATCCTTTTTATGTTCTAGATTATTATTCTCTAACCTCAACCTGGATGATTTCTTATCACTCGTGCCATATAGGTTAGTGTATTGAGTTGATCTCGATGAAAGCATAAGGTGCGATTTAAGTCATGGTAGCTTAAGTCAGATGAACTAGAATTCCGATATCAATTAATTGTTTATTTTCCAGAGTACTACTGTATAAAATTTTATTTGGAAAACCAGATGCGGGGTCCTGGTTTTTGTTTTCTGTTTCATCTCGCACCTTAAAAGAAGTTTCCCGATCAAAAGAAGCAAATGGAAAAAAAAAAAAAAAAAAAAAAAAAAAAAAAAAAAAAAAAGAAGTTTTCCAAAGGCTGAGTTTTTTTTCCCCGTGATAAACAAGAAACATTTTCATTAATGGAAAGTCAAGACTATAATGAGTTTACGATCGAAAATAAGAGAATACAAAGTAACAAGAACATATTGTAAAAGTATAATACTGAGAAATCCGATAAGAGAAGAGAAGGATTAATCGGAGTAAGACAAATACAAGTATGAATAAGATCCTATTAAATTGGAGGAAGAACGGTTTTTCTCGGAAGTAAATCTCAACAATTTGGTCTGTTTTTCTTCTTTAGAAAGATATGCTCCCAAAATAGGAATGATTTGCTCAAATCCCTTGTAACTAGTGATGAAGCTTCCGTCGTCAAAGAAATCACCGATGAAGATGAAAATTTCGTCGTTAGAGAACATCAATGTCGATCTTAGAACCTAACCCAATAACCAAGAACCGCCATTAAAGCGAAGATAAACCTCAAAAGAGTAAATAAAAACCACCATAATGGTGTAGATAAGTAGAAAACATAATAAAAACTAAGCCAAAACTACTAACTAATCTAAAAAAACAAGAAATAACGAAGAAATCTGCTCAAATCCGTCTCGATGGTTTTGTTGAAGAAGGAGTGAGAGAGAGTCAAAAGCGAGCTCAATCAACCAAACACAAGATTGTATTTTTGTTTTTATTTTGAATTAAAGATACATTGAAAGACTAACTAACGGCGTTAGAAGCATTTATTAAACAGCGGTTGAGCCTCTAATATGGGAGATGAAATTTCACTCCTAAAACTAGACTTATCTACTAATAGATTCTGGCTGATGCAAAATCGACTAGTAGAGAGATCTGATCCCAATCAATATTATAGTGATCGTGTTCAGCTTGTTTAGTTAGTATGTCACTTCAGTGTTGCAGGTTCTAAAGTAAAAAATAAAAAAATCGAATATTTGGATAAGAATATGTCATTCGTTTAGGTGCCTCCAAAATAGCCTTGTTATGCCAAGACAGAAAAATGTTTTTTTCATTTAAATAATATGTCAAACTTCTAAGATCATGTTTAATGCTGAAATTACCCAATTGCTTTTCTTTACCACATATAACAGCATGTAGATATACTAAGGCTTTTGCTTTCCCATGTCCATAAGATTATATTTCAAGATATTAAGTTTTATATCTTTGATAACCAATTATAAAAAAAAGATTAGCTAAAATAAAAATTATCATGTTCTTCTTTTATATTGATGAAAGTTAGGTTTCAATGATTAGCTGAGATGTAATCAACGGATTTGGTCTGCAAGCTAAAAAATATTGAGTAACTAAAAGTCGTAAAACTTTGTGGTGGTACGTCCCACATGCAAACTGTTATTTTGCATCCACATAAAGCACATCCAGATGTTTTGGACCCTCCAAATATTTAACTCGTGGATGTGATATATTAGAAATAAAGATTGAAGCGCTTATCCTATCATTATCCAAAACCTATTTCCGAGATATATCTAAAATATAGTTGTAGCAACATACTCCAGAATGCCCTGATATATCCTTGTATGTTTGAGACTAGTCAACCAACATTGACTTTCAGAGTTTTAACTTGCCTTTCTATGCAATTGGACAATACCAAACTTTCTCTCCTCCTTATTCTCCGACCTAGGGGTGATTTGAAGAAAATCTAACTCTGGCGAGCTTTCAAAATGCTCATATTTACTCGATCTTTATAAGTTCGTGTAGAACCGAGCAGTAACAATGGTTTTAGATTTTTTTTAGAGTAATCTTTGTAGGTTTGGGTTTATATTACTTTTGCTCTGCACTTTCCGGTCGGCAAGATTTATATGCTTATATGATGTTTTTAGTTTCACCGTCACAGGGTCTTTTTGCTACCTTTAATGGGTATTCTTGGTTAAGGATTTTGGGTTTTAAGTTCGTCGGCGATGATTTCCAAGCACTGAATTCGTGGTCACTCACTTTAAGAAGTTTGGAAAAATTACTCATAAAGGGACTCTTTTACTCGTAAAAACATTCAAACTGGTTCGATTATACTTCAAAGAAAACCATTACTTCTCTGATTCAACCAGTTTTATCATCCCATTCTTTGCGGTGATTTTTTTTCTTTCTTTTATCGGTAATGTTCGATTACATAGGTTTCTTAACATATTATTGAATTTATAACTAAATCCAATCTAAACTTCATTCCCTGCGAATCTCAAGACAGTAGGATTCATATCTTTGGTAACGAATTGCATAAGGGAAAACAAAAATAAAATTGTTTTTTTTAATATAGATAAAAGTTGGATTACATGAATATACCGGATACATGATCAGGAAACATTCATGAATTTATTGTAAAGACGTTTTCTTATCTTTAGACTCTAAAAAATCGTAAAACTTTATGGTTGTAGTGGTGCTACCCGTATGCAAACTATTAATTCGCATCTATTTAAGTGCATCCAGATCCTTTGAATCTTCAAAATAGTTAACATGTTGGACGGATGTCATAATCCAATAAATAAAACTTATAAGAAATCGCCATAGATGGTTATTCTTATAATTTCCCAAAAATTAATTCGGAAATATATCTACTATCTTTAATATGAAATGAGATTAATAAAAAAAACTTAAATTACATTGTTTTCCTATATTGGGGATTGTAACAGCAAAGGAAAATCATTAAACCTAATTAAACTAGACACACTACCATAAGCTTCTTTAGGTAGTAGGTTCGCTATATTTTTGAGCTCTCTTGGCACATAACTACATTTTCAGGCATTAAGGTTCGCTAAGAAACTAATGCAATCTAAAATATCATGATTTGTTTTCTATTTTAGTGTTGATTCCATCTCTTTTATATTTGTTACTACATTCAAGTTATCACCTTCCGAATGCAAATAAATTAACTTTAGAATATGTTTAAAATACATTAGTAAGGTTGTAACGTGAGATGCCCCACAATATACCACAAAAAGATATATATGTATATCTCCATTTGGAAAGACAATTGGTCTCTAAAATATGATTCTATGCAGCTAATATATAAACCGTTGATCAACTGATTGACTGTGTATCTAAATCTTAAAAAGTGTACATCCTCAAATCATGAAATTGTTAGTCGGGTTACTGAAATTAGGATTCTTATATATTTTGTATACAAACTCAAGTGGAAACTAAATAGAGACGGCTTGTTCAGAATAACATCAGCTTATAGAGTAATTAGGAAGTTACTGAAAAGACGAGGGTACCCAAATATACCACAATCTTGAACTTTTCCACCTATAAGTCCTCTTACCGAAAGTTATTGTCTATGGACTGAGTCGAGACAATACAACGAACGGTATTCACACTTTGTGTGATCGTCTATGGATACAAGATCGAGACAATACAATTATCAAAGTGTGATTACTTGATAATAGGTTCGGACTTAACCAAACTCTAAACGTCTGTGTACTTTACTTTAAATTATAATAACAACAATTATAATTGCGGAAAACAAAAGTAAATGACACAACAAGATTTTGTTAAACGAGGAAACCACAAATGCAGAAAAACCACGGGACCTAGTCCAGAATTGAATACTCTCAGAATTAAGCCGTTATACAATATCAACCTAACTTCGTATAGTTGAGACCAAGAAACTAAACATATAGTTCACCTAGTTTCTTCAGTATCCCTGCGCTTCCAAACATTCAATAAGTGCAGGCACTGGAACAATTCCTTTGGTTCGTATTCCAAACAGTAAAGGAACAACAAATCTGTTCAGTAACAACTCTATTCAATCTCAGTGATATGAGTTAGACAAAGGCTCTTCTGTTTAATCCAATAAACTCCTTTGTCGGGTTTATGTCAATCTATCCAATAACTACCAAATTAGCAGAGTTTAGATTATGCAATCAATAATATGATCTATAAAGATGTTAAATACTGATACCGATCTATGCAACTAATCAATCAAATCTATATCAAAGATAAACCGATTATAGTTGGATCCCAGCCGATCAAGTTTTGTGCACACCAAAGATTATGAACCCAAATAAGAAATCTTCTTCGTCTTCATATCTTCTTAAATCTTCAATAAACACCTGCACACCATAACTTGAATATCTTTTGATCAATCACGCACAGAACGGAGTCTGTTAACAATGGATTATCACAATACGTCTTTAGATCTACAAACAGTTTTAAAGATCCCGTCGACACTTCGATCTAGTTTGAGTGAATCTTATATCAGAAGAGATGATTCACAAGAAATAACAAACTAGGTGCAATCAAAGTTCAACAACCGTTAGTCAATCAAATCAAATCGAAAATTAATAATACTACAATTATCTAGTTTCCCACCAACGGTACTCGTAGAGCTTCTTGATCCCAAAGAAGTCTTTAAACGAGCGGTCGTAAGAGATTTCGCCTAATTGGGTACTTTCTTCTCCGAATAGACGGCTCCACCAGTAACAACACAACAAGGTAATTTTTCTGGCTCTTAGAATAGTTTGCTCGAAATGCAAACTTGGGTATTTATAGACCAAGGAAGTTTGGAACCAAGGAATTTCCAAAACCGAAAATATTCTCAAGATATGCAATATATTTCCAAATTCGGTTTTCATAATTCCTAGAAATGCTTTGTCCAATATTAATCCAAAAGAAAATCTCCAATTAGTAAATGCACATTACCAATTTTTATTTTCCAATGATATGCATTTTAATTGCTGGTAATTAAAAGCATATAAAATTAACAACCTTAATTAAAAGATTCTCATCTTATTTCGGTCCGGGATCTCCTTGAGTTATTAAGAAATATCTTTGAACAATAAAAGATAAGAGTTATTGAACATGTTCAAAGTATATCGACATCTTATTTCTTTGTAAATCCTCTTTCATATTTACAATCTTGGAACCGATTATAACACACTTCCAAACAAGTTTAGAACTGGTACATTTGATTTCCAAGAACTATGTGAATGATCAAATCAACACACTAATCATGGGTTTACGGTTCTACCAAACAAAAGAATAGGTTCTACCTTAATATGGTTACTGGGACCGGTTACATCAGTTACCAAATTGGTTACATCAATTACCAGGACTGGTTACCATATTCTCATGGTATTACTTGTCACCAGTTACCAGGATCGGTGACACCAATTACCAGGACCGGTTACACCAATTATAAGGATCGATTACACATCTCGGTCACAAAAATTACTAGGATCGGTTACACAAATTACTAGGATCGGTCACACCAATTACAAATATTACCATCTTAGGTGATTACTTAGGATCGGTTACACTAATAAAAGTCATACCAATACATAAGTCAGGCACTGTGAATAGTTTTACCAAGATACATTATAAATTATGATCAATTGTACTAATCACACATATTGGTAATCCAAAGATATGCAATGAATAACAATACCAATAAGCCTAGCGATTTCCCTTTCAATTCACAAAACAAGTTTATGAATGTACTTCCTTTAAACAAATGTAAACATTGTTTCGTAGGACGAAATCTTCACCCATACCCATAAACCTAATCACAATAGCATTCATACGATTATGTCGATGTCTTATATACGAAGTTCAAAAGATAAGTGTTATACTTCGTATTGTAATTCCTTAACACTATGTCTACTAGAGTATAATCATTCACAGCTTCGCAATTATGTTTTCAATATAGCACGACTTGAAAGATACGTTGGGAATGAAACAGTTCAAGTAAAAATATTACTAACCTCAAGAGGAAGGATGAGGTCTTCGATGTAGATTGTTACTTCTTCACATTCTTCAAGTCTTCGAGTAATACTTGTATGTCTCATTATCCTAATCTTTCTAGCCTAACATATACAAAGTTTTCTCCAGTACATAATCAAACGACTCTTTAATTGAGTTTTGAGTCACTAAAATATGATAACCAAACTTGATATATCAACGCTTGGTGAGTTCAACCGAGCTATGCTCTAACAGTTACCTTGCTACCATCCTTCTGGGAATAAATATATTATTAATTGGAAATTTTCCTGGAAGTGTACGCTTCTCCTAGAATTCAACATTTCTTATGGAAATGTTGGCATAGATTCCTTCCAACAATGGACATGATTGTTACATTTACTAATCATCAAAATAACCTTGGTGTTTTGTGTGGTAGTTGTAGTGAATCAGTGCAACACATCATAGTGGAGTGTAATGTAACTACAAACATATGGTAACTAACTTTTCTTGTTTCTAATGTACCGAACACAGGTTTGAATTTCATGATTGGATAACTGTTTTTTTTAATAAGAACATCAACATTCATGACTTATTAGAAACTCCCAATATTATGGCTTGGCACTTATAGGTACTAGATTCTTAAAAAAATTGATTACATTCAGGTCTCATATAATGGTATTGCAGGCAACATCATAAATCACTTAAATGATTGGAAGCGGAGTTTGCAACCTGCACTTGTAGGAAATCAACCTCATAATCCAAACCACACCAACTTTACTTGGAAACCACCACTACCAAGAATGGAAAAGATAAATTTTGATGCTTCATTCATGGAAGGTGTTGTTGTTGCTGGAATTAGTCTAATATCTAAAAATGATGCAAGTGCTTGCACTGGAGCTAAAGGATATCCACCACAACAAGCCGAAACCAAGGCGCTCTTAGCATTTGTGCAATAGAAAAGAGAAAAATGTCAGCGCGAGGTGATCTTTGAAGGAGATTGCCAAAATGTCATAAGTGCAACAAATAGAAAAGCCTCTACAGTGAAGTAAACAAACTACAATTTAATAAATTATGCTTTATTTATTATTTTCTTGGTAATATGCCTATTCTCATAAAGAGACAAACAATGTTGTCGGTTCCATTTCAAAGTTTGCTAAAAGTCTAAATATCAGCTAAGAATGGGTACAATTGTCCATTCTTTCTGACTTGTTTTTTCTTTGAAGTACTGTCTGGCTTAAACAAGAACGCACAAATACTTAAAGAAAAAAACCAAAAACAAAAACATTATGCAGTAATTTGAAGAACCCTTATCCAAATAAATTTGGTGTAGCTAAATTACCCTTGAAAAAATAGAACTAAACTAGTATTAATAGATTAGTGTGTTAAGATTAAACTTTGGATTTTGATTTTATCTTTTAAAGTGTTAGTTATAGAGAGAGGGTAAAGAAGGACTATAGGAGATTTGAGTGATATGAAAAATTCTAGTGAGGGATTTGATGTTGGGAAATCTTCATCTAACCAAGAACAAGAAGGTGCTTACATAGATATATTAATGTTTGATTCGTCAAATTTCAGACAAGAGTCGGCATTGCTAAGTCGATGAAGACTATGCCGACTCCAAGAAGTCAGTATTACATTCATCAACTTAGCAATGCCGACTTTTGGTATTCCCCCAATATTCAGGTACATTCGGCATTGCGAGTGTAGACCACGACAATCCCGACAAAGACCAATTTCAATACAGAGATAAAATTTCTCAATATTAGTATCGATCAATATTGTCGGTATTGTGTTCATGACCAAAGCAATACCGACTGCAGAAGTCGGCATTACATTCATACATCGAGCAATACCGAATTTTGCGGTGGGTATTGCACTCAACAATCGAGCAATGCCGACTGTTTATTTGTTGCTCCATTTTGATCGTCCTCTTTGTCTTCTTCTTATTGGTTTGCAACTGCATGTAATTTGTCTTGCAAAACTTATTTAGGTATCTTTTGAGCCATAATTTAGGTATTTTTGATGATTAATTAACGATGAAATAGAGAAGTTATAGAAGAAGAGAAGAAAAATAGAAGAGTAGTCGTCAGTTGGGAAGAAGAGGGGATATTCGAATTAGGTTTTTAGTGTTTTTTTTCTTTTATAAATAGGATAAAATGCACTATAATCATTTCATCACTAACATAAATACTCCCTAAGTTTGTATTACGTCCCATATAACCGTTAGCATCCTCCGATTTGTGAAGGCATCTCAAAATAATCCTTTAATTTTCCAAATAAATTTTTTCTAGAGAAAAGAAACCACCCTATGTTTGAGACAAGTGGACCAATGTTGACATTTAGGGTCCGAAGAAACCTGGACTTGCATCTCCTTGCAATTGGTCAATCCCGGACTGCCGGATATGTTTATCTGGTCGAAAACAACCGGTGACGTCTATGGAATTGAAAATGGCAAGACATAATCAAAGTTTTAATCAGCTGGACCAAGGTATGTAAAAAGAAACCCACAGAATCTGGATTTGGTAAAGTATATCCGGTGATGCCAACAGTTTTCATTTGAAAAGGACGAAAATGTCACACCTTTGGTCCTTCACCACCCCACTACCGTGCAACGCCATCAATTCGAACCAGTAATTTCAAGTATCTCATTAATATTAATGATAATTAGTTGTTAAAAAAGCTAATCTTATTCAACTGTAGTAGTTATTGAGTTTGACATTTTCATTACATATCAATGAATTAAAAATTATGTCGATATATCATTAAAAATTCATTAACTAACATTGAACCTAACAACAAACAATTACTAGATTCTTTATTTTAAACACGTTTTCCTATGTTTAGGCCTAAAGATTAAGATTATATATCCTTAATTCAATTATGAGTAGCAAATCTAGCTAATGGAGTTTTTACTGTTAATCAGGGTTATTCTGTCGACATATTATAGACATGGATGGTAAAGATATGGTAACAATAGTGATTATTAATACCCCAAATATTAGGAGAAATTAAAATAGAAAGTGTGGATCAAAAATGGATAATCACTCTCATCCCGTTGAAATTTAAACGGATCGGATTGGAAAATGAGATTTTGAGATTAAGAACGTGTATATTTGATTAAGAAGGTGTATAGTATTATAATTTCAATGTATACGTGCTACGTCTATGCGAAGACACCTTTCATACACGTGATGGACCTAGGAGAAAAACATTCTTAGTTTTGTGAAATTATTATCTTATCATTAGAAAAACACCATAGTTAATTGGTTCTTAATGTATTGGACGGGACTATTTTTATTTATTTTTCTACATCCAAACAAAATGGAATCTTTTCATACCGTGGTACTACCGGTTTATAGAATCCAGTAGAACTACCGGTAAATAGAACCTAGTAATCTAGTACTGAAAATACAGAGGCAGAAATGCAGACCGTGAGTCTCCCCTCTCTAGCTCTTTCTCAAATCCTAAAAAAAACTCACACCATCGTCAAAGCTTATTGCTCAAATCTAGTCTAGCTTGTACTAAATCTGAGCATGTTTCTTTCATTTTTTTATTTTCTTAGATAACTAGTAGTTTGGGTAAGATTTGTTTAAGTTTTTGTTTCAATGTCCATTGTTTTTAGGAAATTTTTATGGTGTTCTTGTGGATGTTTTGCACTTTTTGTTTATATCTTATCCTTTATGGAGATTCTCTATGCGCTCTCATGGCGTTTCTTTGTGATCTCAATGGAGATTTTGGGTGGAGGTTCAAGTGTGGTGTTCAAGATTCAAGACTTTGGGCATTTACTCTTTAATTTTTATGAGAAGGTTTTTTTGTTTTTAAGAAGAAAAACCCTATCAAAATGATAGGATTATAATCCCGAAACCATTCTTTTAATCTTAAATTACTTAGTACTTTTGTTGGTAGTTCATTACTTCTCTACACGAATTACTCTTTGTTAGTACGTTTTAATTGTATTTCGATCTTTGATCTTGATGTTCTTGAAGTCCATGCAATCTCTATTTTTACCATGAATGAAATTTTACGCGATCTATCAAAAAAAAAAATGAAGATCATGTAAATTCATAGTGGACTGGAAAAAGCTCTGCTTCGTCACCCTGATGTCAGCAATTTTTCCTCTCAATTTTTCCTAAATGTTTCCCACTATCTCTTCTCAAACTTATCTGATTTCTACCTTCCTTCAATCAATCCTCCTTTGTTTGCTTACTGTTTGTGAATACTGCATTTACAATCCTATCTACAAGACTTGGAAACATATAATCTCAAGATTAAATTCAAGAAAAACTCTGTTTAGTAACATTAAGATTGTTCGTTCAACTGATTTTACACAAGAAAAAACTGGTATCGAGAAAGTTCATTACAACTCTATCAACACCCAGTTGAACACCCTAAACAGAGCTCTTAACCATTAAATCCTTTGTGCTTCTGTAAACCAAAAATTTCATTCTAAGCACTATACCATTACCATAAGCAATACCAATTAATATTTTCCTGTTCACTAAACACTTGTACACTAACAACCAAAACAAACTCCGACCCTTTCAAGACCACAAAAACCAGAAACTCATTACAAAAACCTACCAAAACACCAAATCCAACATCCTTTCCTATTCACATCACCTGTACCAACAAAAGAAAGCAAAAACCGTCCATATAGAGAAAAGCAACTACCTTAAGGCCATCACCACCTGTAGGAGACTTAGGAGGAACGAAAAAAGGTACTGGAATTACCTTTATACAAAAAACTTGTTAACCATCTTCAAAATCTTCTCTAACATTGAAGATTTGGCTATTCCCAGTACTTGTGAAGAGACGACTAATAGTCATCTTCATCAGAATCCCAATCCTCCTCTTCTCGGAACCACTCATCAGCACTTTCAGAAGGTGCAGGAGATGTGTCGACAGACGATGGAGTACTCTCAACATCATCAGCATCACTTCCATCCTGATCCTCATCGATCTCATCCTCTAGGGTCTCCTCACTATCACTGCTATTTCCCCCTCACGCATTGGCCTTGCATAAATCTTGGGATTTAACAGTTCAAACTCAAATCTCCCCTTCAATTTCCTGTCATTATATTCATCCATCCTTGCTTTATCTGCTGCAGCATCAGAGTCCAGATCGCTGGTGTTCACCTCCTCAAAATCATACTCCATCCCTTTTTCTGACTCCTCGGAATCCTCATCTGTTGCACTCCCATATCCTTTACATCCTGAATGTTTCTCTATCCATTCCTCTCCCTTCCTATGATCATATGCCAAAAACTTGGGCTTCCATGCAGTAAACTTGCGATCATACTTTTCCTTTTCCTCGCTTCGTCTCTTCTCTTCTTCTTCCTGCTGACGAATTATCTCTTGATGGCGATGATCAATCTCTGCTTGAATGTGATGTCTCAATTGCTGAAGTTCACTGGTACTCAAAGTCGGAACAAGATCTTTGGCTTGTTCAAAGGGGATTGAAAGTGGAGGATCATTCTGATTATTGGAAATACCATTGTTGGAAGCAATCTCATTATCTTGATTTGCCATATTCTAGTTTAACTAAACTCTCCCTAATCCTTTCCTATTCTGATAAAAAAACCAAACTTTCAAGCTCTGTATTTGTTAATCTCTCCCATAAAATCCCTTTTAAAGAACCTATAATTCCCATTCATTCCCATTTAAGGCGCTTGGTTAAGCGTCATGTCGCTTTGTTTACCACGCCCTGTCAAAACCATGCGTATGGTTTAATCACTATAGACCATAATTACCCTACTCAGCCCTATTTTCAACACCTAATCTTTCTCTTAGCCATTACTTCTTTCGGAATTGCTATTAATGGAGTATCTATTAGGTCATCTAACATTGATATGCATTATTGGGGTCTAATTAAGATTTTATGTCTTATGCAGATTAGAAGAAAGCAGCATCAGTCAAGAGGCACCATTGCGGTCTGGGGCATGTCTGGTAGATGGGTTACTAGCCCCACTACTAAGCCTAAGTATTCTATGAACCTTCTACAACCAGTTCAAAACTACCCACCGCAACACAAATTTTCCCTCCATTTTACTGCCATTATCACATTTGGCAGTTTGCATCATCATACTTACGTCAGTATAAGAAACGAAAAACCCATTAATAATCCACCAACTCTAAACCATGTCAACATTACATACCATTCTCCTCCATCCCAGGTTAACCTACAATGTATTATTGGCTTTTTCCTCACTCGAGTCTCTCACCACCAGGCTCACGTGAATACATCATATTTGAAGGTGTCTAAGTTTGGATACGACAAAGACATCTCATATGATAAACCCCTTCCCCAACACAGTGCTTACAGTATTGGGATAACTACCTTACATCAATTTCCCCCTGAAATCTATTCAAATCCTAGTCAAAAACTCCCACATTCCCTCTTTAAGGTTCAAACCTACAAACAAACAAATCTCTGTTGCTTTTCCTTCATCCATTTTTTGATGGTGGATTTTCATTTAAGGATAAAATTGTAAAAGCCAAAATTATGTGCTGACATCCTGCAAAGGATAAAGCCACTGATAAGTGATGAATACTTCTCCACTTTACTAATTCACCTAGAATAGAGCATATGGCAACAATCCCAGTATTCTGTGAATTTATAGCATTATCAATTAATGCATGACCAGCCTTGTATTTCCTGTGTTGTTCCTGCTGAACTCTCATTATTGGTGCGACATGACGATTGAGTGCTGCTCTCAGCAGCGTAACACGAATCTCCAAGTGTCACTAATGAGACATGCACGAAATACCCGTACAGGCTACAACTCTCGGTGTGTTATACTAGCCCGATTGAGCATACATCTCTCGGTGTGTTATACTAGCCCGATCGAGCATCTGGACTGTCCATCTCAGTCTCAGAAACAATCACGACCACGCAAGTTGTCCGCATGATTTAACCAGCCCAGACGATCCTCAGCAGGAGCAGGCTACCACCTTAATGACCACCAGTGGGCCCGCTTATGCTCTGGTTGGTAGAATACCTACCATGCCTCTCAAACTACCACCGAACACCATCCTGAAGTTGGATGTCCAGGCTGGTATGGAGCGGCTTGGAGGAGTCGTACGAACAAAGGCCGCCTACGGCAGTCTCAAACATCACGTCCATCCAACTTCACCGGCATAGTTGGACGGCATAGATCGTCCCATGGACGGTTGGACAAGCGTTTTCCTGCACACAGGCGGGCCCCCTTCACGCCTGCATAATCGATCCTCCCCTGACCTAGCCACATAATCACGTAAAGTTTCCTGAAGTTCGGCCGACATGAGGTTCAAAGGGTCGCAGGAAATTCCACTAAAGGTCTTAAATTGATCACGACCATCCAACTTCACCAGCATGATTGGATGGCTTAGATCAGACTTATAACCGCCAGACAGGTATTGGCGTGTTCACCACTGGCCCAATGTGGGTCCCACACGATCAACCTCTCCAGATGAGGAGTGTAGGGTGCAATTTCGGTCGGCCAAACTAGCATGCACACAACCGGACGGAAACCGTAATTAGGGTTTGCGACATGCATATGTCGCAAATTGATCGCGAGCGCCCATTTTCGCCAGCTTGGATGAAGGGTCCAGGAATAGACTAAGCAGGTCCGGAGAGTATCAACATGATCAATGTGGACCCATATATCTCCATGTCCGACCAACCAAGACAAACCATGTCTAGGTGTCTCGATTCGTGCGCCCAAACTAGGCATGGTCGCGCGGTTTTCTATTGCAAACTGATCTCGACCACTCAACTTTACCAGACAAATTGAGTGGCTTAGATCGCATATCCATGGGACATTGAGGTACGGACGTGTACACCGGCATGCCGTCTACACGCATGACCAATCGGTCTTGCCAAAAACGCGTCCCATACTTGGATTCGACCAAGCTAAAGGTTGGGGTTTGAGCACCTCCTAAACCCTAATCCAACGATCGCAGATGTGGGTCGCAAGTCATCTCGTCCGTCCAACTTCTCCATCTTGGACGGACAACCTAAGACAGGAGTTAGGCGACCAGTGAGGCATCACCACAATCACCGTCCACCACTCTTCCACATAGAGTGATCGTCCAAGTCAGGGCTTACCTGTACAACCTCCAAACGATCACTCGAAGATGGTCGGACGTGATGCTATTTTAAGACGCTTAATCGTGACTTACTCCGTTAAGCCTTAAAATAACGATGCTTTATACATGCTGAATATATTCAATGCATTACATCCATGGAATACACACGATATTTCATAAATATCGACTTCCTAAATAACTTAGTCATTTAATCTAGCATCACATGCTACCTTTTGTGGGTCCCACGATCCACACACTCGGGACGGTAATCATGTCACAAACTGGGGGATACTTACTGGGGTGTTGTTCTAGCGGTTTACAGCGTGTAGCGCACAACGCGCCATCATAAGAACGTGTCAGGAAGTCATGGACGGTTAGTGATGATGGGAGAAGTGGGCTTTACCTGATCGTGTGACAATTACCACGACTCCACTACTCCATCACTCCACTTCCTCCACTTCCCATGAGAAATGTGGGTTAGGCGCAATGACTTGTACAAATAGGTTCTCCTCCCTATTTCCTAATAGGAAAACGAGACAGAAGCCAAGTGTTGATACAATCGTATTCCAACACCAGAACTGATAGCTTTCATTCTGCAATTCAGTTCAGCTTTCTGATACAAGTCATACACAGCCAACACCTTCACAATCTCAACACCTTCTTCGCTTCCCTCCCTAAGATCAACCCCATCTCCTTCACTTTGTGACCGAAGCAAGTCTGGAACGACCATTTCTTGGTTTAGGCCACAGTTGTACAGATTGATTTCTCGAATCACAAGCACTCCCGTGCAGTGCATTTGTTTAGGGTTTAGATTCATTTCTCATCCACACACACCAAATTACCAAAACCGGCAGAAATAGTTTTCACCCATAAACAATTGGCGACCACAGTAGGAGGTCAATCTCTCGGTTGTAAAGTCAATTCCCTCAAAATCTAATTCAATTTTGTCAATTTCGAAGGGGTAGATCTTAGATTCAATTCAATCATCAATCCGTTTCAAGATGGTAGAACTTAGGTCAGGATCAACAATCAATTCTGATGGAGCTAGTGCGGATAACACTCTCGGTATCGACGTCCCTGTCAGTGGAGCTACCGTGATCAATACATCTTGTGGAGCCGTCTCTTCTACCACCAACGCCAGTGGAGCAGGAGATATTCCAGTAGGTTTAACGCCTCCTATCACCAGAGCCAGAGCAGCCGCGAATCCCGGCATCTCCTCAAGCGTGACGCCTCCGGTGGTCACCAGGGAAGCAACTTCCACCCCTTCATCAGGACGAGGAGCTGGAGGAACAAGAGGAGGATCATCTCCCATTACCATCGCATATTTGATGGAGAGGCAGGAAGTCCTTGCTAGGACTCAAACGGATATGGATGCAACTTAGAAAGAGGTACTCACTTTTCTCAAAACTTTGACCGAACGATTTCCACAAGAGTCACGACATCCCCCGGATCCAACAAGAGATGCATCCAATGCACCCGGGGAAGGTGTTTCCACTCAGACCCACATGAATGAAGAAGCTTGTGTTCCTCTCGAACGCTCAAGAGAAAGGGACCAGCCATCCAACTTCATCACACGTGGGGATCTGGAACGATTTCTCCAAAACCGAGGCAAAGAAAATATGATGGATGCACACCAGCATCAGTCTCCGTACCCTCAAGATGTACCACGAATTCCTCTTCCAAGAGAATACACCTCTCCTCAGTTCTCCCTCTACGATGGTACTGGTAACGCTCGTGAGCACATCTCTCGATTTTTGGAATCCTTGGGAGAGCATGAGTATAATCATGTTCTCCGCCTGAAAGAGTTCTCGAAGTCACTTACCGGAAGAGCGTACACTTGGTACAACAACATCGCACCTAACAGCATATCCAATTGGGGAGAGATGGTCAGTGCTTTCTACATAAAATATTTCTTCGTGTCCGAGAAGATCACCTTTTCAGATCTAGGGAGAGCCTCTCAGCGAGAACAACGAGCATCCGAACGACTTCGTTAAGAGGTTCAGAACTCAAGCACTATATTGTCATGATCTGAACGTCACTGAACGTCAGTTGGTGGAGCTGTGCATCAACGGGATGATACCCATATATCGCGCATAGTTAGAGAATCTGGGCTTTCATACGTTTTCCGAACTCCATGAAGCTGGAAAGCGTTCAGCCACAACTTCCCCAGCGTTGCTAGAGAGAACCAGGGTTTTTCGAAACGAAGATCCACGTGAGAGTTGAGGGAGAAGGCGTCTCACAAACAAATAATACAATACTGGTCCTTCTGTGAGCGTGGTAGGCGAAGGAGGAAAAAGGAAAGCTTCAGCAACGGAACAACAACCCAAGCGTGCGGCTCCAGCACACACGACTTCGTCTCAAAAGGGAGCGGGCAAGACTCCCGCACAAGACACTGAAGATGCAGGCTTCCCATTCCCCATGAGTGAAGTAATGGAACTCTTGGAAGCATGGATTCAAGACGATGCTATCAAGCTACCCCCTATCAGACGACCGCCAACTGAGAAAGACATGGCGGACCCCAAGTACTGCCGCTACCATAGGTTTGTCCATCATCCGACCAAGGAATGCAACAGGCTGAAACAAATCTTTAGAGAAAAGATAGAGGAAGGAGAACTCCAGCTTGGAAACGAAGGTGTTCATAGAAATCCTCTCCCTATCAGGAACTGCATGATTTTTGGGGATTTTGTTCGCAAGACTGTACAATCTATGATGGATCGTTTGTGAAAGATCTTATATTTCTCCAAGGCGCATCGTCAAGACATATTTGCAGCCCTCAACCACGTTGTCTCAGGCTGGCGTTTGTATCCAGAAAAGGAAGCAGTCTCGAAACCTCAGTCTTTCCTGGAAGATGTGAGAAAGGGAAACTGGGGACTCTTAACCGTCACTCGTTTGAAGGATGTCGAGTTCGATAGCATATTGATTGATACAGCCTCCGAATTCAACATCATCACTGTCAAGACCTTGAAACCGGCAAAGATTTCGAAACAGGAAGCTACTCGCAGCCCAACCGTGATTAAGAATCCAGAAGGAGAACTTGGAGATTCCTATGGATACATCAATATTGAAGTTAAATTGGGTGATGCCTTGACGCAAGCAAAGTTCTACATAGTCAAAGAACATCCCAATTATGACATGGTCCTAGGACGCTCTTGGATACACGACAACAAGGAAACACTGGTAGTTTTTCCTCTACCGGTTTCGATACCCGAAAGAATCTCCAACAAGTTGTCTGGACCTGAAGACTGTCTGCTGCTGTATCTGCAGCTTGCCAACGTGACACAACTTCCTGGAGAGAACCCATCAGCATACATTAAAAGGTTCCGATCTCAAGTAAGTCTCATCACGCAACCCTTTTTTCAACCAATCATTCCTCTTGATAAACCCTGGGGACTCGCTCCAACCAACAACCCAGTTCCCGCTAGGAGATGTGAATGGGAGGCCGGTCCCTTCAAGCGTTTTATCAGGAGCTTAGAAGTTGTCTCGATCAAGGATGACAAGACCAAGGACCAGGTATCTGTACAACGCCCAAACCCATTTGGAATTGGAGATCTGGTGATGAGGATGACTTCATTCAATGTTGGGAGCATGACGGTGAAAATGACCACTCCACCTGCCAAAAGGGAGGATGAACCGTACCTGGTAGCAGATGTTATCCTAGACGGCTACTGCAAGATCATCAACGCTGACAAACTGAAAGGCGTAACAATTCACTCACGATGGCTCAAACCCTACCGTGCTTAATACGTTGTGCTACCACTTTCCAGCGTCCTCCACACTTTAAAACGCTGTGCTATTTCCTCCAGCGTGTTTCTTTTGCAATTTCCTTTTCATGCCGCACTTGTAATTCCTCCAGAAAATGATTGCAATACTTGCATTCATAATTAGGGTTTCAATTTTCAATTTTCAAATTAATCGAAATAGTTTCCATCTAGGAATTTCTTTACCCCTAAAGAAAGAAACAAAGTCCTGAGTCAGCCTAAATCATCATTACCCACTAGAGCAAGCCTGGAAGGAAACCCTAAACAAATATTTTGTATTCCCTGGAAGATATTGGGAAAGAGAATGTGTGCTGAAGAAGGAAAATATTTCGGGCCATTTACCCCAGCAAGACCAGAGAGATCTCGCGTCAGGAGCATAGACAGGTCTATGGTGTTTCATTATGGCATTCTCTTTTTCATTGCAAGAACATCATATTATGATCGCATCCGATATATGGAAGATTTACATCAAAAAGCAGTGTGAAACCCTTATTCAATCAAGCAAGTAAAAAAGGACCTTAAACTCAGCCGCCACTGAGTGCAAGGAAAATGTTCACAAATTACGAGAAGAAAAGAGAAAGAACAGGAAAATTTAGTCGTCAAGAAGATTGGTTGCGTCTCCACCACCACTGGAGCCTGCTTCAACACCGTCTCCATCGTTGACCGCTACTGCTTCTTCCTCTGGATCTACCTCAGCTTCCACTTCGGATATTTCTGCAGCAACGCTATCCGCCTCAACAACATCAACATAGACCGTTTCCAAATCTTCCCCAAGATCCACGACAGCGTTGGCAATTGTGTTGATCACTTTCAGACGCTCAGGTTCGTTTGTGTCAGAATCGAGGATTATTACACCATCGTGGATTGGATAATCACACTTGTCTCCACCAAGAGGCCGTTTGTGTTCAACCCTCCGCCTCTTTAACCGTGCTGCAAACCTCTTAGATCTTGCGCTCGTTAGTACTCGCAACGCTTCATCGCGCCTCCATTGCTCCTCCATGTCGATCGCAGCTGAAAGGGCACAGATACGTCCCCTGGCAATACGCAGGTGCAGAATGGACATCCCCTATATAACACGACCGACTTCACGGAGTGGGAGATCGATCTTAGCCATTACCTCCTCATGCGCATCAGCCTCCTCAGGCTTGTTGACTTCAAAACTTTTTTCTGGAGAAGTTACAGAGTGATCATCACCAACCGTTTCCATGATAAACTGCGAAGGAGAAGAAGTTATGGTTACAAAAAAAAATCATCATCATAAGTCAATCAGAAGATCAGATAAGCGCGGAGCAGTACCTGGAATATAGAAGAAAACGATTCTGCGATAGGAGACGTCCTTAGAATTTTCTTTATATTTCACGAGCTAACAGAATCCCAAGGAGAAAAGAAGTCTTCACTTGCCACCTATAAAGGCTGCTAATTCGGGATAGCAATCAACAATGTTTATCGGATATATTTGAGAGAAGCCGCCGTATAATGGATGGGAGCGCACCCAGCCCAAGAAACGGTCCAAGCTCTTCCCAGACATATATGGAGGAAACCCAAGGGAACTAGAGCGGCTCGCCTGACCAAGTTCTGCTTCCTCCACAACCCTAATCAGGTTTGACCAGCTCCAGGACAACACCTTACGAGATCTATCTATGCGGTAAATATGTATTTACTTTACCTTGGTCATTTCAATATACCAATTTTTCACCATCTCATGCCTACCCAACAATAGTGTAATCATCATGTGCTAGGCAGGGGACTTAATGTTCATGGTGGATTTTCATTTAAGGCTAAAATTATAAAAGCCAAAATTATGCGCTGACATCCTGCAAAGGATAAAGACACTGATAAGTGATGAATACTTCTCCACTTTACTAATTCACCTAGAATAAAGCATATGGCAACAATCCCAGTATTCTGTGAATTTATAGCATTATCAATTAATGCATGACCAGCCTTGTATTTCATGTGTTGTTCCTGCTGAACTCTCATTATTGGTGCGGCATGACGACTGAGTGCTGCTCTCAGCAGAGTAACACGAATCTCCAAGTGTCACTAATGAGGTATGCACGAAATACCCGTACAGGCTACAACTCTCGGTGTGTTATACTAGCCCGATTGAGCATACATCTCTCGGTGTATTATACTAGCCCGATCGAGCATCTGGACTATCCATCTCAGTCTCAGAAATAATCACGACCACGCAAGTTGGCCGCATGATTTAACCTTCCTAGACGATCCTCAGCCGGAGCAGACTACCACCTTAATGACCACCAGTGGGCCCGCTTATGCCTTGGTTGGTTGAATACCTACCATGCCTCCCAAACTACCACGGAACACCAGCCTGAAGTTGGATGTCCAGGATGGTATGTAGTGGCTTGGAGGAGTCGTACGAACAAAGGCCGCCTACGGCAGTCTCAAATTCATCACGTCCGTCCAACTTCACCGGCATAGTTGGACGACGTAGATCGTCCCATGGACGGTTGGACAAGCGTTGTCCTGCACACCGGCGGGCCCCCTTCACGCCTGCATAATCGATCCTCCCCTGACCTAGCCACATAATCACGTAAAGTTTCCCGAAGTTCGGCCGACATGAGGTTCAAAGGGTCGCAGGAAATTCCACTAAAGGTCTTAAATTGATCACGACCATCCAACTTCACCAGCATGATTGGATGGCTTAGATCAGACTTATAACCGCCAGACAGGTATTGGCGTGTTCACCACTGGCCCAATGTGGGTCCCACACGATCAACCTCTCCAGATGAGGAGTGTAGGGTGCAATTTCGGTCGGCCAAACTAGCATGCACGCAACCGGCCGGAAACCCTAATTAGAGTTTGCGACATGCATATGTCGCAAATTGATCGCGAGCGTCCGTTTTCGCCAGCTTGGATGAAGGGTCCAGGAATAGACTAAGCAGGTCCAGAGAGTATCAACATGATCAATGTGGACCCATCTATCTCCATGTCCGACCGGCCAAGACAAACCATGGCTAAGTGTCTCGATTCGTGCACCCAAACTAGGCATGGTCGCGCGGTTTTCTATTGCAAACTGATCTTGACCACTCAACTTTACCGGAAAAATTGAGTGGCTTAGATCGCATATCCAAGGGACAACGAGGTATGGACGTGTACACCGGCATGCCGTCTACAAGCATGACCAATCGGTCTTGCCAAAAACGCGTCCCATGCTTGGATTCGACCAAGCTAAAGGTTGGTGTTTGAGCACCTCCTAAACCCTAATCCAACGGTCGCAGATGTGGGTCGCAAGTCATCTCGTCCGTCCAACTTCGCCAGCTTGGACGAACAGCCTAAGACAGGAGTTAGGCGACCACTGAGGCATCACCACGATCACTTAGTTATTAATCTAGCATCACATGTTACCTTTTGTGGGTCCCACGATCCACACACTCGAGACATTAATCATGTCACAAACTGGGGGATACTTACTGGGGTATTAGTCTGGCGGTTTACAGCGTGCAGCGCACAACGCGCCATCATAAGAACGTGTCAGGATGTCATGGACGGTTAGTGATGATGGGAGAAGTGGGATTTACCTGATCGTGTGACAATTACCACGACTCCATCACTCCACTTCCCATGAGAAACGTGGGTTAGGCGCAATGACTTGTATCTATGTCTGCTCAAATGGATGAGAAATTAACTTTACCATCTTCACTCGCCAAACCAGTTTTCATTGACAAAAAGGTCGTTCTAGCCGAAGACGATAGCAGCTGGAAATGGTGCATGGAGGGATATGTTTTCTGTGAAACTTTGGTTCCGACTTAATCTATTCGTTTTTACATATGCAATAATTGTCCTCTAGCTCAACATCCTACTATCACTACCTTTAATGGTCAGCGAAATAAAGTTCTTATTCATTTCTTATTTGAAGAGGACTTCAACAGAATCAAGTCTCAAAAACCTTGGTTCGTCTGTGGTTACCTAATGGTTTTAAAAGTGGTACCGGTTGAAGGTTGGCCTGCAAACCATCAACTCCTGTTTGATAAAGAAATCTTGTGGTTCATTCTGTGCAAAATCCCAAATGAATGCATAGAATTTGAAGATCTCCAGAAACTTACTATCAGCATGGGGGAATTGATCGAAGCTCAAAATCCTTTTGGCAAGCACCCTCTAAAGAAGAATGTCAAAGTCTGCATTAAAATCCCAGTCCAGAAAGCTTTACCAACAGGCATCCCTCTCTTTACCAGCGGTAGAACCCAACCATTTATGATTGAATGTAGACACATCATAGTTCCAAGATATTTCTGCACCTCTTGTCGCATCCTTGATCATAAAGATCGAAACTGTCCAACTTGGAATTTAAAACAGAAGAAAATTAAAGAAATTGAAGCTTCTTGCAGCAAGTATGTTCTCCCTTCCGTCTCAAGGCTAATGATGCCTCCTCCAATGGAAACCAAGCAAGTAGACTCCTCTTCTGCTGTCATTAAAGATACCATCATGCAACAAACTGAAACTGCACCAGAAACTCAAACAAAGTCTCCTTCTCTTGAAATGTGTAACAAAGGAAAAGCAAAGGATATTGATCAGAGAATGGAAAACACTACTCAGAAGAGCTTATGAAACACTTTTCAGATGGGTCCTTTTGTTAATATATCCACTGCTATGAAGATCTTTGATGTTGGTCTTGTTCAACAACATTCGACTCATCTGGAGAATAGCTTACCAATTATTCTCAAGAAGGTTACCACTCAAAATTTTACTGTTGAAGCTTCTATTTCTAGTCTTGAGCCAACTCCTATTGGTACATTCGTACTGCTAACTCATCAAGAAGGTTCAAGACTGTTGTTGTCCCAAATACCAACCCAATCATCACTAGAGGAGCATTTAACTCAACTGAACAGGATGCTCTAGCAAATCTCAAAAGGAAGATTAACCCCAGAGCTGATTTAAGGAAACGTACAAGAGCTAATTCCAACTTGGAAAGAATTGTGGTTATCCCTGAAGAACATGACACTACCGAACCTAATTATGCTCAATTGTGTCCTCCTATTACTAAATTGGGGGATTTACCAGCTATCGACCTTTCTTCCTGTTCTCTCAATACCCAACCAGCGTTCAATTCCTTTGGGATCTATAATTTATGCTGACAATTCCCCAAACAACAATGGTGTCCGCAATAATTCTCTTCTCAATGCTGCTACTTCTAGTCTCGATTCTTCCCAAAATGTTTCTCAAAGTGGTGAAGAGGCCAGTGCTTCTCTTAGTGGTGGATCTGACTCTACCACTCAGGTAAATCATCTCAACCTACCCCTTTAATTGATACTTCAAATAACACTACAAACCCCTTCCCTGTTAATAACATCAACTTGATTGCTTGGAACATTAGAGGATTTGGAACGAAATCTTCTAACAAGGAACTTAGTCTACCGTGTAGGAATTCCAACCCAGACATTATTTTTCTCTTTGAAACAAAAATGAACAAAGATATGGCAGCCAGGAAACTTAAAAATATGGGTTACCCATGTACTTTCAACATCCCTAGTATTGGTAGAAGTGGTAGTCTTGCACTTTCCTGGAAGAAGGAAGTTCATCTCAACATTGTTTCATCCAGTATGAGGGGTATCTATGTTACTTCTACTGACATTATTCATTCTAAGACCTGTCATATCCACTTCATGTATGGTGAACCTAATAGTAGTCTTAGAAAATCCTTTTGGTAACAACAATGTCAGCAACCTAATGCTCCCTCTGATGAACCTGTTTTCTTCATAGGAGACTTTAATGCCCTCTTAGGTACTGAGGATAAAAATGGTGGTTTAGAAGTTGATGATCCTGATTTTGAAAATCTTAGAAATCTCTGTTCTGTTTTTAATTTGCATGATCCTGGTTTCTCTGGACCAAGATTTACTTGGTCTAATATGCAACAAGGTCCTGATTTAATTCTTGAAAGACTATATAGATGTCTAATAAACCAAACTGCTGGGGAACTTTGTCCTAAACTTTGTGTCAACAATCTCCCCAGAGACTCTTCTGATCATTGTCCAATGCATATAGGTTTTAATTATGATGATGTTTGTATGCCTATGCCCTTCCATTTTGTGGCTATGTGGATTGAGGATCCTACCTGCAGAGACATCATTGCTAACTTTTGGTCTGTCAATGTGGTAGGCTCCCCTGCCTACAAGCTCAAAGCTAAATTGTTGAGTACAAAAAAAGGTCTCTGAGATTGGAATAAATCTTTTTTTGGTAATATTCAAACTAATATATCTACCATTAAAAAAGATTTAGCTGATCTCCAACTCTCTAACCCAACTGATACCAACAATACTGCTAGACTAAAAGATAGACTTTAGTACCTTTACAATTTAGAAGAGTTATATTGGAAAGATAAATATAGGGAGGTCTGGCTCATGGAAGGTGACAGAAATTCACCCTATTTCCATAGAGTAACTCTTTTTAAGAGAAAAATAAATGCTATTAGCTGGATTAAGAACTCCTTGAATACTATTCTAACTGATAGAGATGGTATTGGAAATTCTTTCATAGATTATTTCAAAAGCCTTTATTCTTCCCACCCTCAACAGTTTCAAGATGAAATTCTTGCTGACCTCCCTATTAAATTTTCTGAGGAAGATAATGTTTTGTTAAATTTTCCTCTTACTCCAGAGGAAATAAAGAATGTTGTTTTTCAAATGTGTGTGTGTGTGTGT